>NC_060143.1:154952250-156152250 GCF_021461385.2 Schistocerca piceifrons
GACGGTTCAATCCCGCGTCCGGCCATCCTGATTTAGGTTTTCCGTGATTTCCCTAAGTCGCTCCAGGCAAATTCTGGGATGGTTCCTTTGAAAGGGCACGGCCAACTTCCTTCCCTGTCCTTCCTTAATCCGATAAGACCGATGACCTCGCTGTCCGGTCTCCTCCCCTAAACAACCCAACCCAACGTGGCAGCACGATCCGTTACAGCCACGCGTATATGATGCCTGTCATCTCGACTGCTAGTGATACGAGACTGTTGGGATCCAGCACGGCGTTCTGTATTACCCTCATGAACCTACCGATCCCATGTTCTGCTAACAGTCGTTGGATCTCGACGAACGCGAGCAGCATTGTCGCGATACGATAAACCGCAATCGCGATAGGGTACAATCCAACCTTTATCAAAGTCGGAAACGTGATGGTACGCATTTCTCCTCTTTACACGAGGCATCACAACAACGTTTCACCAGGCAACGCCGGTCCACTGCCGTTTGTGTATGGGAAATCGATTGGAAACTTTCCTCGTGTCAGCACGTTGTAGGTGTCGCCATCGGCGCCAGCCCTGTGTGAATGCTCTGAAAAGCTAATCATTTGTTTATCACAGCTTCTTCTTCCTGTCGGTTAAATTTCGCGTCTGTAGCACGTCATCCTCGTGGTGTAGCAATTTTAATGGCCAGTAGTGTACATGCAGTTAACGAGATGCATCCCCAGTGACCAATCAAGAACAACTGCATGGAAATTGCACGGAAAGGTGTGAGGCCAAAGAGACCCAGCCGACCTCGTGTCGTCGTCTGTTAATAGCATCTTTGGATGTGGTGCAAAGGGGTATTTGGGGCAGTACACCACACTCCCTATCGCTGTCAGGTTTCGTGGTCTTGTTGCAGCCGTTTTCTTGTAGGATATAAATACCGACGGTCTTAACATTATTAATTATTTAATTTGACTATCAGTTTCGATGCCTCATTGGCATCATTTTCTGGCTCCTGTATAAATCAACAGACTCAAGTTTACAATAGACAACAAATATTATATGTAACATTAGTTGTCGTTATTTAAAATAAATTAATTATACTTATGAATCAGTGAAAAGTATAAGAACAGAGATCAAATATACCAAGACAGTTATCAGAAAGGCATGACATACAAACACTGCTCTCAGAATTGTGACGTACCCATTAAATGCATTAATAAAAGCCACTTAAAATACAATACTAATTTATACTCATGAGAAAAGGCAACTGCCACACCTGACTAATGTCGCGTGGAGCCCACTCAAGCACTCTGAAGTGCCGCAACACTACGTGGTTTGGACTCTACTAATATCTGAAGTAGTGCTGCAGGAAACTGACACCATGAAACTTGCAAGCTGTCCATAAATCCGTGAGAGTACGAGGGAGAAGATATCTCTTCCTAACAGCACGTTGCAAGGCACCCCTCATATGCTCAATAATTTTCATGTCTCGGGAGTTTTGTGGTCAGCAGAAGTGTTTAAACTCAGAAGAGTGTTCCTGGAGGCACTCCGTACAAACTCTGGACGTGTGAGGTGTCACATCGTCCTGCTGACATTGCCTAACTCCGTCAGAATGCCTAATGGACACGAATGGATGCAGGTGATCAGACAGTCATCAGACAGTGATCAGACGTGTCATCTGTCGGAACCGTATCTAGGCATATCAGGGATACCATGACACTCCAACTGCACACGCCCCACATCATTATAGAGCCTGCACCAACTGGAACAATCCCCTTCTAATATGCAGGGTCCGTGGATTCATGAGATAGTCTCCATACATGTACACGTCCATCCGCTCGATAGAATTTGAAGTGAGATTCGTTCGACCAGGCAACATGTTTCCAGTGCCCAAGAGTCCACTGTCGGTTTTGACTGGCCCAGCCGAGGCGTAAGGCTTTGTGTCACGCAGTCATCAAGGGTACACGAGTGTGCCTCACGCTCCGAAAGCCCATATTGATAATGTTCCGTTAAATGGTTCACACGCTGAAACTTGTTGATGGCCCAGCACTGAATTCTGCAGCAAATTACATAAGGGTTTCTCTTCTGTAACGAACGATTCTCTTCAGTCGTTCTTGGTCCCGTCCTTGCGGGATCTTTTTCCAGCCGCAGCTATGTGGGAGGTTTGATGTTTTACATTATTCCTGATATTCACAGTACACTCATGAAATGGTCGTACAGGAAGACCCCCACTTCGTCGCTACCTCGGAGATACTATGTCCCATAGCTCGTGCGCCGAGTATAAGACGACGATCAAACTCACTTAAATGTTGATAACCTGCCATTGCAGCAGCAGTACCCGACCTTACAACTGCGACACACATTCGTTCTCTTATATAGGCCTTGCCTACCGTAGCGCCTTATTTCTGCCTGTTTACATATCTCTGTATTGGAATACACATGCCTATATCAGTTTCTTTGGCGCTTCAGTGTAATATTACGAAATCAAGTGAAAGTTTTCATATTGTTGTAATTAGAAGAGCCTTCACTGAAAAATACGATGAGTCATCTTAAATAAACAATGGCACAGCGTACAGTGGACGTACTTTACGAAGCGTCCTTAAACAGACAATCTCTTTCAATATATAAATACTTAAATATACGGAATTAAATAATAATTGCCAAACGTATGATAAAGGAATAAGGCAAATTAACCCTATCAATGTAACTCAATTGTAAAGGAATGCAATGAGCCTTAAAAAGAGTAGAAAACTAGGAATGAATCATGAATTTATATCAGAGTAAGAACTTAAGATCGAAAGAGTCATTTTTTCACGATTTAGCTGTGATTCACAATCCTGTTACATGTGCATCAATCGACCAAAAAATGCAATTTTAGAAATAAAACAAAAGATAAAAATCACAGAAAAATATTCAACCAGAAGTCATCAAGAAATTAAGCCCTCTCTGTGTGTACGTTGATGTGGAAGCATACAGAAAGTGGAATCTAAAATTCAGTCAGGCCAGATACAGTAGCTATCACATTATAATGTAATATGAGAATTATTGATATAAAAAACTTTGTGAACTGTAGTCGGATAGAACAAAATAGTCTATGAAGAAAACTGATACATTAAAATAATGAGAACAGACCCTCAACAAGTGTACGAACAAAGGAGCAATTTAGTCTGACAGGGCTGGACTGAGTTCGCACCATTTTCAGTACCTTTCTGTTAACTTTACGGATGTTAGCTCTAATCATTGTTGTCTTTCAGTCACGAAACTATTTATGAAACTTTATTATAGTCTGAAGGACACTGGTCATCCGCGCGAGCTCTGCTGCCACAATCTGAAACAAAGTAAGTCTGTATTACTTTATTGCTTTCCTAGATACTATCGATCTTTTATGCCCACAAATTTAGACGTATTGAAACTGATTGCAGTTACCTTTCGTGTTACCTTGCATTCTCCTTATTTTTAGATCGTGGAAGAAATATCAAAGGCAAAAAAAAAACAAAAAAAAACGGACAGAGTTTAATTGAGATCCTAATGTATGGATGGAATGGATCTATGAGCTGAGTGATGAAGATGCTCATAGTGATAGCGCTGACTCAGAGACAGGATTTTGTTCATGAAAGCGGTCATGATTCAGTAACAGTACAAGAAGTGTCAGAAAATGATGAATATGAGTCACAAGAAGACGTAACTCAAGAGGATTCATTTCATTAGGGAAAGATGGAATAACTAAATCGAGGAAAAATAAATATCCTACCAATGTTAGAAGCAGTTCTTTTAATATTATTACGCATTTCCCTGGATCAAAAATCAGACTCGTATAAAAAAGACAGAAATAGAAATTCTGAATTTGTTCCTGAGTGAAAACATAATAAGCATTATCACAATATGTACTAATATATACAACAATTATGTTCGTGGTAACTTCTCCAGGGAAGGGGATGCTAAAGAAACAGATGCGATAGAGCTCAGAGCTTTCATTGATTTGTTATACCTGTGTGGATCTTTGAGATGTTCTAGGAAGTGTATATCGAAATTGTGGTATAACTAGAAGGGAAACGGACATGAGTCATTTCATTTATGCATGAGTGAAAACCGATTCAGGTTTCTGATGAGATGTCTGAGGTTTGATGATATCCGTGATAGAGGTGTTCGCAGAGAGATTCACAAGTTGGTTGCTATCAGAGAGGTACTTGAACTATTAACGACCAATTGCCAAAACAATTTTTCACCTAGTAAATATCTTACAGTTGATGAACAGCTTTTGGCATTTAGAGGAAACTGCTCATTCAGGCAATATATTCCTAGAAAACCTGCAAAGTATGGGTTAAAAGTGTTTGCTTTGGTTGATATAAAAGCAACTTCACTTTGAATTTAGAACCGTACGTCGGTAAGCAACCAGAGGGACCATATAATGCCAGTAATTCAGCTGAAGAGATTGTTCTCTGAATGGCCGAACCGGAACATGGTACAAACAGAAATATCGCTGGTGACAACTGGTTTACCAGTTTGTCTTTAGTCAAGAAACTTCAGGAGAAGAAACTGACATACGTCGGAAAAGTACGAAAAACACGAGAGAAGTGCCGAAAGTATTTTAACCAAAAAGAGAGAGGGAGCCAAAATCATATTTATCTTTGGATTTCTACACGATTGTAAATTGGTCTCATACTGGCCAAATAAAAATTGAACAGTGCTGGTGTTGTCAAGCATGCGTTTCGATTACACTATAGATCGTTCAACAGGGGAACAAAATAAACCTGAAATGAATACTTTCTATAACATTACAATAGTGGGTGTAGATCTTTTAGATCAGCTTTGTCAGTTGAACAATGTGTCACATAATACTAGAAGGTGGCCTATGGTTCTGTTTTACAATATTTTGAATATTGCAGCCATAAAAGCTTTAAGCATATATAAATACCACCGCATGGCTTCAAATCAGATTGTAAAAATTGTTGATTTTAATAGAAAAAAAACAGCTGAGAACTAATAAAGCCTCAATAGAGCGACGTTCCCTTATTGAAAGCCTTCCATGTGAAATTGAGAGGAGGGCTAAATTGCTCATAGGCTCTCAACAAACTGTGGAACAACCAGTAAAATCAACGAGATCACGTGGAAGGTATTATATATGCGGAAGAGCACGAATTAAAACAACTCGTAGACAGTGGACCACATGCAACAACTGGACATGTGTAGATCATCTGAAAGATATGTGTGTAAACTGTATTATCAAATAACGTGTTCTTTATTTCAATTTTGCTTGCACTTTGTCACTAAGTTACTGTTTGTATACCCTAATTAGTTAGGTCTTTTGTTGCTCTGAAATAAACATTTCCATGTCCTTTTGATAAGTAGTCGCATTATTACACACTCATCAATGCTTACATGTAAAAAGAGGTGTTAATTTGTTACTTTGAAATGTAACATCATTAAATTATTGCACAAACCGTTTCAAACGTTAGGATATGTTAGTGTACGGATATTATATGTATTATATTTAGATTTAACAAAAAAAATTATAAAATCACTCATAAAGACCGTTTAAAGTATACAAATAGACCGCTTGCTTTGTGGATGACACCTGTCATCCGCGCGAGTGACCACGTCACGAATTTTCGTGCGAGTAACGGAGGGTCAAGAGAACTTGAATAAATCATCAGTGAAGATGACGCGAAGGAACATCTTATAGAGAGAGAAAGAAATGGTAGAGGGAATAATAACAACCGAATATTCTTTAATAGTATACTACTGGCCATTAAAATTGCTACATCAAGAAGAAATGCAGATGGTATTAATTGGACAAATATATTATACTAGAACTGACATATGATTACATTTTCACGCAATTTCGGTGCATAGATCCTGAGAAATCAGTACCCAGAACAACCACCTCAGGCCGTAGTAACGAACTTGGTAGTCCTGGGCATTGGGTCAAACAGAGCTAGGATGGAGTGTACAGGTACAGCTGCCTGTGCAGCTTCAACACTATACCACAGTTCATCAAGAGTAGTGGCGGGCGTATTGTTACGAGCCAGTTGCTCAGCCAGCATTGACCAGACGTTTTCAATTGGAGAGAGATCTGGAGAATGTGCTATCCAGGGCAGCAGTCGAACATTTTCTGTATCCAGAAAGGCCCGTACAGGACCTGCAACGTGCGGTCATGAATTATCCTGCTGAAATGTAGGGTTTCGCAGGGATCGAATGAAGGGTAGAGCCACGGGCCGTAACACATCTGAAATGTAACATCCACCGTACAAAGTGCCCTCAATGCGAACAAGAGGTGACCGAGACGTGTAACCAATGGCACCCTATACCCTCACGACGGGTGATACGCCAGTATGGCGATAACGAATACACGCTTCCAATGTGCGTTCACCGCGATGTCGCCAAACACAGATGCGACCATCATGATTCTGTAAACAGAAACTGGATTCATCCGAAAAAATGACGTTTTGCCATTCCTGCACCCAGGTTCGTCGTTGAGTACACCATCGCAGGCGCTCCTGTCTGTGATGCAGCGTCAAGGGTAACCGCAGCCATAGTGTCCGAGCTGATAGTCCATGCTGCTGCAAATTTCGTCGAACTGTTCGTGCAGATGGTTGTTGTCATGCAAACGTCCCCATCTGTTGACTCAAGAATCGAAACGTGGCTGCACGATCCGTTACAGCCATGCGGATAAGATGCCTGTCATCTCGACTGCTAGTGATACGAGGCCGTTGGAATCCAGCACGGCGTTCCGTATTATCCTCCTGAAACCACCGATTCCATATTCTGCTGACAGACATTGTATCTCGACCAACGCGAGCAGCAATGTCGCGATACGATAAACCGCAATCGCTATAGGCTACAATACGATCTTTATCAAAGTCGGAAACGTGATGGTACGCATTTCTTCTCCTTACGCGAGACATCACAACGACGTTTCGCCAGGCAACGCCGGTCAACTACTGTTTGTGTATGAGAAATCGGTTGGAAACTTTCCTCATGTCAGCACGTTGTAGGTGTCGCCACCGGCGCCAACCTTGTGTGAAGGCTCTGAAAAGCTAATCATTTTCATATCACAGCATCTTCGTCCTGTCGGTTAAATCTCACGTCTGTGGCACGTCATCTTCGTGGTGCAGGAATTTTAATGGCCCGTAGTGTATATTTTTCCATTATGCTTTTGATGCATGATGAAATCAGTGTATGTTATGATAACAAGAAGATATTTTAATGTGATATAATTAATATTTCAAAATATTTAAAAGTTATTCTTCTCTTCTACTCTGAAAATTTGATTTCCCGCAAATTTCATGATTTTAGGTCAACAGTACGTATCCTATACGTTTCAATGAACAATTTTGCGAGTATCAACGTACATGATATAGAAGGCTGTATCTTTTGCTTGCGGTGATGTAGAAGCTTAAATGTTTTACTCCGGGAACGGACCGCAGGCCACAATGTATGACACAAATTTGAACTTGACACAGCTAAACATTTCTGAGAGAATAGGGGCTAGACAGAGGGAAAATAGAGACAAAAAATATTTTTTTAATAGGATGTAATTACAAATTAACAATTTTCGGATTTTTTCCTTTATTTGCACTGTGAGATCTTACTTCTTTCCAAATATCATGATTTCTGCTCAACGGGAGGTGACATACAGCTTTTGATGAGTAAGTTTGCAAGTATCAAAGTATGTGACATAAATTGCCGTATCTTTTGATTGCGTTGTTTTAGAAGCCTAAATCTTTTACATCGCCAAGGGACCATAGACATTATGATTTTGTACAAATTTCAACGGTTCACCCGCCCATTCCTGAGAAAAAGAGGTCTAAACGCTCGGTAGACAAACAGAGGTTCGGGTGGACAGAAGGACAACAAAGAGTTTCTATTGGAAATCTGTAAAGAAGTCCATGATAAGGCAGTCGAAATGTTGTTGTTGTTGTGGTCTTCATTCCTGAGACTGGTTTGATGCAGCTCTCCATGCTACTCTATCCTGTGCAAGCTCTTCAACTCCCAATACGTACTGCAGAATGCATCCTTCTGAATGTGCATAGTGTATTCATCTCTTGGTCTCCCTTTACGATTTTTACCCTCTACTCTGCCGTCCAATACTAAATTGGTGATCCCTTGATGCCTCAGAACATGTCCTACCAACCGATCCCTTCTTCTAGTCAACTTGTGCCACAAACTCCTCTTCTCCCCAATTCTAATCAGTATCTCCTCATTAGTTATGTGATCTATCCATCTAATCTTCAGCATTCTTCTGTAGCACCACATTTCGAGAGCTTCTATTCTCATCTTGTCCAAACTATTTATTGTCCATGTTTCACTTCCATACATGGCTACACTCCATACAAATACTTTCAGAAACGACTCCCTGACACTTAAATCTGTATTCGATGTTAACAAATTTCTCTTCTTCAGAAATGCTCTTCTTGCCATTGCCGTCTACATTTTATATCATGTCTACTTCGACCATCATCAGTTACTTTGCTCCCCAAATAGCAAAATTCCTTTACTACTTTAAGTGTGTCATTTCTTAATCTAATTCCCCAGCATCACCCGACTTAATTCGACAACATTCCATTAACCACGTTTTGCTCTTGTTGATGTTCATCTTATTTCCTCCTTTCAAGACACTGTCTATTCCGTTCAACTGCTCTTCCAAGTCCTTTGCTGTCTCTGACAGAATTGCAATGTCATCGGCGAACCTTAAAGTTTTTATTTGTTCTCAATAGACTTTAATAACTAATGATTAATGATTAATCCAAAAACAGGAAAATCATTGGGTTTGCACCATGTGGACACTTGAAACTGTATAGAGGGAATACAAAAGAAAAAAAAAAGAGTAACTCCTACATCAATTTACTTGTATTAAATGTTCAGAAATTAAAGGAAGATAACAAAAGATACACAGATAGGACTTTTAACCTTTACTTATCACAGTTAGCTAAATTGCGTAGGAACGTAGTGGGATATTATGAAGAAGAGACAGGGAAGTAACAACTAAAATAGCTCTTTTGCAAACGAAATGTGTTCTGGGGATAGAGTATAAAACAAGGAGGGAGATACAGATCAGCATGTGAATAGTTTGACGAAATAGTGGTAGATTCTCTCTTAAATACGTAGTGTAAAGGAGAAGGAAGTTGATTTTTGTGAACCAAAGGAGGTAAAGAAGTAGGAAGGTAATAAAGGATTAGGTAAGAAGGAGACAGTGATTTCTAATTTGTTCCGTCGAGGACTGTGAACAAATAATTGAGGAGATATTTTGGGGGAATATGTGCAGCACGGATAATTTGTGGACGGTACCACAAGCTAATACTGAAATAAAGAAATGAGGGAAATAAATATAAGAAGGTGTTAAGAGGTAATGATTAGGAAAGAGAATTGAATTATTAAACTAAGCAAGAAACGTGCTAATTCATGAAAGGGGGTAAACATTAGGAAGTAAGAATGACCCAGAAAATATTTCAAGAAGGAAGAGTATGTTGGGGAAAGGAGGGAACATAAAAGTTTACTATCGAGAAAAAAGGAGAAAGGAATAAGTACAACAGAGAAAAAAAATTTTGAGCTTTAAAACAATACACTACGACAATATAGAAAATTTTTCAAAAAGAAGAAAGAAAAGAGAAGAGATTTATTGTAGAGTCGGAGTCAAGGTCCGATGTTTTCAAAAATGATATGAAACACTTGTAGTTAGAATAATTAAATGGTGGCAGGAATTCACCAACTTACTAACCGTCATCACCATCAGTTTCACTCTTAGTATCCATCGTGATGAAGATGCAGAAACCATGACCTGTAGATTAAGAAAAGAAAATACAATGGGAGGGAAAGATGAATAAATAAAGCCAGTGATAAGAAAAACATTTTTAGAGAAAATAATAACCTGTGTAAAATTTAGTAAGAAAATTTTTATGTTTGTAAAGTTGTAACGTAATTTAAGGGAGTAAGGGTTAGAAAATAAATAGATAATGGTATCGTGTGAAATAGAGAATAGGTGAGAACGTAAGAGGAGTAAGATACGCCAAGCAGGGACAAACATTGTATTAGATAGGAAGTCAGCAGACAAGGTGCACCATCATTGCGGCCAGATCGACAGCAAGACTGTGGAGAGCGGTTAGGCGTAAGAGGAGGGGACACTTAGTGTGAGTGCCTGGTACGTCACCTTACGAGATGACGAAAGAAGAGGCCTTGGTGGAAGCAACTCTCCAGGAGGATAACACCTCTGAGGGAAAAGTTTGGAGAGCTACAACGCATCCTGATTGCAATCAACATGTAGCCTGACGTGAGCTTTATTCATACGAAAGCCACATACAAGCGTTATAACAATGGTTTTGAGAAAGTGTTATATACTTGACACTTCTATCTCGAGCTGTTCAAAGCAGCATACGGAGAGATGAAGGATGTCCACCGAACCGGAACGGAGGCGGACGTAGTAAAGCGAGGAAGCGTGGGTGTTTAAACTCACCTCAGGAAGAGGAAGAGACGCGTTTCTGTAACGCAACTTGCAGAATCGCTGAAACGGTTATCAGAGCGTACGGGATGCAACAACTGCGAAACATCGCCTGAACACTCATGGGACGAAGCACGGAAACCATGGAACGCTGTCCAATCTATCTAGAAGAACAACGGAGTACAATAAAAGAATACACAACAATTTCAAACAAGACTCCATCAGAACGGATTAAACGATATCGAGGTTCAGCAGTTCTTCGATCCCAATTCCCGGTCCAGAGAAGAATGGAGACACAAGTAAGAAGACTGCAAGATGTACCAAGAACAGACGATACAACGCAGAAGATTTGTAAGAAAGAAGAGCCTCGACCAGAAGAGATCAAGAAACCTTTTCAAATCCATTCCCACACAGGACCAGTACTGCATTAACTGTTCTAGCACTACAAACATCCGATATTCCTTATAGTAAGTTGCAACAGCTTCGGTTACCATACCGAGAGATGGGAGATGACTGCTCATATGAAAACCTGGAGAAGAATACAACATTGATTATCAAACATAAGGATTCGTCAAATGAAGAAGAAAAGTTTATGCTGCCAACAATAGATCTCCAATACAACGTCGCCATTGACACGTGAGAAATGGAACAAAGGGAACCACGCATTCACAACATGCTCAGACCTTCAGTAACCTTTCTCTCTGCCGACGGTCATTACACTCACAGCAGAAACGCAGTCAGCCCCACGGCCTATCGTCATCCCATGTTCGACGGAGACACGTCGAAACACCTGCATCCCGTATGGTCTGATAACGGTTTCAGCGATTCTGCAAGTTGCGTTACAGAAACGCGTCTTTTCTTTTTCCTGTGGTGACGATTTCAGTGAACCATGTTAAAGATGTAGGAAAAAGGACTGTCTGTGACAGACTAGTATCCGAAATAACAGAAATAAGAAAAATTTTTGCGATTGCGTATAAAAATAATAGAAGGTTTTTGTGTGTTAGCAACAGATCCTTATTGGCGATGCGTTTAATAATTTTTATCTTGGCACAACGATAATATTTCTTAGTACATCATGTTTTTCAATATGTTTTAACTAAGGAAAATTAAGTTAACATTTTTGGAGAGGTTAAAACTCTAGTGTGTGATAGGTTTTTCAAAAAGCGAGGATATTCCATGATATCGGTTTAAGTTTTGTAAAGTAATTAATAGGATTAGAAATTTAATACGTTTGTAAAAGTCAAATATGAAAATTTATGTGTATAATGCACAGATTTAAGATTTTGGGGAATATAAACGTATTCATGAATAGGATTATGCCTGAAAGTCATGGGAATGATTTAGTTGAGTTTAAAATAAATCATGAAGCTTTATCATAAGAAATGAAACTTTCTTAGATTATGATTAATATGAAAGCTGGAGATATTGAAGAAGAGAAGGAGAATGTTAAATGATGGTTTCCTCAAATTCAATACATATCCATCACCATTTAACATAAATTAGGTAATCAAAAAACAGGTAAGTCTCACAGATAAAATTTTTAGGGATGACACAAATTTAAAGATAACCTCCAATTTTTTAAATTTAAATTGAAATTAAAATGTGGACAACTATATTGAAAGAAAAAGAGTTTAGATAAATATAATAGTATAAAAATCAGAAAATTTGTGAAAATGTTAAATTCTGAAAGAAAAAAAAACATAAGAGTTCAAATCCATAGACATGAAATCAGTTACAATGTGAAATAGAACGATAAGGAGACTAGATCGAACCACTTTCTAAGGTATACAAAGTATTAAAACAGGAAGCTGGTTAGTAAATAAGTCAATTGCTACAGTCAGCAGTTGCATCCAATTTTGCACTGACTTCAATCAATTACTCAACCACTGATTGACCCAGCGCAAAATTGAACATGGAGGGAGGAGGACATGTAATGTGGCAGAATAAATGAAGGTCAATTTCGCACCTTACATAAGTGTCTTATACATCGCAACAGGAAGGTGAATATGACACCTAACTTATTTCGGCGGTAAGGAGCAGATTTGGCTATAAGTATGTAATGCATGCCAATGAACAGAATGTGAAACAAGCAGCGAGAGGAAACGTTTTGTGTGGAAGCCAGTATGGGCAGACGCAGAGGCCGCACCCCGGTGGGCAGTACAGAAAGCTCTTATAGGGGGCATCCCACTGCGGAATTCAGCGGCTAGACAGGTACTGTATACGACAGAGCGAGCAACGGGCCACCAGAAGTAGGACAGAAAGATACTTCACAAAACTATTTTTCGGAATTCCAAATGAATACGAACAAAACCAGTTAGGCTGTTGATGACGTGAACAGCGAATGGTACACACGTGAGGGGGCAGAAAACATCCGATTGGCAGAAACGAACTAGGAAACAGTAAAGGGCCGAGATTTCGACGCAGTTCAAAGGTAGGGCCCTAGCAGTTGGTAGAGAGAGTTTCCACAAAATAATAGGAACCCTCCTACTGGTCGAAAAAATGCCACGACGTGGAGAGTGAAAGAACCCAAGTGGGGGATAGAGTTCGGCTACGAGAAAGACGAGAGCGAAATTTTCGGGGACTCTTCTCTGAACTGGCGTTTTGTACAGAACGGAGTGTATAAGACTCTGTATGACGCAGAGGAGAAATTGGAGTGAACACTGCATTCACTGCGGCTGACATTCAGCTGGATATTAGATGAAGCATCGTTTAGTTCCCACTGTGGAGAAACGAACCAGCCAGCTTGCGTCCACTGTAAACTCGAGCGACCTTCGGTAATCTTTTGCTCAACTTGTCACGTAACTAACCATCCTCTGTAGTCTTGATTGCCATCGTAAATAGTAACGAACTTTGAACCGGAATCGGATGATTTATCGTAGTACTGGCTAACATCATGACGTAGTCGTGAGAATAATTTTGTAAAGAAACTTCAATTTAAAATTTATCATTGTTGTGTTTAGGATTATTTCACATTCTGAGGACGAGATGCGTTTGTTTGACAACTGTTGTAACATTGTCAAAAAAAAAAAAAAAATGGTTCAAATGGCTATGAGCACTATGGGACTTAACATCTATGGTCATCAGTCCCCTAGAACTTAGAACTACTTAAACCTAACTAACCTAAGGACGTCACACAACACCCAGTCATCTAACATTGTCACATTGTAAACTGTGAAAATACGTGTATTTCTGTGATAAGTTTGCAACATTAAACCAAAGTTATTTACAGCTTACACAGTTGTTGTTGTTGATCAGACACGAAACTTATAGTCGGCTGTGTCAAGCTTTGGAATTGTTTGGGTGATGTTATTCCGAAAGTCAGACAGTATATCGCTAGACTTATATATTGTACACACCAACTTCAATAGATATTTTGTTACCTCTTTCCCCAATGATTTCAAAAAAAGTTCTTATGAAATGTTTTCGAGCCGCCGGCCGGGGTGGCCAAGCGGTTCTAGGCGCTACAGTCTGGAACCGTGCGACCGCTACGGTCGCAGGTTCGAATCCTGCCACGGACATGGATGTGTGTGACGTCCTTAGGTTAGTTAGGTTTAAGTAGTTCTAAGTTCCAGGAATCTGATGACCTCAGAAGTTGAGTCTCATAGTGCTCAGAGCCATTTTTGATATCGAGCCCGGCTGCCTTATTCGATTTAAAGTCTTCAATAGCCCATTCAAATTCTGATTCTAAAATAGGATCCCCTATCACTTCTATATCGATATCTGTTTCTTCTTCTATCACTTCATCAGACCAGTCTTCCTCTACATAGAGTCTCAATGTACTCCTTCCACCTATTCGCCCTCTTCTCTACATTTAACACTGGAATTCCCATTGCACTCTTAATGGTACCACCCTCGGTTTTAATTTCACCGAAGACTGTCCTGATCTGTACTCTGAGTCAGTCTCCCGACAATAATC
The DNA here is from genome assembly GCF_021461385.2 of Schistocerca piceifrons. Lineage (NCBI taxonomy): Eukaryota > Metazoa > Arthropoda > Insecta > Orthoptera > Acrididae > Schistocerca > Schistocerca piceifrons. The sequence goes on from NC_060143.1 coordinate 154,966,574, forward strand.
TCTTTTTCAATTTCGCCAGATTTTCCCTTGAGCCTTAGGTTACCTGCACTTCTGACTTAGTGACTTGCATTTCCGTATTCCTGAATTTCACTAAACTTTTTTGTACTCCCTTCTTTCGTAGATCAACTGTAGTATTTCTCCTGTTACCCATGGTTTCTTCGAAGTTACCTTCTTTGTACCTACGACTTTTCTCTCCAACTTTTGTAGAGATGTCCATTGCTGTTCAACTGAACTGCCCTATGAACTGTTCATTACTGCAATATTATAGCCTTAGAGAACTTTAAGCGTATCTTTTCATTCCTTGGTACTTCCGTATCGGAATTTTTTGCAAACTTCAGCCTACTCTTCATGGCTGCTAAACTGTGATGTGCTCCTGTGCACGCCTCATAATCCACTACCGGATTTAGTCTCCGTCTGACCATTATGTAATCTAACTGAAAGCTTCGCGTATCTCCGGGCCTTTTCCGAGTATACCACCTCCTCTTGTGATTCTAGAACCAAGTATTTGTTATCACTAGCTAAAATTTATGATACTTCAAAATCAAAAATTAGATCACTTTATTACAACACGAACAAGACGAAATTCTTAACGTTGTTACAAATCACGTCCTCAACAACGCCATATTTCTAGCTATGGCGGCAAAGTGACGTATGATTTGACACAGAACAAGATACTAGTGTCTTCCGACTATAAACTTTTTTGCAGTGTTCTTTTCAGTGCAGTTGTCGCACTGCTTGCTGGGTAGAGAGATAATTCAGTCGTCTTCAGCGATGATTGCTGACTGGGCTGCACAACGGTGCGCTCAGACATTTGTAACTGACCTGATGCGGTGGGATATGGAACTTCTTCTGATCACATCTATGCCACGTTCTCCCACTCGTCGATGCTTCTGGCAGCGATTAGCTTTACTTATGGTTGAGTCGCGAAGTACCAACCTTGCCATGGTAACTCATTCTACAGACACGACAAGGTCGGTACGAAAACACAGTAGGAAGAAACGAGTGTTGCTGCTGTGTAGCAGTCACATGATAAGTGTTGTCGAGATTGTATGGAACAAATCAGAAACACGATAGGACGTCACAACTATTATGAAGAAAAGTGATAAAAAATAGGTTAACTGTGTAAAGATTGTGACAAAGAGGATCAGATTATCATAGAGGGTGGAGTAGAGGGCATCCTGAGCAAAGACACAAGTTATAGCATTATGTGTGATCTTACTGAAACAGGATTTGTGTTTTAGAAGTCCTACAACGCCTTGAGTAACGCTGCATTGACATTGCAGTGATCTATGTGAATTGCTGATTTCGGAAGCGAACAGCGTGTTACTAGGTTTTTAATAACTTTTCTGAGTAATTTGGAGTAGTTTCTGTAGTGATAAACTATTGCAGTATCTTTACCTGTTCTTGTCAAAAGATACAATTAACGTTTCCGTGCCGGCTGGGGTGGCCGAGCGGTTCTAGGCGCTACAGTCTGGAACCGTGCGACCGCTAATGTCGCAGGTTCGAATCCTGCCTCGGGCATGGATGTGTGTGATTTCTTTAGGTTAGTTAGGTTTAAGTAGTTCTAAGTTCTATGGGACTGATGACCTTAGATGTTAAGTCCCATAGTGCTCAGAGCCATTTTTGAACTTTTCCGTTCACAAGAAACTGTAACCTCTCATGTGAACTGTGGTTTTTAAATGCCTCTCTAACGTCCTTTCAGCTCTTTACTTAACCATGGTAGTGCCAACGGAATCGAAATAGCGCTTGAGTGATTTGAGAGATGGGGATATACTAGACATTGCCTACAACTGAAAAAGAGAAGTGAAGTTAGGTGGAATGGGCTTCTTGCAGAAAATGTACGTGGAGGCGCAGTCACGCAAAGTTTGATCCCTGTAGTTACTGCTGCCAGAGACATATCATTTTTTGATTAGAATACGGATCTCGGTAACCTGGTATGAAAGAACTTAAATTAATAGAAGAGCCCCACAAAATGGTTAACAATACACTGAAAAAAAGTGTTAGCTTGCTTCATCAGAATATTAGAGGAGTGAGGAATAAGGTGGGAGAGCTTCTTTTCAGTCTAGAAAATAGAAAGTTCTCCTCAGAGACAGAAATCATGTACATATCTGAGCACCACATAACCACAGGGTTAGAGAAGTTCAATATTAAAAATTACACTCTAGCATCATACTTACATAGAGATCATATGGGAAAAGGATCAGTTATTACATACATTCGGACAGAAAAAAAAATGAGAAACAATAAGACAAGTACATTTTGAAGTGATCAGCCTACAGAAGTATGTGTTTTTGAATTATTGTGGAAAAAAATTAGCATTTAACTGTAACTGCATTTAGACATCTGCCATAACATTTGAACTATCTCTGAGAAATTGGATTCCTTGCTACGCTTTCTTTCAGGCAGCAGCAAACAATTAATAGTCTATGATGAATTCAATGTAGATTGACTAAAGTGTTCTGATAAGAAAAATGATCTGGAAGTTTTACTTGGATCTACAGTTGATCTCATAAATTAACTTTTCAATCTGACTGGATTTAGACGAGAAGGTGATGTATTATAGAATGGTAGTGCAAATTAGCTACAATAGCCACCACAGCATGTCACGATTTTGACTGCAGATGAGTTTCTCGACTGAGAATGCCATTTACATGTTCACTCACCAAACTTTACAAGCGATAATTGTTGGGCGCAGAAATTTGGATGGTAAAAGCATAACACATTATCAACTCAGAAATGAAAGAGTGTGTTTGAGAACAGTCAACTTGTATCACAGACTATACAGGTTTTGGATTGACAAAGCTCTTTCCTGCAATTTTCTGTCAGTGATGAATATAAGGATACATTCTGTGTATAAACGCCCTTCGGTTCTACCTTGTCCACAGAAGATAACGCGTTATTCACAGATGATGACGACTTTCTATACAATTCAGTTTACATTGTGTGTGATACCTCAGTGTTCAAACTGTCTATCTGAAACTCAAAAGTACACCTGCATAGTATATCTGTTAGGCTTCCAGTCCTCAGTTCAAGTTTCTGTCGCTAGTCGAATCTGCATCCGCTAAACAGTCAGAAATGGTGCTACAAGGAAAATCAAAATGCAATGTGACAGTGTTGTGAAATTAAAATATGCAGGATGTGGTGTTGTAAAATTAAAAATTCCAGGTGGTAATAGCAGGAATTTTTTAACTCTAAGAAGATGGAAGTAGCCCAATTCTGCTTTGAACCCCTCCTTTCATCCTCCATTCTCCCCTACCCCCTCTCCTGATGAAGCCATTCGCTTCTATTATCTTATCATAAAAATAAATATCCTCATTTGAATTGGCGTCATGTAAATAGATAGTTGTTTCTGTATGGGTAAATTCGCACCTTCCCGCTTACACACGTGTGTGTGTGATTTGTGTCATGGGGGAATCTACTCTGAGGTGTTCTGGTAGGACGGATGCGTGGGTTCTAGGAGAGCACACACACAGTGAAAGCAACACAGAATAGTGATTAGTTAAATACAGGGTGATTATAATTAAACTTTTAAGCCGCTGTAGATATAACACCACTGGTCAGAATTACGTCAAATTTCAACGGAATATTATCGGATAAGGGGAAAAACGTATGGGAGAAGAAAAATAAACCGTTACAAAACGTAGCACTAGATGGCGCTGTAAGCATCATAACTTAGTAGTGGTCATACAATAATGCCTAAGGTGTACGTTTGGCGTTAAACAAACTGTACTACTCAGTGTTTATGGGTGTACAGGTGTGATACTGTTAGTTACGTAAACAAGTCCACCATGGCAAGGTCATATCGTATCGGATGGGAAATATGGGTTTTTTAATTGTCCTGAGCCAAAAACCGCACAAAAAGCACGACTCACCTCGGGTTTTAACTGTCCTGGGACACAACCCACATAAAAAGCATCCATAAAAGTCAAATCGGATTATTAATTTTCGTGTGACTGGCGCAAAAAAATATTTAGTTTGCTGTCCACGGTTTTCGGTAACAAGCTGAAATCGAGAAACAGCATGTTCCACAGTTCTACAGCGTTTCGAAAGTTTAATTATAATCACACTGTATAATACTCGTCTTTGGTAATGCTAGTTATAAAAACTGCAGATTGCAGGTATAGCCTATCTTTCTTGCGTTGGCTACAGTTCCATGAACGCACAACCAATAATGTTCTCTGAACTAATGTCGAAGGAAAACTAATCTTTTGTCTTGATGTACTATTCGAGGAACAATTGCAAACTAACAGCACTTCGTTATATCTCTCCCCAGGCAGTCTCTGTCCATACACGATAGTTCTATTCACTGTTCTGTTTCTACTGAAGACTTAATACTGTCTACCTGTCGGCCACTGTATCTATATCACTCGACGGTTTGCAGACTTGAAAGCAAGTCGAACGTTCCGCAGGACTCGCTAACAAGACTTGGACTGACTTACAACTAGCAGTCGACAACTTGTACTCGTGAACTGTTACTTAGGCACATGCCTCCATTCCTGGTGGCGCAGCCGCTCCAGGGGAAGTGATTATCGCGAGCAGCGTGATTAGTTTGCGCATCAACGCTACTTCTGGTACCAACAGTCGCTAATCCTTCTTGTGTGGTGTTTCAGCACACCGTAATATGTATATATAGTTCTGTCGCATCACTAAAATTCATCTCAGATGTGTACACACAACGTCAAAAATTTACGTACATTATTTCCACATCTACGTTATCTTCATCTCAGTGATTTATACACTTCGATAACTTTGTTTGTTTGCTCTCTCTCTCTCTTTCTCTTCATATCTACAGATAGTGTACTGCCTCATCATTAAATTTCGTCTTCCATGTGTGCACACAACAGCAAAAAATTACATATAACTTTAAACATCTACCACGTCATCACCGTAATCAAAACATATCTTTCACAAAGGGAATAAAGCGAAAAACAAACAAACAAAAATCAGGACATTTCTTTTATAGAATTTGTTTAAATATTTGCACAATAAGTCACAATGAGCTAGGTCTAAATTGTAAATTGTTTAATATTTTATGTTATGACATACGGTGGAAACACACGTTCAAACATCGTCTTGAACAGTTTCTGGAATATCGTATGTTGGTAGAGGAAGGTTACAAATTTGAGTAAGTATTTGAGATATCTCCATTAGACAACCATGTTTAGACTGCTGCAGCAACTGTTGTGAATTGAGAAATTCTTTGGTCTCTTGTGTGAAGTAACGTGTATGTTATTGTTTATATTGTCCTGCGCTGGGCACCAAAAATTTAGTAAATAGAGAATTATCTGGGCTCTAGCAAAAACTCACTTACGTATGACTAATTATATTGACCACACTAGGTGGTAATGATTAAGTGAAATCAATAATCAAGTTAACTTTGATAAGGCTATGATATTAAGGGATTCATAAGCGGATGGAGCAGCTTATTTAGATGATTGAAATGTGTTATTGTGGCACTTTTTCTACTTTAAATTACATATCTCAGTGGCGATTTGACTGGGCGTGAATATGACTCAGTTATCAAAAGGAATGAGGGGTGAATGATTCACCTCACCATTCTTAGTGATCGCTCTCCGTGTGGTGGTGTCAGCAGCTGACGATGGGTATGGTGCGTCCGTTCCTTGCGATTCGGCAGCTCTCATCAGCGATCCGTCCCCTTCTCCATATTGCCGCTGCGTTTTGCCATAGCCGAAGCACCAATACCAAGGCAGAAGATGGATGGAACAGCTCCCATCTCCTCTTACTTCCTCAAAGTTTCACGGATTGTCTCTTCACCTCCACCATCCTGATTACACAAGCACTCCTTGAATTTGCTATTCCTCCGCATCTGTCGTGTATGAGCTGGGTCCAAATGGTTCAAATGGCTCTGAGCACTATGGGACTTAACATCTGTGGTCATCAGTTCCTTAGAACTTAGAACTACTTAAACCTAACTAACCTAAGGACATCACACACATCCATGCCCGAGGCAGGATTCGAAACTGCGACCGTAGCAGTCGCGCGGTCCCGGACTGAGCGCCTGAACCGCTAGATCACCGCGGCCGACTATGGGGTGCGGTGTTGCTAAGAATTGGAGTCTTTATCATATTCTGACTGTCAACGCATTCCCAGCGTTGGTTGTACATTGTTCCGTTGTTTTTCTCTATTCGTAATGCTGCGCCACGAATAAGTACAGGCGTGGATTTGTGGAATCTAGTAACTTTCGAACAGCTATGGCTGGAAGATAGTAGTTAAGGGACCGACTGCCACATCGGATAGAAGGAAAGGGCAATGTTGGTATTCTGGAAACGATTCTGTGAGGCAGGTTTATGATACCTCTGACAAGTGGGAAGGCACGGCCCGGCGGGCACTGCATACATGTTTCAAGTGTGAAGTAATCAGGGCAGCAGAGGTAGCTGAGGTGGTTTGAGGAACCCACATGTTGCACTTACAACAGCGCCTATTGACGTAAGTGTAGGGCGAAGCGGACTGAGGAAAGTTGACGTGTAATTAATAAAGAGCACTCAAATTTTTCCCTCCAGAGAAACTGTTAGCGGCCATGGAAAAAGACATAGAAATAAGTGAGACCAGAGGCTCAAATCATGGCAATCATGTCGCCATTCTGTCTGGAACGGGAGAGGATGAAGATTGTTTCAGTTGCAGGCCAACCAGGACAGCCTTTTGGTGATGGATATCGGCGGACAATCGGCCCGCTGAATCTACCTCCAACATCTGCTGCACGGACGTCTCATAGCTCTGGCGGAGCGCGCAGCACCCTGGACCTGGACTGGCGCGAGGAACGAGAGGGCTACCGGCGTCCGCTCGCTGGGTGACATTGCCCTGCGGACTGCAAACTGCCGTTAGGAGGAGCGGGGCCGGGGCGCGAACTCGCGGCCCTTCGGATGAAGAGCTGTCTGCAGCCACCGAACGAGCTGCCCTGGGCCGATCTCTCGGCGCTCTCCACGGGCTCCACGAGTCGCGCTTGAGGGACCAGTCAACCGTGTTCCGCGCTACAGGCGCAGCTAACGCGCGGGGCAGCCACTTAGCCGTAACCTGAATAGGAGCAGTACGCCCGCAAGGCTCGGCGACCGGGCGCCGGTGCTACAGATTCCAGCATTGCCGTTGGCGCTGACCCATGCACGGACGGTGTGCAGCGCCATCGCTGAATTCAGCAGAAGGCTCTTCGGAGTAATTAAGTCAATGACACACTTGACCGTGTTTCTCTGCATGCTTCTGCGTGAGTCACTTCTCTCTCCAAAAGGTTCAAATGGCTTTGAGCACTATGGGACTCAACATCTGAGGTCATCAGTCTACTAGACTTAGAACTACACACATCCATGCCCGAGGCAGGATTCGAGCCTGAGATCGTAGCAGCAGCCTCGTGTTTGAGCTTCATCTAACAATCTGATGGTGCTTGTGATTCATAAAAAACATCCTTATTGTCCAGAAAAGATATTTTCCTCTTTCTTAGGTTCCGGTTTCTAGATGACTATAGGAACATTACATTAAACGCTTTCAGAAACGTTTATTGCCTCACAGCAACAAAACGCTAAATGCATTGTCTTAGTTAAAGGAGACACCAAGGGGAAAGCTGCAATTGCAAAACACGTCCACAAAAGAGCAAATATTATTATGCAACATCTTAAACAATGATCTGGGTCTGACTCGAGCATTGCGTCACGCGATTTAATTCGGTGTGTTAATTTAAGTATAGTAAGTTAATTTCAGTACAGTACTCAAAACTAGTAGATATAATGTCAGCTTTTCAAACAGCAGTCTGATTACCAATGACTGGTCATGTTCGAAGCAAAGGACACAACAGAGCCTAAGGTATACCTCGGAAGGAGTAAATAGGAGATCATCGGCGTTGTTATGAGATATCTCAGTTTATTCAAACATCCTAAAGAGAAGTATTCAGTCGCTTTTGGCACAAATAAAACTGCATAAATATGTGCAATGTAGATTTCAGTGCAGGCTTGGTTCAAATGGCTCTGAGCACTATGGAACTTAACTTCTAAGGTCATCAGTCCCCTAGAACTTAGAACTACCTAAACCTAAGTAACCTAAGGACATTACACACATCCATGCCCGAGGCATGATTCGAACCTACGACCGTAGCAGTCGTGCGGTTCCAGACTGTAGCGCCTAGAACCGCTCGGCCACTCCAGCCGGCTTCAGTGCAGGTTTTAATCCCTGTATTATAGAGAAAAAAGCGAAGAATAAGTTTTACAGCGTTGTACAGAGTTTCAAATGTGTGCCATACATGTCTTCGATCGTTCACATCAAGATGAAGAAACACTGAAATCATCTGTCATTGATATGAGAATTGAAATACAAATGATAACACCGCTCCCAAAAAATGCCTTAGCAACATATTAGGGTATTTACGGCTCTGTTGTAGAAATGATGCCTTCAACCAAATGAGTAACGAAGCGTAACCTTTTTTGTGACATTTCATGCTGTACATATGTAAAGAGCCTCCAAATTTCTCCACTGAAAGTGACGTCGTGATCTTATGATCGGAAGAGCGGCCATCATAGAGATTAAAATTAACTCGACATCCACGGAAAAATATGGGTCCATTCAATATAACACTTTGTGCGGTTCCGTTAGTGCCAAGTTTATTTTCGGGCTAAATATGTGTTTGTAGACAGGCATTCGGTGGCGGCGTTGACGATACACACGTCGACGAGGCATGGTGCTTCAATGCTTTTGCAGATAGAGCTCACAGCGGAATGATTCCGCTGACGTGCACTGCCCGCGTATATAGGGAGTGAACGACCTTTGTTACGTAACGGCGATGATAAGGGACTTAGAGTCTGCAGGCACCAGCACGCTGGCGTTATCCCGGATGCGCACACTGGGTTGCTCTAGGTGTGTGCGTCTGCTGGTGCGCCGGCCTGGCGCCGAGCCAAGCGGGTTGCATACTGGAAGTGGATGGTCCACCCTTGCTCTTGTTCGATGTGAGAATGCCTCTCTACCTGGACTCGAATCTTTCGCCGACCGAGACGTCATCGCTTACAAGACCTGGCATTGTGGAATACATGCTAAGTCCCAGTCTAGACCTAGTTATGTATATAGTAATATTCCTTTTACTTTGTATACTCGCTCTAGTCGTGAAGTGAGTAATGATGAAAAATTACATGTATGGATGAAAGGACTTGGTGTACTTGCTGAAAATGTAACTCTAACTGGTGACGTAACTGCCCGCTTGGCGCCTAGCCGGCTGGTTATGCAACCCGCTTGGCTCGGCGCCAGGCCGGCGCACCAGTAGACACGCACACCGTGAACAACCCAGTGTGCACGTCCGGGATAACGCCAGCGTGCTGGTGCCTGCAGACTCTAAGTCCCTTATCATCGCCGTTACATAACCAAGGTCGTTCACTCCCTATACAAGCGGGCAGTGCACGCCAGCGGAATCATTCCGCTGTGAGCTCTATCTGCAACAGCAATAGCATTGAAGCACTATGCCTGATGTAACTTTGTACTATAACTACAACTGATCAATAATTTGTTTGAAATCTTACTCAAGGACTCAAGATAAGGGGGAAAGAGACTATCCTCCTTAGGGAGATTGATTTTGTTTGAGATTGTTCATTGCTCTTTTCTTTCATTTTTTTTCGCGGAAAAGTACACGCCGTCCTGTTTTATTACTGAGGAGTACTCTGATACCAAAGTCCTCAATTGTGGACGTATATGGAAGCTAATCTATATGCACGTTGGGAGTTCACTTGTAGTCGTGTGTTCATTGCAGGAAGCTGATATCTTACTCTAGGTAAGGGGGAGGTGCTTAGGTTTTATTTCATTTTATCCTAGTGTGAGATTATTCATTGCTATGTTTTCTGTTCTTATGGACCATGCACGACATTTTCACTGTTTGCCAGTGATTATGATGGATCAGATGGCTCTGAGCACTATGGGACTTAACGTCTGAGGTCATCAGTTCCCTAGAACTTAGAACTACGTAAACCTAACTAACCTAAGGACATCACACACATCCATGCCCGAGTCAGGATTCGAACCTGCGACCGTAGCGGTCGCGCGGTTCCTGACTGTAGCGCCTACAACCGCTCGTCCACCCCGGCCGGCCAATGATTAAGCAGACAATCGATTTCATCCATGGGAACTTACACTTCAGGTGTTAGGCTATGCTCTACGCATCGTGCTTGTTTCTGGTGAATTCATTCTAAAATGGACTATGTCTTATTGTGAGTGGTGTGCTATCGGAGACGGTTCTTAGTGTCATATGCACAGTTATTCCACCTGAGTCGCATGTCTTTGGAAGAAGTGAAATCGGTTGAAGAGATGTTGACTGAATACGATATGCATAATACTCAGACCAAAGACTTCCACTCACCTCCAGCGCTCCGCTTGAAAATGTTCCTTAACAGATAAGAAACAGTAGCTTTGAGCATTAAATGTGATATTGTCGGAACACTAGTGTGTCATGATTACCACTTGTGACATTTTCCAATCGACGATTAAGTGATGAATGGATGTTGTTGTAGAACATTGAAAGAAATATATCTTATATCATAATGAAATTAGTATCTTGTCTCTGATGAGTGGAATGAACTCTGTTTCTGTACAATGAATGATATATTGTTTTGTGTTTTTTTTAATACTAAAACTTTGTTCTCTATCTCCATACTGCATGTATGTGAAAAGAAATACATCATTTATGTTCCGTCATACTGGTGAGATCTTCTTCTTGTTACTCATATGCGTTTTTCATATTAGGTGGATTTTGGTGCCACTTACTGCCAGGTTCTCCTTATCTGGGAACTCAGTAGTCATTAGACATCCTGACAGAGCAGAATGAGGCGTTCCACGGAACTCACGGACTTCAAACGTGAATAGGTGATTGGGTGTCACTTGCGTCATACGTATGTACGCAAGATTTCCACACTACTAAACATCCCTAGGCCCACTGTTTCCGATGTGATAGTGAAGTAGAACCATGAAGGGACACGTACAGCACGAAAGCGTACAGGCCGACCTCGTCTGTTGACTGACAGAGACCGCCGACAGTTGAAGAGGGTCGTAATGTGTTATAGGCAGACATCTATCCAGACCATCGCATAGGAATCCTAAACTGCATCAGAATCCACAGCAAGTACTATGACAGGCGGGAGATGACAAAACTAGGATTTCATAATAGAGTGGCTGCCCATAAGCCACACATCACGCCGGTCAGTGCAAAACGACGCCTCGCTTGGTGTAAGGAGCGTAAATATTGGACAATTGAACAGTGGAAAAACGTCGTGTGGAGTGACGAATCACATTACACAATGTGGCGATCCGATGGTCGGGTGTGGGTATGGCGAATGCCTGGTGAACGTCATCTGCCAGCGTGTGTAGTGCCAACAGTAAAATTCGGAGGTGGTGGTGTTATGGTGTTGTCGTGTTTTTCATGGAAGGGACTTGCACCCCTTGTTGTTTTGCGTGATATTAGCTCAGCAGGGGCCTACATTGATGTTTTGAGCACCTTATTGCTTCCCACTGTTGAAGAGCAATTCGGGGATGGCGATTGCATCTTTCAAGACGATCGAGCACCTGTTCAAAATGCACGGCCTGTGGCCGATTGCTTACACGACAGTAACATCCCTGCAAAGATTCCTGACCTGAATCATATACAACACCTTTGGCATGATTTGGAACGCCTCACCGACCGATATTAATACCTCTCCTCAGTGCACGATGGGCTGCCATTTCCCAAGAAATCTTCTAGCACCGGATTGAACGTATGCCTAACTGTGGGTGAACACCGTATTGAATTCCAGCATTACCGATGGAGGACCCCACGAACTTGTAAGCCATTATCAGACCGGTGTCCGGATACTTTTGATCACATAGTGTAGAACAATCCGCCGATGTGAAATGCTGCAGTTTTAGTCTGCTGTGTATAATAAGATCAAGATGATAGCTTAACAAAAACTAAATTCAATTTCGGTGATTACGTTGGGTATAGTAACCGTAGGTAATTTTCGTCAGCGGCTACAGCCCCCTTCTCCACTGTGATTGATTTATCGAGATATTCAAAATTCAGTTAATACACGAAAGTAAGCTAAGAATGTATTTGCTGGAAGATGTCATATCACGACCTGCAGATTTTTCGAGATATTCAAAATTCAGTTAATACACGAAAGTAAGCTAAGAATGTATTTGCTGGAAGATGTCATATCACGACCTTCAGCAAGAGGCGTCTAAATCACAGAACTATACAAATCCGGACATATGAAGCTGAAAAAAGGTACATCATGAATGTCCTCTAGATCATAACATTACTCGGTGGAAAATTCTCCAAACTCGTCACCAGTGAACGTACAGCTGAATCAGAGCGAACAATAGCTATAGTAAGTCATGCTAGGCCCAATAGTTCTGAAACATTTCCAATCGGAATCCACACGACCACCATGGAGAGTGTCGATAACTTTGGCCTCGTCCACATTCATATTACAATTAATCTCAACATCGAGAACAGTTTTTATATGGTAGGATGTTACTGGTATACACGATGCACGTAACAGCCAGGCATCTTGCCGACTGACTGTCGTCTTTCCAGATACTTAATCTTTGAACACGATGCCATTTCAAATGAGGCTTTCGCAATTTTTCGGAAACATTGGCTACCTCTTAAATTGGCGCTATTTTCGCGTAATCCAAGTGACAGGCTGCCTCATTTTGGTACTGCGCTGTGGTCCTTGGGGAGAGTAGGCGGGACGGGGATGGGGTAGAGATGGGGTTCTAAGTACTAATAGGCTACCTCTGCCATTTTGGGTTTTTAAATTTCCCGCCACTACCAACTTGCTTTATTTAAATATTCCACCTCTAGCACTTTACCATTTCTCGTCATCGCCATCTTGCATTTTTGAAATTTCCTGCGAACGCCCTGTTACATTTTTCAGTTTGCTGCAGCCATCGTTTTGGAATTTCTGGATACTGCAGCACCGAATATCGACTGAATCTTCAACAGATTTACTAACTATTAAATATTGCGTGTTCATCAAATACTGACGGAAAAATCTGACATAATAATAACCTGACTCCTACTACAGTACCTGTTTCCTTCTCATTTTTCATATGGTGCGTAAATTACTGCTTTCTTTGGCTCGGTGCATCCGTATTACCGTCATTAGCAGTATAATTTATAATGAAACGTTCGTTATCATTTTCAGCGCCGCAATCGTTTCACAGCGTAACTGTTACAAAGAGAACCTAATATGCCGGCAATTCCCTGTGCTGATTAAGCAACCGTCCAACTAGCGCCTGTATAATTTCCAACTAGTGCAGCACATATGAATAGAATATTAATAATATATTTCGCTGCAGAGACAAATTCTTCCCAACTGGATACAAAACGTTTACCAGCGTTATATTGCACGTTATTTCTGAAAAAATCTACTTATTGCTAATAGCATGAAATGAAAGATTAACGCGGAGATATTCCATCAGCGGCGTACTCCGATTTTGTTTCATTAATTATACAACACGTTCGATAACCTTTTTATTAAAATACGAACAGAGAATGATATTGCCTTAACATTTTGATATTCACTGTAATTGCACGTGATGGCCAAAATAAAGTTCGTTCCACCAGTTATTTTCAAGAATGAGGATGTTGGAAGCGGAAATTTAATCGGGAAAGGAAAAATCCGTTGTTAAAATTATGCCCCACAAAATTTTAGCTTGATGGTTGTTTGAAGTTCGTAAGAGCAAACAGGTTTTGTCTCGATCGAGTAATTTCTTGCGTTAATGTACTTCTGTGTGTTTTTCTCTCTTGGATATGAGTCACAGAGAGTACACGGGCGTAATATGACGTAACGTATATATCTATCTGTGGCCACGGAGGTGGAGTGTGAACCATTTTATTTCCCCTTTTATATTAATCACAGTTATATTTTAAAAATACATCTTTCGTGTCCCATGGCCTGACATTATTTAGAAAAGACCAAATATGAAATGTCTTAGGCCCTACGTTTAGTTATACGAGACAAGGGTTTGAAGCCAACAAATGTAGTATTTTAGCAAACACTTCTTTCAATTAAAATTTTCATTAATATTTGTATAGAATGTCAAAACAGACCAAGTAAAATTTGTTAAGAGAAACATCAGAAAACAATAAACAAATGAAGGAAACTAGACTGAATCTAATCATCTGTAGACATACGATTCTATCAGATAAGATGGCAAATAGCATAGGAACCGAGAACAGAGATCCAGTTGTCCAAGCATTTCCAGATTTCTTGAAATTTCCGTATGTTTCAAGAGATGTATCACAAATATTGATGGACAACATGGAAAATTGGAGATTCCGGAGGCGAAGGCACATTGGTTGTATAAAACGATTTGAGATGTGGACGGTAAGACGGACAAACGTGATCATGTTTCACCAGAAATGTACCATGCTACAGGAAAAATTATCTAAGCACACAACTGAAATTGTTTTGTAGAAAGTATCCGTAAATGTGACAACTCTAGATAACTCCCAAAATACCGTAATTATTCTCCTTCTCGAGAAAGAGAACACTCACAGGGCAAAGAAAAACAATTGGATAGCGGCCTCCTCTCCGTAGTGCAGAAGAACTGCACTAAATTTGTCACTGTGCACTGTTGTTGTCGTCTGCGATCGAATAGCAGAGTGACAACGATCTCCACCCTGGTCTATCCAATGAAAGCGTCTACATCTCAGCGTAGGTACTACAGCCTACTTCCGTTGAAACCTTCAGAATGTATGCGATCCGGAGACTCCCTGGCCCAGACCCTCACATCGGTCACCAACCTCTCACCTCCCAATCACTCAGAAACACACTTCCGTAAATTAACAAATTGACGAATTTTTACAACCGATCATTTTTACAGTCAGGCTGTACCATAAATGTCGTTTTCTCAAAATGTTATTCACTATTCTTCATTAGTTATTCGATCTAGCCATGTAAACTTCAACATTCTCCTGTACCTCCACATTTGTAATACTTTTTTTCTTATTTGAACTGAATAGCACTCACGTTTCACCTCTGTGCGAGATTAAACGCGGGAGGAACACCTTCAGAAAATAATTTACTAACAATAAACGAATCACTTGGTAAGTGGGGCAACGACAACTGTAATAATACATTTCAGCTGATTAAAACCGCAACAGCTGCGTGAAAATGACTTATTAATCACGGCTAGTTTCACGAAATTTTAGTCACAACTCCAGGTGACAAACTGTTGATCTTTCAATATATAACGACCTTAAAATCTCCGTTAGGATAGATAATGGAAGTCTCCTACGTTCATGCTCAAAATTCGCTGAATGAGTTACTCAACCGCCATCAGTAAAACAACCGGTGGAATACCTCAACCGTAATCAATAAAATAACCAGAGCAGCTAGAGCTCTCGTTCCTCTTGTTATTTTACTTACGACGGTTGCGTTCCTTATGACGCCAATTTTGAGCGGGTTGGTAGGGGACTTCTGTTATTTGCCCTGACGAAGATTTTAAGGGTATTATGAATTGAAAAGTCAACATCTTGTCATCTGAAGAATGTCATGAAACTATATATGATTAATATCTTTTTGACGCAGACGTTGCGATGTTCATTAGCTGCTTAGCATTATATTCGATATTGGCAATGTTATGTACTTCAGTAACACTTTCTTTGCTGTTCCTCGTCTGTATTTTATATCCTCTCTGAAGCGTCTGTAATCAGTTATTTTAGCGCCCCAGTAACAAAAAACTTACTACTTTCAGTTTTTCATTTCCTACTTTAATTCTATGAAGATCACATGGTTTATTTCGAATACACTGCTTAATTTTGTAATACACATGTAATCACCATCATTTAATCTTTCAAGACACTATCCATTTTGTCGAACTGCTTTTCCGAATCAATTTCCTTCAGAATTACAACGAAATCGACTTACCTAATTTTATTCTCCTATCGAATTACTTCTTGTTTTCTTTAGTGCCTGCTAAGTGTGCTGATTGAATGGTATCAAAGATGGGCTATAACTCTGTCTCACTCGCTCCTCTACCACTATGTCCCTTATCTTACAAAAAACTCGAGATACTACCAAATGGAATTTTACAGTTTGTGTAATGTGTGTATAAAAATCTATTACTTACAGGGTCCGCGCAAAAATCCGGACAAATAAAACGTTTCCGTAAAAGTTAAATTGTTAAAAAAACAACAAATGAAAATGAAAATCCTTTTACATACAAGTGGTGGTATCTTTCAGGAGTAACACTACCCGATGTAAACCAGTTCAGCCACAATGACCGCTTCCAACCTTGTCCTGAAGCGATCGCTAGCAACCTTTGAAGTAGCGCTATGCATATTCACTAATGCTGCTTCGATACCGGTGCACATAGCATCGAGCGGGTTCAAATCTGAGCTAATCTGAGCCAGAACTCCTTTCACCAGAAAATGTCATCGTTATCCGAGAGCCAGTTTTGGACTAAATGGCTCATATGAGCCGGTGCACCGTCCTGTTGAAAGACATATTGTCTTTTCAGGCCAGAGTTATCATCGACGGCTTCACGTAGTTCGTCAAAACTTGCAGATAAACATCTTTTGTGACAATTTGTCCATTTTCAAATAAATGTGGCTGCATGTTTTCACCTTCACTGGACAGAACATCTAAGACGTGAACCAAAGACTTATCCAAAGCATCATTCAACCTGGCCAAAATATCGTAAATAGTTGATCTCGTGTACCCAAAGAATCTATTTCAGTGGGCGAACGCCCAGCGCAAAGACTTCCGACAATCGCGGTTCTTGAGTTGTACCTCGCACTTGTCCGTAACATCTCCTCTATTTTCAGGTTCTGACTGTTTACTAGATGCCTACGGCTTTCAAAAACACCACTCGCGACCTCCGGTGAAACCACGATATGGCGGGAAATTCAAATTAAATATCATCCGTATTTAAGCGCCGAATCCTGTACAAAACATTATTCACATTACCCGTTTCGGCAAGTATTTGTGATCTATATATGACCGTAATCCACTGGAAACCTTCGCACAGATAAACAAACATAATTAGGCACGTCGAACATCACGAGGTTCATTAAAATTTCAGTGAGGGGACATTATGTCGTTAAATGATTAAGGACTTTTATCATGTATCTATGTGATGTACGTACACTAAAGTGTTTATAATAATTTTATGGTGTTCAAAGTGGCTAACTGTTTTTGATTATCTGTACGAAGACTTTTATTGGATTAAGCACATCTGAAGACATCAACGATTTGCCGAAACTGGTAATGTAAATATTTTGTGTGTATCTAAGCGATAGTCGACGTAATGATTCTTGTACCATCCTTACTTTGATGCTCTTACATTTATAACTGCAGACTGGTTTCTCTCTAAATTGTAAATAGCATACTACCTACAGAATTTCAAAGACGGTATTCCAGTCAGTATCGACAAAACGTTTGTTTGGATATAGAAATGCTATAAATAATATTACCAAGTTAAATCGCTGGGACAGTTTTGTGTGGGCTGTTCGTACAATATTCGGGAACGTACAGTGATCGGTGCACACACATCAGCGCTCAGTACTCAACGCGACGCATTGTGGCATACGTCCCTTATGTTTTCTCATTTTGACTCAATGATTTTGTCAAATACGAGTATGAGTGCAGCAGGCACGAAATCATTGATGTTTCACCACAGATGAAAAGAAGCGTGTCACCCAGTCGAATAAACCAGGTTTCATGTTGCACCATAGAGATGGTTGTGTATGAATGTGTGAATGGTTGCTTGAAACATGCACCGCCGCAGCTTGTTGTGCTGATCGAAAGAAATATGATAGCTTTGAATATCGTGAATACTATTACGGACCGCCTGCAACCGTTCATGTTTTATGTCTACCCGGCTTGCCATGGCAGGATAACTGCCCGAATCAAACGGTCACAATTACGCTGCAGTGGTGTGAGGAGCACGGTAGTGAGCTGTTGCACAGCCAAATAACATATTTTGTGAATTCAAGTAGACATTCGCACACCTTTCCTAGCCGCGCGGAGTGTCTGCGCTGTTAGAGGCGCCATGTCAATAACTACGCGGCCACTCCCGTCAGAGGATCGATCGTCCCTCGGGCATGAGTGTGTGTCTTGTTCTTAGCATAAGTTAGTTTAAGTAGTGTGTAAGTCTAGAGACCGATGACCTCAGCAGTTTGGTCCCTTCGAAATTTGGCCATTTGACACCTTTCCTAGCAACGGAACAAACAGAGGAAAGATGGTGAATCCATAACAAAAAAAAAAAAAAAAAAAAAAAAATGGTTCAAATGGCTCTGAGCACTACGGGACTTAACATCTGAGGTCATCAGTCCCCTAGAACTTAGAACTACTTAAATCTAACTAACCTAAGGACATCACACACATCCACGCCCTAGGCAGGATTCGAAGCTGCGACCTAGCGGTCGCACGGTTCCAGACTGTAGCGCCTTCAATCGCTCGGCCACTAGTACTGTAGCATAGCAAGCACGAGCTAGTCCCATATAAAGTTTTCAGTTCAGTTATCTTAGTCTGCAGTCAGCCAGCCTGGTGGAGGAACCTATGTCAGTCTTTCACCTGCTCATATAGCTGCTTACAAGCTTCCATGAAGTAGCAACACCCTCCCTGGAGACGCTCTTAGCTCTAACCGCCACCATCCATGGCAGTTCCGGTGAGCAGGACATAGACTCCTTCGGTCAGCGGGCCCAGACGTGCAGCTACTCTTCTGTTATTACAAAAAGTGCAGCCTATTCCTGTTCCTCTGGGCAGGCTCCATAGCCGCTGGGCCCTCTTCTGTCCGGAGACCTGAATGTGATTCAGCACGACTCTACACATTTCACACGGGCCTGCCGACTGCCGCTGACAGCATAGCTGATGCCCGGAGTCTTCTCACCACCTCACTTTTTCGTGCCATCTCTGTCTTCACCACAGCGTGCGCTTGCGTCGGCTCATTGATGGCGAGGCCTACGCTGCTTCTGCCATGCAGCCGTGTAGTCGCAGCCGATACCCGTGGGTTGGAGAAGTCATGTTGATGTGTTGTCAACCAAATTAGTCCGACAAGGACCAGACGGAACACATCTGGGGATCTATCGGTCGTCAACTCAGCGTTGACAAACCACCAGATCGTAATTTACCGGAATTGCGTGACCTGCTGCCGACATCTGATGTCAGCAGCCCACTATAGACACCTAGAGTCCATACTTTGCAGAATCACTGTTGTATTTCGTTCAAAAGGTGGCCCAGTAGGCTATTAGGCAGTCGGTCAAAAGATTTTGGCTCATCAGTGTTTCTTAGATGCACATCCACCTACTGATCTTTCTATAATTTAATTCTCATTTCAGATGTATAACTCTTCGGTATTTTCCTTTCATCTTTCAAAATTTCTTTCTTTGTCTACTGTTGGAGTGCCATCTGAGCTACTGATAATCACACTAAGACGAAGAAGCAAACGACAGGTCATGAACGTGTTATCGGAAGGGAGGTAGTCCATTGGTGCGTCATACACGTACAGACAAACAAATGATTACAGTTTCAGAAAAACTAGATAACTTATCCAAGAGAAGGATCATCACAAATTGAGCAATGAATTAACGCTTATGCATGCAGTTATTTGGTTTGACCATGATTGACAGAGTTGCTAGTTGTCCTCCCTGCAGATACTGTACCAAGTTCCATCCAAACATGCCTCAGATCATAAAAATCCAGAGCTAGTTGTAGAATCCTGACTGTAATGCTCCCAACATTCTCACTTGGGCAGGGATCTGGCGACCTTGCTGGCAAAAGTAGGATTTGGCAAGCACGAAGACAAGAAACAGAAGCTCTCGTAGTGTGAGGGTGGGCAATATCTTGCTGAAATGTCCCCATGATAGCTTGCCATGAGGGACAACAAAACGGGCAGTACAATTATGAGCGTGTGGGTGCTATTCGGTCATTCGGCGGACCATAATTTCCTCGGTAATTAATCGCGCCCTGGTCTCACCAGTTGCTATTCCTGACATCGTGACCTCTTTCAAAGTACCCTTGACCGTTGGCATTATGATTCCTGAACCCTTATCCACCACTGTATGAGTGTCCATTACCGTTCCTATTTCGGTACCAATTATTCTGGATATCGTTTCTATGCCAATTGTTTTCATTGTGCCACTGTCTTTGTCTGTTAAATTGCCTGAAAATTTTGGTGTTAGGATTACAATTATTATTATTCGAATATTCGTTCCTAGTCCTCTTCTCTTGCTGTTCCCTTTCCTTTCATTTTTCTTTCACCTCGTCTTCTTTAAACATAACTTCAAGTTCCCTTAAAACCTCTTCGAATTTTTCGGTATTTTCATTTTTTCCTACTGTCGCCTGTTGATACTTTACCGGTAATTTCATTCTACATAGACGTACCAGCTCTCCGTTACTGTATGGTTTGTCTAGGGATTGATTCTTTCTGTCCACTGTATCAAAGAATTTTACCACGTTTTCTCTCCTGAGTGTTCAAATGGTGTCATCTGAAATAACTTGTATTTAATTTTGTTTTGTACCTCCTTAGACCAATATCTTTCGAGAAATGATGTTCTGAACTGTAGGTAAGACGAACAGGTAGCCGTAATCTTTTGCATTACCTCTGCTACTGCCCCCTGACATGTGTGCACAAGTGAAGTCAAGTTTGTGAGCTACGCTCCAGTGGTTTGGTAAGCCTACTTGAAACTGGTCGACGAATGCGCGTGCATGAAAGCTACCGCCTTCTTCCTTGAAATGTTGAAATTTTCTAACTGTAAGGAAGTGTTCTGTATCATATCTACTCATAAATCTGGTTTGTGGCTGATTCATGGATTCAAATAATCTGCCACTGCTTGTGTCGTCGTGTTTATTCTCTGGTAATGTACTGCCTGTCTGCCTATTCTTAATTTCCTGACTCATATCCGCGTCATATCGTATCATTGGTGAGCAAATGTGCCGTTCGTGTGTTTCTACTCTCGTAGTTCGCGGTATAGTACCTGTGCTGCCATTATGTTGTGTCATTGGATATACTGGTTCAGTTGCCTGTCTTTCGATTGGTATCGGCTGGATGTATGTGTTCCGTTTTTCTAGATACTGTGCCTGGTCCTGTGGCATGTCATGTATTACTTTAATCGGGGTTTTCTGTTTCGATTTCTGTGCGAGTGTTACGTCTAGCATTGGTTCTACTTGAACTTTCTTAGACGGCGCGTGTTCGTGTACTGAATTAATACTTGACGTGTCACTTGTTTCGCTACAGGTGTAATCGGTCTCGATCTTTTCTTCGATAGTTTGTATCAACTCTGTTCGAAGCTTTTCAAACCGATCTTTGTTTTTAAGCTATAATTTATTGATCCACTGATCATATTTTTTCAGTGCAACCTGTGCGACCTTGCTTTGAATTGCTTGTTCTTCCGAAATTTGTATTGCTGTTCGGTGGCTTTTTTCGTAAAACGTTCCACATTTTTCTCAACGTTTACGATGTCCAAATAGACCTTGTCCACGTCAGTGCATAACTGCTGCTGAACTTGTGTTAGTGCCTGAATTCTTCCTCTAGATTCTTTCGCGTCTTTGTTTATCTGAGTGATCTGACTATCAATTCTGGTGATCCCTTCTTCCATCTGGATTTTAACCTGTTGGATCTGTGTCTTAATCTCTTGTGTCAAGTTCTGATTATTCTGTTGGATCTGTGTCTTAATAGCCTGATTATCCTGTTTCATTTCCTGATACTGTTTTGTCATCTGTGTATTCTGTTTCGTTATCTGCGTATTAATATCCTCATTCTGTTTCGTCATACTAGCGTTCATTTTTTGTAACATCTCCATGATCGCGTCGCGTCCTGTCCTGTAACGGTACCTTCTTCTGAACTATGTATTCTCGATCTATTGTTTTCTACTCGGTCAGTTATGTCGTTTACAGGGCTACGCTGTAGCGTTTCTAAGTTTGATAACTGCAATAACCCGTGCTATCTGTGTTGAGGACTGGATGCGTTTGTCATTGAACCATTACAAGGCACTAACAATTCCACATTCTGCCCTCTATGTTGTGAATGTCTTGTGTTTGCAGGTACAGTTCCGTCTGTTACGGAACCTTTTCGTGGCGCTCGTAACTCCGCAAAATTCTGTGTCTGTTGTTGGGGCATATTTAGAATGTGTACGATAGGTTCGACGTATTCTAAATCTTCCCCCTCTTCCTCACTGTCTACTTGTCTTTGAACATTAGCTAAGTGCCGGTTCATTGATTGTATTGACGCGTATTCTGTCCCTGAATATGCGGCAAACAAACGCGTTTCCTGCGCTCCTTTCGCATCTAATCTTTGCCATGTCCTACGTGGGCTGCCTATTTCTGGCTCACAATTTGCCCTACCTGGAATTCCATATTCTGGAAATTCGATGTTCTCGTCCCTTCGATTCCCATCCGTATGATCTGTCTCAATTTTATCCCAGTTTATCTGAGCCTGCTGATTCTGCAGCTCCCCGACTGTCCTATTCTCTGATTCACCGTCTTTCCCATTCTCAGGTTCACCTTCTGTCCTATTCTCAATAATCTCGTTTACTTGCTGTTTATCTGGTTGATTCTCCCCATCTTGTCTACTTGCTGTCTCTCACATAACCTTTTGGCTTGTGCTCTCTTTAACATGGAAATTCTTTCAACGCAGCACAACCCTATCTACAAAACTGTACGACCACTTACCAGTTGGTTGAACCAACAACAACAACAACGTCGTGACTTCTCGGCTAATGTTCTGTGTGCTCTGCTGCTGTCTCCAATCTCCACCTGTGCGCTTGCAAAGGGAGAAAAATGTGATTTCTTAATTCTAACTTACATGATGACGCGTCACACTGCGTCTATGCGTCACTCTGCGTCTGTGCCTATCACCTGAAAATTCTATGCCCCAACAGATACACAAAAATCGTAAAAAAATGTAAAATTTTCCAACCTAAAGACATACGCCCTTTTCCCTACAATTCTGTTCTGTTCCCAATCTTTGCAAATAGCTATTTAATACATGAAAGAAAGTTCTTCAAAGAACTACTGCTGTGGCCTGCCGTACCTAACTATCCAGACACTTTCCTACCCTGGTAGCTTACCTATTATACCTATCCTGGCAGGGTCGCCATTTTCTGTGAGTGTGTGGGTTCTATTCTGTCATTCTGCGCAACGGATTAATCTGAGATGTACCCTTTACCCTGTGATTCCTGCAAGATGCAATTTCCACTCCCACACTAGTACAGAAGTCAGACAGACGCTCCTAACGTTCTAAAGAGAAATGCCTGAAAAACTTTCAGCAATAAATATCTTCTGGAGCCGTCTGCTATAAGGAAATGACACAAAAATTCACAAAATTTCTTACGTAACTAGTGGGATACTTGGGTACTAGAATAGTACTAGTTAGTGTAAGAAAAACATGAAATTAACGAAAATTATTATTTATTTTGCAAAAATTCTGAGAAATGACAATGGCACTTTTAGTTGTGAACTGAACAAGTTATTTCCGGGTTCTTTTCGTAATGTGAAATTACCTCTTAGGATAGGATTTGCTAATGAAATTTCTATACAAAGTTAAAGATTGTTATTGACTTCGCAGAATGGCTGAGAGCAGCCTCTACTCAACTTGAATAATTATCCGTTAGAATGTTTCTAGGTACAGGCGAGGCTATCGTGGAGTGGAGGAAATATGGGCCTTGCATGAGCTGTAGCACACAATACCATAAGCTGTGACAACTGCTGTCTGCGCTACTCGCTGCTGACAAATAAGATAACTCTCGTTCTATCTCAATTGACCTACGCCAATCAAACTCTCCCTACGCCTTGATGAAGTCAAGGACTCCTATTCACCCCTAGTCTAACTATTGGCAAGGTACACCAGTCAGATGACCAGTCCACAGCGATGCCACTCAAAAATTCGCTCGCGGGTGTTTAACTATAACTCTGTCCGTTCACACCGCACAATAAGTATGGCGGCCAACACATTTACTTATGGACCGTCTGACAGCAACTGAATAAAACACAATTTTAGTGCCATAGTGCTGCCCTCTACAAGCGAGGAATGGTTCAGCAGAAATTAGCACGCTAAAGAATGCATGTCACTCCTACAGCTTCCCTCAGACTGCATAAGTACTGTGAGAATTTATTAAAAAAGAAGGAGTGAGACAAGGAAGTTTCCTGCCAACAAGAAGGTACCCACATGACACAAAAGCGAAGATGAATACCTGTTACTAAACCACTATTATCACATCATTCTTTAGATAGCATTGTAGTGTTTGCTTCTACTATGTATAAAATTCAACCAACAGTTACAGTCAGATAAAAATAATATATAAGCAATAATCTGAAAGTGTAACAGTAGAAGCTTGTGTCCATAAGTAAAAATTATTAATATACCGTAATATTACACGCAGCTGAGGAAGACAGGACTATAAAAGTTGACAGTGAACAATGCTTAATCTCAAGGACTCAATATAGAGCCACACTCCGATTTGCTCTCGACAGAGGTGCTCTCCCAGTGAAGTACTGAGGAGAGACTTGTTCCTCGCTCTTTGAGTACATGTACGAGTGCATACGCTCTCATTATGTGTCCTCACTCCAAAACCGACAACACAACAGCCCCTCTCCATGCCAGACGTGAAGAAGTATATCTTTCGGTCTCTTCCATTACTCCTACAGCTCAAGGCGTTAGAAATATCGTCTGCCAATCAGCGTTGCTCTTTTAAAACAGGAGAATGACGTTTCGTTTAAGGCGATTAATCCGGAAATCTGTAGTATCGACGTTTGGCATTTGCTGTCTCCCTGTGAAAACCTCTGAAACTGCATGTTACGTTTGTAAAGAATTCGTAGGCTGGGCGCTCCCACAGAATGTAGCAGAATTCGCTTTTAAGCCGAACTTGCGGTCGTTCTTCCTTTCACTCGGGCAAATGTTGTCTGCTGTACTCGTCCTCTGAGGGGACCGGCGTCCCAGCATGTGGTCTCTCTCTCCCGAACTAAAAGCTCCTGTGACCGTCGTGTCTGGATTGTATGTGTGTATGCCAGCGTTGAGTATTTCAATCTCAGTGCGCATTTGCGATTTACTAGTTATTTACATATCGTTTACATGAATTCATACAACATTGACTTTATCTTATCGAGTTTGGGTTCCAATGAAGCGTCTTGATGTGCGGAATATGATTGTGAGGGCGGACTATGTAAGCAATGAAGGTCAGGAGACCACAACGTCCTACACAACATGTTCGACGTACCGGTACCACTGTGCTGTAAGGGTGCAAAGGATTCCAATCAAAGGGGTCTCGCTATGAGAAAGAATGGCACCCCAAACGATCACTCCTGGTTGTCTGCTCGTACTGAGGACGACAGTCAGGCTGGTATTCCACCGCTGTTCGAGGCTTCTGCAGACCAGATTGGGGTAGAATTGTCTTCAGTGATAAGTCCAAGTTCAAACTAAGACCTGATAAGCAGAGAAGACGTGTCTGGAAACGCCTCTGACAGTGTAGGATACCACCTTCACTGTCGGCCGCCATTCAGTCCGACAGCCAAGAATGGTGGTCGGCGGTGGAATGTCTTTTCAAGAAAGACCCCTTTCCTTGTCGTCCTTGGCACCCTCACAGCACAGAGGAATATTATACGCTCTGTTTTGTTACCACCATGACACACTATTCTGAGCTTACATTTCACCATGATAATGGTCGCCCGCACATGGCGATAGTCTCTACTGAGTGTCTTAATGCCAGCAAGGTCACTGGAACTCTCCCAAATTGATAACTTTTCGAGCGTTATGAGCCATCCAACCAGCTTAGGATATGCGCGATATAACGTGAAAATTGATCACAATATGGCACAATATTACGCATAAGGACATCCAATAACTCTGCCAATCAATGCCAATGCTTGCATAAAGGCATTAACTTGACTGTAAGCTTCATCCATCCTTCCCATAGTAATACTTTAGATCTATACGTTTTTCCTCTCACCACATATTAAAAACGCAACAGAAATGCTTAGCATAGGAACAGGTACTCGTTAAGAGCTCAATACACCATTCGCAGCTAGTAAATGTGCGATGACTACGAATTACAACGTTGCCTGATATTCTTAGATTTTAAGAAACATTTCAACTGTTGTATCAGCTGCCCTCTACAAGCGAGGAATGGTTCAGCAGGAATTAGCAAGATAAAGAATGCGTGTCACTCCTACAGCTTCCCTCAGACTGCATAAGTACTGTGAGAATTTATTAAAAGAGAAGGAGTAAGACAAGGAGGTTTCCTGCCAACAAGAAGGTACCCACATGACACAAAAGCGAAGATGAATACCTGTTACTAAATCACTATTATCACATCGTTTTTTAGATAGCATTGTAATGTTTGCTTCTACTACGTATAAAATTCAACCAAGAATTACAATCAGATAAAAATAATATGTAATCAATAATCTGAAAGTGTAACAGTAGAAGCTTGTGATAGAACCAGTGGAGTAGGCTTTAAATTCATGTAGTTAATTGAATGGACGAGAAGAAGAGTATACAGAAGAGTATAAGAAGTGTAAGTGGCTTTTGGTGAACTATGTAGTGTTTCTAAAGCTAAGATAACAAAGCGCTGTGTACAGGAAAGCTTACAATTAGTAATTATTACAAGTATTTTGTTAACGCCTATAGTACAAGGACTTTTAAGGCAAAAACTGGATGTTTTTACACATGCAAAGGGCAGAAGTACGTGACATGTTCAAATAGAAATGCATCTATTTCGGTTGAAAAAAATCAACATTTCTTGTGGAACATCGTGCAGCCTTCCCGCTTCATTCCCTGAAGTTTCATGAAGTTCCTGTTGGTGGCTACGTAGTACGTAGACTTCAAAATGGCGTCTGCAACGAAGGTGCGATCCAAGCAGAGATCTGTCATTTAAATTTGGCGAAAAACCAGATCATCGAAGATATAGGCGCTTGCAGAATGTGTACGGAAACCTGGCACTGAACAAAAGCACAATGAGTCGTTGGGCGAGGCGTCTGATATCATCTCAACGAGGTCTCAGAAACCTGTACGATCTCCTGCATGCCACCGCCTGCACACAGCTGTGACTTCTGAAATGTTGGAATGCCTAACATGATCGACGGATCACAATGAAACACCTCGGTGCTCAATAGGTCGTTTCTGCTGGAAGTCCTAATACACTCGTCCAGAAGATAGGGGAACTCAAAGGTCAAACCTGCTGATACCATCGCAGCGTAACAGAAGAGCATAAACAACAACGAAGGACCATTTGTTCGGAATTGCAGAGAGTTGCGAGATTGACCACGAACAATTTTTTTGAACATCATCACAGGCGCTGAAACATGGGTTCACCACTTCGAACCATAAGCAAAACGGCAATCACTGTTGTGGTGCCACATCACCTCTATTCCGAAAAAAAAGATCAAAACCGCACTCTCAACCGATTAGGTCATAGTGACGGAGTTCTGGGACCTCGAAGGAGTTATTCTGTTTGCTGTCCTCCCTCATGGTGAAACCATCAACTCTGAGGTTTATTGTGCCACCATCATGAAATTGCCAAAACGACATCAGAGTATTACTCACCACGGAAGTACAAACGAACTCTTCCTTCTCCCTGACAGCTTAAGGCCGGACCCAAGACTGTGCACCCGAGGGGACCTCACAATACTTCATTGGACTCCTCTTCCTTATCCATATTACATCCAGATCTCGTACCTTCCGACTTCCATCTCTTTGGTTCAGTGATGAACACACTCTGCCGGATGGAACAAGTGGGTGATGTGGAAGTCATTGATGACGCAGGGTTTGGGCTCCGACATCGACCAGTAGCGTGATATGAGAGCACACGGGACCTCACATTAAAGTGGCCCAGCGTCGTCGCATTGAACGCGTATTATAGTAGGAATTAGGCCATTGTAGTCAAAATTGTGGGAAACAATATGGTGTGCTGGAAACGTAAATAAAACCAAACTGCTTTTAGTGAAATCCTGTGTTGCATTACTTACCTAACGCCGCTCGCATGGTGGAAACTACTTACAGCATCAAGAAAACAAATTGATGTAGCAGGAAGCTGACTGGACTTGAACGTGAGCTGAAACTGGGATGAACGTGGCCGTGATATGCAGCCAGGAGAATGGACGATACATAAGCTAAGAAAGTTCCTTTGTTGCATTCCAAGAGATGAAAACAGATGCGACGGCTTAACAGTAGGTGGATAGATACTAGATGTAACGCAGGAGCAACTTCAAACAGTATAGCTTATGAGCCACGTGCATGAGAATGTGTAGAGTAGATCATTATCCAGCAGTTTTTGTCATATTTTCAACAATGATGATGATCATAATGATGATGTGTAAATTATTATCTTTCAAAGCACAAAATTTTACAGAAACTGTTGTTACGATTCAAGTGGTTAAACCGGTGTAAATTCAGGGACCTGTTATTAGCTGTGGATGATACAGAGACCCAGAACCTGACTTTGGAATTTGATCTTCCTTATTTCTCAAGTTCCACATCTATAAAAAACGTTTTATTGCCATGTCGTACCAATAACTGTGTTTCTAATATTCGTTTGAAAAAATTCTTCTCATGCAGCTTTATTAAAGCTTATATCAGAAATTCAGACGTTTATTTTCGATTCGTAAACCGCACATGGATTTTATTTCCAAATCACTTTGGGTCTTCAGCCAAGCGACATACGGTGTTTTAGGGGTGTCAGTAATGATATTTTTATCGACCACCGAGGACAGGCTACAGAACAACATTACATCAGTATTTATTTCATTTGCAGACTAATGATTGTATCTGTTAAGAGTTGCATGTTTTAGGTTTGTTATTACCTCCAAGTATACGTGGGAAGTGCAAGTTATTAAAGCTTCTTTTTCCCTGGGCAGCAGGTCACGTGTTGAAGTGTGGACACATGGACGCAAAACGGTAAGTCTATACGGAAACTACCGTGCTGCAAATATCCGGTAATTAAGTATGTGACGTGTTTTACAGTTGACGGTTAGACGCAGACAACAAACACACAAAAATTGTACATATAAAGGTACCAATGATTACAGTATTAGCACTTACACCTCTAACACCCTGTATAACGACAAAGCAAATATCTCTCGTGTTTCATTTTATAATACCTAATATTTTACCTTGTATTCAATTTAGTTTTTTAGTTACTGGATGACTGACATTATGAAGTAACGGCAAGGAGATTACGGTTTAAGACCCGTAGATGCCGAGATCCTCAAAAACGAAACACACTCTTGGAAACGACGAGGAAGGGAAGGGCATCAGCTGTGACGTTTTAGAGATGCATGCCGGCATCATGAGGTTTATGGAAACCACGGTAAACACAACACTAGACGGTCGATAAGGAATTTGAACCGCAGTACTACATAATGTGTGACAAACGTCGAAACCACTGCACCACATCGAACGGTACCTTCGTTCTGTATCTGTAATATTAATGATTTCGTCGAGTTTTTATTTGTATGTACACATGTTGCATACATATTTCTACCACTTCTTCACCTCACATTTCTTTAGGTATCTGTGTCACTAAGTTCTAAAAAGACCAAGTGGTTTTGGTAAGATATGTGTTGAATTTTTATTTGATAATGTATGAAGGTACATTCAAAGTGTTAATAAGCTACTTTTGATTTCTATAAACTTTTTCTGCTAATTGGAAAACTCCGTTACTGCTGTTCCCGGCTCAAAATTATAGCCAAGTTTTTATAAAAAGGTTACATTGTGACAACGGGATCTTGTAAACAAGGTAAATTCCATAAATACAAGTTCAGTAAGATTTATATTTCGCATATTTCCTAGAATGAACAATTCTTTCGAGAAATAAATAGAAGGTCATTTCTTCATCCTTCTATCCTGCGCGATTGCTGAACCTCGTTTCATCTTTTGAACATACTTCATAAAACCAGAATGGACTATCATAAGCAGTGACAGTAAAATCTTCCTTTACTTTTGATGAATCGTGACGTAAACTGAAGTCTGGGTTACCCGTTTCAGATGAAAATAGCTGAGATGTCACCATTTAATTTCTACTATATTAATATCACTTTGTCGAGAGAGATCACAATGGAAACGAATTTAACAGTTTAAAGAAGAGCGTCGTTTAAATCTAGGAGAGCATGTGTGTGTTGGTAAATACTGAGTTTTCTACACATCCAGCACCTGCCACCAACTTTCTGTTATAGTGATATATAACCCTTGGCCTTCCAGGGATAAGAAAATTTAGCGATTGTGGTTGTGTAAAGCCTGAAACAGGAGGCGAAACATTATAGCGAGAAAGAATCTAACCGTATTTCCTACTTAGAAAGTGCTGAATGCTTTACAAGTGATGAGCAACAACGTGTATCAGTGTGTAGCAGAACTGTGCAAGCGAGATAGAAGATGTGCGAAAGAGATGGTAGATATGTAAGAATTACTTAATAATTCTGAAGAATGTATTGGAAACGGAATTTCTGCCCGATTTTTTTTTAGTTTTCGATCCTCTAAGGTACATAGTGCAACGCTTAGAGTGCGAGTAAGATGTATTGTTAAAGAAATTTCAATAATTATTTGTAAAATTCCTAGAAATCTAAACTGTAAACGCAGCGTTCTCCGATTTCGATCATGAGGTATTTAAGGGAAAGACTGGTGTGCTGGTTCAATATTATTGTAGGAACGAATTAGAACAGATCTTTTGTCGTTAAAATGCCGAAAAATAGAAGAGTATTCACACAACACCAAGCAAAATCGAAAATATGAAGAAAGAAGCAGTGTTTGTTATACGTGTTAATTTTTTTTATTATTTGCCAATGGCGAGCTTCACCTTTATACAGCCAACTGGCGTTCAACGGATCGGACCGTGGAATGTCAGATCCCTTAATCGGGCAGGTAGGTTAGAAAATTTAAAAAGGGAAATGGATAGGTTGAAGTTAGATATAGTGGGAATTAGTGTTCGGTGGCAGGAGGAACAAGACCTTTGGTCAGGTGAATACAGCGTTATAAATACAAAATCAAATAGGGGTAATGCAGGAGTAGGTTTAATAACGAATAAAAAAATAGGTATGCGGGTAAGGTACTACCAACAGCATAGTGAACGCATTATTGTGGCTAAGATAGACACGAAGCCCATGCCTACTAAAGTAGTACAAGTTTATCTGCCAACTAGCTCTGCAGATGATGAAGAAATTGATGAAATGTATGATGAGATAAAAGAAATTATTCAGGTAGTGAAGGGAAACGAAAATTTAATAGTCATGGGTGACTGGAATTCGGGGGTAGGAAAAGGGAGAGAAGGAAACATAGTGGGTGAATATGGATTGTGGGAGAGAAATGAAAGAGGAAGCCGTCTGGCAGAATTTTGCACAGAGCATAAATTAATCATAGCTAACACTTGGTTCAAGAATCATAAAAGAAGGTTGTATACATGGAGGAATCCTGGAGATACTAGAAGGTATCAGATAGATTATATAATGGTAAGACAGAGATTAAGGAACCAGGTTTTAAATTGTAAGACATTTCCAGGGGCAGATGTGGACTCTGACCACAATCTATTGGTTATGAACTGTAGATTAAAACTGAAGAAACTGCAAAAAATGTGGGAATTTAAGGAGATGGGACCTGGATGAAACGAGTAAACCAGAGGTTGTACAGAGTTTCAGGGACAGCAAAAGGGAACAATTGACAGGAATGGGGGAAAGAAATACAGTAGAAGAAGAATGGGTAGTTCTGAGGGATGAAGTAGTGAACGCAGCAGAGGATCAAGTAGGTAAAAAGACGAGGGCTAGTAGAAATCCTT
This sequence comes from Schistocerca piceifrons, assembly GCF_021461385.2. Lineage (NCBI taxonomy): Eukaryota > Metazoa > Arthropoda > Insecta > Orthoptera > Acrididae > Schistocerca > Schistocerca piceifrons. The sequence goes on from NC_060143.1 coordinate 154,998,288, forward strand.
GGGTAACAGAAGAAATATTGAATTTAATTGATGAAAGGAGAATATATAAAAACGCAGTAAATGAAGCAGGCAAAAGGGAATACAAACGTCTCAAAAATGGCTATACGACTAATGCAAGGATGTAAAGCCTTATCTCACTAGGGGTAAGATAGATACCGCCTACAGGAAAATTAAAGAGGCCTTTGGAGAAAAGAGAGCCACTTGCATGAATATCAAGAGCTCAGATGGAAACCCGGTTCTAAGCAAAGAAGCGATAGCAGAAGGGTGGAAGGAGTATATAAAGGGTCTATACAAGGGCGGTGTACTTGTGGACTACATTATGGAAATGGAAGAGGATGTAGATGAAGATGAAATGGGAGATACGATACTGCGTGAAGAGTTTGACAGAGCACTGAAAGACCGTCAGTAGTTCCATTGGAGCTACTGACGGCCTTGGGAGAGCCAGTCCTGACAAAACTCTACCACCTAGTGAGCAAGATGTATGTGACAGGCGAAATACCCTCAGACTTCAAGAAGAATATAATAATTCAATCCCGAAGAAAGCAGGTGTTGACAGATGTGAAAATTACAGAACTATCAGTTTAATAAGTCACAGCTGCAAAATACTAACGCGAATTCTTTACAGACGAATGGAAAAACTGGTAGAAGCCGACCTCGGCGAATATAAGTTTGGATTCCGCAGAAATGTTGGAACACGTGTGGCAATACTGAACCTACGACTTACCTTAGAAAATAGATTAAGGAAAGACAAACCAACATTTCCTACATTTGTAGACTTAGAGAAAGCTTTTGACAAAGTTGACTGGAATACTCTCTTTCAAATTCTAAAGGTGGCAGGGGTAAAATACAGGGAGCGAAAGGCTATTTTCAATTTGTACAGAAACCAGATGGCAGTTATTAGAGTCGAGAGACATGAAAGGGAAGCAGTGTTGGGGAAGGGAGTGAGACAGGGTTGTGGCCTGTCCCCGATGTTATTCAATCTGTATATTGAGCAAGCAGTAAAGGTAACAAGAGATAAATTCGGAGTAGGTATTAAAGTCCATGGAGAAGAAATAAAAACGTTGAGGTTCGCCGATGACATTGTAATTCTGTCAGAGACAGCAAAGGACTTGGAAGAGCATTTGAACGGAATGGACAGTGTCTTGAAAGGAGGATATAAGATGAACATCAACAAAAGCAAAACGAGGATAATGGAATGTAGTCGAATCAAGTCGGGTGATGCTGAGGGAATTAGATTAGGAAATGAGACACTTAAAGAAGTAAACGAGTTTTGCTATTTGGGGAGCAAAATAACTGATGATGGTCGAAGTACAGAGGATATAAAATGTAGACTGGCAATGGCAAGGAAAGCGTTTCTGAAGAAGAGAAATTTGTTAACATCGAGTATAGGTTTAAGTGTCAGGAAGTCGTTTCTGAAAGTATTCGTATGGAGTGTAGCAATGTATGGAAGTGAAACATGGACGATCAATAGTTTGGACAAGAAGAGAATAGAAGCTTTCGAAATGTGGTGCTACAGAAGAATGCTGAAAATTAGATGGGTAGATCACATAACTAATGAGGAGGTATTGAATAGAATCGGGGAGAAGAGGAGTTTGTGGCACAATTTGACGAGAAGATGGGACCGGTTGGTAGGACATGTTCTGAGGCATCAAGGGATCACAAATTTAGCATTGGAGAGCAGCGTGGAGGGTAAAAATCGTAGAGGGAGACCAAGAGATGAATATACTAAGCAGATTCAGAAGGATGCAGGTTGCAGTAAGTACTGGGAGATGAAGAGGCTTGCACACGATAGAGTAGCATGGAGAGCTGCATCAAACCAATCTCCGGACTGAAGACAACAACAACAACCACAACAGCCATCTGCGGAGTGTTGGAACGCTGGATTGTAAAATAGTAAAAAATTTAATACTGCAACGAAGAGTGCTTGTTTCTCCATATCATACATACTGGTTGCTGTACCAACCTTGCTATGAACTGAAAAAAGTTTTCAGAATCACAAAGTCATATGGTGGCACATAGAAACGAAATGGCACATGAAAGAGAAGAATGAATTACCGTAAATCATGGAGGAATGCAACGATTAGAAGAAGTTACAAGTCAGAAGAAGATGTACTAGAGAAGAGGCGATTTTAGAGTACATTCGATTCGAAACAGAGAAACATCAACTGAAGACGGATATAAGCGATAAAGAATGAACTCTTCCCAAAAATAGATGAGCATGCAGGAAGTACAATTTGGAGCTAGCAGACTTCCGTTACATACACGTGAAGAAATATAATCAACATACAAACGTCGTCTTCGAAAGAATGGACAACACATGTGTACAAATTGATGCAGGGGCAAGAGTCGTAACAGGGCCAAAAATAGGCCTGCACAGTTTATAAGTGTCGCCACCAGAACTAATAGCTTATTTGGCCAGGAAAATACAAGAATATTTTCTACAAATCTATTAGCAAGCTTTCTTCCAAGTCACTTTCTTTGAGACTAAGGATATAAAACGCATATAATTGAAGTATTCGGGGCTTCTACATGGTTTACGAAATTTTGTTTATTTACAAACCTAACAGTAAGAGTGGAATGTGAAACACATTATGAAAACGTAAGAAAATTAAGATAAATAATAGTAAAAATTAATATTTTATTTAAAGATAATACAACCAAATCATTTGTTCAAAGCAACACTTCAATGAGCCCAAGTAAAGTCGAAAAATACAGCTAGTTTAACACGGACCACACTACTAGATCTAAAATTATGTGAGCATTTTCCAACATTATTTAGATTACGCCTGCCACTTCCTGTATATTCTGAATATTAAAACCATTATCAATGTCCACTGTGGGCTATAAACATATTTTGTGCTTATAAAGTTTATTACTTCACTTGTTACTTACACTTTGCACACACGAAACTGCATATGAAAACTGCTACAGGCCTAAATTGGCGAATAACACAATGAAATTCATCAGTAGAAAAATACCGATAGCTAACAGTGGACAATTAATACGATTTTGGAATTCTTAAACTATGTAGAGGCTGTAGACTCACACTTGATGAAACTGATTTCCTGTTCTGTTACAAGATCTTGCTGGTAAGGAAGTTAAACAATCGTCAATCTCATGCTGCTTACTCAAAATTGAATATTCACGATGGCAAGCATGTCCAAGAGAAAATGTCCAAGTCATTATGGCTACCTAAAAATGTCGTGATAGGACATATATTAAAGTATTCTCGATACAGTAACATTTGGCAAGCTCGGCATGTGTTCAACACGAATAGTTCGATTCAAACAATCTCGTACGTCTCTGTGTTTGAAATGGTTAATTTATTGATATTAGTTTCACATTACATCACTGTCTACCGAAACATTACATATGCCTACATTTCGCGATGTAAAACTAATCATGATTGATGAGAACTTTATATACGCTTGTGACGCGATGACGGCGACGAACTTCGGTGTTCGCTTCTTCGCATAATTCAGCTTGTGGACTCACAGAGAAGTTAGATTTTTTTATGAAACCATAACCAGTTGCTCATCTGCAAAGAACAGTGTGGCGAAATTTACCTAATTTATTACGCATTATCCCTGGAAATTTATGAGAGTGCATGCATAAATATTTAAAAGTTCGGCAATAAATACCTCATTCATCCAACACTTCGAGTGATGCATCGTTACACACAAGATTATGTTCTCCGTTTCGTAATGATTGCACTTCTGTGCAAACTTCAAATGGATTTCCGTAAATGAACTGGAGCTTTTAGGGCTTGGTGACTACACGAAAATTATATTTTGTTTTTGGAGGTTCGCTATAAATAAATCACTAACTGCGCACACATTTTCGCTTCATACGAATATTACTGAGAAACTGTAAAACATTTACACTTCCTGACGTAGTGCGCAACGCATCAGTTATCAGCAGTACGTCTTTGACTTTATTTACACTGCTCAGATACTGCTGTATTATGCTTCGTCTTATTGTTACATGTTAATTTTTAAAAGGTCAACAAATATCTTTTGTCTTCAATTTTATTAGTAAGCTAAAAATGATGTTTAGACTTGAAAACAGGTTTTCCTCGTACTTATAATTTGCCCTATGAAATATTTTTCGCCGTTTCAATCACTTTGACAGTAGAATAATGCTTACCAAACACTCAAGTTTGTCGTGATTAACTGTTAACTTGATTTAATTGTGGTAATTTACTAAACGTCTGTTTTATTACTATGTCTTATGTTCCATTCCTCTGAAAATTGATTCCTGTCGGGATTCCTTGTAGCGCTTCTCCTCGTGTACAACTTGTCGAGTAAGTGTTGAAACGTCCCCTTTGAACAATTATACACGACTGTGCCTAAACGGACACACAATATTCTTTAGCGCAACGCAATCTGACTTTCAATAATCTCTACAAAAGAATGGCCCTGACTAACATTAACCTACACCTTTCACAAATCACTTACCTCACAAAAATCTTCGTTACTCGAACTACTGCAATACAGCGAGCGCCACTACTGCCAGCTAAATAAGAGATTCAAACTACGGAAGGCACTAACTACTGACAGGCATAGTTAGCAAATGAAAGATTCTAATAGGGATCAAACAATGTATTTACCTTAATAGTCATAATATATATATAGCAGTTCATGACATCCAGTCTTACAAATTTCAAAACTCCGCCATCTCTCTCCCCACATCCGCCACTGCTGGCGGCTCACCTCCAACTGCGCAACGCTACGCGCTGTTAACGTCCAGCTGCCCAACACTACAATAGCCGACAACAATGCAAACCAGCCACAGACTGCACACAGCACAGCCAGTGATTTTCATACAGAGCGCTACGGAACGCTGCCAATAAGAAAACATAAACAGCCTACTTACATAGCCCCCATGCTCCCCACAAAAAATTTTACAAATTGTTTTGGGCAGTGGCCAATACAGATTTGAAAAATTTTTTCATAATTACAGTAAGAAAGATATCAAATGCACACACTTATTAATACAATGTTGGGCAAAAACTAAAATTTTCTCACAGTCCCTAAAGAGAGTCCTGATCATTCATCACAGTAAAATTGCAGTTTTTTTTTTTCTCAAAGTCTGAGCAGTAAAAGACAATGCACGCAGAGTAGTATATTTCCAAGCAGTGTTGAAGAAGTAGTGTTGTCCTTCCAACGGAAAGACAGTGCTGACTCTTGACATGCAGACAGGTAATGGGCCACAACAGAGCAATCCCACAGCAGAGGCATTCGACGTTTTGAAGAATATTGGTAGGTAGGTCATCGCAGAGTAGACCCACTGTAGTCCTGGTAGAGAGTATGGCGTTGGTGGGCCACCAGAGGTGCAGACCCACTGCAGTCCTTGTAGATATAATGGTACTGGTGAGTCAGCAAAGGTGTAGACCCACTGTAGTCCTTATAGAAATAATGGTATTGTGGGGTCATCAAAGATGCAGACCCACTGTAGTCCTTATAGAGACGGCCAGCAGCCATCTGTTGCGACTGTTTGGGTGCAGAGTCACCATCGAAGTGTCTTGCGGAGAATATAGCAAGTCCGTAAACCAACACTTGTGCACTCACACAGTTTTTGGAATTGTCCTTAGAACCAGCAATGCTGTTAACCAGTCCCTTGCTGACCTATCAATGCACGTGGGAGCACTAACAGTCCTCTTTTTTTTTTTTTTTTTTTTTTTTTTTTTTTTTACATATTGCGCATATACTGTGACCAACAGAAATGTCTGCATTGAAATGAATCCTTACAAGTTACTTAATTTGCTGAACTGGTGTCAATTACAATATTATAACATGAAAATACAGTAACAGAGGTACAAAATATATCATTAAAGAACATAACAATAGAGATAACATTTGTGGTAATACAGGCTTTACAAAAGAATTGAACTAACATATACATCAGTGTTACAGGAATTATGACATAATGAAATACATGAAAGATCAGAATAACTTTTGAAACATCAACTTTACACATGAGCATTAAAACAAAACAGAATAAATAATGCCTAAACATCTTTACAAAGAAAATAACATATTATCAGAAAAATTCTACAACATAACTCTTATTAGCTAAACGCATTAAGACAGGAAAAAACACAAATTCACATAGTGGAATAACACAAAAATATAGAACAGGGTTTGTTTTCAGTGTGACATTTGGTTCTGCAGTCCACCCCAAAACTTCATTCCATATATCTTTCCTCTTATTTCAACATCTGTTTCCACCAAAAAAAAATCTATCCAAGCATGCTTTCTGCATTTATATGTTCACATATTTCTTACCTCATTATTTATTTTCCATTATCTTACCTCATCATTTACTTCAAAGAAAATCCTACCTAAACCTGTTGTCCCTAAACCCAACTTTTTTGCTCATATCCTCTTTCAAAATACTTTTTTTGGCCAAACCATTTTTTTTACAGCTTCTCAATGCATTTATTCCAATTCATCACAACTCGTTCTCTCATATAGCCTACCCCATCTTAAGCTAACTTAAATCTACTGAGCTCAGATGCTAAACTAAGGAACGAGGCAATGCAGCAGCACAAAACAATTAACACAAACAGCAACGAAAAAAAATTACCAAGCAATGCAACATTACAACTAATATGAGCCAATTTGCAGCAACAAGAAAAATAAATCAGTAGTAAAACTAGCTTAACAGAGTAATACAAAGTGAAATTCAGTAGCACTATGCCTGGCAAACAGCAGCAGCAAATGCAATAACCTATATCTAAACATGACATAGCTCAAGCAGAAAAAAATATTACACTAAAGACAACACCGCAGTCAAGGGAAATGTATATTTACATCGTAAATTCTATGTAATTGAAGTGGTGCACCACAAAAACTAATTCTACAAAAAATTACCAAGTACTTGAAATGAAAATTATATATGCAGTTACTGTTATTAGTCCCTTCTTATTGTTCTTTCCATTCCAAGAGCTCCTTTTTCGAAGAATGTGGGTCATAAAATAATTATTTAATAGATCTGTTGACAGAAAATGTTCATATTAGCAAATGCATTTAATTTTATTTTATGAAGCCAATGCTGCAACACAGCTGGAGACCAGATATTAAACATAATGAGCAATCTCTCAACTAGAAAGACAATAGATGTAAAATGTAGCTCATCATTTCATTAGGCATTTCAGTAAATATCATAAATTAAGAGCTCCACAGTGTAATCATATGTTTTCAAGTTTGAGTGTGTCATATTAGCGGTGCTTTCTACAAAGAAATGTCAATAGCGAGGATAATGGCCTCCCTTTGTTTTCTTGTTTTTTTTTTACCTGCACCTCTGAAAAGGCACACACTAATGGCTTTTTTCCAGGCAACTGCCGCGCAGCTGGGTGCCCACGACACATTACGTGAAAGTGGTCACTTAACATTCTTACTGAAATATTTACGACACCAGTTTGCACTACAGTGACAGTCTCAAATAAAAAGTTTCACAGGTCAAGAATTTGCGTTACAGATGTGTAGAAACAAAATCCTATTAATATAACAGTGTCCAAAAAATTTTCATCGGCATTGTAACACATTCACGCATTTACATACATTTCAGAACTCTTAAAGTACGATTCTTGGTTTCCAACATCCTTTTTCCACAAATCAGAGTCCCTAACCACTACTCATTATTCATATACGCATTCGTCGACACTTCTTCAATATTTCATCATAATAAATACGTAGCATAATCAAATTCCTCATATATGGTAGCATCATCTTATTGATCATAAACATACCTCAACAGCATAATACACATCGTCGTCGTAAAAATAACATCCCAACACCTCAGTCAAATCTCAAAAACGTCATAGCTTTCTGCAATAATGTAGAAGCCTAAAAGAATTCTCTGCTCATTTGAATAGTGTCATCTACCTCAAACGTACTTTAAAATCATGCTCCCTTTCCAAATACATCATTCAAAGCTCTCATAGTATCACAATGGTGCTGAAAAAATATGAACAGTTCACACAGTACAGACAAAATACAGTTTCATAAGTGTGAAGTTATCCAACTGTGTAATTGCGTAAACATGTGTCGCTGATGTAGTAAAAATAAAGTTTATCTCTCAGTTAAATGATCAGATAGCTGTGTAATTTATGTGTTAGAGGAATATGATACCGATGTGTAAAGTTGTATAAGCAAATACCATATTAGCTAGGGCTCCTTGTGCTTGCCAAACACACAAAGTAAGCGTGTACCCCCCTGAGGATTAATGTAATTATACCCTCAGGTATTACAGAATACAGCAATGGAATGAAATGTATCACGGAAAACTTTCTTTGTAATTCAAAAATCTTTAAAAATAAATGTTTTAAGTATAAAAGTAATCACTCAAATACGCGTCCTGTACTTACCTCATCATAAACGAAAGTGAAATGCTTTGCGTATAGGTATCAGAGTTATTATGCTTATTGCCATGATGAAGAAAGTACTGTGCTGTAACGTATTGTTGTGTTATGGAAAAGGCAGTCTCATTGTAGCTATACCACAAAAGTTACTACTAAAACATGTTTTACTTTCCAGAATAATACAGAAAAACTGTGCAGATATAAAACAGATACACCGCAAAAGCAATATTGTAAATTGTCACTCATTAGTAGCGGTGTGATAAAATCGTGTAGCTGTCACATAAACTAACCACTGTGCCATCTGGTATCTCACTGAAAGTGCTTTAAATCCTGAATGTATTTTCAAGTAAACCAAAATGTTGCATTAAAATCTCATTAGCAGTACCGGAAAATGTTCTAAGTATGTGAGCCTTATAGTCGTTAGGTAATCGTGCAACTAACAAGCAAGAATGTACACACACAATAACATTATGTCGTCTGTTCACAATAACAATGCATTCGTAATTTCTGTTTAAATAAGTCCTCTTGGTTCTTGACTGCATATTTAACTTCAAGCATTGTTGCATATTAACAAATTCTAAGTCTGACAAAGCATACTAGTAATGTAAAGTGAAAAGTTATATGGCAAAGACAAAGTTAAAAAGCAAATTATCTTTCAATAACCGGTTATACGTGTGAAATGTGGTGTAAACGTTTACTCTTCCTAGTATGCAGAGTTTCAACTTCAACGCAATTATCATGTGGTATATGTCGGTAAAGAATACTGGAATTTTCCTCAAGGTTATCGTCTATGCTATTTTTCCCTGAGCCAGTGGGCGCACGTGGCTGCCTGTGGTGCGAGTCATTGTCTGTTTCTTTGTTGGCGCGTGTCGTTACTGGGATTAGGAGACCCAACTTCTACAAATTCACCTTGTCGAGAGAGTCCTGCTCTGTTTGAAGCTCGCCAGTTCTGATGGAATTTAGGTCTGTCGTTTTGTCAGTAGTTTACATAGTTCCTTGTTTGTCGGTCATGTGGTGGAGAATTTCTCACGGAATCGTAACTGCGCGCTGAACTGTTGCGTCTGAAGTTATTCTGTCTCCCTTGATAATAATTGTTTTTGTTCCCATATTGTCTGTTTCTATGGTTGTCTCTGTGCTATTCATTACTGCGGAGAGGTGATCTTTCCCCGTAATTATTACTACTCTGCCAAAGGTTGTCATACGGGTGGTGTCTGCTTTGGTCAGTACTTGTTTTGTGAGAATAGCCTTGTCGTGTATTATTTCTGTCATCGCGGAATTGTGACAGATGTGACCTGTAATTATTGTGCTCCTGTTTTCGCGTTCCGCGATTGTCAATGTCAATTTGCAGTTCTTGTAACAGTCCCTGAAAAGCTTCAATGTCGTCTTTGCAACGTCCTGCTAAAGTAATATGTCGTAAATGTTCAGGTAGTTTGATTAAGCAAATGCAGATGAGTTCTGAGGGGCTGTATGAGTTTGACAGGTACTGATTCTTGTGCAACATGTCTTCAAAATATTTCACAAGACTGGAGAATTCAGATTGTTCGAAATGTTTCATCATTATGATGCTATGTTTTACTCGGTCTTGTGTAGCTTGAGACCAATATGCTGAGAGGAAGGCATGATAAAATTCTCCTTCACTCTGACAATCGTGAATGACCGATCGCATTCTTACAGCTGGTTCATTCGCTAAGTAGCCACACATAAATTCTAATCTGTGTTCTAGCGACCATTTGGGAGGAAAACAATGAGAGGATTGATGGAGCCATGCTTGTGGATGAATGTCGTTGTCAGAATTCTTAAATGTTTTAAATTTACATGTAGTAATGAACAGCTTATAGTCAAAATCATCGTTCGGCGAGTCGCACATCGCTCATTGTTACTTCGTTTCGGCGGTTCCATCTCAAAATGCAATGCACCTTGCCAATTTCTTTCATAATTTCCGAAGTTTCCTGTGTTATTATTTTGTGGTTGCTCCATATTTCTATGTCCCTCTTCCCATACTCTAGCGTGAGTGTCCTCTGAAATATGTAATTCTTGTATTACTTGTGCCAACTGATCTTGTACTTCCCGGATTTATCTTTTGTACTATGTATTGATTTGATTTTGATTTTGTTTGAATTTTCTAATTTGTTCATACTCTTCAGCATCAGTGAGGGCTACAGGTCTTGTGTCATTCAGATCATCATCTACCTTTGTAAATAAGTTAGTGAACTGATCTGAAAGTTCGGCTACTTTATCCGATAGTGAAATTATTTCCTCTGTGTGTTTTTCTGAACCAAGTTTCAGAGTGTCCATTTGTGTTGTAATCGTATCTACTGTGTCTTTTAAGTTTTCCTGAGTTTTTGCAAGTTGCGTAACAGAATCGGTAGATGCAACTGAGTCAATTTTAGCTTGCAAGGTGTCACGATTTTCATGAACAATAGTTTGTAGTTCTTTTATGGCTGCTTCGTGATTCTGTAATGCATTTTCATGACGCGAAACAATAGGTTGTAAATGCTCACAAATTTGTGTTTTTACGTCGTTACAGACTTTTTGACATTTCGATTCGATTTTATGTAACTCAGTAGTTAAATCTTCACGTGTTTGTTCAAGAGTTTGTTCCAATGAGTCTAACTTTTGAAGCTGTTGCTGTGTTTGTCTGTGGTGTTGTTCCATTGTGTCTAACTTTTGAAGATTTTGTTCCATTGTGTCTAACTGTTGCTGTGTTTGTCTCTGATTTTGTTTCTTTTGCTGCATTAATTGCAATAATAATGTATTAGTGTCTGGAATGTGTTTCTCTATGCTTTTGGCAGTGTATTTTCACCGGCAACATTCACGTTTTGAAAAACAGAAAATGTGTCTTGACTCATTTGAGAAAACGGTGAGGACCCAAAACCTGAGTCTACAGTATAAGCAATATTGTGTTCTGTCATTTCGGATTCCTGAGGCGAGCTGTTGCCGACCGATCGATCGATAATGCTTCCCTGTTCACTTATTGTTTCACTGTCCACACCATTATTTGCAGCCCGCTCCATTTCCCTATGCACAATTACCAAGTTACTACTTTGAACATTAGTTAATTCATTACTCGGTGGCGCTAACACATTGCTTTCGTCTTCACTGTCATTTCTCAGTTTACTTTGGAGCCTAGTATTACGTTTTTCACACGCCATTATTGTCACAATATTTCACACGATAACACAGAAAAACACAATTTGAAGAGCAAAAATAAGAGAACACATTAACATAGCACTGAAAATAATGTCTAGTTAATTGCAAGCGCAGCTGCGAAACACTTGGTGCAAATCTACATACATGCCACAACTGTGTACAACAATGAAAAACTACAACTACAAAGGAAATTCTCTCTATAATTACGCACTAGCAATAAACAAAAGCTACACTAATTACACAAGCTACAAGAAAAATCAGAAGATTCCAGTGAGATATTCTCGGCTAAGGGTAGACATATGAAACGTCCCCTTTGAACCATTATACAAGACTGTGCTTAAACTGACACACAATATTCTTTAGCGCAGCGCAATCTGACTTTCAATAATCTCTACAAAAGAATGGCCCTGACTAACATTAACCTATACCTTTCACAAATCACTTACCTCACAAAAATCTTCGTTACTCGAACTACTGCAATACAGTGAGCGCCACTACTGCCAGCTAAATAAAAGATTCAAACTACCGAAGGCACTAACTACTGATAGGCATAGTTAGCAAATGAAAGATTTTAATAGAGAACAAACAATGTATTTACCTTAATAGTCATAATATATATAGCAGTTCATGACATCCAGTCTTACAAATTTCAAAACTCCGCCATCTCTCTCCCCACATCCACCACTGCTAGCGGCTCACATCCAACTGCGCAACGCTACGCGCTGTTAACGTCCAGCTGCCCAACACTACAATAGTCGACAACAATGCAAACCAGCCACAGACTGCACACAGCACAGCCAGTGATTTTCATACAGTGCGCTACGTAACGTTGCCAATAAGAAAACATAAACAGCCTACTTACAGTGTCAATAAGACAGATATGGTTAAGTAGAACCGAAAGTTCGTGTGGTAAATTACTTCATAGGCTTTTGTAAGTAATTGATAAGTCTGCGAAGTAAATGTAACATTTCTAATAACATAATTATATTTACTTTGTGGATCTTCCACAAGCTAATTTAGATTACAAAGAAAGGTAGCAACAGACTCATTTTCAAAGGAAATAATTTACGTTCAGAGTCCAATGTTTATGGATTTCCGTCAGATTGCAAACGTAGTATAAATTGCAAGGTATATATATATATATATATATATATATATATATATATATATATATATATATATATATACACACACTCCTGGAAATGGAAAAAAGAACACATTGACACCGGTGTGTCAGACCCACTATACTTGCTCCGGACACTGCGAGACGGCTGTACAAGCAATGATCACACGCACGGCACAGCGGACACACCAGGAACCGCGGTGTTGGCCGTCGAATGGCGCTAGCTGCACAGCATTTGTGCACCGCCGCCGTCAGTGTCAGCCAGTTTGCCGTGGCATACGGAGCTCCATCGCAGTCTTTTTAACACTGGTAGCATGCCGCGACAGCGTGGACGTGAACCGTATGTGCAGTTGACGGACTTTGAGCGAGGGCGTATAGTGGGCATGCTGGAGGCCGGGTGGACGTACCGCCGAATTGCTTAACACGTGGGGCGTGAGGTCTCCACAGTACATCGATGTTGTCGCCAGTGGTCGGCGGAAGGTGCACGTGCCCGTCGACCTGGGACCGGACCGCAGGGACGCACGGATGCACGCCAAGACCGTAGGATCCTACGCAGTGCCGTAGGGGACCGCACCGCCACTTCCCAGCAAATTAGGGACACTGTTGGCCCTGGGGTATCGGCGAGGACCATTCGCAACCGTCTCCATGAAGCTGGGCTACGGTCCCGCACACCGTTAGGCCGTCTTCCGCTCACGCCCCAACATCGTGCAGCCCGCCTCCAGTGGTGTCGCGACAGGCGTGAATGGAGGGACGAATGGAGACGTGTCGTCTTCAGCGATGAGAGTCGCTTCTGCCTTGGTGTCAGTGATGGTCGTATGCGTGTTTGGCGCCATGCAGGTGAGCGCCACAATCAGGACTGCATACGACCGAGGCACACAGGGCCAACACCCGGTATCATGGTGTGGGGAGCGATCTCCTACACTATCCGTACACCACTGGTGATCGTCGAGGGGACACTGAATAGTGCACGGTACATCCAAACCGTCATCGAACCCATCGTTCTACCATTCCTAGACCGGCAAGGGAACTTGCTGTTCCAACAGGACAATGCACGTCCGCATGTATCCCGTGCCACCCAACGTGCTCTAGAAGGTGTAAGTCAACTACCCTGGCCAGCAAGATCTCCGGATCTGTCCCCCATTGAGCATGTTTGGGACTGGATGAAGCGTCGTCTCACGCGGTCTGCACGTCCAGCACGAACGCTGGTCCAACTGAGGCGCCAGGTGGAAATGGCATGGCAAGCCATTCCACAGTACTACATCCAGCATCTCTACGATCGTCTCCATGGGAGAATAGCAGCCTGCATTGCTGCGAAAGGTGGATATACACTGTACTAGTGCCGACATTGTGCATGCTCTGTTGCCTGTGTCTATGTGCCTGTGGTTCTGTCAGTGTGATCATGTGATGTATCTGACCCCAGGAATGTGTCAATAAAGTTTCCCCTTCCTGGAACAATGAATTCACGGTGTTCTTATTTCAATTTCCAGGAGTGTATATATATACATTGTATATATTGCAAGGACGTATTACATACAATGTGTGGTCTAGAAGTGAACGACAATGGTACATCCAGTTACATACTTTTATTTGGCAAAGCAATCCGCAAGCTAATCTAAATTTAAACAAAGAACATGTTCTGCTACAATAAATAATTGGCAACGGACTCATATTTAAAACAAATTACCTACGTTCTACGTTCATGTTGCAGATACTGCTGAACTGTTGCCTAACAGAAGTGCTCAGAAAATATATATTGTGAAAAATTGTTGTCATTGTATACATTTGACAAATAATGCCTGAGCTAAGTACAAATGACTACATAAGAAAAGTGGAAAGCAGTGGTAATCACATATGCACCGATAAAATTTATCTCATGAAATAACAAATCAGTATCGTTCAATAAAATTTTGATGTGACTTTAATATCAAAGAAAAACATCAAGTAAACAATGAAATTGACATTTTTAAACAGTAGCTTGACTAACTGCCTACATATGGTACTCTACACGTTCGGTACAGTTATTCTGTACGTGTTCTTCTGCTAAATACTGGGTTGTAGGACGACAGAGGGTTAATCGCGTTGTAACAACTGTTTGTTTTACTAAAGCAACACATCCTTTCTGTTTATTTATAAAGTAAACTGGCTCTATTGCGTCATAACTCGACCTTATCACTGCGTAACATCACGTTAAATGTTGTCTGTCAACGAGATAAATATTTTCAGAAGCCGCTATGTTTTTACTCCTCATACCACGATGATAAGAGTCGGCGGAACCTCGTTTCCAACTAAAATGTGCACAGCATTAGTCTAATTGATAATAACTTTTTCAGATATCAACACGTTTTACGGTTAATATGAAAATGTAAAGTCGTTTCTTCAGTATCTGACAATGCTACTAATAATGTCACATTATTAAATCGCTTTCTTGAATAACAACGGAACAGTAATTCTAGAGTTTCACTAGCTTCTGCACGTATTTTTATAGGTAGAAAGTACTTAAATTTTCATATTGGTAAGCACGGCAATTATCATTTATACTTCTGTTCCGAATGACGAACTGGGTGGATCCTCTACGAATTCTCACCACAGATCTTTCGACTGTCCCAACTGTAAAGCTTCTTTTTGCACTCGATCTTTCCCTTTTCAAGATTGTGGCCTGTTTTAAACTAAACAGATATAAAAAATAAGAGTTGATCATAACTTTAACTGGAGTATCCATAGTATAGTGTCCTATTTCCTTTTTCCCGGGTGGTGCAGCTCTACTTCGCATAGACTCAACAAACCTTTGTAAGTCCCTGTAGCCTCTATAGCGTCCCATAACTGTGAATGTCTTACCGGTGTAAGATATAGTGCATAAACGGACCTTTCGATTATGCCCCAAATGTTCGGCGAAATTCATGTCACGCTAGGTGGGTTGTCAAACTATTCCCTCGTATTATCCACAATGTTCTTCAAACCAGTCGCGAATAATTGTGACCTGGTGACATGGCGCATTGTCATCCATATAAATTTCATCATTATTTGGGAACATGATGTCCATGAATGGTTGCAAATGGTCTGCAGGTAGCCGAACATAATCATTTCCTGTCAATAATAAGTTCAGTAGGACCTGAGGAACCAGTTCATCCCACGTAAGCCCAGTCCACACTATTACGGAGACTCCACCAGCTTTCACACAGCCTTTTTGACCACTTGGCACTCAAAATTTTACAAAATCGGTGATGCTCTCATTAGATAAGTAAAGACCGTTGGCCACTACTTTGTTCGAGTTGAGAGGTAATGCCTGAACTTTGGTATCATCGGCACACTCTTGACACTGTGGCGCTCGAATTATAAATTCCCTAACGATTTCAGACATGGAATGTCCCATGCGTCTAGCTCCAACTGTCATTCTGCGATAAGAGTCAGTTAAGTACTGTCATGCTGTCACAATAATGTCGGAAACCCTTTCACATGAACCACATGAATGGCAAGATCAATGTTTAGTTTTTATTTAAAAAAAATCATCATGAAGGATAAGGAAACGATAGGTACTTTATTTGAATTTATGTACTAATATGTAAGATCACCAATGCATTTAATTTTTGTACAGTTTCCCTCGCCTTTATACCTCGTATACGCGATGCTATCTTTATTTGTGCCTATCACTATCCGGTGGCTTTAGTCATCTCAGTGTAACTTGGCTGAAGTACATCATCTGTCGACCAGCTGTGATACTTTCATCACGTAACAATTCGCTTAAAAGTCGTTTAAGCTTGTAAATACACGTAGATCACAATCAAGAGTTGCAGCTGCGAATGCTTTTTTCTAATACTGAGAGACGTAGGTAGTAGGATCTGTGGAATCCGAAGGATAGCTTCGAGAAAGCATGCTGAAAACTCTCGGTGGGGCATAGAAACCCTACAAGGTAACAGGTCACTACTATGGCGTTGATTCGTCTTGTATAAAGGTAACTGCGAAATAAAAATTGTGAATTTTACAGATGGGAGAGATACACCACTAAGCAGGTGCCTGTCCCTTCATCAACCCTTACGCGCAGATAATAATTGTAGCACAAAGTTTTAAGTTAGAAAATACATTAGTGCAAAAATGGGGTTTTCAATGAAAGACGAAGGATGGTGCAGAAGAACTGAGACAGATTTCCAATTACTCAATTATATTCTGAAAACAAGAAAACCTGCAGGACAGCGAAGAAAATTTGCAAAAACCAGTATACAAATTACATAATATAAGCCTAAATTACAACCTTAAGATATCAACAACAAAATCAAAACAAAGGCCTTTTTAGGACAATATCGAGTAAGGACTAAATGATCCAGAGTAGCTTAATAACAGAGCAGGTATCCCTTTTGCTAGGATGTGACAAATTTTGAAGAAGTGAAAATGAACACCTATTAACACGTATAAGATAAGACAATAAAAACATAAAGCGGGAAACAAGCTGAGAAACCGAAATGAAATTTTATAATGATGTGCGCTACCCACACTACTACATCGGGCGAGAAACTGAACATTAAACTCAAAAGACCTAAGACAACCCGAAACTTCAGAAGAAAATAAGAAACAAGAGATGACAAAGTAAGAAGAAATGAGGAAAGATAAGGAGTACAGCCATTTAATGAATAATTTATCCATCGAAAGCAAGGTTATTTAGAGCTTTTATTGCGTAGAAGAGAATGCCTCAACAGGAGATGGAATGTAACCCAATTGGAAAAAGGTCTGTGGGAAGGTCGAAGAAATGGTGGGCCCGGAACCAGCCATAAGGCGTAATCTTGGACAGGCATGTGAAAGAAAAGTCTAGGCATTTTAAACGTTTCATCGTAACCAACAGAGGGAGAGGAATTTTAAGGAAGGATAATATTAATATACTAAATATATCATAGAGATAAATGAAGCAAATTCAAACTGATACGTTGCTGTAAAACGTCATATCTGCGGCTGTAGGAGCTTAGATTCAGGGTGAGCAGAGTAGGGAATAGTAAGTATTATGAATCCAAAAAAGTTACTTTACTGTGAAATGAAGACAAAACAATAAGGAAAACAATAATTTCAAAATGAACATGTTTGGATATTTGTGAATTCAAATTCCACTTCCAGGTATCATTCATTACTGTGTTTTATCCCTAGATATTTTATGCTTTTCGGAAAGCTGTCTATTAAGTAATCGAGAATTTATCTTTAAGCTTGTCTTTACTCACAACAGATGCACTTCTGAGATGATCCACTGCACGAGGAAAGTTCCTGCGGTGACGCACCACAAATGCCGACTGTTGCTAAGCATGCGCAGCAGTGTTCATTTCACTTGATTCATCAGAGCGTTCCTGTTGATTGGCTCTTGACTACTGTGGGCATGCTTTCACCAGGCGTACACATTGGTCGTAAAAGGTAATCCGACCGCCGAACTATTCGCCCTTGCATACTTTCTTTGCAGAGCGTACTGGCAGAGTTCATTAATATTCAGACACTTTTATATATCTTGACCACTGCATTTATTCACTAATTATGCCTTAAGTCCTACGGCTGCAAAAATACGTAAACAGGTATCTGTGGAAGAGCATTATGACATTTCCAAATGATGTACATCATACATTGAAATAAAAATGTCACCAGAAAAACATGTGTTTTTCTCGTGAGTGCTTTATTACACTACTGGCCATTAAAATTGCTACACCAAGAAGAAATGCTGACGATAAACGGGTATTCATTGGACAAATATATTATACTAGGACTGACATGTGATTACATTTTCACGCAATTTAGATGCATAGATCCTGAGAAATCAGTACCCAGAACAACCACCTCTGGCCGTAATAACGGCCTTGATATGCCTGGGCACTGAGTCAAACACAGCTTGGATGGCGTGTACAGGTACAGCTGCCCATGCAGCTTCACCACGATACCACAGTTCATCAAGAGTAGTGACTGACGTATTGTGACGAGCCAGTTGATCGGCCACCATTGACCACACGTTTACAATTGGTGAGAGATCTGGAGAATGCGCTGGCCAGGGAAGCAGTCGAACATTTTCTGTATCCAGAAAGGCCTGTACAGGACCTGCAACATGCGATCGTGTATTATCCTGCTGAAATGTAGGGTTTCGCAGGGATCGCATGAAAGGTAGAGCCACGGGTCGTAACACATTTGAAATGTAACGTTCACTGTTCAAAGTGCCGTCAATGCGAATAAGAGGTGACCGAGACGTGTAACCAATGTCACCCCATACCATCACGCCGGGTGATACGCCAGTATGGCGATGACGAATACACGCTTCCAAAGTGCGTTCCCCGCGATGTCGCCAAACACGGATGCAACCATCATGATTCTGTAAACTGAACCTGGATTCATCCGAAGTAATTACGTTTTGCCTTTCTTGCACCCAGGATCGTCGTTGAGTACACCATCGGAGGCGCTCCTGTCTGTGATGCAGTGTCAAGGGTAAACGCAGCCATGGTCTCCGAGCTGATAGTCCATACTGCTGCAAACGTCGTCGAACTGTTCGTTCAGATGGTTGTTGTCTCGCAAACGTCACCATCTGTTGACTCAGGGATTGAGACGTGGCTGCACGATCCGTTACAGCCATGCGGATAAGATGCCTGTCATCTCGACGGCTAGTGATACGAGGCCGTTGTGATCCAGCACAGCGTTCCGTATTACCCTCCTGAATCCACCGATTCCATATTATGCAAAGAGTCATTGGATCTCGACCAACGCGAGCAACAATGTCAGGATACGATAAAACGCAATCAAGATAGACTAAAATACGACCTTTATCAACAACTTTCCAGCAGGCAACGCCGGTCAACTGCTATTTGTCTATGAGAAATCGGTTGGAAACCTTTCTCATGTCAGCACGTTGTAGGTGTAGCGACCGGCGCCAACCTTGTGTGAATGCTCTGGAAAGCTATTCATTTGCATATCACAGCATCTTCTTCCTGTCGGTTAAATTTCACGTCTTTAGTACGTCATCTTCGTGGTGTAGCAATTTTAATGGCCAATAGTGTACAATGCGTAACGAACGTCTTGCGGTATTTCGATAATGTTCCTTCATTGATGCCAGTTTGTGGGCAGCCTTTGAAAATGGTGAAAGCCGAAATGCGTAATGCCTAATAAGTGAATAAGCACTGTAGTAAAGACACACAGAAAGAGCTTGAGTGCTATCAATGTCTGTCTCAACTCACATTGTATTAAAGGAATTTAGAGAATTGTCTGAAATTGGATCCTAGACGTTGAATTGCTCATGTGCGGAATGTTTCGTATAGTCTATCTATGTGCAGCCTCTCCTGTCCTCTCCTGTTGTGTCCAAAAAGCATTATGCTTGTGGCATTCTCCTCGGGGATACCTTCGAAAATGTGAGGAAAGCGATCATCAGCTGGTATGTTTGACGACTGGAAGGTATAGGTCGTTCTGTAAACTGAAAATGGAGTACAGAGAACTGCTGTCACACTAGTGCGCCCAACGTCAACACAAATTTGTGGAGTGGAATTAAAAGTCAAGGTTAAAGGATATCTATGATGAGATTCGCTGATGACATCGCTATCCTGAGTGAAACTGAACAAGAAGTACATGATCTGCTGCACGGAATCAACAATCTAATGTGTATAGAATATGGACTCAAAGTTAATCTAAGAAAGGCGAAAGTAATTAGAAGGAGCAGAAATGAGAACAGCGAGAAACTGAACATCATGAATGATAGTTACGAAGTAGATGAAGTTTAGGATTTCTGTTACCTAGGCAGAAAAATAACCCATGACGTATGGAGCAAGAAACACATCAAAGCAGACCGGCAGTAACAGAAAGGGCATTCCTGGCCAAGAGGCGTTAATTTGAGGAAAACTTTTCTGAGAGCGTATTTGGAGTACAGCATTGTATGGTAGTGAAACATGGACTGTGGGAAAATCGGAACAGAAGTGAATCGAAGCAATTGAGATGTGGTGCTACAGACGAGTGTTGAAAGCTAGGTGGACTGATAAGATCAGGAATGAGGTGGTTCTGCGCAGAAAGGGAGAGGAAAGAAATTTGTGGGAAACACTGACAAGTAGAAGGGTCAGGATGACAAGAAATCTGTTGAGACATCAGGGAATGACATACATGGTACTAGAGGGATCTGTAGAGGGAAAAACTGTAGAGGAAGACAGAGGTTGGAATACATCCAGCAAATAATACGGGACGTAGGTTGAAAGTGCTACGCTGAGATGAAGAGAGGGGAATTCGTGGCCCGCCACATGTGACAAGTAAGAAGACTGGTGACAAAAAAAAGTTTTGTTGTCATTTTCGACCTGCAGCATCATTTTCTCTTCTCTGTCTCGTGACTGTTCAGAAGCAATCTGCCCCTAATTCTTCTCCAGCTTCATCAGGTACTATGGAAGTTATTTCTTGTTTTCTTAACCCATGTCCTACCATACCGCCCATTGTCACTGATCTTCACACGTTCCACTCCTCACCGATTCAGCTGACAACCTCCTCATTTTCTGTATCTCAGTCATAGAAATCGAGCCTTCTGTCCACCCGACCCTCTTTCTATCGAGTGTTAAGACCTTTTTTCTCAGGAACGGGTAGGTGTACCGTGGTAATTTGTATAAAATAATTAGTTGAGCGCTCCCAAGGCGATGTAAGAGATATAGACTTGTAAGACTACACAAACAGAAGATACGGTCATTTATGTCACATACTTTAATACTTGCATATTCACTCATAAAAATCTATATGTCACTTCCCGCTGAGCAAGAATCATGAAACTTGGCAACAAGTAAGATCTCATAGTACAAATAAAGAAAAAAGTCCGAAAATTCTTAATATGTAATTATATCGTATGAAAAAAAATATTTTCTCACTCTATTGTCCGTCTGTCTAGCCTCTTTTCTCTCAGAAATGTTTAGTTGTGTCATGTTCTAATTTATGTCATACATTGTGGCCTACGGTCCGTTGCCGGTGTAAAATATTTAAGCTTCCACATCAGTATAAGCAAAAGATACAGCCATTTGTATCATGTACTTTGATACCCGTAAAATGATTCATTAAAACGTATAGGGTACGTACTGTTGACCCAAATCATGAAATTTGCCGGGAAGCAAAGGTTCACAATAGAAGAAAAGAAAAACATCAAATATTTTGAAATTGTAATTATATCACAATAAAATATCTTGTTGTTATTATAACTTACATTGATTTCATCATCCATCAAAAGCATAGTGGAAAAATATAACTGCATGCAAACTGAAGACTTACGATGTATTCATGTGTTTAGTACTATTAAATCCTCTCTCACTGCACATATAAACTAAAACGCACTGCTCGTTCCTTTTTGCAAGTTCGTGTGAGTCTCAGAAACTACTTTAGAGATATGTGAAAGGGTCTTGGAATTCCCGGACACTGAGATCTTTTCTGTATTGACATCGGTAACAGGCAAACATCGTCGAGCTTCTCGATTCCCAGGATGGCTGGTCTTTTTACATCATTAAGTTTGTACAGATCACTCGATGCGTGAGTCATAGTCGCACTTCACCAGTTTTTTATCAGTCAACCTAATGTTCAACATCCATCGACCCTTCAACTATCTCGCTCCAAACATCTGTGTGTGAAAGCTCTGAAGGGACCTCACCCGATATGATTCATCATCGTTTCAGGATCTCAGCAGCTGGAATTGATGGTATGGCGTGCCACTGAGTGCGCAACACGGTTACTTTTGGTTCGTTTAGCAGTTTATTCGGACACCTGCCGTTGTCATATTTCTAACGTGCTGAGGACGCTGGCTGCGCCTTATCTTAGATGTCTCCATACTTTCACAAGATAGCGCAAGACTTCATACTGCACCAGCTGTCATGAGCCATCTTGGCACAGAGTGTGTTTATTACGCCGTCAACAGCCCGCCCGGCTAGCCGCACTGTCTAACGCGCTGCTTCCCGAGCAGGATGGCGCGCCATTCCAGCCACGATTCCGCCCGGCGGATTCGTGTCGCGGTCCGATGTGCCGGCCAGCCTGTGAATGGTTTTTAAAGCGGTTTTCCACCTGCCTCCGCGAATGCGAGCTGGTTTCACTTATTCCGCCTCAGTTACACTATGTCGGCGATTGCTGCACATAGAGTATCCACGTACGCGTACACCATCATTACTCTACCACGCAAACATTTGGGGCTACACTCGTCTGGTACGAAACGATCCTGGGGGCGGGGGGCTCTACAGTGGGCCGAACCGCAGCACAATGACCCTGGGTTCGGTGTTGGGCGGCAGTGGAGTGCGTGGACTGCTGTGGTCTGTTGTGGGGTTGTGAACCACTGAGGGCTACGGCGGGACGAAGCCTCTCTGTCGTTTCACAATACAGAATACACACCCTGTCAACACCTTCCATCCACGGAAAACACCTATTCATGGACTACAATTTCTGATCCCCGGCGTAAATTTTAAACAATACTTGTCCTCCAAACTCAGTTCGAATTCAAATTCAATAATGTACTATCCCTCCTGTGCAGTACATGCACTATAATTTTCATTGAAATTTTAATTACCCACTGTTTAGTATACTGCACAACACTATTAAAAGATCACTTTTGCTAAACCTCGGTAATATCTCCCATTTCAACGGAAAAGCTTGAAATGCGGAGGTACCTAAAACCTTCCTCCTTGATGGTGCACAATCGAAGCGTCCTGCAACGTCACCCTTCCTTTGGCTGGGCGACGCTTCAAACAGGAAGACGTCTACAACCGGGCGGCGTGGCCGAGCGGTCCTAAGCGCTTCCGTCTGGAAGCGCGGGATCGCTACGGTCGCAGGTTCGAATCCTGCCTCGGGCATGGATGTGTTTGATGTGCTTAGGTTAGTTAGGTGTAAGTGGTTCTAAGTTCTAGGGGACTGATGACCTCAGATGTTAAGTCCCATAGTCCTCAGAGCCATTTGAACCAACTTTTTAAGGCGTATACACATGTGAAAAGAAGGCTGGAAATGAATAATTCACGTGAAATGTGATGTGGGTAAATGATATCATATTTGCAAGAAATTCCAGCACAACTCTGACAAAGGTCACTGTGTCACACGATGAGAATGCTGTCGCACACCGTATTACCTACATTTCACCCTTTATTTTGACGACTCCGCAATGGAGGTAAGATCTGCAACGCCCTGCTTTGGAATCACGCAGTTTTCTTATTTGTGGTCGAGATAAGCACTTCAGACACACCGCCGGTGTGAATAGGCACAAAAGGGCCTCTGGACGTGGCGTAAACCCACCTCTTCCTTGAGCCGTTAACCTCACACAATCTTTTGTCGAAAACGCGAGGTCGCAGTACAGTGAACAACAGGACCGTGATTCTAGTGATTCTAGTGATACCCCACGGGCGCTTCAGCCCTTCTCTAAGGACACTGTGAGCCAGTAACGACACTGACTCTCATTACTTTGATGTCGCTGTCGCTTTGGAATGCAGTGGACTGCAGTATTTAGTCTGGTGTGTAGTGTGGAACCAGAATTGAACGCAATTGGAAGCAGAAAATGGTTCTTGCGCTCTTTCAGTCCCTGTTTCGTGCCATTCTGCGGAGCGATCACGGGAGGGTGCGACATTGACACATGCGTGAATAAAACATGCAAGTAGGCTTGCAGCACTGGAGAAGTGTCAAGAGAGCATAGGGCTGCCTACCTACTGGCGTCTAGGACTCACGTGACGGGCTTTCTATGTACTGGAAAATTTTTAAACTGCTCAACTGCCCAATTGAGGGGCACCGCAGATATTAGAGCCATCATGAATTGCAAGAAACGTATTCGTATTTGCGAATATGGACAACTTCTACATGTCGTCAACCATGTGTCATCACTGTATTCGCCGCAGAGCAGCTATGCATGGCCGAAGAAGTTCGACGACGGAAAGCGGAATAACAGAGGCACTGCAATATCGTATTTATCCGCCGATACCGGGGAAGCGACTTTCGAGTAAAATGTCTCCCATGTACGGGATTATACATAATGGATTTACGCATACCGGACGATTACACGTGGATGACGACGTATGGAAGTTGCGTCGAGTCCTGCTCTGGTAGCAAAGTAGTAAGGCGACCTCTCTCGATTAGCTGCAAATCCAGGTTCGAGTCCTGGTCTGGGACAAATTTTCATTGTCGCCATACCCTTGTATAGCTGATCATTGTCCGTATACGCAATAGCGTATATATTTCATGAATTTCCCTAGAAAAAGTTTGAAGCTTCATTGGGGTGTCAGCAGTGTCAAAGATTGTGAAGTACGTCATCGTGTCGCTTATCGCAATGCGATCTGTCCTTTTCGATCACAAAACGTGTTGCAGTCAACGCCTCAAGAGCAGTGATGGTTTCACTGAATGTATGAAATCTCCGCCCTGCGGACTTTCCGCCTCACTAGAAATCTGCGAACACTCCGGTTCGTATCTGCTTCCATTGTGTCCAGTTCTACCTGCAGCCGGACCGTCCTAATCACCTTCTCTACCTGTTCCCTGGAATTTTCCGAACTCCGCCCACACACTCCCGTCTGCCTGTTAGTTTTGTTCTAGTTTTCGTAGACTTCACATCGTGCTACTTGAATATTACCTTCTCAGTAGTTGTGATATGGAAGTTTCAACGACAATTCGTGGTAAGATTAGTTGCCACTATGAAGGTTATTCTTACACAGTGAAGAAAATGAAGGAAGATAGGACTGTGATTTGGCACTGTTCAAAACAGAAAGAGAAGCGTTGTCGATGAAAGCTTAAAACCAAGCATTCTACAGTGCTCTTTTCGCCCGAACATCAATGTGGAGCTACGGACGACGCAAGGTTGGAAGTACAGAGGACTATGAACCAGGCAAAGAAGAGGGCACGAGAGGAAAATACGTCTATTTCCAAAATATATTCAGTGGAGATAGGTAGCTTGCATAATCGAGGGTACGACTTTGTGACAGAAATGCCAGCGCAGCGAACAACGAAGAGGACGTTATACGAGCAAAAGGCAAAGTCGCAGGGAAGTGAGAGGGATGGTTGAAAGTGGTTCAAATGGCTCTAAGCACTATGGGACTTAACATCTAAGGTCATCAGTCCCCTAGACTTACAACTACTTAAACCTAACTAACATAGGGACATCACGCACATCCATGCCCGAGGCTGGAGTCGAACCTGCGACCGTAGCAGCAGCGCGGCTCCGGACTGAAGCGCCTAGAACCGCTCGAAGTGAGAGGAATCCTGAGACCAGAGAAGAGAGTGAACTTAAAGCAGAGCTATTATCTATGAATGATGGCAGCAGTCTCCTGTTAAGCGACGATATATCAGGAGAGAGCATAACAGTTGTTTGGGGAAGAGCAGGGAGAAAGGCACTAAGAAGTAAACGAGAGTTTTGTACGGATGGTACGTACAGTTTTCACATATATATACATTTCATGCAGATTTTGAAAATAACAAAAATGAGACTAATATCTACCCAGTTTCATTTGCATTATTACCAAATAAAAAGAAAGAGACTACTTCCGACTTTTCAGAAATGTGCTGAAAAATATTCTAGAATGGAACCCTGCAAGTGTGCCTGTAGATCTGGAGTGAGCAGCGATTTCTACAATTATACATATGTTACCAACTTCCTCAGTGCATGGATGCTATTTCCACATGAGAAAGTCTCTCTGGAGGAAAGTACAGGATCTTGGACTCACTCGCGAATACAAAGAAAATTAAGAAGTGAGACAACAAATTCGCATGTGTGCTACGCTGGCGTTTCTACGGCTTCAAGAGGTATGTGATGGCTGGCTGGAGGTATATCCACAGGCACCGGATGTTCCTAGCCTTTCTGACTTTCTCGACTATTTTGTAGAGAGATGGTTGTAAAATGAAGAAATCCCTATCAGCCTTTGGAGCTGCTACAAACGGCTGCTTCGAACAACTATCTCCGTAGAGGGCTGACTTAACAAAATTAATAACATTCTTTCCAAACACAATCCTAAATTAGTGATGATAGCAGAAGCAGAAACTTCAGCGAGCGCATTAATGAGAGCAGAGGTGAGTCTGGAAGGTAAAAGAAAGAAAACAATGTACATCAAACGGGATGAAAGGCTGGAGAAAATATTGAAAAAGTACGAGAAGGACGGAGAGATAAGGTCTTGTTTGAAAGCTATCTCCTATCATCAAAGACTAAATAATGTGTAAGAATACGTGTATAAATAAAAAATGTATGAAATGTAAATAGCAATCTTAGAAAAATAAAAAAAAAGACAACAAACAAAAACAAAACAAGATAAAATTTTTTTACGAAGCTTATAAACACCCCTAAATGAAAATAAAATTACTTTTACCGTTTAACCAGTCCAAAGCCTGGATAAAGTGCGGTGGGATTCAGATTATTTTTAAAAATGTAGGTATGTGATTTCTCATCCATCTAAACCCAAAATGCCACTAGTACCATGCCTTAGTAGTGTTTACAAATTAACAGTTAAGATTAAGCTCCACTACACATGTGTGAACATAATGCTACTTAATATTTCCGTGTATTTAATAAGCGCACTTTTATGAAAATATACCTATTAACAATGACTGCTGTCTGGTGCTGTCAAAGAACCGAATTTTCTTTATGTACTGAAATATTCTAAAAAGTCTAATTTTGTTCTATCTACTGTCTATCTGTTGTTTATCGTACCAAGCGAGGTTAGTGCAGTGGCTAACCAAGGCTCAATCATCTGGCCGTCCATAGTCTACGATATTTGGTTTTCCTTCTTTAAGCAAATGTTTTGAACGTTCCTTAAAGAGGTCATGGTAGATTCCTCCCCCCCCCCCCCCCCCCACACACACACACACACTCCGGAACCCCACCTCTCCAGTAACCAACAATCGGAGCGAAATCCAAATCTCTAATGACCGCAACTGTGGACGTGACATGAAACACCGAATGAAAATTTGGTTTTCTCGAGGTGATGAATGATCATACACTGGGCTAAAATTAAGCACATCTTTGGAAAGTAAACTAGCTTTCTGTGAGTTCCCATTCACTTTAGAAAGACGCGCACTAACAATGAAAAAATGAAACCCCTTAGCTATTTAAACATGCAATGACTTGGCGATATTTGCCATGATCAATTTTGAGGTCACAGAGAACTGTATTAATTTCCTATTTTGCTACCTACATGTCGAATATTCTGTTCTGCTTCAGACTGACGTTTACGCAGTGGTTTAGCTATGTATTTTGGAACCCAACGCGGACTTCTGTCATCTTCACCAATTACCAACCTCACAAAATCATTTATTTATTTACTAATTCCGATTGGTCTATTCTTCCGTTTGAAGTGCTCAAAAATGGCTCTGAGCACTATGGGACTTAACATCTTAGGTCATCAGTCCCCTAGAACTTAGAACTATTTAAACCTAACTAACCTAAGGACATCACACAACACCCAGCCATCACGAGGCAGAGAAAATCCCTGACCCCGCCGGGAATCGAAATCGGGAACCCGGGCGTGAGAAGCGAGAACGCTACCGCACGACCACGAGATGCGGGCTTTGAAGTGTTGTCTAGATAAGATATTTCTGTTTACAGTTAGGCTTGTTCTTAAGGTTTTAAGGTTTAAAAATTCAACCACGCTTGAAAAGTTTTAACAAGTTTATATGCGTTGTTCAAACTCGTGCCTGTGGTAAAGAGACTACCACAAGAATGGTGCAAACTGTGATTTTTAGCTTAATGTGCCCTCCAAGTTCTAAAAACATTCTCACACTGTGGCTGATATACAAGGAATCAGACGTTAATTGTTAGTTAACGCGTTTTTTATCTCATTGTCTAAAAACAAAAACGAATAGGTAATGTTTGTTTTACAATATTTTTTCAGTAACTGTTTTGATGATTCAACTGTTAGATTTCCAAGACAGTCAAAGGTCACTGACCGAAAAGAAAATATTACTACTACTTTTATTGGATTCTTCTTCATTTGCTCTTTCTTCAAATAATACAATGTCTTCTTTTGCATGACAGTTGTGAGCAAGATTTTCTACATTTTTCTTTAAGTCCTTAAGTTTTATCAAGAACCATCTCCTTAACAGGTTCTTAATTTTTGTTAGTCTCGTCAATTTTTTGATCATCTACAAATGCACTTTTGAACTGAAATATTTTTGCACCTTCTTTCATGTCCTTTGGGTCTAAAGCTTCTCTGACGTAAATTTATGAAATTTCAGCATAGAACACGCCCAAAAATGGCGCTTCAAAAACCTGACCGCAATTTACTTGTTTATTTATTTTTTACCTTTTATGTGCTCCACTTGAGCAACGTCGCTGTGTGTGTGTTCTAAACCAAATTGCTCCATAAATAAATATAATGTTTTTTTTTTTTTTTTTTTTTTTTTTTTTACTTTTAATCAGTAAAAACTCTCTACGTAGAAACATATACATATCAGAACTAATAACACTGAAATTCTTACATGCAACATATAGTGTGGCTAGTACCGTGCGGCTTGAGCATGTTAGCTCGCGTCCCCTGGGGATTAGTGGGCCCTTCCTTGACCTTTTCTGGGCGGAAATTTCACAGAGCGTAAAATTCACGGGTCGGAGAATACACGACACCGGTTTCACTGACACCTTTCGTATCACAACCTGAAGCAGTGGGCCTGAAATGTTTTCCTCGGTCACACATAAGTTTTGAGCCACAGTACAAACTTACATTTCGCAATGGGAAATAATTACGAGGTTCAATAAAATGAACGTTTAATTACGTTGTGTGGTATATAAAAATTGGGTGTCAGAAGAGTCTTTAAAATACCGTAAAATGATCTGTCACGACTTAGCAGAGATCCTGACAGTCAAGCTGCCAGCTGAAGAGCTGACTGTTGCTGTCAAATTAAATAGGATCTTCCCGTGGCTGTGTTGCTAAATGGGTATCGTTATGGCACAAAGGGGGCTCAGATGAGCACGATGGCGAAAGCACACAAAGTGTCCCACTTAAGTGGGCAGCTGATGTGTGAGTAAGAGATTGCTCTGTAAATGGCAACCCGGAGTCCTCCTGCTGCGGGAGGGGCCCCTCGAGGTTTCGCTGCTCTCACATCTGTGTCGGCCGCCCGCTGGCCCGTCCAGCCTCTCCGTGTTTACTCGCCGGTCCCTCTCGCCCTGGTCGCCTAGGTTTGTATTGAGCGGAGCCGACGCAGGCGGCTCTGCCGTCGCCGTTTAAGCGATAATTAATTTAGTGCCACAGACGCCGTTAGGCGGCCCAGGGAGGCCGGCCATCACGAGCCGCTGTCCGGACCCCCGGCTGGATCAGCGACACACCCTGCAGCCCTGTGACCTGGATCCTCCCAACGGCTGCGACAGCTGGTGCTATGGGGAACTCTGGTGCGTGGCTGCTAATAACGACACCATCATACTGGTTACCTACGTAAGCATGTGAGCCGGTGGACGAGACAACTGAAACTATTAAACATAAACAAAACATGAGCAGCCCACTGACTAATCCTATACACAGTTCATCGCCTCATTAGCTTCTCTTATCTATTACACATTCTTATATATATAAAAAAAATTACGCACTACGAAGGAATTATCTGAATGAGACGGAAATCTGTAAACGGGATCTACATGTACAGAAGGGCAAATAATTACAATTGCTGAAAATTTGGATCAGTTATTCCAGAGAAAGAACTTCACAAAGTGAGGGGCTCAATAACGCTTTGTTCCACATTTGACCTTTATGCAAGCAGTTATTCAACTTGGCATTTATCGATAGATTCGCTGGAGGTCCTCCTGAGGAATATCGTGCCAAATTCGGTGTAACTGGCACGATCTCAATTTGAGAGACATATGGTGAGGGTGTCCGCCCCTCGTGGTCTCGCAGTAGCGTTCTCGCTTCCCGAGCTCGGGGTCCCGTGTTCGATTCCCGGCAGGGTCAGGAATTTTTCCTGTCTCGAGATGACTGGGTGTTGTTGTGTCGTCTTCATCATCATCATTCATTCCCATTACGGTCGGAGGAAGGCAACGGCAAACCACCTCCATTAGGACCTTGCCTAGTAAGGCGGTGCGGGTGTCCCGCATCGTTCCCCTACGCTCTGTAAAGAAGCATGGGACTCCATTTCCATTTTTTTTATGGTGAGGGTTTCGCAAGAATGAAGACAATCAGTAGAAACTCTCGTTCTGGACGGGCGGGTATTATCTTGCTGAGATGAAACCCGTCATCGCTTGCCATAGAAGGGCGCAGAAAATAGGGCTAGAATATCGTAGACGTGTCGCCGTGCTGTAAAGTTGCCCTGGATGATAACGAAAGATGCTGCAATGAAAAAATGGCACTCCTGACCATTAACCCTGATTGGGCTGTACGGTGGAGAGGGTTAGGTCGGCATCCCACTGCTGTCCGGAGTGTCTCCAGACACGTCATCACTGGTCATCGGGACTATTCAACACTGAAGACAGCTCTAATCCAGTCAACCCTTACAGCACAGCCGTAAGTCGACGATATTCTACTCCCTGTTTCGTTGCCCTTCGTGGCAAACCATCCTTGGCTTATCTTTCAGCAAAATAATGCCTGCCCGTTCACTGCGAGAATTTCTGCTGTTTATCTTCGTGTTTTCCAAATCCTACCTTGCCTAAGTTCGCCGGATCACTCACCACCTGAATGTTTGGAGCATTATTGGTAGTGTCCTCAGACCATCTCGGGATTGTGACGATATAACGTGCTACTCGACAGAATTTGGCACAAAAATCCTCAGGAGGACATCCAACAACTCTGTCAATCAATGTGAAGCTCAATAACTGCTTTCATAAGTTCCAGAGGTGGATCAAAGCATTATTGACAATACTGACTTGCTCAATTTGCGAAATTCCTTCTCTCGAATAAATCGTTACGTTTTCTGAAATTTTAATCTTTTGTTCGTCTGTGTATGTACATCACGTTCTTCGTCCTGTACTGATAATTCTCTTTTTTAAATTTTTTTATAATGTTTATCGTAGGCGTCACAGAAGAAACACTGTGCCCAATTGTTGCTATAGAACATAGGCCTCTAGCAGAAGCGCTCCAAAAGCAACCGTACTGTAGCATCTAGGAACATAATCTGAGCTCAGACATAATGAAGAATTTGCAATACCACCAGTTCATCTATGCCAAGTACTGTGAATTTCGAAAACAACGGCCACACGAGACCCATTTGACTCAGTATCTGGCTTAGGCTTATTATTGAAAGTGCAGTGGTATGTGGCATGAGGCGAAATTTGTGACTGGAGTAAGGATTCTTTGGTAGGTAGAATGCAGCATGTTACTTTGGATGAAGAATTATCGACGGCTGTAGAAGTAACTTTCAGAGAGAACAGTGTTGGGGTTATTGCTGTAAATGTTGTAAATTAATGACCAAGTAGAAAATATTAACTGTAGCTTTAGACTTGTTGCAAATGATAGAGTAACGAAGTACTATCTGGAAAACGCTGTACAAACATTTAGTCAGTTTTCAATGCCTTGAACGTTCATAAAAGAAAAAAAAATGCTCTTCACAAAACTCTACAAAAGTATCCTGTGATTCGAAGTTGGTACAGACACCTGTGCAATAATTCGAAGGGTTAGTCGTAGTCAGTGCAACAGGTGGACATCAGTCCATTGGTAGGATACAGGATACTAGGACAATGGAATCTGTCTACAGAGTATAGTGCAAATTGTACTGTCATTATCACGTAGAACCGACACTGCGTATTGTACTAATCAGAGAAGGGCAGCCCGAATGCTCACAGGTTAGTTTTGCACATGGGAAACAGTCACTGATATACGAGGCGTGTTTTTTAAGTAAGGTCCGTTTTATTGTAGACACTTGTAGTTCGCGCGCATACCGCAACGAGCGTGTGCGTCATGTACCGACATGCCTCGGGAACAACTGTGCTCAGTTTCAGCTCTGTAGCTAATCTGTACGGTTCTGTTCTATGCTTTCAAAATGTTTAAGACTATCAGCTCGCCCGTAGCGTGTGAGGTTCGCTCATTGATACGGTTTTTGTCGGCAAGGAATCTGTCTGCTGCAGAAATTCATCTACAGATTTGCGAAGTGTACGGTGATACTGTTATGATTGAAGGCAAAGGGTGTAAGTGGGTACGATAATACAAAGATGGCCGTGACAACGTCCACGATGAAGACCGCTCCAGTCTCCCTTCTTTGATTACAGACGATTTGGTGGCTTCCGTTGAAGCGAGGATTCGTGAGAATAGGAGCTCCACAATAACAGGCCTCTCAAACGAATTTCCTGATGTGCCGAGATCAGTGCCTTACAACACTGTTTCTGAACACCTGAAGTTTAGGAAGCTGTGCTCCCGTTCGGACCCGAAACTCCTAACAAAGGACCACAAAAACCAAAGATTTGTGTGTGTGATGAAGATCTTGACTCGTTATCACGAAGAAGGCGACGGCTTCTTGAGTCAGATCGTAACTGGAGACGAAACATGGTTTTCGCATATCACACGCATATCGATTCAAAAGACGTGGGATACTGACAGAGGGAATTGTCCTTCTCCATGACCTCACACTGCCGGTCATACCCGCGATTTATCGGACAGTTTTAGCTGGGAAGTTCTAGACCACCAACCCTACAGTCCTGGTCTTGCGCCGAGCGATTACCATCTGTTCCTCCACCTCAAACAACACCTCAGTGGCAACCGTTACAATGATGACGACGACGTGAAAACGGCAGTGAACTTTTAGTTATCGGAGCAGGCGGGAAGTTTTTATGAAGAGGGTATTTTCAAATTGGTTGATAGGTATGATACGTTTTTGGACAAATTCAGCAACTATGTCGAAAAATAGAGTGAAGAATGTACTTTCTGGAAGTAAATTTACTTTTTTGAAATAACCTTTCTTTGTGTACTTACGTTCAAACGGACCTTACTTAATAAAACACGCCTCGTATTATAAAAACTGAACTCACATTCGCTAGAAAATAGAAGCAAACTATTCCTGCTTACTACATTTCAAGAATCAGCTTCAAGTGAGGTATCCAAAAAAAAGTATGTTTTAACCGTATCCAAGAGCATGTTTTAACTCTCTACGCACCCCACTCATATGGTTCACCAAGATTAGATTAGTTACAGCGCGCGTATTGTGTTTAAGCGTTCATTTTTCAGCAGTCCGTAAGTAAATAAAGCGGGTAAAAGCTATAACAAGTGCTACCATGCCCCTCACATCGATTTCCAGAGTTGCATATATAGACTAAAGCGTAGGCCGTTGTTGTGGAACGTGAATGTTCCACGGAAACGAAAGCAAGGAATCGTGGTACCAATACTATTATCTACATTATACGTGAAAGATTTATTAGATAGGACCGGCTACGCATCAGTATTTTCCCCAGACGATTGTTTTTGCGCTGGATGGTCGTCAAGAGTTGCAAAAAGACATGGAAAAAGTTTCCACTTGATGTAATGAAGGATAGCGCTTATTAACTGTGCATATATGCAAGACAGCGCCCATAACAAAGGAGAAACAATCAGATATTATCTGGTTATGAGATTAAAGGATAACATATAGAGCACGTCATGTCGCATAGTTATCTAGATGTAACAAAATGGTTCAAATGGCTATGAGCACTATGGGACTTAACTGCTGAGGTCATCGGTCCCCTAGAACTTAGAACTACTTAAACCTAACTAACCTAAGGACATCACACACATCTAAGCCCGAGGCAGGATTCGAACCTGCGACCGTAGCGGTCGCGCGGTTCCAGACTGTAGCGCCTAGAACCGCTTGGCCACTCTGGCCGGCTAGATGTAACAGTCAGAAGTGATATGAAATGAGACGTTCACTGACAATGTGACTTAGGAATTTGAATGGAAAATTGTGATTTTCTGGAAGCGTAATAGGAAACGGCAACTACGTGTCAGAGAGAAGAAACGGAGCGAATACGAGTTTTATGTTCGGTTTGCATACCTCACAAATGAAGGCTCAGCTGTTACATAACTGGTAACGGGCTTCCGCTCTTCCCACAGCAGTTCCACGAGTACGAGAACTGCGGTGCTGTGTCAGCTACAAACCTGACGACTCGTTCCCTCTTACTGTGGTATGTGGGAGTGTAGGGCAAGTCGTGACTTATTCTTAGCACGAAAGACGAATACACGATCTTTCTGTTGTAAAGTAACACTGACGATGCGAAATTACCAACTGAGAGGATCAAATGGCCTTGAACGAAATGACGTTTTCTGAGGTCATGCTACTTATTATCTTTAAAGTTTTGTTACGTAAATGTGTCAGGATCTGTAATGATGTCAACTATTTAATTTTAACTACATTTACTTCTTGTTCTTCGTTATTAGCATATGTTTATTTTATTTAAATTATATAGCCAGCCGCTAATGCCACCTAGCGGTATTCGCCTGAAACAGCGCGTCACAACCTGGAGTTGTCAGTCCCTATTTCGCGACACTACAAGCCGCGCATATGTATGCTATGTGTATGCCGAATGTTATGTTTCTTGAACGTTGTACTGGGCGTTAGCGACCATGTTATTTATATGAACCACGTCGTAGTAGGATGTATACTATCATCTCTATTACGAAACGATGTAAATGGTGATTGTGTCAGTAAGTTATAACGGCCGTTGGTGCCACGATATCTTTCACATTTAGTAATTTTAGTATATAGTTCCTTACGAAAATATTGATTTATTCTCACTACCTATTTTCCATGTTTCAGATTTATTGGTTCAAATGGCTCTGAGTACTATGGGACTTAACATCTGAGGTCATCAGGCCCCTAGAACTTAGAACTACTTAAACCTAACTAACCTAAGGACATCACACACATCCACGCCCGAGGCAGGATTCGATCCCGCGACCGTAGCGGTAGCGTGGTTCCAGACTGAAACGCCTAGAACCGCTCGGTCATTACGGCCGGCTGATATTTATTACCATCGTTCAATTACACCGGCAACGAACGACGAAAAACAGTTTTTATTATGTCATGCACGAATTCCTTACGGAGAGCCTGGTAGAAGCCAACCTCGGTGAAGACCTGTTTGGATTCCGTAGAAATGTTGGAACACACGAGGCAATACTGATCGTAAGACTTATCTTAGAAGATATCTTAAGGGAAGGAAATCCTGCGATTGTAGCATTTGTGGACTTAGAGAAAGCTTTTGAAAAATTTGACTGCAATACTCTATTTCCAATTCTGAATGTGGCAGTGGTAAAATACAGGGTGCGAAAGGCCATTTACAATTTGTACAGAAACTAGCCTGCAGTTAAATGGGTCGAGGGGCAAGAAAGGGAAGCAGTGGCTGGGAAGGGGATAAGACAGTGCTGTAGCCTATCCCCGATGTTATTAAATCTGTATATTGAGCAAGCAGTAAAGGAAACAAAGAAAAATTTGGAGTAGGAATTAAAATCCATGGAGAGGAAACAAAAACTTTGATTTTTGCCGATGACTTCGTAATTCTGTCAGAGACAGCAAAGGACCTGGAAGAGCAGTTTAATGAAATGGATAGTGTCTTGAAAGAGGGATATAAGATAAACATCAATAAAAGCCAAATGATTATAATGGAATGTAGTCGAATTAAATCAGGTGATGGTGAGAGAAGTAGATTAGGAAATGAGATACTTAAAGTAGAAGATGAGTTTTGCTGTTTGGGGAGCGAAACAACTGGTGACGGTCAAAGTGGAGAGGCTACAAAACGTAGACTGTCTCTGGTAAGGAAAGCCTTTCTGAAGAAGAGAAATTTATTAACATTAAGTATAGATTTAAATCTCAGGAAATCCTTTCTGAAAATATTTGTATGGAGTGTAGCCATGTATGGAAGTGAAACATGGACGACAAATAGTTTAGACAAGAAGAGAATAGAAGCTTTCGAAATGTGATGTTACAGAAGAATGCTGAAGGTTAGATGGGTAGATCACGTAACTAATGAGGAGGTACTGAGCAGAATTGAGGTGGAGAGGAATTTGTGGCACACCCTGCCTAAAGAAGCGATCGGTTGGTAGGATACGTTCTGAGGCATCTAGGGATCACCAATTTAATATTGGGGGGCAGCGTGGAGGGTAAAAATCGTAGAGGGAGACTAAGAGATGGATACACTACGCAGATTCAGTAGGACGTAGGTTGCATTAGTTACTCGGAGCTGAAGAAACCTGCACAGGATAGAGTAGCATGGAGAGCTGCATCAAACCAGTCTCTGGACTGAAGACCGCAGCACAACAAGCACCACCTGTTACTCTTGTGATTCTTGAACATGTTATTCCCTATTAGTAGTGGAAATTTATTACAGGACTCAGTTAATCTTCCTCCTCTCTCATTTCTTGTCCCAAGCCCATATTCCCCTGTAGTCTTTTCTTCTACTCCTTCCAGTACAACTGCATCCTAGTCCCCTATGACTATCACATTTTAATATCCCTTTACATAATGTACTACCCTTTCATTATCATCTACATTCTCCGTCCCGTTGTTTTCATCTTGTGACGTCAGCATATATACATCAACTATCATTGCAGGTGTTGGTTTGCTCTCGTTTCTGTTAAGAACAAGCCTATCACTGAACTGCTCACAGTAACACTTTCTCTGCCCTACCTTAATATTTATAAGGAACCCTACTACTGTTATACTGTTTTCTGCTGCCTCGTGGTCTAGAGGCTAGCGTTGCTGCCTCGGTATCACGGGTTCCGGGTTCGATACCCGTCCGGGTTGGGGATTTTTACTGCTTGTAGTCTTTGTATTTGTGTTGTCCTCATCACTTCATCATCATCATCATCATTCGTGGCAGAGTCTATATTGGACCGCGAAAAAAATTGGTCTGTGTAAAAATTGGGACTTTGACTGCGCGCTATAACCGTGCAGTTTAGAGCCCCCCAAATCAAACATCATCATCATAATTTTCAGCTGCTTTTGACATTGCTCTATACTTATCAGAATCGAAATCCTTGTCTTCATTCCGTTTCACTTAACTGAACTCTTACTATATATAGATTGAGACTTTGCATTTTCCTTTTCAGATTTTCTAGCTTTCCTACAACGTTCAGGCTTCTGACATTTCACGCCCCGTCTCGTAGAATGTTAGCATTTCGTCGGTTATTCAGTCATTTTCTCATGATCACCTCTCCTTTTGCAGTCCCCTCCCGCCGATCCGACTGGGATACTATTCCGGAACCTGTTGCCATTGGGGAGACCATCATGACACTTTATCAATTACGGGCCACATGCCCTGTGATGAGGTTGATGGTGAGGTTTTGTTTGTGGGGTGCTCAACTGCGCGGTCATCAGTGCCTGGGCAAAGTCCCAGTTTTTATACAGGCCAATTGTTTCACACAGTGCAGTGTAGCCACTGTTACGAATGATGA
This sequence comes from Schistocerca piceifrons, assembly GCF_021461385.2. NCBI lineage: Eukaryota > Metazoa > Arthropoda > Insecta > Orthoptera > Acrididae > Schistocerca > Schistocerca piceifrons. The sequence goes on from NC_060143.1 coordinate 155,036,140, forward strand.
TGATGATGATGATTATGACGATGAAATGATGAGGACGACACCAACACCCAGTCCCTGGGCAGATTAAAGCCCCAACCCAGCCGGGAATCGAACTCGTGACCCCTTGATCCAGAGGCAGCAGCGCTTTCCACTAGACCACGTGCTGCGGACCACACGTCCTGTGGATACACGTTTTGTGTCCGTAATGCAGTAGCCTCCGTTGCCTTTTGCATCCTCATGCCGTTGATCATTGCTCATTCTTCCGCCTTCAGTGGCAGTTTCCCACCCAAAGGGCAGGAGAGTGGCCTGAACCTCTGTCCGCCCCTGCGCCCCTTTTGACAAGGCCGTTGGAAGAATTAAGGTGACTTTTCATGCCGGAAATCTTCGGCCTCCAACGTTTATTGTTAATCAAAACTTTTAGATTACTAATATGGGACATTACCTCTAGACCATGGGTGCTCCTTCGGTCAGAATAGCTCATAGCTGAGAGGAACGCAAAGGGTAGGAGAACTTAAATTTGAATCCTTGGAAGAAAAACAAGGTAGTTCTCGTGTCACCCTGTTGGGAAAATTTAGAGAGCCACAGAATACCATTCTCCCTCCTTGAAAAGTGATCACGAGAGCAAGATAAGATAGAATAACGCGTATACAAACTCACGCAGAAAATCATTTTTCCATCGATATGCGAGTGGAATAGAAAATAATATAGAAATTACTTCTTCAATCGCCGGCTGGAGTGGCCGAGCGGTTCTAGGCACTTCAGTCTGGAACCGCGTGCCCGCTACGGTTGCAGGTTCGAATCCTGCCTCGGGCATGGGTGTGTGATGTCCTTAGGTTATTTAGATTTAAGTAGTTCTAGGGGACTGATGACGTCGGATGATAAGTCCCATAGTTGTCAGAGTCATTTGAACCATTTGAACTTGTTCAGCCGCATATACATGAATATTCTGCAAACAAGAGTTAAATGAATGGCAGTGGGTAGTTCCCGTTTTATCAGTTATTACGGCTTCTTCCGTTCCATTCTCACAAGCAACGTGTGGGAGTGATTCTTTAAACGCCTCCGTGTGAGCTGTAATTAATCTTATCCTAGTTATCTCAGCCGGATCGATACACGAGAGGTTGAGTAGCGATTGGTTAAAATTAATGTACAGCTGCTCACAGATGTCCAGTGCGGATGTAATTATGGTATGGCAGCCTAAATTAGTAGATATTGTAATGCATTCAAGCGGAACCCATTTATGGTAAAAAAAATTCCAATTTTATTCACCAGGTGCAAATATGTCACTGTGAATGCAAGTAAGAAGTAAGTGAATGTTCCCATATGTAATAGATTAGGAAGGGTCTCTGGTAGAAAATGTCGAATAAATGAGAAATGTCTAATGTTTATTTTATTATTAACAGCCGCTTACACAGTTTTTTCAATACGAGCACCGGAGGCGTCAAAAGAGTGCTTAATCCGTAAAACGACGTCATTGACAGTTGCTCGCAGCAGTTCCAGTGTAATCTGAGCAATGTGTTCCTGTATACAAGTATTCAGATCATGTAGATTCCGAGAGTGTCCCTGGTAAACACGTCCTTTCAGATATCCTCAGAGCCAAATGTCACATGGATTCAGATTAGGTTACTTTACAGGCCACGCATCTGGAAACACGTTCGTGCATAAAGCAAATCTTTGAATGCCAGAGAGACATTTAGTGTTGCCTCTTTTGTATGAAAACAGTAGATTTCACACAGCTGCCCTCTTGCGAAGCAGGAATCATATGCTTTACAGGAAGGTCTTGATAACGTGGAGACATCGCGGTACGCCTGACAGTCACTCTTGGTGTGTTCTTTTCAATGAAGGACGGACCGATAGAAAAGGCACTTGTAAATCCACACCACATGGAGAGAACAATAACTCTTCGTGCACAAGACGTGGTTTAACAGTGCCGTAAATTCGAAAGTTTTGTCTATTCCCTGCACCTCGCAGTGAAAATGTGCCTCGTCATTCCATAGTCTACTACAAGGGCCCATGTCATCTATTTCGGTCTGTGCAAGAGAGACAATAAGAAATCCCGAACGTTGTTGTGGATGATGACGTTTCAGCTGATACTGTCTCAATGCAGCACTGTATCGGCTATCGTTCACATCAAACAGTTTTACTAGCTCTCCAGGGATAGCCTGTATGTTCTGGAGTCTACCGCCCAAGTTCTTCATCGTCCCTTTGACGCTGCCCGATTGGCAGAACAAATGAGTGCTACTACTCTCTGTGTAGGTTCAAAATCACCTAGTGCTACAGTGTACCCTCTGCCTTGCTTTGCACTGCGGTTTGCAGAATATCACCTGAATCGACAAGGGTGCGAATCCTTTCCTTGCGCCTTTACCTACGTAATGTGCGAAGGACGCGTGAAGAATGGTGAAACAGGATGACTAGCACAGACAGAGGATGTATTCCTGTGGAAAAAAATACTGCTAATATCACACATAAACTGAGGAATAAATTTCTGGTAACGTACGACAGGAGCTCTGTATTGTATGAAAGTGTATTACGAACTGTGTGAAAACTGGATAGTATATGAATGGAATCGTTAGAGATGTAATGTTTGAAAGCATCCTTATAAATGAATCGAAAAGGGTAAACACTGTAACCATGTACATAGTGTCGATTTCCTGTTCCTGTTTCGGTTTTAATACAGTTTGATTGTTGTTTAATATATATTTATAGATGATGACAATTGGATTGTTTATATTCATTAATCCTGAGGAAGATACTTGTAATTATACACATAATGTGTTTGCAGTTGTGAACGTGAACAACCACCTATAAAGTAATGATGACAGTGAAAAATTGTGCCACACTCGGACTCGAACCCGAATTTCCTGCTTACCTTAACTAGCTATATATCCATGAATGACTGTCAGAGCTGAACTACCATGCATCATCGTCGATCCTGAGCCACAAACTGTAATCGGACGCATATTTTGTAATTCCCCTATATGTGAGTACATTTTATTTTAAAGTTGCCGCTTGGTGTCGGTGGATATATACGATATTGCACTGCCCGTGTTGTTAAGAAGAGTGATACATGCATGCATGTCAGAAGGAACATTGTCTCGTTCGTCTTATCAACAGAGGCACTGCAATATCGTATTCGTAATTAGGGTCCCTGGTTACTGGAAAAAAATTTCGACCTAACAAGTATGTGTCTTCATTCACACTACGACACCGCTCTCTCAGTCTGGTTGGTGACATACAGTGAAATTCCTCAAAAATATAGCTAAATATTAAGCAAATCGTAGTATGAGAGAATTACAGTATTTTATCATTCACAAGCGATTGCTAACCGACAGTTCTAGATACAGTTCATATTGAAAGGAGCTTCCTTAATAACCATTTAATATTATCTTCTCCGGTATAAGCTGTAATAAATACTCTTATATTTCATTTCCACTCCTTGCTTATGTTCTAAATTTAGATCAACATTATTTAATACAAATACTGCTAAAAATTCACTCTTACCCGGACAGAGCAGTGACTCAAACTGACCACGTAAATACGTACTCGCTCTCTAACCGTAAAACCCACCTTGCCAGCACTGTAGTGCCCAACAAACTTCCGCCTGCCATGCTACTTGGTTTTCGGTAGATACAGTACGCTTACATGTTGCAGAGGGATGCCGAAAGGTGTGTGTAATATAAGGAACGGGTACGTCATTCGTAAAGTCGACGGGGGACGGAGAAGATAAGACTAGCGCGACTACAAGAAGGAACAGGATGACAGGACACGATTTCAGATATCAGGGAATAACTTTATTTTGGGCGTTGGACATTGAATTATATCCAAGAAATGATAGAGAGCTGTAAGTGTAAATGCTACTTCGAGATAAAGAGGTTGATATAGGAGAGGAAGTACCGGCGCGATGGAATGAGAACTTTTAGATGACTGCTGACCAAGAAAGAAAGTAATTACAGAAATTCTGTCTTGAATCTCTCCTTACGGGCCATCAACTCTACCTCGGTCGGGACGTTCTTGTGTGTCAACGATACAGGCAGTCGTACCGTAGCTGCAGCCACAATGAAGAGAGATCTGTAGATATGTTATGGAGAGCTGCATCATTTTAGTCTTCGTACTAAAGACAGTAGCGACAATAACAGCTGGACGCGATGGCCGTTCTTATATGGCATGGGACGCATTGGGTAGGAGGTTGTAGTCTTTGAACCGGCCCATGGGGTAGGTTAGTGTGCCTAAGCTGAGACAGCAAACAAACCACATTACTTCTCATTAGCTTAATATGCCTTTCAAAATGAGCGTTTGAATACAAATACAGGTACTTTTGGCGAAAAATTATCAAAGCTGTAACTCTTTGTCTTTAAAATTTCATCAGTATAGGAGAGAGTGCTGCACCTCGGAAATACTGTACCGAGGAGAAAAGGATGTTTTCTAGTCGGTGTTTTCACCTAGTTATCGTTTTTAAATTCAGATCAGTAAATGCGCACTATAGACCGCCAGAATTTTTCTATGGAACATCCTACTCTTTTCATTGTTGAAATACATTCGATCATGTTTTTCAAGAATTTCTAAATGTTTTGGCTTCTACACATTTTACCCTACAGAATCTCTGGCTACAGCTATTTGCATTAACTGTTATTGTGTCTTAGCTGCAACAGAAGTATCTTTTCCCAACGGAAACCTGACGTACAAATTTGTGATTGTTCAACATTTTCATCATGCCCAAGTGCTGCCAACTGTTGGGCATTATTGTGAAAATATCAGCTGGTCAATGTAACAGTACGCTGCAGCTCGTGACCGCCAGAATACAAGGATCATGTTGGTTCGCTATATTCCACTATATAACTGAATACAGTTATCGTTATTTTGCAGGATAACTTTTGAATGGCCATTACACTGTTTATTACAAGAGGGAATGTTTGTGATTAGTTATTTCAGTCCAAAAAAGGAAGCCCAATGCACAACGCACGTTTTTAAAATGGATGCACATTTTTGTATGTATCTTGCATCTAAAATCATTTAAAAAATCGCCTGAGGGCACTGCAGTATAAAGAAAAAGTTTCTTTACTCCAAAGAAAATTCTGATCAGAAAGGGTTAAGAGCTGAGTGACGTATTAAAGCTGTCTGTAAGTTGTTGTTAATTCTTCACTTAAAGAATTTTTGCGGAAGTAAAATTCTATACGAGGCGTAACGAGTGGATGTGCAGATACTTTTATGTGGGATACGTTAACGTGTACACACATCACTGTGTTGATTGCTTGCGTCACACAGTCTTTCCACACACACGTCACAAACTTTACCACCTGATTTTGCCTGCTTGGTAGTAACTGGCCACTAAGTGGAATACCTCTGTCATTATAGAATAACTGTTTAGCCTCCACCTGACCTGCTGAATGCCTTGATCATGCCACACTTACTTGGAGGTGCAAAACAATCTAAAAGCGTACTGCTCCTAATAGTTATAATTATTACTCTGCAACCACAGCAAATACTGACGTAATGTTGTTCAGTACACTATCCTCAGCGGCCAAGAGAAATATCTGCACTTATACACGTTACAGCCTGTATACTTTTAAACATAGTTATATGTGGATGGTACAGCCATAATTCGTTGGTCATGCACCATGTTGTACCGTGGAACGGAAGAAGATCTTGTACGACGGAATATGTGATACTTGCAAATGAACAGAGTTCCTCTTGTGTCTTAACAATTTCACTGGTATTAGCAATGGAAGCTTTTTTTTTCATTTCATTTCATTTACTGATTGTTGGTGTGTAGTTGAGTAATAATGTAATCGTTAAAGTCGAGATGATGATAAGCTAGACTAACGGCTGCTTTGAGTAATATGTTATATTACAGTGGTAGGTATATTATGTGGAAGACCAATACTTGCGATAAATAGTCCTGTCATGATGGGTATATAATGGCGATGAAAAAGCATCAAATACGTTCTTTATCAGTTCCTTAAGTTTCCATATAATGGAAAAGGTTGAGGCACGCTACTTTCATATAGGTTGCCAATAAACATTGCGACAGACTTCTGAGGCATATCTTTAAGGAACTGGCAGCAAAAATTGATGACTTCTGTGAGTGATATCGGATGAATTAACAATTTACAACAGCATCAACGCCAGCAGTGAACAGCATTTGCGTAACTGAAGTACATGCTTCAAATTCGTGCAGTTTAGACTTACTGAAGAAGATGGGTCGACAGCAACGGAGAACACAGGAGAGCGAGAGATATATCTCAAATATCATCAGGAGGATAATTAGGTTCAAATTACGATCGACAGACATTACGGGTACCTCTTGATACTCACAACACCTCCGTGAACCGGATCCAGAGGTCATCAAAGAATTTCTCGTTTGAAAGTGTTGCTTGAACCGAAACCGGTTACTGCAATTAATCATGAATTTTTTGCGATGTGGACTATTGTCCCGTTACATCTTTGAATGAGAGCGTTGTCGTTCCGTTATGTCACCAAAAATTATTGACACAGGATCTGTTTTCAGAGGATAAACATTAACATCATTTTGGTCTGTAGATGTTCGAAGCTGGTACTGGTAAACGTGAGATCTTTCGAGTTATTATGGAGCACTACACTTATCGTCTTCTACTCCGAATCTGACGTTTCGACCACTGAGCTAGAATCTTCCTCGGGAGTCGTCTGTTTCATTGCTGAAATTATTAAAATAATATTGAAAATGCACAATGACAATGATTTGTTAGCACTTCATGAAGAATTTCAAACGTCATATTATTCGTCACGGCAGTATATAGCGTTTCGCAGCGAAAGAGAATGACATGTTGGTCTTTCATCATACTTGTGAAGAGTACTTCTTTCTATATGTCCGCATTTAAGCAGCACCTTTTTTTTTAAATGTGGCACTATTTACCAACAGCTCTTCAGCATTGTTCATTTGTAGCATAAGATGTTGAATGTGATGGGAGCACCCACAACTGATATGAGAGTGCGGGTTAAGTTATACGCCAACTGCAGAGAGCTCCCTTGCAATGTTGATTGGGTACGTTTCTATGACGTCTCAGCTCTCAAAACGTGACTGTGGCGCTCCAGACTTACTTTTCGGAGAATACCAGAGAGGTAACTTTTGATGCTGTTACGTGAGGGCTACGTGAAGCTAATGCTGTATCACTAGGTAGCCTACATTCAACGTCTTAAGAGGTAACGAAGTGCTGCTGGTTGTGTTAACTCTGCCGCTGGACTAGTTTTCTATCAATTATGGAAACATGTGTGGATGTTCTCCCTTGTAGCGTCATTATATGGGGTAGAATTATCGGCCCATCTTGCACTCGATGTAAAAGATTCTCTCACGTTAGTTAAGTAAGAGGATATGGAATATCAGAACAACATTTTGAAAGGAGACACGGTATTTCACTGCTAACGGAGAGAAACCATCAGGCGTTAAAGTTACTGGGAACGTACCACAATAGAATGTTACCTGATCGTTAGATGTATATGTACAATGCTGGATAAAGAATTAGAGGTTTTCATTGCAAGAATTATTGTTGCAACAATGCATATGGAGTACACGAAATGATTAGATTTACAGGTCAATATCACAAGCGATTCTGAAGTACTAGGTATCAGACTATGCTGAAACACCCATACTAGTATGTGGTGTAGCCTCCACGGACGTCAAAGCAGGCGCTAACTCTGGTATCCAGTCAATCATACAGATGGCGAATACTATGCTGGGATACGTTATGCATCGCCTGGTCGACCTGTTCACACAGTTCTGTAAGAGTTGTTAGTCGAGAAGTCGCACGAACCGCATCACGTCCTATCACATCCCAAACGTGTTCCACTGCAGCGAAGTCGGAGATCTGGTGGCCAGGGAAGTCGATGCGCGTCTTGCCGAGCACATTGAGTTTCACGGGCAGTGTATGGGCGAGCATTATCCTATTGAACGACACATCACTTTCCTGTTGCAAGAACGGCAAAACAACGGTTCTAACAACATTGTACATGTGCTGTGCGCTGGTTAGTATTCCCTCGAGAAAAACCAGAGATAAACGACAGTTGTAGCATATCGTGCCCCTGATCTTAAGACATGGGTTGAAGACAGTGTGGCTTGGACGAATGCGCTTTAAGAAACAGCGCTTACCAGGCCTAAGTCATAGGCGCAAACGACAATCACTTCCATACAGACAGAATCTTCATTGCTGAAGACCACTTCGCGCTATTCCAAGTTATTCTTTGACCGCACCAGATGAGCTGTCCATGTCGACGTTGTGGCGTGAGTGGATGACGGTTAGACGGGTGCGGGCCCGTATTCCCACTCTTAATAACCAGTTTGCAAAAGTTTGTGTTGACACAAGTTCCCTCATCTGTGCCGCGATAGCAGTACGATCTGCTGCCCTCACAATACGACAATCCTGGCGGGTGTTTGGGCTACGGGGACGTCCACAACCTCGTCTACGCGTCTGAGAATGTTCACGAGACAACTGGCGCAGCGCATCCATCTTGTGTGGCATTTCTCTTAATGAACCACCCCGCCACTCGGAACGCCACAATTTGAATCATTTCAAGCTCACTCAGTTGGCTGTAGAAGCACGAGTGGGTCTGCGTCTCATGGTTGCCTGGTTGCTTCACATGTTTGCACCAGACTGAGCCTCCTGGCTGTGAGATACAGATGGCACTCTGGTAGCTATGTCACTACGCTACCTGTTGGCGGACTACGCTGAAAGCATTATCAGCCCATCTACTATCCCCCAAGGTGCCATATGCCGACATCGGTTCCAAATCGACGTCGTCTTTATAGCTGTGTTAATTTTTCCTTTTTCCGCCAGTGTATTCTTCAACTTAATGAACAACGTCGTAATCTGCGTAACACATTTTGGGTATGATACTCAGCGCCGCGAATCTGCGATATTTCTGGACCCCGGGACGGAAGCTTGATAGTGGTGGCCACCCCCCCTCCCCCCCCCCCCCCCCACACACACACACTCCGTTAAGCGTTTGGCATACGACATATAAAATTTAAAAAAAGTCGATTTTTGAAAAAGTGTTCATCTTGTATTGCACATCTTCCTGAAAAGTTTGATATATGAAACCTATATGTTCGAGAAAATGTAATACATGTTATTTAGTCTTAAGTGTGCCAAAGTGCAGTGCCACGCCTCTTCATGCAGCATTGTTTTATCGCACGCCACCGTATTTCGCTCTGTGGAATTCAAATGTGTGTATTTAGCACTGGAAGTCATCAAACCTATACTCAGGACAATGGAAACTAAAATGCCCTGTAGTGCCTCTGCTGGCCCCAGTCTCCCGATTTGACTTACTACCACCCTTAAAAACTACAATTATCACTTGGTGAGATTATTTGTAACGAGAATGAGATTTCTTCAGAAAATTTGTACTCCTTATTGCCTGGTCGTTAATAACTTTCTCTTTTCTGTGACATAAAATTAAATATAGGCGACATAAAACCAGTAAGGACAAGAGACAAGCAGCACAGTACACATTACTTCAATCCTTAGGTACCAACATTTTTTTCTCTCTAGTCTTGCTACCACTTTACATGGCCCGCTTTCCTTTCTGCGACTTCGTCAGACGTTTTGCTACTTGAAAAATCAAAACGTCGCTGTCTCATACTGAAAAAAGTGTTATACGAGTAGCACCCGAGACTGTTGTGGTTTCTCGATTTGACCATGTCTATCCGTCACTGCCTGCTGGATAAAATGAAAAACGTCTTTCTGATATTGCAGGAATTGTAACACACGCTAAATAAGCGAGACTGTTTCGGCAAAAATGTTCATATTTATCTACGTCATTTGCACAAATAACGCGAAACAATATAATTCATGAAATACTAATATCAAATGCCTGTTATACCTACTACAAGCAAAAAGCTGTATTTTAGGAAATAGTTTTGCATTTCATTCATACGCTCTAGATTCTCAAGCATAAGGTCGAAAAATAGTAGTACGGAATTGTTATACAAACTGGGAATCGTAATATTCTTCTATATAATTTGTGTGATGTCCCTGTTTCATCTCTTTCCTCGTTCTAACAAACAATCTTGTCATAATTAATTCTGTAACTATTCCTGCCACTGTCGAAATTTATTTTCCAGTTAACCTCACTAAACGGGTCAGACTCACCACTTTAGTTATCCCGCATTTTTTCTCCATTTAGGTGTCATTACGTGTTCTTACAACGTGTTTTCCGCGCTGTTCTGTCAATTTAACTTAAGCAGCTGCTACCCGGGGACTGTACATTTAGCCCTTGGTGGTGTAGCGATCTGGCAAAAAATTTCTGTTAAGATTTCATTTTCTAGGTTACACCAAGAAGATGATATGTAAATTTTCTTGTCTGTTATTCATCTTAGCCATTTATTTCCAGTCTGGTAGTCTGAATCTATGGATTTCGCTAGTAATTATAACACCGCTTATCATTTGCACACTCAATCAACCACATAAATAAACAGCTTTTGGCATTCACAAGTTCGGTTTTATTCGCTTCAGCTTACATAGCCCCGCCCCCTTTTGCCTGCGGTGAAGAATTATATTTCTAGATGTAATGGGGATTCCTCCGGCAGAGACATAACGTACACTATCCCCAGATTCAAAACTCAACTTATAATTCATTCATAAATCAGCTTAAAATGTGATCAAAAATGTTTTAATACCAACAGGGCTGCGTTTCAAAATCATACGAATAATCGATAGGCCAACCTGCGCTGGATGCTATGCGCTTTGTGAAACAAGGTTTTTTTTTCTTCAAGAATATCAATTTGGCTTCCCTTGAAATTGTCACCCAGGGCAGATACCCCTGTCCCCCCCCCCACCCCCCCCCCTCTTCCCAACATCTTAACGATACTGTAATGAACAAAAAAGTAACAATGCTAGAAAACTGCAGCAGAATGTAGAAAGATCTGTAGAGGTCAATGGCACCAATGTATTGTACCTACAACAAGAAGCGATAAGCATATTTCAACAGCGTGCAGCGGTATGAAGATAGAGTTGATTAGTCGACTCGATAGGAGTGGAGCACCGTCACTGAACTAAGCGGCTGTGCAGGCCACCAAGAGGTGCTAGTTCGACAACCATTATGGATTTTTGACCACTTTAAATTAGAGTGCACAGCTGCCAGGGAACTATACATCATATAAAGCATAAACCACACTACTGTCCGCCACCGGTAGCTGAGTGGTTAGTGCGACAAATGTCAATTCTCAGGGCCTGGGTTCGTTTCCCGGTTGGGTCGGGATTTTCTCCGCTCAGGGACAGGGTGTGGTGTTCTCCTCATTATCGTCTTTTCATACCCATCGACGCGCAAGTCGCCGAAGAGGCGTCAAATCGAAGGACTTGCGCCAGGCGAACGGTCTACCCGACGATGGGCCCTAGTCACACGACATTGATTTAACCACACCACTACCACCCACTTTGTTGATTACGTCACAGTGAACTTGGATTTTGATTTGGATACTACTGCGACGAAATGGGCATCCTTTCCAGGACCGATCGGTTTGCAACTTGCAGGAAGAAGTCGTGCATCGCCGAAGCCGGCATTTGCCATTTGTAAACGTGTTTTGCACTAGATTGAACTTTAGCTGGGCTCGCTTATTGTGAGTGTAAAGAATAATTTTATATTTTTATCTAGCGAGACACTAAATTCCTAGATCAGAAATAGATTGATAATGTTGCATCATGAGCGCGGTACTGTTTGGTAATCTGGCCACTACGCCGTAACCGCACTGTTACTTGTCTCTTTCTTTAGCGCGGTCACCGCGACGCTCCGGTGCAGGAAATGAAACGGACACCGGCAGCAAAGAGAGGCGAGCGGCCGCATTCTCCATAAGTCAGCGCGTGGGCGGGGAGCGGTGTGGGCGGCGTGGGCGGCGAGCGCCACGCGCACACCGTCCGGCCGGCCGGCCACCTGCGCTGCGCCTGGCGGCCAGGGCGCAATAAGATTAATAACGCCGCCGGCCGCCGCCGCAGTAATTAATGGCCCGGCAGGAGCGGGCGCCACTGTCGCGGCGCAGCTGCGGCCCTCCGGGCGAAAGAGCGGGGGTGGGGTCGTTGGCGGGTCTGAGGGTGCCGCGGAAAAACAAGGCGTCTGCCACCCGCGCGCGGATGACGAACTCTGCGGGAAGCACGCCCGCGCGGTAGCTGACCCAAGGACTGCGTTTGAGCACGATTTGAATTGCTCTAGCAGGTCACGTCACTCGTTGATGCTCAACTGTGTGTGAATTTGTAAGGGACGAAATTGGTGAGGTCATCGGTCCCTACTTACACACTACTTAAACTAACTATTGCTGAGAACAACATGCCCGAGGGCGGACTCGAACCTCCGGCGGGAGGGGCCGCACGATCCGTGCATGGCGCCTGAAACCGGCTGTCCACTCCGCGTATCCACACATTGATATACTGATCAGCCAAAGCATTACGACCACAGCCCACTGAAAGGTTGGATGCTTCTTAGTGACGTTGCAGGCACGTGACGCGTTAACAAAAGTATATAAGCCGAGCAGTGACCAATGGGGGATTTCCACAGCGAAGATACGTGCTGCAAGTAGAGAAATCCACTGAGATAAACCACTTTGCCAAAGAGCAGATTATTATTACGCAGAGCCTGTTCATGAGTATCTTTAAAGCGGGCAAGCTCGTCGACAGTTCACGTCGTGAGCATCTATGGTATGTGGTAGAAAGGCAGTAAAACTACAACTAGGTTCCACGTGATTGGACGCCCACGACTGTTCACAGAACGTCGGGTTAGGGGCCTTGTCTGCTCTGTAAAGTAAGACAGACAGGGATCCGTGACACCTCTGGCGACAGAATACAATGCGGGTGGACGTATATGTTTCGGAGCACACCATTTAAATGGTTGAAATCGCTCTAAGCACTATGGCACTTAACATCTGAGGTCGTCAGTCCCCTAGACTTAGAACTACTTAAACCTAACTAACCTAAGGACAACACACACAACCATGCCCGAGGCATGATTCGAACCTGCAACCGTAGCAGAAGCCTGGTTCCGGATTGAAGCGCCTAGAACTGTTCGGCACAGCAACCGGCTGCACACCATTTAGCACACATTGTTTAACAAGGGGCTCCAAAGCCGACGAGCCTTGCGTGTTCACATGTTGACCCAACGACATCGTCAGTTACGATCATAGTTGGCTCGGGATTCCGAGAATAGACCGCGTATCACTGGAAACCTGTCTGCTCGTTCCTACACCAGGTCGATGGTCGTCTCAAGAAACGATATCATCCAGGCGAACGGCTGCTACGAACATGCACCGCGCCATGGACACAGGTTAGTGGGGCAGTATCATTCTGCCACTCTGCTGTGATAGAATCGAAGGCACCGTGTCAGCTGCGGACCACCTGCATCCCTTCAAGCTTGATGTGTTCCCTAACGATAATGTCATCTTTCAGCAGTATAATTTCCCGTGGCTCGAAGCCTGAATCGTGCTACCGTGGTTCGAGGAGCTTCATAGTTAGGTTAAGTTTATGTTTTGGCCACGGGGCCACCAAATTCGCCTCATGTGAATGCAGTGGTTCTCATCTGGGACGCTATTGAACGCCATCACCACGTACACAAATCATTGGCCGCTTATTTACGCAAATTACATGCCCTGTGTGTAGGCACTTGGTGCCGCGTGTTAAATCCAGCCTAGTCGTCAAATATGGGGTGTCTAGGAAACCTACTTTCATGGGTCGCTAGACAACATCCAAACAATCCATATTAATGAGTTTTATTACAAAATGAAGAAATACAATACTCAACTTTGTGTCACACAGATGTATTGCAAGCAAAGGGCGAAAGACAAAATAAGGAATCTCTTCAGTATAACAATTCCCTAGTCCGTGATTCATAGACGTTACAAGCAAATCATTAGAGTTGACGTTTATATCCAAGTTGCTAGTCTTGAATCTGCTGCAGAACTGGGCCGTGCCCGTCGGGCGCGGTGTTTATGTCCTCTTCGTGTAGGGGCCGCTGCTGTCGCGTTGTCGTCCTGGAGAGAGGTTGGTCAGCCTGGAACTGGGTGACATCTTCTCACAGCCCTCTCTGCTCCATCGTTTCCGACGGCGTGACAAAGGGATGGACCGTCGTCGTATAGGGAGCACGACAACGGCGGGGGAGGCAGGAGCATGGACGCTCTGAGGAACTGAAAGCTGTAGCTGCAGGCGACATCAGACTTCCAGTTATATCTCACCATCCGGCCTTCGCTCTTGTGGAAACGTCTCCGGAAAACGCCCAGAAGGGTACGCGTCCACCTCCTGAGGCCCATAGCAAGATGTCAATGGCGTGGGTTCTTGCAGCGTTGGCGAGTCCAGCTCTATCGGTAGGACGACAGGGTGTAGAGGATGCTAAGGCTCCGTCTAGATGGGGTCGTCCCGCGGTGTCGTGATGACACTCTCTGGCGGCTGCTGTGACAGCACTGTCCTCGGGATCTGTGAATCTGGGAGAAGAGATGCAGAAGGATCGCCGTGCACATGATAGTGGAGAATTTGATTGTGATGTCGGTGCTGCATCTCGTCTGGACCGGTAATGAGATACATGCAAGAGCCTCGCGCCCACAGTCTCCTGCCGCTAAAAATCCTGTAAAAGACAATGTCATGATACATGCGTCCCTCCTTCGGAGCCGGATGCTGATGAGTGTGGAGCAGGTGGAGCAGTATCCGATGGCGGCGTCCGTGAAGCAATTTCGCTGGCGATAGTCCATCTCGTGATGCGAACGATTGGATGCGAGAAACAGTTGCAATGCTTTATCCCTGGTGTGTGCGGGGCGAAGTTTGGCCATCTGCTGCTTAAAGGTTCTGACGAAATGTTCCCCTTCGCCGTTTGGCTGTTGATAGAATGATGCACTACCGAGATTCTCTATTCCCTTGCGTTCACAGAATGTTTCAGATTCATGGGACGTGAACTGAGGACTGCTGTCCGACACTGTAACTTCAGGCAAACCTTCGAGGCAAAAAATAGAGTGCCGGCTGCTGTTGCCTAGCTGTTCTAGGTGCTTCAATCCGGAATCGCGCTGTTGCAACGGTCGCTGGTTCGAATACTGCTCGCACGTGGATGTGTGTGATGTTCTTAGGTTAGTTAGTTTTAAGTAGTTCTAAGTTTACGGGACTGATGACATCAGATGTTAAATCCCATAGTGCTTAGAGCCATCTGAAAAAATAGTGGACAAAGCCTGAATTGTGCTACGTGACGCTGTCGAGCTCATTGGCACAGCAAAAGGAAACTTGCTATAAGAATCTACCACAATCAACCAACGAGTGTTCCAGAAAGGTCTCACAGAGTCTATGTGCACACGTTGCCATGGTGATTGCGACTTAGGCCATGCAGACAATTTATCTGGCGGAGTGGACTGATGTTTTTCTCAGGTGTGAGACTATGACCAACTACAGTGACGACGCGCTAACTGTTTCGTACGAACAATCCCCCAGTGTCGCTGATGAAGTAACTGCAGCACTTCTTTTTGCAAAGCTTTGGGCATCAACACACGTGACTGTCCGCTGCCATTTAGAACAAGAATCACAGTTTGCTCTCTAACGAGCCTAAGCCGACGTGCAAATTATCGGCGCACTACAGAGTTCTTCATGCTATGCAATTAGCGACGCCACGATGTACGAATGTGTTTTAGTAAAACGTTTAAATCTGAATCAATTTCCGTGGCCT
This sequence comes from Schistocerca piceifrons, assembly GCF_021461385.2. NCBI lineage: Eukaryota > Metazoa > Arthropoda > Insecta > Orthoptera > Acrididae > Schistocerca > Schistocerca piceifrons. Next base: position 155,051,761 of record NC_060143.1, read on the forward strand.
GTGCAATTTTTCTACAGTTCAGAGAAAAGGATGGAAGCAATTCAGAATCGTGAGCATCGACGTGACAACAAGATGGAGCAGAATCGTCGAAGTCTTTGTCAACGCCAATTGTAAGACGTGGAAGTGCGTCCGCATAACCGTGTTGAGCTGTCGGACGATACACAGTCTCGTACTGGCACTGAGACAAAAACAAAGCACATCGTTGCATCTTTTGGGCAGTTCGTACTGGAACCCGCTTCATTTGATAAAACAAGGACTGCAGTGGCATGCGATCCGTTACTAAGCACAGTTTTTTTGCGATACAAATTGTGGTGGAATTTGGTGACACCACACACAATAGCCAATACCTTTTTCTCTATTTGTGAATAGTTACAATGAGGTTTGGACAACACTTTTGATGCCAAAGCAATAGGCCTGTCTTTATCACCAATTCTGTGCGAAAGCACTGCACCGATTCCTTAAGAAGAAGCGTCAACTTGTAACACAACTGGTTTCTCAGGATGAAAGTGAACCAAGCATCGATCATTGTGTAATGCATCTTTAAGTTTTCTAAAAGCTGCTTGGCACTCATCTGTCCAAGCAGTAGGGGACGTTCTTTTGACGCAAGCGATGCAATGGAACTGCGATTTGCGCAGCATTCGGTTTGAACTGAATTTAATATTTCATTTTCCCTAAAACTGACTGCAATATTGTGACACTGGAGGAACTGGGAGGATTCTTATGGGTAGCAAATGCGACTGAAGAGGATGTACACCTTGACTGTTCATGACATGACCAAAATGTTGCAACTCAGGTTTAAAAAAATCGCACTTGTCCAATCCTGCATCACATAAGAAACGAAACAAAGCATGCAAATTCGCAAAGTGTTCTTCAGGTGTACGACCTGCTACGACAATATCGTCCAAGTAGTTTGAACAGTCTGGTACATGAGCAGTCAGCTGTTCCAAATAGCGTTAGAAAATGGCGGGTGCGGAAGCACTGCCAAAAGGCTAACGCAAATATTTAAAGAAGCACAAACGAGTGTTCACAACACACGCAGTTTGAGATTGGTACTTGAAGATATGCGTAGCGTAAATCTATTTTTCGAAAGCAGCGACCAGCGCCTAATCTGCCCATGAAATCCTCTTCGCGGAGCAATGGATAAGTATCAGCCACAAATCGTGGATTGACTGTAGGCTTGAAGTCAACACAGAGGCTAATGCGACCTGAAGATTTGGGGAGCAAAACCAGTGGGCTTGCCCACTGACTATTTTGCACGGGCGCAATAGCTCCGCTGTCTTGCAATTCCTTTTCAGCACCGACTTTGTCCCGTAATGCAACGGGGACTGTTCTGGGGCGGCAAAATTTCGGATGAGCAGTGTATTTCATAGTAATATGTGCAAAAACATTTTTAGCCTTGCCTAAACTTTCAGAATCGAGTTCAGGGATTTTTCCGGCAAGCAGCTACACTGTCTTTGGCGTTGAATGCAGTCACTGATAACACATTTTCCTGAATTTGAAAGCCAAACAAAAGCGAATCAAGGCCAAATATGTTCTCACAATCACGTGATTGTGGTACTGTTCACGTATTCGAGCGATACATGACAGAAAAGTACATTTCTACATCTAGATCTACATTTATACTCCGCAAGCGACCCAACGGTGTGTGGCGGAAGGCACTTTACGTGCCACTGCCATTACCTCCCTTTCCAATTCCAGTCGCGTATGGTTCGCGGAAAGCCGGAAAGCCTCCGTGCGCGCTAGAATCTTTCAAATTTTACATTCGTGATCTCCTCAGGAGGTACAAGTAGGGCGAAGCAATATATTCGATACCTCATCCAGATAAGCACCCTCTCGAAACCTGGACAGCAAGCTATACCGCGATGGAGAGGGCCTCTCTTGCGACTTGAGTTTGATAAACATCTGCGTAACGCTATCACGCTTACCAAATAACCCTGTGACGAAACGCGCCGCTCTTCTTTGGATCTTCTCTATCTCCTCTGTCAACCCGACCTGGTACGGATCCCACACATGAGCAATAATCAAGTATAGGTCGAACGAGTGTTTTGTAAGCCACCTCCTTTGTTGATGGACTACATTTTCTAAGGATTCTCCCAATGAATCTCAACCTGGCACCCGACTTACCAACAATTAATTTTATATGATCATTCCACTTCAAATTGTTCCGCACGCATACTCCCAGGTATTTTATAGAAGTAACTGCTACAAGTCTTTGTTTCGCTATCATATAATCATACAGTAAAGGATCCTTCTTTCTATGTACTCGCAATACATGAGGGTCAGTTGCCACTCCCTGCACTAAGTGCCTATCCGGTGCAGCTCTTCCTGCATTTCGTTGCAATTTTCTAATGCAGCAACTTCTCTTTATACTACAGGACCATCGACGAAAAGCCGCATGGAACTTCCGACACTATCTATTTGGTCATTTATATATATTGTGAAAAGCAATGGTCCAATAACACTCCCCTGTGGCACGCCAGAGGTTACTTTAACTTCTGTAGACGTCTCCCCATTGAGAACAACATGCTGTGTTCTGTTTGCTGAAAACTCTTCAATTCAGCCACACAGCTGGTCTGATATTCCATAAGCTCTTACTTTGTTTATAAGGCGATAGTGCGGAACTGTATCGAACGCCTTCCGGAAGTCAAGGAAACTAGCATCTACCTGGGAGCCTGTATCTAATATTTTCTGCATCTCATGAACAAATAAAGCGAGTTGGGTCTCACACGATCGCTGTTTCCGGAATCCATGTTGATTCCTACAGAGTAGATTCTGGGTTTCCAGAAATGACATGATACGCGCGCAAAAAACATGTTCTAAAATTCTACGGCAGATCAGTGTCAGAGATACAGGCCTATAGCTTTGCGCATCTGCTCGACAACCCTTCTTGAAGACTGGGACTACCTGTGCTCTTTTACAATCATTTGGAATCTTCCGTTCCCCTAGAGACTTGCGGTACACGGATGTTAGAAGGGGGGCAAGTTCTTTCGCGTACTCTGTGTAGAATTCAATTGGTATCCCGTCAGGTCCAGTGGACTTTCCTCTATTGAGTAATTTCAGTTGCTTTTCTATTTCTTGGACACTCAATTTGATGTCAGCCATTTCTTCGTATGTGCGAGGATGTAGAGAAGAAACTGCAGTGCGGTGTTTAATATTTCAGCTTCACGGGTGTCATCCTCTGTTTCAACGCCATCATCATCCCTGAGTGTCTGTATATGATGTTTCGAGCCACTTACTGATTTAACGTAAGACCAGAACTTCCTAGGAGTTTCTGTTAAGTCGGTACATAGAATTGTTTGTCTGAGAAGTTTTGTCTGCGTTTAAATTTGCAGTGAAGCTCTCTTTGCTTTCGCAGTAGTTTCCTAACTTTGTTGTTGAACCACGGCGGGATTTTCCCGTCCCTCACAGTTTTACTCGGCACATTTTTGGAGAACGGGAGTGTCTTTCCCTTATAATCCATCATGGGTATTCTAGTTTTAGACAGGATTGGGGAGCTTAACAGTTCAGAAGCGTTACGAATCAGCAATGTAACATGGGCACTCGTTTTCTCCTAATATGTAAACGAACGAAGCAGTTTGTTGGACTAGCGTAGCACGAAAGAAACTGTTTGCTTGTTAGTTTTGCTAATGCCTGCAGGAGTCTCCGACTAAAAAACGCTGATTACGTGGGCCCAGTGACTAGATTTTAGTGAGTGGGCAGAATTCTCATGTTCGTTTCGTTGGAAACATAGAGATTGTACGTGACCTTCGTGCCACAAGCGTAACACTGTGCTTGTCTGGACGAATCGATAACCTGATCATTGGAAAGTTCACTCGGAGTGGCGTTCGGGAACAATTTACGAATAAGACGAATCACTGCGCTTCTTACTGTCGACAAAAAGTGTAGTTTCACAGTAGCTTGTACGTCGTTAGCAGTTACGTGGGCTTGATACTGTTGCAACGATTCGAGCCGTTCTTCGTCTTTTTCATGAAATTGACGAAAAGGCGGTTTGGCACTCGGAGCTACAGGTGTTATCTTTTGTGTTGGGTACGCAACGTTTACCAGGAGCTGCTGTACAGTTTTTAGCAGTGTTGAGATCTGCTGCACCTGAAACTGAAACCTCTGAGTTAGTTGCTTTGCATCTATCGCTTGCAGCTGAGGCACCTGAGCAGGCGGTGGGTGAGGTGGGTTGCTAGTTGCGATAAACAGTCAAGGCAAGCAATAAAAATAAGCACAGAAGCAAAGAAAATTTCTTCAACGCACACCTGAAAATACTGATTAGCAAAAATACTACTAGAAACTGTTAAACATGAAAACACACCTCAGCGAGAAAAAGACAAGGTAGAATTAAGCCGCTAGCAAAACAGAAAAGCCTATGGCGAAAGAAAACAGAGAATCTGTGGTGACTGGGTAACAGGTTGTCGCTAAGAGTTCTTCTTACAATTCGTCGCCAAATGTTAAATCCAGCCTAGTCGTCAAATGTGGGGTGTCTAGGAAACCTGCATTTTGGATCGCTAGACAACAATCAAACAAATGGTTTTAATGAGTTTTATTACAAAACGAAAAAATACAATACTTATGTTTTTTGTTACACAGATGTGACTCAAGCAAAGGGCGACAGACAAAATAAGAAATCTCTTCAGTACAACAATTCCCCAGCCCGTGTTACATACACAGTAGAAGCATGTGGTGAGAGTTGGCGCTTCTGTCCCAGTTACTAGTCCTGAAGCTGCTGAAGAACTGGGCCGCGACCTGTCGGGCGAGGCTCTTTAGTCTTCTTCGCATAGGGGCCGCTGCAGTTACGTTGTCGTTCTGGAAAAGGATCGGTCAGCGTGCAATTGGGTGACGTCTTCTCACAGGCATTTCTGCTCTATCGTTCCCGATTGGCCTGCCGGTGCTTAACTTTATGTCGTAATAACACGCAGCTCCACAAACCTGCCAACGAATTACAGAGTCGATTGTACGCAGAAACGGTGAGATATTGCATTACAAAGATCGTCCAACAAGCTGTTAAGGAGATGGCCATAATGTTTTGGTTCGTCAGTGAATATATGTGGTTCTGGTCCAATTCTCTGCTTTTAGTATCTTTCTTTATTGATACTTCATCATCTTTGTCTCGTATGTCCCATGCGGGCTTCCAGTGGTACAGCCAAAAGCTTTTATTCTTTATGTATTTTCATTTATTTATTTCACCTGATCTGATGAGGGCCATCAGGCCCTCTTTTCATTCGAACTGTGTTTTGGACATACAGTATCAACTACATCGCTATTACGTAAAGAAATAACAGTTTTAATATCAAAACCAGTATTGAAATGATTTGAGTGGCAGAAGTGACGATATGAGTAAATCATAATGACTATATACTAACCAAGTAAATACTGGTGTTAACTGTACTACTGCGGTTGCAGTCACTATTAGTGATGATAGTGATGATAATAATGATACTGGCAATAATGTACACCCGTTAGCTGTGTGACCATGCCTCTGGCTGCCATGCACCTGGCCCATTTCCGGTTCCCGGTGAGGTCGCAGATCTTCTCTGCTCGGGCACAGGGTGTTGTGTTGTCATCATCTTCGACACGCAAGTCACCCAATGTGGCTGTCAACTGAGAAGATTTGCAATTCGGTGGCAGAACTTCCCCATGTGGCAGCTACTTGCCGTCAGTACCATTATCATTTCATTTTCATTCATGACATTAATTGTGACTTTAATAACAATAATGATAATGGCATATAAAAGAAGAATATATATGTCTACAAAATATATATTTTCTGATACAGTGAAAGCTGAGTGAAGGAATTTTATGGAAACTTCATCGGGTAAGAACGCTGGGAAATAAGGAATACCAGGTCGGAAAGGGTGATGTACAAGAACAACGAGTGCATACAGACAACGGTAATCTTATTGTTGGTTTAGTAAATACTTCATTCGAGAAGGTAGCTGAACAATGAAGTGGGATAGAAACGATTTTTCTCTGAAGCGAACGGACGTCTCTGACATTTCCTTCAGACAAAACTCTTAAGGGGAGAGATAAAAGGGATAGTGTTCATTGATGAGGCAGTAAAGAAGACAGAATTTAAAGAAGGGTGTAAGTTTTGTGCATTCAGAACTTAAAAAAGCTTCCAAAAGCGGTAAAAACATAATTGTACGAAGCTATTTCCAAAAATTCAATGATTTTTTGTTAAAAAATTAGAAAACAATTAAACAGTGTAGAAGTTGATGATAAAGAAAACGTTCATTTCAAAGTCGCTAACACGTTTAGAAGGACGGCAGTGTTTATTACAAAGGAGCAGTGCACCTCCACAAAAAAGCTGATTGACCAAGCTGGCAGAAAATAGTTCTGGAGAGATTAAACTTTCAGTGATCTGTAATTGGAAAGAGTGCAGGTGTACATATAGAATCCTTCGGGAAATATCTGGAAATGAAGATAGGTAGCTGGGTGGGTAGTGGGAAGACGGAACGAAAGGATGAGTTTGGTTGCTGGGCAGGCCCATAGCATGGAAAGGGTAAGGGATGGGGAAACTGGAGGGGAAATAGGGAAGGGACATCCTGAAGTCGAGTGGAATGATGGGGAAGTGGTATAGTTTGTAGGCGGTAAATATCGTAGTGGATTTCAGCGACAGGGAGTCTGTTGAAGCTGCGTCGGGACAGGATGTAGGGTGTGCGTAAGTGTAGGGATGGTGTGAGTGTTCTTAAAGGCGCCGCAGCATATCAGTATTAGTGAACACAGGGAATACGGTGTGATTATTGCATTCAAGGTTGCGAATAGCACAGGATATACGGATGTGTTCGATGTGGATGAGAAGTCACACTAAGATGTTCTTTCTTTCTTTGTTGTGTTTCGATTCCCCCACCCCCTCCCAGAGGGGTGGGAGCGGACTGGCAGCAGCGTAATAAGCCGCTCAGCAGCCTACACATAAAGTTAAAAAACATAATGAAAGGACATAACAATAAAAAGATGTGATAGAACAGTGATTGTTTAGAACTGGTGCATGGGGAAAATGTTGTGAAGAAAACATAAAAAAAACAGGTCAGTGATGCTTATTGAAAACACTTAGGAAATGGACAGGCATAATTAAAAAACCAGGCGATAGTTTGGTTTCTGTTCGCAGCACTTTAAAATGGGGTTGCACAACATTGAACACTCACAGAAAACACTGCACTATGGTGTACGAAGGGTTATGGGTAGGGAGGGGGGGGTGGACCTGGACCGGTTAAGGGTGGGGGGGAAGGAGAGGAGCCGATGGAGGGAGAGGGCACAGAAAAGAGGGGAACAGGGTGGACGCGAGAAAGGAGTGAGGAAGACAGTGGAAGGGAAGAAGAAGAACTCAGGAACAGAGAATGGAGTCAAGGTGTGGGTACGTGGAGAAGAAACAGGATGAAAGGGTGGGAGAGGGAGCCCAGGAAAAGGACAGAGGAAGGGAGGGGGGTGGGGATCATAGTTGATAGGACAGATAAGTGTAGGGAGAGAGGGCATCATCTGGGAGGGGGAGGTGATGGAAGCCTTAGGAAAGGAAGAGTGTAGAGGCTGAGGGTAGGGGAAACGGAAAGGTGAAGGTGTGGCAGCGTGTGGGGCTTCGAGAGGAGAGGAGCAACCAGGGGATGAGGGGATCAAGTCGGCGGGTAGTGTAGAGGATGTGGAAAAGGAGCAGATGGGGGAAAGGAATCAGGTCAAACAGGATCTGCATGGGGGACGGGAGGCGTATACAGAAGGTGAGACAGAGTGTATGGCGCTCGAGGATCTGGAGGGAATATAGAATTTGGAAGAGGGGTGTGGATATCCAGGTGGGGCTGGAATAAGAGAGGATGTGATGGATTAAGGATTTTGTTGAAGATGGTAGAGAGATGGAACCCCCATGTCTGGCCAGAGAGGAGTTAAAGAGATGGAGGCTATTATGGGCTTTGGATTTGACAGATCGCAGATGAGGGATCCAGGTGAGGTGACATTCAATGGTGAGTCCATGGTAGGTGACGGAGGGGGAGAGGTATACAGGACGAGCGCAGATGGTAAGGGAAAAATCAAGGAGCCAGAAGGAGCGAGTAGTACGGTCTACGATGATTGCCTGGGTCTTGGAAACTAAGATCGAGAGTTCAGCAGTCTAGTAAATTCAGTTGACACTATAATGACTTATATACTATGAATGTTAATAATAATAATAACCTTGAAAAACGAACCACAACATCTTCTAGAATGCAAGTCCTATGGAAAGATAGCCAAAAAAAAAAGTAGATTAGTGATGTCCAGCACGTTTCAGTACCAATTCTCGAGCTGTCTCTACCGTAGTTACTCAGCTTAATGTGATTTATATACTTTATTAACGATTGTATTTGAGCCGTGCTCTCTCCCAACTATGCGTTTTCGTGAACTTCGCTGTCTATCTGTGTTTGGTTTCTTGCCCTTGTTGCGGTTACGTCGTGGTTCTTTTTCCTTCTGCTTGTGGCAGCAGTGATGTGTATCGATATTTGCGCCGTATACCATCTTTCGTTTGATGCATGTAGTTTCCGCCAAGGGGGTCGAGGAGTGAGTCGGTCAGTTGTGGCGGACGAGGGCAGTTCTCCACACGGTGCAGTCGGCTGGGGCCCCTGGCAGTCCCTTCGCAGTGTCGGAACGTGTGTGGAGCTGTCCGATCGCTACGAGCTTCGTTGTTCGCCGACTCAGGACGTCAAATTTGAGTACTGGTTTCAACTACCCAAGTCACGTCTATTCATGCTGTGGTGATTCGCTTCCGTTGGGGAGGTTTTCTGGTGAGCTACACCGAGGGGTTCTACTGCTGGGATTTTGCCGCTATGCGGTGCAACTACCTATATTGGTCGGCTACGATTTGAGTACACCAGTGGAATTTTCTGTCTTGTGACCGTTAGTGTTCTAGTTACCTGCCCTGGGCACTAACGTAATTTCAGGCAGCGTCCTTTCCTCACCTGTTGTCGCTGTACAACATGGCGTGTAATTTTCACAGCTAAATACATACTACATTTTTGATTATCGGGTTTGTAACATTCACGGTTGGGGTTCTCATGTACTAATTGAGGGGAAGCAAGTTGTGTCGGTCGGTCCGTGGCTGCCCCCTGGTTGGGTTCCGACGGATCAAGTGTAGCTGGGTTCACTACCTGTCTCACCTAAGTGAACGAGGGCAGACCGACCTTCCTGGAGGCCTTCTGAGTGCCACCGATGTTTAATTATCTGTTGTCAGCTATTTTAATTCTTAGGTTTATGGTTATTAGTTTCTTAAAATTTTGCTTAATTAATTTTTAAATTTATCTTTCAAGCTTAAACACTGTGGCCTTCTGCCTTTAAAGATTATGGCAATATATTTTGAGATTTTGAAGTTTGATTGTGGCCCCCAGCCATTGGTATTGCACTTTGCATATATTGTTTCTTTAAATTATTTTTTTGCTATCTTAACTGGATTTTTATGTTGCTGATTTTTAAGATTTCTTGTCGTTAAACATGCTGGCCTTCTGTCTTTAAAGGTCTATGGTAATATATCCTAAGATTTTGGAAATTAATTGTGGCCCTCGGCCTTTTGTATTGCTATCTTAATCGGACTTTTATCTTGTTAAGATTTCTGGTTGGAGACCAACTTTGAAAGAGTTGCTAAATTACAATAAATGCAAATCAGAAGCAGAAACTAACTTCAAGTCTTGGCCCTTTCCACAATCCTATTATCTGTTCTGCCTAGTGGGTTTAGCGGGCGTTTCAGTATTCTTAACGAAAATTTCACTACGCAGCTCGGTACGCGCTGATATGGAGCTGACTGGGTGATTAAAACAGTGTGTCGGACCGAAACTCGAAATCGGATCCTTTGCATCTCGTGGAAAAATTTTCAAAAACTGAGCTAGCCAATGACGACTCACGACCCGTTCTCACGGCTTTACTTCGTGGGTACCTTTCGTTCTGGCAAAAACCCCTAACTGTTACTAAGCCATGTTTCCGCAATTTCGTTTCTTTCAGGAGTGCTAGCCCCGCAGGTTTTGCAAGTGAACTTCCGTGAGGTGTGGGTGGTAGGAAATGAGCTACTGGCGGAAGTAAACCTTAGCGAACTGGTCATTAGTCGTGCTTCTTTACTGGAGGTTATCTTGTTCCAGTTTCCGTTTTTCTTTGTCAGAAATTACGCAAACTCTGTGGTCCAGCGCCTTAGCAGCATTTCACTTTGTGATGGGTGACGACAGCTAGAAGCGTGAAGGTACTGGTCCGTGAATACCCGATATCCAGTAGCGAACGAAACTAGTAACTGCTGAACATTGCCTTGAGACTGTCAAAGGAAATGTGAAGACATGAAGGCTTTGAACAATTCGTCTCTCTTTTCGTATTGCGTTTACAGGATGTCCATACAATCCCGCTAAAATTTCAAAAATTATAATTATAAATTATTAGAGCATCGCGATTTATAGCAACTCTCAAAGTCTATTCTGTTATGCTAGAATTACAGAATGTGCCATATTCGTCACTTGTTGTACGTCAATACGATGTTCGAGTTGATCCCATGTGCAGGTGTGGACAGCAGTGCTGCTTTATTGATTCCTGCACGAAGGACAGTAATGTCGGTGAGTGGTGTACTGTACACGCCATTCTTGACATACACCGCGGAAGGAAGCCAAATGACGTGCGATGGGAACACCACACCAGTCCCTCATAAAACGTGCAATTCACCACATCCTGCCCGCTAAGTATCCAACGTGCGACGCACCATCATGCCGGAAGATTATGGTCGTCCTGTAGTAGCAGGAACTGCCCTAGGATGTCGAAATATATAATTCTCATTTGGTTTCCCCTGCAAAGAAAATTGGGTAGTCACTTTATCGTACTTTAGGCCATACAGAACGTAATGCTTCAGGCAGTCACTGGTGTGTTTACGTATGTTGTGTGGGACTTAGGAACTCGAAATCCTAATGTTAACTTGATGTATGTGTCCAAAAATGTGGAATCTTGTTGTGTCTTTGCATTTAGTCTTTTTCAGAGTCTGCGGAGGCCAGCTCGAATAAATTCCACACAGGACTATGTTTTGGCTACAAATGATTGGTCGATTTGCATTTTGTGCGCAGTTGATCTTGGTTCATGAAGTTCGCGTGATGTACGACGAATTGAATTCTGGGGTCTGCGTTGAAATACAGCTTGCATTGTGCCAACACGTGGTTTGAGACACTGGGGGACGTCCACTTAGAGATGCGTCTTCCACATAGCATGTCTCTTTAAAGTTCTTGAACCACCTGATCATGCTTGTTTTTGCTGTTGGTACCTTCCCACATCGGTGTCGACAATTCCTTACTACGGTTGTCACAGGTCTGTATTCTGTATACCAGGTAACACATTGCGTCTTTTCGTTTTCTGTTGCCTTTATGTCGAACTCTAATATTCAACAAGCAATAAAGAAAAACCCTAGAAAACGAAATACCACGAGTCTCTAATAGATTCCGTGTTACGAGTTTTTTGAAATGGTAGCTCTACTTTAAAGACAGCATGTAGAATGCAATCTAAATCTGGTTACGAAGAAATCTCGTCCACTAAGACAATGGATTCCAACTTAGCAAAGTGTGAGGTCAGGCACTGAAGTTTCTCTGTGTTCTAATACACCACATCAATAACGTCTATGAAGTGACTTGCCAACTAAACGACTATCATCATTCTGAAGGAAGTGTCACTGAACAATATTTTCACTTTACTAAAACAACATTAACTTACCTGATTGTCTTGAAGTGGTCTTCTTTTCAAAGTACGACTTAGATATCCAGGATTGGCTGTGCAAAGAGATATACTGTTTTTAGGTTTGTCGAGTTGATAGTTTGTCAGACATCAATAAAACAATTTCTCCATCGAATCTTCCGTACTCATAAATTCGCAGAAGCTGGTTCACGAAACTCCTCTTTCCACAAGAAAACATTATTTTTTAAGCAATCGTCTCTTCAACACTCCGTCATAAAAACCATTCTTTACACCAACTGCCAGCAAGCATAACTACAAAAATAAGACTTAAGCCAAAGAGATATTGTTTGGATTAACTGATACGTATGTTATCAAAACTTGGCAAAACAAATTTAGAGATTTTCATATGAAAACTTCAGACGTCACCATAATTAAATAAAATATAAATACTTTTGCATGAAGTAAGATATTACAGCTCGCACAGTTTTGTCCGAATTTCTGTAATTATAAATCAAATGTCTTCAGAACGTTTATCTGGCTTGTTTACATCAGAATTCGCAGCCCAGGAAGAATACCGAGTAGGACGAAGGTGGAGCCCAGATTGAGGTATTTTACTTTACACCGAGAAAAATCCATCCCCACCACCGACTGTGTGTCACGTCGTCCCTACACGGAACATCATTGGAGAGGTGGAAGGCAGGCTCAGGGCATCATCCCACAGCATTAAATAGGCGGGGTCGGAGTTTTTCTTCGTTCGGGGACTGTGTGTTGTATACCTTACCTTTCAAGCAGCGTATTCGTGGGAAGGCTTACGAGTAGCCACGTGGTACAATGGTAAATACTCTGTCCAGTGTACGACGCAAATGTTTTAGAAAAATGTACGCGGTGACAGTTATTGAATTATATATAAAAAAAGAAAAGCGTAAGTTAGGTGCAAACTGCCGCGTGCTCGCACTGCATTCAACATGTAAACGTCATTACCGATACTACACTCATGCTCATAATTTAAGGATAACGCTGATACTCGGTGAATCAACGCTCAGGTGGGCAGTTTATGGGTTTAAATCACGTCGGGGTATGACCACGCGGTGCATTTGACCTGAGGTCGCCGCACGGTGGCGCTGGTAGCAGTCCACAAACGCAAAGGTGTGTTGGTGTACGTGAGAGTACGGTGCAGCGAGTAAGTGTGCAGACGTTTTCAGACGTGCTTACAGTGACTGTGTGTTGTTATTGGCTCAAAGAATACATATTGATGACATTATGAGGGGTAGAATACTGGAGTGACTGGAGGCTGGTCAAACACAGCGGGTCGTAGCAAAGGCCCTCCGTGTGCCACAAAGTGTGACCTCTGAAGAGTTTGGCAACGATTCCAGCGGAAAGGAAACGTGTCCAGGCCCTACAGTACAGGACGTCCGCAGTGTACAACATGACAAGAAGACCGGTATCTCACCATCAGTGCCCGGAGTACGGCCACGGAGTACTACAGGTAGCCTTGCTCGGGACCTTACCGCAGCCACTGGAACAGTTGTCTCCGACGACTGAACAGGCATAGTTTATTCGCCCGGAGACCTGCAAGGGGCATTCCACTGACCCCTGGTCACAGGAGAGCCGGTAAAGCCTGGTGTCAAGAACACAGTATATGGTCATTGGAACAGTGGTCCCAGGTTAAGTTCACGGACGAGTCCAGGTATAGTCTGAACAGTGATTCTCGCCGGGTTTTCATCTGGCGTGAACCAGGAATTAGATACCAACTCCTTAACGTCCTTGAAAGGGACCTGTATGGAGATCATGGTTTGTAGGGTGGGATTATTATTGGTGCGCGTACACCACTGCACGTCTTTGACAGAGGAACTGTAACTGGTCAGGTGTATCGGGACATCATTTTGCACCAGTATATCCGCGTTTTCAGGGGTACAGTGGCTCCCACCTTCCTCCTGATGGATGATAACGCACGGCCCCACCGTGCTGCCATCGTGGAGGAGTACCTCGGAACAGAAGATATCAGGCGAATGGAGTGGCCTGCCTGTTCTCCAGACCTAAACCCCATCGAGCTCGTCTGGGATGCTCTCGGTCGACGTATCGCTGCACGTCTTCAAACCCCTAGGATACCTCAGAAGCTCCGACAGGCACTGGTGCAATAATGGGAGGCTGTACCCCATCAGTTGCTCGACCACCTGATTCAGCGTATGCCAACCCGTTGTACGGCCTGTGTACGTATGCACGGTGATCATATCCCATATTGATGTCGGGGAACATGCGTAGGAAACAGCGGCGTTTTGTAGCACATGCGTTTCGGGACGGTTTTCTCAACTTATCACCAATACCGTAGACTTACAAATCTGTGTCGTGAGTGTTCCCTATGTGCCTATGCTATTAGCGCCAGTTTTGTGTAGTGCCACGTTGTGTGGCACCACAATCTGCAGTTATCCTTAATTTATGAGCGTGAGTGTAGGTTACAACACGTTCGATATGCCTCGGCGATGATGTGGCGCTGAATAATAGTGAAATTCTGCAAGGCCCGCTGAAGTGTTGGAACATCGATGCTGTCGATGACTTCCTGAATGGCTGTTTCCAGCTCACCAGTGGTGGGTTGTGTTATTGGTATACACCTTGTCTTTAATATAGCGACAAAAAAAGTCGCATGTGCTCAGATCCGGAAAATGTGGCGGCGCATCGAGGCCGATACCAGTGGCCTCTGGGTACCCTAGAGAATGAATGACGTCCCCAAAGTGCTCCACAATGACATCAAATACTCTCCTGCTTCGATGGTGTCGAGCTTCGTCTTGCATGAAACACGTCGAAATCAGGGTCACTTTGGATAGCGCGGATGAAATCATCTCCCAAAACCTTCACATACCTTTCGGTAGACACCGTGACCTCAAGGAATATCGCACTGATTTTTACGTGACTGGACATAGCACACCGCAAAGTCACCCGTTGAGGGATAAGAGACTTCTCGATCACGGAGTGCGGATTAACATTCCTCCAAATGCCCCAGTTTTGCTTATTGTTGAACCCATCCAGACGAAAGTCGGTTCCCCTAAACCAAACGATGCGTTCGTCTACTAATTCTCATTATGCCCCCCCGCCCCCACACACCGACCAATCGTGCAGTCTGAACGTCCTAACGCAAACCGTCCAGGAATGAGCGACGATTTTATTTCATATAGTTCAATAATTGTCACCCTCTACGTAGAGGAGGACAGGCTGCGACGCTTCAGCTGCGCATTTACCGTTGATCATTGGCTATCTGCTGCTCCACTTTGTCAAAACCGGCGGCCAGTGTGACGTCAGTCTCCGGCTGGCCATCTACCATTTCAGTAAGCTGCGATGCCCGGGAAAGATGCGAGAGCGAATCCTTGCCGGCTGCCATTAATCCGCAGCACCGGCATCCGTTTTCCAAAGCCGCGTCAATCCGGGCTGGCAGCGGCAGTCGGCGGTCCGTTTTATTGGGCCGATAAGATACACCCGTTTTATGAGCGGCCCGTGAAATACTGCCCGCGCTCGCGTCCGGCGCTTTTTACCGCCCGTCACATGATCTCTCGTTAGCCACGTTTAATGCCGAATCCACTGCCCGGTCTCGCGTTCCCTGTTACCTCCAAACGGGGCAGGTTTTTCCATTTGTGCAATCTCGCGCTGTGGTCGTCCGTGACGACTCGGTTCACTCCGTGTCCAGAACTGCTTCAGTTTGGCTCGGAACAAATCGAACGCGCCGGTCGGACAGGCAATGAAGACCACACAGAATCGATCGGATGTAAATCTCTTCTACCACATTCCAATGGAAAGCGAAATCTGAGACTTTGCAGTTGAGTATACTGGCTATAGGGTCGAAGCCTGGTAGCGCTCTGAATTAAGATGAAAGTTTCCCCAATAACTGCTGTTGCAGCCGAATATGGCCCGGTACCTTCACATGCAGTCATCCTGGAATGTAACGTAGTGATATTACGGTATCCTGTTGTGGCACCACTCTCTCCAAGGGTGGGTGAACTACTATTGCCGCATCATAGTTAGCCATTACCACGTCTTTGGAGACAGCAATATAATGGGGGGGTGGGGGGGGCTTAAATATAGTGTGACAAGTGATTTTTGCGTGTTGTGAGGGCTGACAAGGGATAGCAAATAGTTACGACCCTCCGTAAAAATGTATTGACAATAGTTCTTTTTGTCTAGTTAAAATTAATTCAGAAGTTAGTAGTTTCCACAAAGATGTCGTTGCGTATTGTAAGACAGATCTTTGTCCTGTCTTTTAATGCTATTTTTCACACGAATACACCCATATGCGCAAGAGGAGCAGTTTCTGCCTCTAGAAGAAATCGGTGTATGGAAACTTAACGTAGCGAAACAATATGTTCATAAATCTGCAAATAAAAGCAGTTTGTATGGCCATTTTCTTTGAAACTCAAGTTTAACTAACCCCGACAGCGAGTGATCTGCTCCACTGGAATCCACATTTTTCCGTCTATAAGTCGTGTTTCCATGACGTAAAGACAGCCTCCAGAGCACATGATGCTACCAATAAGGTTCCATGTTCAGATACCTAAACTGAGTGTTGCAGGCACAATAAGTTCTATAAAAGATATCCGATTAGTCGGAGAAACACTTCATGATCTTGTTGGTCACTAGTCGCGACAATCAGACCACTCAGAACAACGATGGTAACTGGTAATTACTATCGGAGTGGACAACGAGCGCTGCACATTCTACTGCCATGTGTCATCAAGAGTCAGTATCTCGCTCATCTGTCAGTTATGCTTTTTATTTCATAATTTAGCATCTTTCCTGCTACAACAGTCTCACCTAACTTCGAAATACTTCTCAAGGTTCCTACTGTGCTGTACTGGACTAGTTATGACTGTTCCACAAATCTGAGATCAGCATGGAAATTTTTTACGTGTGCCAAAATACGTCCCACCGTTACTGGCTGTGTTATCCAACCCAGTACTCTCACCTCTCCGTCTATAAAGCGGCAACAGTAATCGTTCAATGTACTTTCGCAAACATAAGCGCACAACGTGATCACAACTATAAATTTCTATCGAAATTTATTCCGAAGTGCTACGCCGCCTTGTAATACCTTTAGAAGTGGTGGTCCAGATTGCTGTAAACGTCGATACCTCTAATACCCAGTAGCACGTCCTCTTGCACTGGTGCTTGCCTCTTTTCATCGTGGCATACTATCCACAAGCTCATCATGGCACTGTTGGTCCAGATCATTCCACTCCTCAACGGCGACTGGGCATAGATCCCTCAGAGTGGTTGGTCGCTCACGTCTTCCATAAAACGCCTTTTTCAATCTATCCATGGCATGTTCGATAGGGTTCATGTCTGGAGATTATGCTGGCTACTCTATTCGAGCGATGTCGTTATCCTGAAGGTCGTCATTCACAAGATGTGCACGATGGGGGCGCGTATTGTCGTCCAGGAAGACGAATGCCTAGTCAGTATGCTGCCGATATAGTTACACTGTCGGTCGGAGGATGGCATTCACGTATACAGCCATTACGACGCCTTCCATGACCACCAGCGGCGTACATCGGCCCCACATATTGCCACCCCAAAAAAACAAGGAACCTCCACTTTGCTGCACTCGCTGAACAGTGTGTCTGAGGCGTTCAGTCTGACCATTGTCTGGTTTAAGACATGTGCGACACTCATCGGTGAAGAGAACGTAATGCCACTCCTGAGCGGTCCATTCGGCATGTTGTTGTGCCCATCTGTACCGCGCTGCTTGGTGTCGTGGTTACAAAGATGGACCTCGCCACGGACGTCGGGAGTGAAGTTGCGCATCATGCAGCCTATTGCGCACAGTTTGAGTCTTAACACGACGTCCTGTGGCTGTACGAAACGCATTACTCAACATGGTGGCGTTGCTGTCAGGTTTCCTTCGAGCCATAATCCGTAGGTGGCCGCCATCCACTGCAGTAGTAACACTTGAGCGGCTTGAGCTAGGCATGCCATCGACTGTTCCTGTCTCTCTCTGTATCTCCTCCATGTCCGAACAACATCTCTTTGGTTCACTCCGAAACACCAGGACACTTCCCTTGTTGAGAGCTCTTTCTGGCACAAAGTAACAATGCGGACTTGATCGAACTGCGGTATTTACCGTCTAGGCATGGTTGAACTACAGACGACACGAGCCGTGTACCTCCTTCGAGGTGGAATGAGTGGATCTGATCAGCTCTAGGCGATGGTCATGCATGATTGTTTACAAATTTGGGCCGGTTTAGTGACATCTCTGAACAGTCAAAGGAACTGTGTCTGTGATACAATATCCACTGTCAACTTCTGTCTTCAGGAGTTCTGGGAACCGGGGTGATGCAAAACTTTTTTTGATGTGTGTATTAGAAAAATTAAACCGCATATTTATCTGAATTATATATATATGTGTGTGTGTGATAAATCCTTGCCCTCGACAGTTTCTCTCTTTCATACCTCCACAGATGAAGTTTCACTGATCTCATTTGTACTAAGATTGCAGTACACGCGAGGTGTCTCGTTGCTTCCACAGCCATGAGCAGAATGCATTAAGTTCTAATAAATGTTCACCAACCTGGATTCTTTTGTAGTTATCCCCCGCCAGAAAACAGCATATATGTCGTGAATCCATTATGCTGAAGCTTTAATAAACTCTTAGTGTGGAACAAATATTTTAGAAATAATTAAATTTCCAATTTGTTTATACGGGATGCCACTCACATTTTGTTAGCAGAACACGAGAATCTGCACAATTACATACAATTATAGAGTCACAAATAATTCCCATTCTTCAACAAAATAATGAACTGCTTATTTCCGTAATTACTTTCACACTGTTTTCAGCTAACCATATATCGCCCATAAAGTCTTCCTCCGAAAATGCAGACCCAGCTCTGAACTTACAACCGAAAGTTAGGCACGATTCGATGATCACCTGCGTGCTTCGTCTGCCTTTTAGTTTATCAGTTGTTCATTATTCTGCTGGTTATTATTACTTATGAAGTGATGGAATGATAGCACGCTACTGAGAGATGCTTTTCCTTTCCCCTATCGTATTCAACTTGCCGTACCCTTAATCACTCTCAGCTAGCACGGGATGCTTGATACATAGATACACCTAAGAAACTGTCTTGCAGCAGGATTTCCACTTACGTTACTCTGGGATGAGCAAAGCAACGTTCTCACACACTCTCATGCATGTAATGCAGACAGAGGTAACTATCAAATGGTTAACTGTTTGCTAGTGAAAGCGACTATGAGGTCAAGTATGTCAGTTGCGTTTCATATAGTGCCTCGCAAACAGCATGAGGAGAGAAATACGCTACTGATGGGTGTCGATTCCTCGGTGTTTAGTAAGATATTCAGACCACATTTACTGACAGACCACAGAGAAATAGCTTGAGTATGAAAGTGAAAGTTACCAAATGTTAGATCATCGAAAAATAATTAGTTACTTAATGAAATAAATGACAAAAGCACATGTGAGGAAAATGATTCATGGTTGCTGAAAAGTAGATATTATCTTTTTATTATGAGTCAGAACTGTTTCTATTTTTAACCTCGTTCATGCTAAGAAAAATTACTGTCCATCTGTTCCTTAACTTAATTATTTGAAATATTCCAGTTTTGACAAACGTTCTCCTCTGAATGCGTCAATATTTGGTGGCAACATACATAGGGTGAAAAGATAATAAAAAAAGAAGGGAAGTCAGAGCTCGCACGAAAAATACAGCTTTTCGCTTTCTCTGCGTCTTGTTTGGGAGCGGAATTAATATGAAGGTGGGTCACTGAATCCTCAGCCGGGTATAAGGGCTATTTGCAGAGTATCCATGAAGATTTATATTTAGATTGATCAATGACAAAGTTATTCGTAGTATAACATAGCATGTAACGCATAAATCTGTTAGAAGTAGGTTTTTATTATGTAACTGTGTATCTGCAATTACGAAGTGTGTATTCATTGTTGATTAAGGTCATTGATTTTATCAGAAAATTAGAATTTTGTAATATATATATGAACAAAGAAAAAATTTATTAAAATAATTAAATTTTATAATATATGTATATTTATAAAGAAGAAGGTTGTGTATTTGGAACCGGTTCATGCTTGCGGCACTTGTATTGTAAAATATAAACGGTGGGGGGAAGTCCCTCCGTAACGGATGTGGCTTTCCACGATCTAAAAGATGGCTTGGGCGGTCGAACTGGGCGGCTGCTTGGTGGGAATGATACGCAGTCAGTGGCTAGCCGTTGCACGGTACCCATCATCGGTACCTAGGGAAGCAATTGGAAGCCGCTTTGCAAGGAATTTTGCCTCGGATTCAAACATCAAGAGCCGTGAGTACAGTTAACCGCCATGTCGCTTGCCACCTCTACTTCACCACTGCTCCACCAACTTCATGCATACAGATATGTATCAGAGCGTGGACCAGTTAAATTGTGTGAGTGATTTAATAATAACCCAAGTGCTATAAACCCGTGTTTAGAACCGTATCTTTCGTCCTAATCATGAACCTATGCAGGATCTTGTGCTAAATGTTCAGAAAGCCGAGTATCCTGTTTGAAATGACTTGTGATTTATTTATGTTTGTCAGTTGCGCAAGGTTTAGCAAGAGTCAAAGTTAGAATGTTACTAAAGAGATCTCAGTTTATTGCAAAGGACTGTTTTGCAAAATTTCAGTGCAAGACTGTGTAAATGTACTGTCTAAAGTACCTGCTTCACAGGTGATGAAACAGGCACATAAGTCAAACTTACTTGGAACATAATTTAGCCTTGATTACTATCATGAACGACTTTTTTGAAGCCGGCGCTACAGTCTGGAACCGCGTGACCGCTACGGTCGCAGGTTCGAATCCTCCCTTGGGCACGGATGTGTGTGATGTCCTTAGTTAGATTTAAGTTGTTCTAAGTTCTAGGGGACTGATGACCTCAGAAGTTAAGTCCGATTGTGCTTAGTGCCATTTTTGAACTTTTTGGAAGTTGAGCTCGGTGTTGAATAATTTGCCTTGAAAAGTAAAAACATAAACTACACTCCTGGAAATGGAAAAAAGATCACATTGACACCGGTGTGTCAGACCCACCATACTTGCTCCGGACACTGCGAGAGGGCTGTGCAAGCAATGATCACACGCACGGCACAGCGGACACACCAGGAACCGCGGTGTTGGCCGTCGAATGGCGCCAGCTGCGCAGCATTTGTGCACCGCCGCCGTCAGTGTCAGCCAGTTTGCCGTGGCATACGGAGCTCCATCGCAGTCTTTAACACTGGTAGCATGCCGCGACAGCATGGACGTGAACCGTATGTGCAGTTGACGGACTTTGAGCGAGGGCGTATAGTGGTCACGCGGGAGGCCGGGTGGACGTACCGCCGAATTGCTTAACACGTGGGGCGTGAGGTCTCCACAGTACATCGATGTTGTCGCCAGTGGTCGGCGGAAGGTGCACGTGCCCGTCGACCTGGGACCGGACCGCAGCGACGCACGGATGCACGCCAAGACCGTAGGATCCTGCGCAGTGCCGTAGGGGACCGCACCGCCACTTCCCAGCAAATTAGGGACACTGTTGCTCCTGGGGTATCGGCGAGGACCATTCGCAACCGTCTCCATGAAGCTGGGCTACGGTCCCGCACACCGTTAGGCCGTCTTCCGCTCACGCCCCAACATCGTGCAGCCCGCCTCCAGTGGTGTCGCGACAGGCGTGAATGGAGGGACGAATGGAGACGTGTCGTCTTCAGCGATGAGAGTCGCTTCTGCCTTGGTGCCAATGATGGTCGTATGCGTGTTTGGCGCCGTGCAGGTGAGCGCCACAATCAGGACTGCATACGACCGAGGCACACAGGGCCAACACCCGGCATCATGGTGTGGGGAGCGATCTCCTACACTGGCCGCACACCACTGGTGATCGTCGAGGGGACACTGAATACTGCACGGTACATCCAAACCGTCATCGAACCCATCGTTCTACCATTCCTAGGCCGGCAAGGGAACTTGCTGTTCCAACAGGACAATGCACGTCCGCATGTATCCCGTGCCACCCAACGTGCTCTAGAAGGTGTAAGTCAACTACCCTGGCCAGCAAGATCTCCGGATCTGTCCCCCATTGAGCATGTTTGGGACTGGATAAAGCGTCGTCTCACGCGGTCTGCACGTCCAGCACGAACGCTGGTCCAACTGAGGCGCCAGGTGGAAATGGCATGGCAAGCCGTTCCACAGGACTACATCCAGCATCTCTACGATCGTCTCCATGGGAGAATAGCAGCCTGCATTGCTGCGAAAGGTGGATATACACTGTACTGGTGCCGACATTGTGCATGCTCTGTTGCCTGTGTCTATGTGCCTGTGGTTCTGTCAGTGTGATCATGTGATTTATCTGACCCCAGGAATGTGTCAATAAAGTTTCGCCTTCCTGGGACAATGAATTCACGGTGTTATTATTTCAATTTCCAGGAGTGTATTTCAATTGAAGCTGAGAATTAAATTTAGTTGAATTGAATTTTGCTACTGAAATAACCATAGAGGTTGACTGGTGATACAATATCAGTTTATGGGTCCCCACCATATTCTTCTCATGTTACGAAGATAAATGGACTATTATTACTACTAAGGAAATCTGATATATTTCTATAACTGGGAGTGTAAATAGTGTGATTGTGGTATTATGTATTTCAATTGTGGTATTTATAGGTCACTTAAGTTGGAAGCCCTCCTGGCCAATTTTAGTTCTGCATCTCTTGCAGGAACATTTCAGTACTGATCTAAGTAAAAATATTGAGCGTAGATTTTATATGTGTGAGTTTGATTCGATCTTGCTTTCTATGATTACTAGTACATGCAGTATTGGTGACTGCTGTTACACTCAGAGTGCCCTGTGACCGTTTGTATCCTGTGTACTGTTGAAAATAAAATATTAATGAAAGTAACTTTTAAATAATTAATATTTAATTTTCCTAAACATATATTTCCAAATTCATGTGCGTAATTGGGCTGGCGACTGATTATTTCTTCATTCGTATAAGAAAGTTTCTACCTTAATTAAAACACATAGTTTAAAACCTGTTTGGTTTTTCTATTAATTGTAGCATATTCAAAAGTACAGTCCGATACCTTCATTCGTTAGGCAAACACGTGTCAAAAATTTCCTAAATCCACACAGAGGATAACATTAGCTTGTATCATGGCAGGATAGTGTTAAAAGCATGAAAATACAGGGTGTGCATAAAGTCCTGGAACATTATCAATTATTTATTGCACAAGAACTAAACACTGTACTTATATCATACATATTGCATTTTGAAAAAGAAATCTTTTTTTTTTTTTTTTTTTTTTTCAAACTATGAGCGACCTGGCAGACGGCAATACAGTAATCGAATTCTTGCCATACGCATCCAAGCACGGCATCGTCGACTGTGGCACCCGCTTCCTGTATGTCTCCCGGAACTTTCCTACATCACGTGGTAGAGGCGGTTCATACATCAGATCTTTAATGTGTCCCCACAGAGAAAAGTCACACCGAGTGAGATCTGGTGGTCGGGGAGGCCATTTCATGAAACAGCTGTCACCTTCTGTAGCACGGGTGATCCAACGATGCGACACCTCTGTGTTCAGGTACGAACTTCACGATGAAAATGGGGTGGAACCCCATCCTGCTAAAGGTGAACGGAGAGTCCGATTGCATTTGGGGCATCAGCCATTGCTGCAACATGTCCAAGTAGGAATAACCTTTGACAGTGCTCTCGGCGAAGAAGTACGGCACGTACAGTTTTCGACGTGACGAGGCACAAGAAACATTTACCTTTGGGGAATCACGCTCATATTCAATGCATTCGTTTGGGTGGTTTGTATCCCATATTCGACAATTATGCCTGTTCACTTTCCCTTTAGTGTGAAAAGTGGCCTCGTCGCTAAAAATTAGGCCATGAACAATGCCATCTCCATTCTCATTCAGTTGTTGCAACTGCGAACAAAATTCAAAACGCTTATATTTGTCGTCGTCACTGAGCTTCTGTCCGCAGCTCGTGGTCATGCGGTAGCGTTCTCGCTTCCCGCGCACGGGGTCCCGGGTTAGATTGCCGGCGGGGGTCAGGGATTTTCTCTGCCTCGTGATGACTGGGTGATGTGTGTCTTTCATCATCATTTCATCATCATTGACTCGCAAGTCGCCGAAGTGGCGTCAACTAAATAGGACTTGCAATACGGCGGCCGAACTTCCCCACATGGGGCCTCCCGGCCAACAATGCCATGCGATCATTTCGTTTCACTGAGCTTCTGCACTAGCTCCAAGTTGAATGGTTTCACAGACAGCTTCTTTCGAACTCCCACACGCAGAAAGCTCGCTCCGCACGTGAACTCGCCATGTCTGCGACTAGCGCTGACTATCGGCAAATTGTCAAACTACACTGTGGCGGTATACATGAAAAAAAAAAAAAACCTGTCACGGTTTCTATTCAGAATTACATACCTGTGATAACTGTACAATGTTTGGTTCTTGTGCAATAAATGGTTGAATGTGTTCCCAGATTTTATGTACACCCTGTATGATCCTCCATATATAAACTCCAACGTTTACACAGTTCTGGTTATGCGGAATGACTGCAGGGTCTAAATACAACTGAATTCTATGTTGCTAATGCAATGGTCTGCATTGCAATTCTGTTCATTCCTTTACTTAAGGAATTTTGAATACTACTCTCAAATCTTTATCACTGATTATGCAATAATTTGTTAAAATCGTTTTCACACATTGTGGCACAAAGATGGACGTGGCGTAGAAATCGCTGGAACATTCATATGACTCACTCTGCATCATTCTTCGAGTGATAAATACTTTTTCATGGCATCGTGCTGCTTCTGTTTTGAAACTCGCTCGACTACAGCTGTACGGTGTTTACTCTCGTGTCGGTTGTCAACTTAATTGCTAAAATGCAAATAAATTTCTTTTGCAGCCCCAGTGTGTCTTCTAGTGGCAAGATAAACACTGCGAAGTTTGTAAACTGTTTTGGACTGCAATTTGTGTCTGGGTTTAGCCAAGTAAATACTGTACCCACTATTTTCCACTCTCAGCAATCACGAATGCGTTACTATGCGTTTAAATGGGAAGTGGTCTGCTTCTTTAAACAGCACTAGCTTTGGCCCTTAACTAACTTTCGGGAACTGACAGTTTTTAATGGTCACACAGGCATAGAACATGCTAAACAACGGCATCTCCTCCATAAAATAGTTTCTCCATTAAAATTAATTTCGCCCTCGCAATCGTGCTTTCATACATATCCAGGTGTCGAGAAAAGTGACAGCACAATAATAGTTCGAATTCTCTTTATTTTTCCACTCGTTACTACCAATAATACTACTTCTTTGTACTAAATGCAACTGATTTTATACTAATAATCATGTCTTTCACTTGTGTCTGTGTTAACATTTATGAGTCCCGCCTTAGGCTGACTTTATCTTAATTTTTATTTCTGTACTGACAAATTTTTAAATTACCAAATATCCTAAATATGCAGGGGTTTCATCGAATTTCATTGACAGAAGAATATTACAAGCTCATTCAAAAATTTTCTTTACATTTTCATGTATTTAGAGACATGAAATAAATAATCGAAAACGAAAACACTAGCTATATACAATTTTATAATACGTTTCTGCTAGACATTAAACCGGCGAGCGGCTGTTGCTAATCACAGAAGGGACAAAAACATACACCTTATATGTTATCACTGTTGTGTATGATTTTTGTGACCGAATGAGCATTATCTCCCATGTCCATGTGATTTTGTCAATTACTTCAGTGCCTTTCCAATATATTCAGTTGTTTGACTTTCATGATTAACGTATTTGTAAGTCTTTATTGAAATGTGCATATCTAATCAAGTCTAGAGTTTTGATGCCCGCTTCTGTCCTGATATATTTCACATCAAGGCAGGATCGAATCAGTCAATAGTAAGAGACGAATTCGACGCTATACGCGTCGTCAGAGCAGGAAGTAGGGTAGTGGGTGTTCGTTTCCAAGTCATAGATCTAGAAATGCAGTTTCACCATTTCAAGCAAGAAAGCATCTGTGTTGTTGTGTTCCTATCCCACAAGGAATAGCTGTAATGTTGAGAGAGGTTAAAAATGCGTAACCTATCTATAGTAAGAGATTAATTATATCAAGTTAAAGCAAATTATGTTACTAAAGACACTGGAAATAAATTTGTTGCATGAGGGTTGATCATGACAGTCAATGTATATGATAAAACTAAGCTAAACTCCGCCCGTACAAGCAGAGACGGCCCAACGGTACCAAGCGGTCGCAGTGTCATCCTTAGTCCACAGGGGTCACTTGATGTTGATATGGAGGGTCATGTGGTCAGCACACCGTCTCCCGGCTATATGTCAGTTTACGAGACCGGAACCGCTACTTCTCAGTCAAGTAGTTCCTCATTTTGCCTCACTAGGGCTGACTGCACCCCGATTGCCAACAGCACTCGGCAGACGGGATGGTCACCCACCCAAGTGTTAGCCCAGCCCGACGGTGCTTAACTTCGAAGATCTGACGGGAACCTTCGTTACCACAGCGGCAAGGCTGCTGGCATAGTGTATGATAAGATAGAGGAAATATCGGAACTGTTAATGGACGGATGATAGGTGAATGGAATTCGGTACTGGGAAAGGGAAGAAAAGGAAAAATAATAGAACATGGACTAGGAGAAAGGAAAGGGGGAAAAAGCCGCCTGGTGAATTTTGCAAAGACAATATTTCATCATCTATAACTTTCCCTTTAAGAATCATGAGAGCAGGTTGAGACGACACAAAGGTTTCAGACAGATTACGAAATACTACTACGCTGATTTTTCATAAATGTGAAACAGAAAACTCATCTAATCACAACTATATTACTATGTAAAGTGGAGTACGAATTTAAGCAATTGCATTTATACAGCTTCTCAATTTCCTCCGCACATACAAGAACGCAAGCTAAAATAAATTTAGGGAACGCACCGTTAAAACAAACATAATCTCTTCAATAAAGAGACAGCCGGTGGGGCCGAGCGGCTCTAGGCGCTTCAGTCTGGAGCCACACGACCGCTACGGTCGCAGGTTCGAATCCTGCCTCGGGCATGGATGTGTGTGATGTCCTTCGGTTAGTTAGGTTTAATTAGTTCTAATTTCTAGGCGACTGATGACCTCAGAAATTAAGTCGCATAGTGCTCATAGCCATTTCTTCACCACTTGGTTTAACCTGTGCTATACGTGTTCTGAAAATTATTTTAGTTTGGTGGTTCCTTACCAATAATGTGACCAGGCTCATAAGACATAGAATGTGACCTGACCACGAAAACCAGTACAAGAGCTGATAACCGAGTCAACGCCACAGCTTACCATCCCAGTGTGTTTCACCCCGACATGATCTCCTGGTGTCATTGAGATCGCCCGTCTCCCCACATCATATCGCCACCCCATCCTTTCATGAATAACCCATAGATTGCTGCGGGCTTGCTTCCACTTAGCACAAATCTGTAAAGCGTCAATTGTGTTTGAGATCAGGTCGTTAAGTGACCGTGTATTGGCAAACAGAGAACTTTCTTTAAAAGCAAACACAAAACAAGCATAGAATGAGATTTTCACTCTGCAGCGGAGTGTGCGCTGATGTAAAACTCCCTGGCAGATCAAAACTGTGTCCCGGATCGAGACTCGAACTCGGGACCTTTGTCATTCGCGGGTAAGCGCTCTACTTAGTAAGCTACCCAAGCTTCAGTAAAGTTTGGAAGGTAAGAGACGAGGTAATGGCAGAAGTAACGGGGCATGAGTCGTGCTTGGGTAGCTCAGCTGGTAGAGCACTTGCCCGTGAAAGGCAAAGGTTCAGAGTTCGAGTCTCGGTCCGGCACACAGTTTTAATCTGCCAGGAAGTTTTATAAAACAAGTATGTTTGGCCTTCTGAGCTTCGTACACCTCGATATTAAAGGCAGATCCATACCATGACAAGAAAGTATCCCACCATGTGTGTTCGTTGCGATTGAACGCAATCAAGGGACCTAGCAAACTGCGACTCCCACGTTTCACAAAGCAAGGAGTCGGCTAATATCGTGTAGTAGTACTATCAGCCACTCTGTTTCAAACAAATACTGGGAAAGGTGGTAGAACTGAGCGCCGTTGAATAGCCTCCGGCAAGCCCCTAAGGTTCCAAATAATACTTGAAAATATGTGAATGACTCTTGAGACACAACAAGGCTAGTAGAGAGCAACCAGCAAAAGTGTGTAAACGCATCTGCGTACAAAATGATGTACAAATACTATATTTGCAGCGTGGAAACGTAATCCACATATGGTACCCGTGTATGCTCAGTAACGGTTTCAGTTGAAAGGACCCTTTGTTGCAAATTTTACGCTCGTTTGCTAATACCGCAGATTTTACATTCAAACACCAATGACTTCAATCTTTTCAGCCCCTTCCAGATAAAACACTCTTCAACCTTAATTCACGTTTTTAAAATAACCAAATGACTGCATAAAATCAGTGAAAAGCCGTATAGATCGCGATGGTACTTTATTAAAATGACCGGTTTCGAACTATACTTATACCTTCTTCAGACAACACCAACAGCTGAAGTTGACGACGCGTACAACAGCCAGTTGACCTTAGTCACTCAAACTGCCGTGATCAGCAGGACTCTGTCGTAACCAGTCACACAGCATTTAAAAATATTTCAACACACGTCCTCGTCTGCAAAAAATATTACATATCACAAAAGAAAATGGAGAGAGAAAAATTCGGCCATACTGTAGAACTTAAGTTACAAAGGATTTGCTCTCTGATCTGTTGAAATAAGGGCGTGTGCTATTACTTCACGTAATTTTCCACATACGTGCTAACATATCCTGGCTTCGTACCGGTACATCAAGCAGCTTTCTGCAGAATAATTTGCACACCGAGTCGGTGGTCTGATGCCACCCAAGTCCAGCGCCCCGTTAACCTAATGGATAACGCGCCCTGATTACAGTAACATGAGAGTGAGATGGTTCACTAACTTCAGAAATGGAAACTGCTGTGTATCACTTATTACGAGGTTAATATTGGAGACAGTGTCACTCATCCCTGCCTCCTGCAGGCTTACGGAGTGAAGAGTCCGACAACAACATCTACAAGCTGTGCACTAACTCTGCCGCAATGTCCAACACGTCAGCACCGTGAATCTTTAATTCGGAAGTTAGCTCTTCTTTTGTCATCTCTCAGAACCTGGACACCTCCTGTCAGACCTTACTGAAACAGGCCAGTAATGAGTATAATCTTCTAAATGTTGTTGTAACCACAAGAACAAGCCAAGTCTAATTGCAGTACCTTGAGAATAGTACTTAGGAAGAAGTTAAAAGTTGTAGCGCTGGGCGCCAGGCGTGGCCGAAGGGTCAGCCGAGGCGGCACTCAAACTGCTGGGCAGCTGGGTGCTTGATAAGAAAGTAAACAGCCAGCAGATACAAACGAAGGTCTGTGCAGGGCTCATGATAAGCAATCAAGTAAGGAGTATAAATAGATGCATTCCTGGCTAGAGAGAGAGGTCTGGGAGTGGAGAGAGAAAGAAAGAGGGCCCTTGGTGGGGACAGCGCTACGTCACGAGGAGCCAATGGATGGAGGGCTCAGGACACAGTGCGTGACCATATAGGGAGAGGCGCCTCTATCCCTCCACTCAGCCTCTGAAGAACAATAGCAGCAACAATGTTTTAACGATACCAAATAAGGACAAGTTGCCTTCGACGCTACGTCATGCCAAGCGCTGGTGGGGTCGAAGGGGAAATGCTAACAAAACCCGAGAGCACGCCGCTCTGAGGGTCTTGTCGGGTCTTGTCTGGAGAGGTCGAAGAGTTAGAGAGTGATAGCAGCAGCCGACGTGGGCTGGGGAACGGGCTGTAGGCAGGCAGCCGTAGCTGCGGGACTCTAACGTAGGGTGTTAGGAAACGTTGCAGACCTTCTAGTAGGCAGTCGGAACGGTGGAGTCAGTCACCGTCTCTGTGTTAGACTTGGCCTTCCTGTGAATGCAATCACCGCGCAGTTAGGGTGAGCTGTATTCATTCAGAATAAACTGCAATTTGTTAAAGTTATCGTGACTTTAATTCTACCCGCTTCCTAGCCTTGTACCTTCACACCAGGGATTTCTACATCTTAGCCAGATCAAAAAGTCTCCCTCTCACTAAGGTCAACCGGCTAAAATCCCATCCACGAACCGTGTCGCTCAATCCGTCGCAATACCCACGCTTGGGACGCGACAATGTAACACAAGAGAAAATAATGAAAATTTTCCAAACCAAGTGATATTCTTGTGACACACACATCACGACACGCTAATGAAACTCTGTTAACATAACGTTACAGGCGTAGGATGAGATACGTGTGATACACTTTATCCAATAAGCATTCCATCGAAATCACATTGCTAACTCACGGTTAATACAGCAAAAGTTTCTCACAAGAAAGGGAGCAGTATTCATAAACAGAAAACTCTCATCCAACCATGGCAATATTACAATGTAAAGCCTAATGTAATTTTAAACAGTCACACATATAACTTAATAATTTGCTTGGCGCATACAAGAACGCAACCTAAAATAATCTTAGGGAGAAGCACCATCACAGAAATCGAATCTTCTTTAGTAAAATTGTATGCTTATAACTCAGAATATATGAATCTAAAATATCCCTAATTAATTCTAATATAACTCAGAGACGATTAAAGGCAGCATACCAGTAACTCAGGAGCCACCCTGAACATGAAGTCTTGTGACACTCAACCATTCCTTAGTTATTTTCACAAACTATTACGCATCTAGCGAGGTACACCTGGCCGCACAATCCTACCGGTGACGACAATGAAGGAGCCAGGCGATAGAAGTCGAACAAATAACCACTCGACACCTGGCAGTTTCAATTAGGAGGCTTCACAGTTGCTCTGTCCACAGCGCCTCCTGTCGAATAAGTCACAATAGAGACAACTTTTCCAGCCAGCACAGTTTCTTAGTCAGTTTTTTAGTTGCGAGGCAGTTTCATAGACAAGAAGTGGACTCTCACCATAATTGATTGAGTATGAGCTGTAGGCTAAAACTGAAGAATTTGGAAAAAGCAGGAATTATGGAGATGGGACCTACATAAATTGATAGAATCAGGGGCTATTGGGAGGGAGCATTAGGCAATGGTGGACTGAAACAGGGAATAGGAATACAATTGAAGGTTGATGGGTAGATTCCATACTTGGAATAGGGATGGAAGCAGGAGATAAGGCCTAGAGACAAGTCCTGCTTAGCACAAGAGATACTGAATGTAATAAACGAAAAGAGAAAATAAAAAAAGAAAATATATGAAGCTGGTGACAGGGAACTCAGAGCTGTAACAAATGAGATTGTTAGAAACTGCAAAAAGGCTAAGCACATCTGGAAAGAGGGCAAATGCAAGGTTCTAGAAACATGCTTAATTAAGGGAGAGATAGGTTCCGTCTATAGGAAAATTAAAGAGGAGAAGGATAATGTCATTAGAGACGGAGGACAAGCTCAGATTAGGGAAGGATGGGGAGGGAAATCGACCGTGCCCTTCAAAGGAATCATCCTGGAATTGACTGAAGTTAGAAATCACAGAAAATCTAAATCAGGGTTTCTGGACGCAGGTTTCAACCATCGTCCTCCCGAATAAATGTAAAGAGACTTTTTGAGAAACGGACCTAAGTATCAAGTGTTGAGAACGCTAACCAGTATTACGAAAAGCAAATGAAGCTGAAAGATGAATGAATTTCTTTTTGGAGTTTATGTAAGGGAAAGTAACATGAGAACAATACCATAGAATGAAACGTGGAAATGAATTGGGATGATAGAGCAAGAAGTATGACAAAGCAATGAAAAACATAAATGGGGCAAAGTTTCTGGAGTGGACGACATTCATTGAGAATTAAGGTGATCCTTGGGAGAGATAATAAAATTCCATCCATCGACTTGACTGAAAATCTATCGAATGTCGGCCTGATGTTAAATCAGTAAACGGATCGAAGACATCTGCCCAGGCACTCTGTGATCGTAATGACACTGAAACAGTGGACGACCCAGAGAAGATCTGAATACTAAATGTCTTTTCCAAAACTTTATATCGTCGCACGAACGACAAAATAGATGCAATCGAAGTAAATGACCATGGGATAGAAAAGGAGCTGAAAGGGGAGGCCATTGGAGCTGATGATATACCAGTAGTAGGCTACATGCGACAGAAGCTTCCTGTCTCCCTGGAACTTTGTATCGTAGGCATTTGGAGGATCTAAGTGTTCCATACGATTGGTAAAAATCACAGGTCATTCCCATTTTCAAGAACGGTTGTCGAACAGACGTGCAGAACTATAGGCCATTATTTCCACCGTTGATCAGTAGCACGATTTTGAACACTTGATGACATTTCTGGATGTCGAAAATCTCTTCAGTAGAAAGCAAAATAGGTTCCTAAAACAACGATCGTTGGAAATCAGTTCAGTCTGCTCATCCACGAGATCTAGAAAGCAGTAGATACTGGAGCCCAGGGAGACATTTTCCTTGTCGTCTGGTAGATGTTCAGTACAGTTTTACACTCCCACCTAATAAACAAAATAGGCGCGTACGGAATACCGGACAGACTGCGTGACCAGACTGAAGACTTTCTAGCAAAACAAAACAGAAAGTTATTTCGAATGGAGAGGAGTCTTCAAACACAAATGTAACTCTGGACGTACCTTGGGAGAATGTTATAGGACCATTACGTCTCACAATATGCATTGTTGTGCCCCAGGACAGTGCCCCCAGTGGATACAAAAATTCGTCCAACTTCTACCTCGTAAGCTCCTCGATGGCAAATTGCCAGTGTCAGTGTCCAGTAAATTGATAGCAGTAAATTGATAGCTAGGGAGAAAGAGTTGCGAAAAATACGCTGTCACAGCACCCAAGTCTCAAGTCTGCATGCAAAGCAGAACGACATCATGGAAATTGAGAGATACCGTCTTACTAGTGACAAAGTTGAGTTTCGTAAACAAAAATATGGATAACGCAGAAATAAATGTCAGGTGTCAAGCCAGTAGTTGAAAGGTGAAGTTGTAAAAGTCTGAATTTACTAAGAAAGCTGAAAGCGTGGAAAACGAGGACACATGATGTCATAGCCATTCCCACCTCCACAGAGCTCACAGGAAGTGTCAACAAAAAAATAATTCCTTCTTACCAAATGTCAGCTTGCCAAGTGCTGGCTGTCAGCTTCCCTATGCCTAGCCTGAGGCATTGCGCCACTTTCAGCGATTCAACACGAGGGGAGGCTATATAGGTCGACGCTCGGAATGCCCACCTGTCTTCGATCGTCAATGGAACCACGAGTCTAGCTGGAGGAAACTGCTGCTGCCAGCTGCACAGCCAACTTCTGATGCCAAACTGATGGGAGTTAGGAGACCACCATCGCCCTGGACGTCTGCTGGACACTTGACCTGCATGACCTGCATTCTGCCTCTCATCCGCTGTCGAGATGGTGGAGCACTGCTGCATTCCCATCCTATGGCAGACACTCATGCTGCCAGCTCCTGTCTGCTAAATGGGGACTCAGAACTGACTTCTGCATGCCAGTAAGTACTTCGGGTCAGTCTGGCACGGGACCCCCAAGTCCAAATCTTCGACATCAACGAGAGCACTTGGGAGATAGACAGACAGAGCTGGAGAACGCCGAAGTCCGTGGCCATCAGGCATCCCCATGATATAGCAGCCGCTACTCGACGCTTCAATGTGCTGGCCATACTTGAGTCAAGTGTGTTTACTTTCCCTTGCCGATGAGGCACTGATTCGCCTGTCCAACTGAGACATGGCACTCTGGAAGATAATCTTGTATTACAGCATAATAGATGTGTTACTGTCAATGATTTCTTGACACTATCGAGCGTAACTAGAGCCTCCCTACCACATCCTGCATGGCTCGCCTGATGGCTTAGAGGTCTGGGATCAGACCCAAATATCTGGTGTCAGTGAGTGGTCGCCAGTGGTAGGGACATCTATGCCCTTGTACCACACTCAAACATCTAAAACAACAGCAGCATACGCAACTTCTATGTGAGGTCAATAGCTATGAGCTGAAGTTCCTAACAATGAGACTTGCTGAGAGAATGATATTTGTTTGTTTTCTTGGTTTGCATTTTCTTATGGCGATGTTGAGCCATAGAGATCTTCTCAGTACGTTAAAGGTGACATCTGTTAGAGTGCAGAGGCCTACAGACTTATCTCTGTTCTGTGGGAAATCTAGAGACGTTTATGTGCAGCCAATGATACAAAGAACTCATATTAACCCTTTCTGCTCCTGCTATTCCAAATGGCATCATTAAGTATTCCTGGCTTTTTGGGCTTCGCAATGCTTCAATGATACCGTTAGGCATCGCTTCACGTAGTTCCAAGATTGGCCAACATATCACAGTGGCGTTTGCTTTCATGACTCGCCGTTTGTTTGAACTGCAGAACAGAGAAGTGTCGTGAGTTGTGCTACTGCATTTGTGACTGAACAATAGCTGTTGTGTTTAGTTTTATTCTGTGTATACTGAAATTTTTGGTTATGGAACCAAATCTTACGTAGTTCCTCAAGAGCAAGGGAAAGAAATACGGTAAGTTTACAATATTGTTATATATGCATTTTTTGAGTAATTATTATGTAATTTCTAATGATGCCATTTGGAATCATTATTTTATTTATTTACCAATAGCTTCAAAAGAACTTTTGCAATGGATGTGGCATATGCGCAACATATACAGTAAATATTCATCACAAAAAATTTTCCCCAATTTTTTTCTATATGTGACGCACGAAGGGTTAATAAGTATTATTAAAAGAAGACAAGTACAAATACTTAATTTTGATAGATACGTCTCAAGCAAATGGCGATATACAAAATAATCAGTTATACAATATACAAAACAATCAGTTATCTTGAGAACAGACAACCACAGGTCTGTGCTACTTAGAGGTAGCTAGTGATAGAGGCTATGATGCGTCGTGTAACGAAGCGGTTAACTTTGAGGCTGCTATCGAAGTGGGCTAATACCAGTTGACACGGCGCTTATGTCGTCTTCACCTAGGGGCTTCTGTGGTCTCATTATCGTCCTAGAGGGAGGTCGGTCAACATGTGATTGACTGACCTCTTCTCGCTGCCGTCTCTTCTCTGTCGTTACTGACTGGCGTGCCGGCGCTGACCTTACAACGTAACATGTGTTCAAGCTGTATCAACTACCAGCAGTACATGTAGAAGGATGGCCCACGAGTCACACCAGTGCACAGAATCTTGTGGGGCTGCGATACGGCGTAAAGCTTAAATTTAGTTTAATTCTTTTGTTGTTGCCTGTTGTTTGCGCAGTGTCCTTAAATTCCAGTATAGTGGCAGATGGAGTTTATACAAATACCAGACACACGAGCAGCGACTGGGAATGAAACGGTGAAAGCTTTGAAGGAGCAGGTAGTCACGTTATAAACTACAGCGCAACATGGCCAAGACTATTAAGCATTGCATAGGAGAATTCAGCAAGGGGAAGCCTTAGGGTGCAGAGACTGCTAGCTTGGTATCCAATCTTTCTCGCAGCAGCTAACCTCATAGCGACATTTCTGGGAAAGCGCCTGAGAGTGTATCTATTTTTCTTAGTGATGTAAAGGCTGCCACCAAATCTGGAAACTAGTTGGAAGAAACCCCTAGAACATGGCTACTTTACGGTTATTGGATGACTCGAAAACGTACATTATGTACTACAAGACCCTCAGTATGGCCCAGACGTTTGATGAACTGGCTAATCATCTAATACAGCGTTATTGGAAGCAAAATAGTGCGATTTTTCAGGAAAAAGCTTAATGGACTATCATAGAAGCACGGCGAATAAGTGAAATGCTTGTTTGACTGGATCAGGAAACTAAATTCGTAAATACATGAACGGACTTAGAATGTGGAGACCGATAGAGTTATTCTACGTGACGGCTCTGGATATGTTTCTCAGAGATATTTCTACTGATATGCCAAGGAGGATCAGAATGCTCCCATTAGGATTGCTATACAGTAGGGGTACATTGACATTACTGCACTAAGACAGAGAGCTCACGGAGTTTTTTTCTTCTGAAGTGAAGTGTTTTTAGATGTGGAGGCACGAGGCACTTCAGAAAACCATGTAGTTAGCCCGAAAGTCAATAATTTAAGGATGTGGGTCATAAATAGCGTTATTGTCGTAACAAAGTGCGGGACAGTCAATGTCTTAATAATCGGTCGTTAAACTAGAACGGGGGTGCCTCTTCCGCGGTAGGCATTCCCAGTAGAACACGAGGCTGCAGAAACGTATGCAGAGACGGAATGTTGTTTGCCAGGCAAAGTAAGTGGTACGGAACGTAAATTTCTGGTGAACACAGGGGCTCATGTGCCAATAGTCAGACCGGATCTCTTGGGTAGAAAGAGACTCCAGTCGCCACAGATAATGACGTGAGCCCATTGGGGACAACGTCGTTCAATTTTAACTTGAAATATAAGAGTTTTCGCGAGCATGTCGAAGTGCTGGCCTATTGTGCTATTCTGAGACTCGCCTTTCTTTCTAAACATCGTGCAGAAACAGCTTCTGCAGCGTACAGTCGAACTTGATGTGATTTTTTTCCGCTAGGACAACTGCTGCAAGTATTACACTGCAGCAACGTTCACTTATCACTAAGGTGGCGCCCAATAAACTATGGACATAGGCATAAAGATCATTTTGCATGATACGATACTAGAAGGAACGGGGAATTTTATCTGGCTGAGCATAGATATGGACCTACCTAAGGACTTATTATATGTTGTAGAGCCATTGGAAACTAAAGAAAAGTTCAAACTGTTTTGTGCGTAGAAGTATAGTATGCATCAGTGATGTTAATGGAGATTTTATGGCTGCTGTCAGTGTTGAAAATTTTGGGAGCGACACAGTGAGTCTGTCAAAATGTTTATACTAATTGCTAATATTTACGATTTGGAGGAAGGTGACAGAGCCTCGTCAAGTGGGAACCTCTGCCACAATCAAACCAACAATGCATTGCATTACGTGAGAAAGTGAAACTCTAACAAGTAAATGATAAAAAAGTAAATTGAAGCTTTGTTACCATAGTTCATGAATTTGCTTAGTCCTAGCAATGTTTTACCGCAACACTACTCACACAACACGGAACACCAACAGGGAATAATGCTCCAGTGTTGAAGAAGCCGTATCGAGTTCTTAAGTGCATGCAACCGATAATGGAAGTATTTATTGACAGGTGGCTTGCTGACAGTAGTATTGAGTATAATGATAGGAAGGGGACAGCCTTAAGTTTGGTCCATAAAAAGTCACCAAATGGCATTAAGAAGCACACATCTTGCTGTGACTTCTGCTATTTGGGTGCAAAAACCATCATCAGCGCATATGCAGTGCCAAATATAACAGACTCACGACAACTTGGGTCAATGTAATTAATTACCCACAATGGATTTAGAGAACAGATACCATTAAATACAAGTAGTGCTAGAGGATCGGCAAAAGACACCTTTTCCCATCCCAGGGTGTTATTTTCAATATTGTCTCAACAATGCACCCACCACCTCTCAGGTATTACTGAATGGTGTACATAGGAGACTGAACGAAAACAATGTCTGATCTATCTGGATGATATATTTGTGTTTTAAAAGGGCGTAGAAGAGCTTTTACGATGGTTGGAGGAAACCTTCAAAGACAGAGCAGCACGGCCTATGCAAAGCATCGATAAATGTCATTTTGCAGCAACGGAAGTAAATAGTGTTGTGCGTTCAACTAGTAAGGAAGGTTGGAGAACCGATCTACGCTTGGTCTCACCAGTTCCGAACTTTTCATCACCATAGACTGTTTAAACAGTTGCAGAGTTTCATCGGTCTCTATAATTACTATCATAGTTTCATAAGGGACTTCGCTGAAATTGCTCGATCTTTGAACCGTTTGTTATGGAAAGGAGAGAAATTTTTATGGTGTGTTCAATGTCAGACCATTTTCCATATTTTAAAAGGAAGTCTTGACCCTCAGTTTTCACAGTCCCAATTTTGAGAAAAAATTTATTCCGTTTTGTGATGCAAGCAATGTGGCTATGTGGGTTTCCTAGAACAAAATACAGGAATTGAAGAGCATCCAGTAGGACACACATCCCGACAGTTGAACAACGCAGAGCGAAGTTATTCCATGATTGAGAAGGAGATACTAGCAGTAATCTATGATATTACGTACTTCTGCTGTTATTTATGAGGCCCAATGTTTAACGCAGTGGTAGATCATACTGCACTCAAATGTTTAGTGGGGCTAAAGGACCCTAGTAGCAGATGAACAGGGTGAGCAGTCAGCTTGAGTGATTTTTATTATGAGGTAATACACAAACCAGGGAAAAAGGATCGTAACACTTACAATTTCAGTACAAAAATTTCAGTTGAAGAACAATGGGCAGGAGCGTTGCTGAAAAGAGAATGGCTCAAGATGCTGATGCTAACTGTCAACACTTCAAGTTGCAAGCTCAATTCGTGAGGCACAGTGGTTTTCTGTGCTGAAAAACTAAGTGCTGTTTATGAGTGGTGGTACCTGCAGGTTCCTGCAACAAGGTATTGGGGCAAGCACATGACCGTAAGTTGTCAGACCATGGTGGGTGTAGAGCAACCGGCAGATGAATGGCCGAAAGATTTTGGAGGAGGACTAGGAAACTATAGAGTAGGGCAAATAAAAGAGACTTACAGAACAAAGTTCCATGATACAAAGAAACAAAGCAGAGGATAGAAACCACAGTACCAACAAGACCACAGCAGATGTTGAAAGTGACCACCATTCATCTTTTGGAAGTTTTTCTGGTACATGGACACTGTTTGAATTTTTTTACTTGTTCAAGACTGCTCCTATCTGACGCCATTTTCGTTCTAATCGTTGTGTAACGCTCTTTACTTGCACTTTGACACCATTAAACTTCTCAGCAAACAGCTGAGCACACCATTTTCACGACCATGTTGTCACATAACTTTCCACACCGAATACTGCTGCTCCAGGTGGATACCATCGTCCTCTTTGTACTACTCCACTCGCACTTAGACAGCCCACACTACGATCTGAACCAGTGTGGATCACGTGGTTTGTAAACACATGGTTTGCAGCGTCACGTGGTGTGGTTGTGTCGTTGTATGCATACATTCATTTCCAGTTGTATCTACTCAGCTGGGTCACTAATATTTGCCCTCCCTGTTGATATCGAGCAATATGTCAGGATCTGCGTACCTTGTCTACAATGAGCTGATCTTAGCCACCACTCTATTCCGTTACAATATCTGCTGGAAGCATCTAACATGTTTCAAATCCTTGTGTTGGACATTTTACGCCCATTTAATAAAACACCAGTAGGAAAAGAATGCAATATTGATTATAATTGACCATTTCTCGTGTTATGTAGTAATCATTCCTCAACCGTTAGTGATCAATTGGTTGCTTACGTTTGGCATTATCGATATATTAATTACAGACCAGGGTACAAAGTTCATGTTCGATTTCTTGAACCAATTGTGTCGATTGCTCCAAATTTGAAAGCTATTAACGAGCCCCTTCCCCCTCATGCCGATGGGAGAACTGAGAGACTTAATCGCATGATTTCCAAGCTGTTGAGCTATTACTTTTAGTAATCGTCATAAAAATTGGTATGTATATTTAAATTTTGTAACTGACACGCACAATTCTGATGTTCATGTAGCTATGGTCTTTTGCCATATGAGGTAATACAAGGGAAAACATTCTTTAAATTTTCGTTTAAGCTGAAGCTTGGATCCGAAATCGAATCAGTAAGATAGTTAGCTAAGAAATTACGTGATAGTTGGCAACAAGTAAAACGCACAAATTCGAAAGCCCTAGAACGACAAAAGCAGATAAGACAATGCACAGGGAAATAACCGCAGTACAGGATTGGCCAATCAGTCTTAATAGCGAACCCAAATACACAGAAAGGCAAAACATGTGGGATGTATTAAGCCTTTTAAGGGAGTTGTCGGCGTACTGCCACAGACACCAGCAGCATCTAAATACAGGATGTGAAGCCTCGTGGAACAAAGGAGAAACAGACGACTGATGACTAGAGAATGTCTAAAATACCCGAAGCCCTTATTTTCTTCTATTCATAGTGTGCTTTATTTTTAATCATCGAGAAATCGATATAACGTTTATTTTTGTATAAGGGGGTACAGTTTTGTCTGGATAATCTTACCATCGGAAGGGATGGGGAGTTAGAGATAAAAGTTTCCTCTCTCTCAGCTCACATTCAGCTCGCATACCGAACTGCGGGCAGCTATCATCCAAAGATGTATTAATAATTTCAGAACAAAGGGATGGATATGTTCTTACGTGGTTGGAAGACCTACAGAGATATCAGAGAGGAAGCGTTAGAATCTGTCCAAGAACGACGAGCCGGCCGAAGTGGCCGTGCGGTTAAGGCGCTGCAGTTTGGAACCGTAAGACCGCTACGGTCGCAGGTTCGAATCCTGCCTCGGGCATGGATGTTTGTGATGTCCTTAGGTTAGTTAGGTTTAACTAGTTCTAAGTTCTAGGGGACTAATGACCTCAGCAGTTGAGTCCCATAGTGCTCAGAGCCATTTGAACCAAGAACGACGATAGAGACTGGGTTACAGCATGCGAGGTCGACTAATTCTTGGAAACAGCAGGAGGAAGTGAATGACAAAGGCAGGTGTTACCCTCATATCCACATTTTCAGAGAGTAGGTGCCCGGAGGATCTACTGAGATTTTCACCAGAAGTGTTTTTAGCCTTACAAACATTGGAAACCGACAGGTATTCCGAAGAAGCCACTAGAAGTGCTGACTACTCAAAAATTAATCTTCCTAAACCATACACAAAATTCTGACATTCTAGGCTCACTAGACGAACTCGTAGAAATGCACAAAGGGAAAATTACCGCTGAACAAGTTCCAACATATACAGGATTACGGCGATGGGCAACATGCCAGCGCTGAAGTGGTTCTGATTGCGGTTTATGTGTTAAACGAAAGTCAGTGCACTTCTTGGTTTTATCTGTGCACCAAATACCGATGATTTATTTGGAAAGCTCAGACATAGCAGGGGAATTATATGTAAATTAATAATTGAATGTGAGCAGTGCTTCACTGTCTATCTGCGTTTGGTTTCCCGTCCTTGTAGCTGTTACGTCGTGGTTCTTCTTCTTTCTACGTGTGGCACCAGTGATGTGTATCGATATTTGCGCCTTGTACCATCTCTGGTTTGGTGCATATGGGACAGGAAGTTAGTCGTTATGTCGGTCGGTCCGTGGCTGTCCCCTGGATGGGTTCCGACGTATCAAGTATAGTTGGGCTCACCACCTGTCTCGCCTAAGTGAACGAGGGCAGACCGACCTCCCTGGAAGCTTCTGAGTGACACTGGTATTAAATTATTTGTTGTCAGGTACTTGAAATTCAAAGATTATGTTTATTTTTAATTTTCTTAAAAATTTTGCAAAATTAATATTTAAATTTGTCTTTCAAGCTTAAACATTGCGGCCTTCTGCCTTCAAAAGATCATGGTAATATATTTAAAATCTTTTAGACTTAATTGTGGCCTTCAGCTATTGGTATTGCACCTTGCATATGTATGTTCTATCTGTTTAGCCTTAAGGCTTTCCACGTAGCCGTGATACGTTTCTTTATTTATTTGATTTGCCTCTTTAATTGCATTTTTGTCTTGTTGATTTTTAAGATTTCTTATTGTTAAAAATTCTGGCCTTCTGCCTTTAAAATTCTATGGTAATAAATGTTTGCTTTTTTAAAATTATTTTATTGCTATCATAATTGGATTTTTATCTTGTTGATTTGTTAAGATTTCTTGTTTGGAGGCCTTGAGCCGTGAAAGAGTTCCATTCGGTAAAGGTCCAGCTATGTGCTGCTTTGGTTGTAAAGATTATTATAAATGACAGTTAGAAGAAGAATCTGACCTCAACCATTGGCCCTCTCCAAAATCCTATTACCTGTTCTGCCCAGTGGGTTTATCGGACGTATCAGAATATACAGGTATATCAGTAATTGAGTTAGTGTGCAAGAAAAGACTTCTGCAGATACCTACTTCAACTCATCAGTATACCAACTTTTGACAATTATTTAAGTTAGATGTATGGTAACGGAAGAATAACTAAAGTTGTATAATATTTAACCACTGGAGTAAAATATGTAGGTTGGTGTTACTAAGGGAAACTTAAAACTGAAAATATGAGATGAATTTCGTGAAGGAAGAGGAAGCTCATATACCCCAGGATAGTATCATCAGCAGGCATTAAAAATTGGTCCAAGTTCTAGCTTGGGAGCTCTCGAAAACCACCTGTGTCAATGTTCAGTAGTCATTGAGCTAAAGGGAGACGTTGAGTGAGTTGTGGTGAACATGGAAGCTATCATAACATGCGGGAATGACTGAGTGTCCAAGTCTGCAAACAAAGCATAGTGGCATCATAGAAGCTAAGAGGTATCGTCATACTGGTGACAAAACAGAATTGCGTGAGGAAGGCTAGGCATAACACGACATGAAGTATTCAGGCGTCGGGCTAGCAGTAAAGAGCTTCTGAAAGGTGAATGAGCCATGTGCGACTCTTGTTTGTGCCGTTTATTACTTGGCATCTTGCCTTTGCGGTACCGCTGTCCCGTTTCTTATTCGATTTACAGGCGTCACTAAGTTGCTGGCCTGCCTGCCCGTGAGTGACAGCAGCAGCGGTATCGGTAAGAGCACTGTCGTACTATCTTTGGAGCAGCCGATAGTATTTCCAGGTCGTGGTGTGCTGTGAGTTCAGTAGGGGATGGAGCTCCAGTGAGGACTGGACAGCCAGTACTGGCTCGACTGCTGGGCACAACATGCACTGTCCGACGGAAGGAGACTTGAGCAGGACGACCGATGGTTGGTCCTTCAGTCGGGTGTCTCATCGGGCGACTTGTATTTGGCCTTCCGATCGCTTCTGGGCACCTTCAGTTGATCATCTTGCCGGACTTGGTTCGGTTCCATCCTTGTACAGAGATGTCAGATGGCCAATGAGCAACTGTTCCCTCTGTATGGTTGGGTCTGAGCCAGTGTCTCCATGTCGTTGTGTGTCCAAAGGCAGTCGGGGCGGCGCAGCAGTGAGGTCAGGACAGCCATGAATCGCCCGAACATTGCCGATACACATGCCTTGAGTGGGGACGACTTGGCTAGTCGTTCGGTCAGTCGTCTCATTGGACCACGTGTATTTGATCGCCGATCGCTTTTGGGTTCTCTGGACTTGTTATATGCCCTCGTTGTTCGCCACTGACTGGTTTTACTATTGTTCGAGTTGTTTGTGGAAGTGTTTTGTGGAAACCTGATTAGCTTGTGCCGTTTCCACTCAGCTGTTATTTTAATGCTGTCTGCGTACTGGATTGACTGGGTCGGTCGGAACAGAGCATCGAGGAAGTCTCAGTGGAGTGGGGTCAGGCCGGGGCCAGTGGTGGCGTGCACACACGGTCGGATTTGTGAGGCGCTAGCTGAGGGAGCTACAAAATTCGTCGCGCACCGAACCTAGACACTGAAGTTGAGTGATCAGTTAACCTGTAATGAAACCTCAACTGCTCTGCATCTCTTCGTTCATTGACAGTTGTTGCTTTCAGGGCCGTTCCCGCAAGCAGTAATGTATGGTGTGTTGGAGTCGGCAAAGTTTTGCAGTCATCTTCCTCTGTGGTGCTTAACTACTGAATTGGTTGATACTTATTATTGAAGTGCACCAGCAGTGTATTCTGCCATGTGGCCGTTAACGTTCCAGTTACCTGCCCTGGTCATTAGCGTAGTTTTCCAGCAGTATGTTTTTCCTCGCCATGTTGATGGTGTCCGGCACGGCGTGTAGTTCGACAGCCTTAGGTATTGTTAATATTTTTGTGTGATTATTTTGTCTTGACTGTACTTCGACTCCAATTTTCAAGACGTAGTGCTGCTGGTATCTTCATCCTCTCTGATTTTTCCGTTGTCATGCTGTTGGTCGGGCGGAAGGAAATTTATTAGGTTGTTGGTCGGTCCTTCAGCCGTCCCTTAGTCGGGTTGCCATCCGATTATTTAGTATTACGCTTGGTTGCCTGTCTCACCTAAAGTTACGTTAGAGTTACCTCCTCAGGCTGACCCTTAGAGCACTTCTGAGCACCACTGTTCTGTTGTTTTAGATTGTGATTTTCTTTTAGTCTCAAGTTCTGTGCAGGGCCTTCAGCCATCTATTAATTTACTTTGTTTTAATGTTAAGATAAGGCCTTCAGCCATCTTAAATTAAAATTTGAAAAGTCACTTGTTTAAAACCTTTCAAAATTTTCTTCTCCACCAGAAATTCTTGTTATTCAGGCCTGAAGCCCTTAGTTCTTCTACCTCCTGTGTGTGGCCTTCAACCTAGTTTTACGTAAAATTTTGTAACTAAGGCAATTTTAATAACTTGTGTTCGGGCCTTCAACCGTATTGTTTTTAAATGCTTTTAAGGGCATATGTGATTAAGTGTTTTAGGAAAATAACGTTTGCATGTTTTGTGCATCTGTCGGTAACTGATTTTCGCCCCATTCCACGACTATAACCTGATCCGCTCTGTCCTGTGAAACCAGATATCTGTAAAGTTGCGTTAGTCTGAAGTCACTAGGAGAGTAGATACCGTGGAAAAATACATGACGTCATAGCCATCTCCACCGTTATAGAGCGCATGGAATGCGCCAGCACAAATACGTCATCCTATAATCAAATTTCGGATTACTGAGAGCTGATTGCTGACTGCCAAGTGTGTAGTCTCAGCTCTTGAGTCAGCTGAAGTGATCCAGTGTGAATGGAGGCTATGGAGGTCGACCAACGGCATGCCCAGCTATCTTCGGTCGTCTATGGAACCACTAGCCTGACTGGAAAGACTGAATTACTGTCAGCTGCACTGCCAGCTTCCAGGCAACACTGATAGGGTGCAGAGGCCGCCATCACCCTGCTGGCCTACTGGACACTTCACCTGTGTGACCTGGACATTGTCCATCGACATGCTCAGGGTGGGGGTCCACTGACGCTACTTTCCCCTTCCTGT
Organism: Schistocerca piceifrons; assembly: GCF_021461385.2. Lineage (NCBI taxonomy): Eukaryota > Metazoa > Arthropoda > Insecta > Orthoptera > Acrididae > Schistocerca > Schistocerca piceifrons. The sequence continues at coordinate 155,096,404 of NC_060143.1, forward strand.
GGAGACAACGATGCTGCTGGCTCCGTTTCCCTAAATGGGGCCTGTGTGCCAGCAAGTGTTTCAGGCAGAGGTGGGACGAGCCTCCTGAGCCCAAATCTTTGTCATCAATGAGAGCACTTTGAAGATCGAAACGTACAGCTGGAGGTCGCTGAAGTCTACAGTCCCCAACCGACACTTCCTGTGCTTGTCATTTTGTGAGTCGAGCACTCACTGTCTTTTAACTGCTGATGAGGCACTGCTTCGCCGGACTGGCTGAGATATGGTACATAGGAAGGCAATATGTAGTGCTGCTTAATAACTGATTTACTGTCAGTAATGTTTTCTTGGCGCCCTTGAGCGTAATTAGGACCTCACGACCACATTCTATCTGGCCCTCTTGTTGACTGGCAAAACATAGTAGATACCGTGGGAAGTTCCACGGGATTTTCGCGGATGAGACTGTCGTATGCAAAGTTGGAGGCCTGAAAACTGTAGTGAAATGAAGGAAGACATGCAGAGGATAAGAACCTTGATGCGGGGAATGGCAGTTGACCCATAACGTAAACAAATATACCCTATTGCGAAATACATAAAATAGTGTGACTTGAAGTGCAATGATCACATAAAATTAACTGTGGATATGGTAGTTGCACAGTAGTGGCTTACAAAACATACGTTTGACCGATACGAAAATCTTTCTCGGCAATATTGGATCCGTAGCAGATGAGACTGATAGAGGAATTAGAGAAAATCCAAAGAAGAAAAGCGTATTTCGTTAGAAGTTCACTTAGTAAGGACGAAGGTGTCATTCATATGGTCAACGAACTCCAGTGGCAGAAATTAGAAGAGACGCGTTGTGCATCACGTTTATTGTTAATATTCTGAGATTGTAAATTAGTAGAAGAAAGTCAAATATATAGATTCCTCCCATGTATACCTCCCACGAAGACGATGAAGGTAAAACTAGAGAAGTTTGAGCACACATAGTGTTTTACTGGCAACCGTTCTTCCTGGGAACTACTCGCGACTGAAACAGGAAATGGGGGAAATGAGAGTGGTGCACAAAGTACCCTCCGCCATACAATACAAAGTGGTCTGCGGAGTATCGATGTAGATGTACGTATTAATATAAAAGTTTATGACAACGTAATGTCATCACACCTGGTGTGTAATATATGTGAGACAAGTGACATACCCGAGTCCAAAGAAGCCAGTTTTGACTGGCGTCAGTACTACCGAGCGATCACTTAAGTATATCATGCTTGTAAAATTGTGCTCTCAGGAGACGTCACACAGCCGTGACCGTTTAAAATACGCGCCACCGATGCTGCATGGATGGTCTCATAGCTCAGTGGCGGCTTACAGCCACTTCCAACGCGACACAGGTGCCACCAACTGGACCTTCTGGAGAAGATAAAGCGAGGCTACAGTCTTGTTCCGGAGGCCAAGCGATCAACAGGCATCGGGCAGATAACAGTAGGAAAAAGTGTCGTTGGATTTGACTACAGACCATGGCTGATGGGATAGCGGCAAGGAAGCGTGCGCTGGCTGGGTACTTGCGATGTGGCTAGGCTGGGTGCAATTTGCTTCAGCGCTATTTGGCGGGTCGTTTCAGAAGCAGAACCAGGATTCAACGAGATCTCCTGTGTGACTGTGTTCTAAGACGGGACGTTGTCTGCTGATTGGCTGTCTGCAAATAGCATAGGCTTGTGTGGACTGTTGTAGGTACTGCTTGTAGTTGAAACTCATCAGCACACATTATATTACCAGTACTCGCTAAGTGAATTGGGCTGCCACCTCTGAATGCCTTTATAAATATATTGTTGTAGTTGTCAGGTGTCTGCTTGGTTGGACACTTTCAGTTTGAGGTCCTTTCATCTTCATTTATGTTTGTTTAACCAACTAGCTCCTTATTTAGTGTGTATTTCGTTTTAAGATTTGAAGTAGAATTTGCCCCTTTGCGTAACAATTTTAGTATGTGATAAAAATTGCTGACAATTTCTGAGCAAGTTAATGAGCAGCACTGGTGATTGATGTAAGGTATTATCATATGTAAATGATTTTTACGCTATTTCTTGGACACCTTGCAGTTTTTGTAAATTTTTTCTGTTCATTTGCTACAGAGCTGACTTGTTATTTTATTTTCTACTAGTTCTTTTTCTAGGAGATGAGACCGCTTAAAATATGCTCAAAACTGTACTGTACCCCTGGGCGGATAATTGATGGCAGTTTGTTTAAATAAACCAAAAGTGAATTCAACAAGGGGCTAGAACAACTCGCAGCTCAAACCGGTCCTACCAGTTGCTCTAGCCATAAACACTGGTAGCAGAGGGCGTGGCTGTGGATATGGTGAGCTGAGCTGTGGGTGGTAAAAAGATGTGTGTAGCTAGTTCAAAAAAATGTTCAAATATGTGTTATATCTTATAGGACTTAACTGCTAAAGTCATCAGTCCGTAAGGACAAACACACACACCCATGCCCGAGGGAGGACTCGAACCTCCGCCGAGATCAGCCGCACAGCCAATGACGTTTAGCTAGTGTTTTTGTATTTAGGTGTGGGTTCCTTACTGTTACTAATCTGTTTCAGAATGACTGCAAGAAATGTGACCTGAGAGGCTGTTCGGTGCAAGGCCGAACGGCAGAACGAAATGTGAAATAGAAACTTAGAAACTGGTGGAAACGCAGCTGATGTGGCGCATCGTCTTCGCGAGGTGGTCGACCGACCTGTGGCGCCACCGTACACGAAGTTGGCAGAAATGAATGAGGCCGCCTTTAAGATTCGGTCTGCTTTAGTTATCCTAGCTTCGATAATAAGCGTATCTGAAGCGAGTGAACAGTCTCGTTCGAAGTTCGATTCAGAAATGAATGAGGCCGCCTTTAAGATTCGGTCTGCTTTAGTTATCCTAGCTTCGATAATAAGCGTATCTGAAGCGAGTGAACAGTCTCGTTCGAAGTTCGATTCAGAGGGCACTATACGAGGAGTATTCAGAATTTGGGTAGCGTCAATGTTGTAGAGGCATTGGACATATCCAGCGCTCCACTGCAGGATCAGGTAAATTGTTAAGAATATAAAGTTCGAGCATGTCGGAGTAATATTCCACAAGGCTTTGGTAGCGAAAGGTATTTTGTTAGGGAGGTAGACAATAACGACCGCACAGGCTCCGGACAAGGTCACCAGATATCAGAATTATTTGCTAAACCGCCAAACATTGAGATACTGTGCGAGAATGGCATTCTGTTCGTTATATGTAGTAAGAACACTGAAAATAAAGTTTCTCCTAGGTTAACAAGACAAGGGGTGAGGTACTAGGTTTGGACGACTTTTTTAAGTTGTTGGCACAATGGTTTTGGTGCGTTTAGAGCATGTTTTACGGAAAGGTTAGGTAACAAAGTTCCACTTTGCTGAACTTTGTCATTTTACCTGCAACAGGTCCCTTTCCAGTAGAGCACGTCATGAGTTAATGAGTAAGTTACGCCTGGAAGAACAACGCTCCGGTGCTACTTTAGAGAGGTATGCGTGTAGAACAAAAAGAGGTGCTCAATGTCTGCTTGTGTCTCCGGAAAAGATATTGTGGACAACACTTTAGAGCACACATGCCTTGAGGACAGGATGCGAGTGGTGTGGCGCACATCTGAGTTATATCGCTAAGTTGGAACAGATCTTAACGAAGGTTATGGCGAATTGTGAAGGTGATATGAAGCGTTCCGCAGAGAGCAAGGTAAGAGTGGAACCGGAAAATGGTAAATAGATATCGAGTGCTGCATATAAAGGGGAAGAAAGAAAATCTTATGCATGTAATCGTTCAGGACGATTGGTAAGGAACTGTCGTAATAAGCAAGGGGAAGTTAATAGATGATGCATGAGGAAGGAGCAACCTTGTGTGCAGCAACCTTAGTTCGATTGTCTGTTGTGTTCACTGAGACAAATGGAGTACGTGTCTGCGCTCTGCTGATAAAGCCAGTACTTTTATCTTGATTAGTAAGGAATTTTGTAGCATATTTAAGAATGGCTCTGAGCACTATGGAACTTAACATCTATGGTCATCGGTCCCCTAGAACATAGAACTACTTAAACCTAACGAACCTAACGACATCACACAACACCCAGTCATCACCAGGCAGAGAAAATCCCTGACCCCGCCGGGAATCGAACCCGGGAACCCGGGCGTGGGAAGCGAGAACGCTACCGCACGACCACGAGCTGTGGACCATATTTAAGAATATTTGTAAACTTGGCTCATCAGTAGGGAAGAAGCAAGTGAACAAGCTAGCTACTTTCAGTTGAATGTTGTTATGGAGAGAGTTGAGTGTAACGTTGAACAGTAAAGGGTTTACTTGGCCCTTTCGGGTAAAGGCAGCTGGGGGCTTATCTGTTCATATGATTCTGGGAGTGGATTTTGTTAGTCACGTGGGGCTGGCCCGAACTGGCGTTTTAAGGAGCTCTCATACCGTTTTGAGGCACGTTTGTTGTTTGAATTTTGTAAATCTGGCTACGCACATGAAATTTGTCATCAGTGACCATTTTACTGAACAAGATTTCGAACTGAAGCATTTAAATCAGAAACAACGAGAACAATTAGTACAGTTGAGACAAGAATTTCGTGATGCTCTTACTGATAGGTCAGGTCTCTTAAAGTGTGTTACATACAAAATAGAAATGAGTGATCGTGTAACGGAGAGACAGAAATCACAACCTCTCCCAAATATACCTGAAAGTATAGAGGTCCCTCATACTTTGAGGGACGATGTAATTTGACTTTCTCGGTCACTCTATGCTTCGCCTATTTTCTTAGCTCCGAAACCACAGAACGGAGTGAGATCGGTGGTTGATTTCCGTGGGCTTAATAAGAAAACTGTATTGCGCTCTGTTCCTTTGCCAGATATGCAATCCTGTTTGGCCTGGTTCTAGAATACCGAGGTATTTACGGTGTCCGATCTCAACCAAGCATGCTTCCAATTCACTCTTACTGAAGGAGCTAAGCAAGTTACAGCTTTTGTAACCGACAGAAATATGTATGAGCACAACCGTGTGCAATTTGGCTTGTCCACGGAGTCGGCGGTGTTGTCTTGCATTTTGCATAAAGTTTATTGTCATTTCATTCCATGTAGGCTTTCACGGCCGGCGTTTTCATCAGTAAACACTTCCGGGCTAAGTTGCCGTGGTCGATCTGTCATTTATTGTCATTTGAAAATCATTTATGCCCACAATTATTTAGAGGATTCTATCAAAATTTTCAACAACATTTAGAGCATGTTAGGAAGAATTAAAACGATTAAGTGATGTCAGGTTTAATGTGAAACCCTCAAATATCAAGTTGCCTATTCCGAATTTTTTATTTATTTATTTATTTTTTATTTATTTATTTTTTTTTTTTTTGATACGTATTTGTCGCCAGTGGTCAATAGTATTGATGAAACACGATCAGAGTTTCGCTTTAGATGCTGTGCAGCTAAGAGAATTTAAATACTAACCTATTTTGTAGGCACGTGCAGGTTTTTATAAGATTTGTTCATAATTTTGCATAATTGGCAACCCCTCTCAACGAACTGTGCAGAAGTGGAAAAGCTTTTGAGTGAAATCCCTCTCTACAGGCACCTTTTGAAGTCTCAAGACTGCACTGGTAAGTGCGCCAGTATTGTCAATTCAGCTTTTGAAAAAGAATTTATTGTCCAGGCAGGAGAATCGGCACCTGGGTTGGCCGCCGTTTTGCTGCAAGAGTACACTGGTGGAAGTAAGTCTTTGACAGATGCCCCTCGCTGCCCTTCTCCACTGGAAGTTATGTACTCAGTATACGAACTCGGAAGTTTGGGCTATGTTGTTTGCTTAAGGGAAAATTAAATTATAAATGGACCACTGATTCTTCCAGTAACACATGGATAATCAACAATGCTCGCATCGCCGAGGCGCACAAGGCGTATCGCCCGATGTTCAAGGCTAAACATATTAGAGGAACTGAGGACGTAGTTGCGGATGACCTAAGATATATGTTTGGCGACGAGAATGGGAGAGACGTTGATGCCGGTGAGTTAGTGCAGGTAATTGATGTTGAAAAAAAAAGGTTCAAATGGCTCTAAGCACTATGGGACTTAACATATGAGGCCATCAGTCCCCTAGGCTTACAACTACTTAATCCTAACTAACCTAAGGATATCTCGCACATCCATGCCCGAGGCAGGATTCGAACCTACGACCGTAGCAGCAGCGTGGTTCCGGATTGAAGCGCCTAGAACCGCTCGGCCACAGCGGTCGGCCAATTGATGTTGAACCCAATGAAGTTGTATGCTCTATTCTGATCAGGTTACTCCTCCTTTTTCGGGTCAGTGCCCAAGAGCAAGATGAAGACACCGAGTAGACACTCATTAACGAGCTTCTGAGGAAAGGGGAGACCGTAAGCCTTTACGGAATGAGAGACGGTATCTTACGCTGTGCAGCTCGAGGTAGCAAAGGCGAGGTAGTGCCACGTGTACTTAAGCCATATCGTGAAATACCGTTAGGAGGACATTTGAGTAATCTTAAATCAAAGAAGAAAATTGCTCATTTATCTTGAAGAGTGTGGAGAAGCAAATTCAAGGATTAGTTCAAGAATGCAAAACTTGGGTTAGTAATAAACTGACTCAGAATTCCCGCCACGGATAATTGTCCTCGGAAGTAGAGTAGGCTACTATAAGTAAAATTTACACTGATTATTTTGGTGCTTTTTCGAGATCCAAGGAGGGGAACCGGTTCGCACTGCTGTGCTTCTACGCATGCAAGCGTTTTTTCTGGTGAATCCCAACAAGGAACATTAATAAAGTGACGACGATAAAATGTCTGAATATTTTCGGGACCTTTGGCACGTGCAGGAATATTGTCTCTGATAATGCGACTCCTTTCATCTCTGCGGCATTACGGAACTTTCTTTTTGAGATGAGAATAGCCCGCACGACTACTATATCTTATTATCAGAACCCATTAATCGCTGAGCGGGTTAAGAGGAACTTGAGGGCAGCGCTCATCTCTTTTCCTCGTGAGACATCATGGTGCTGGCTAAATTACACCTGCAACACTGCTGTCCACGAAGTAGAAACATAAAGCCAGTCAGTCTCTTTTTTCATTTAAACCGAATTCACCCGTCTCCTAACTGTGGGCCTTAAACCATTTACTGCCAGAGTGAGTCGACGCTGCTCAAATTGGTGAGATGTGAGAAACTACTACGAAAACTTTTGAGGTTAGGCAACGAAGATTCGCTCAGCGCTATAATTTGCGAAGACGGCCCACCACACCGAATTATATAGAACTTTAGACCGTCAGTGAGAGAGCACTTCGATTTCCTGCTGCTAATAAGGCGAGTACACCGTTCGCTTGTTACACATTTTTACGAGCTTCAAACAGGTACAACTTATTTTCAGTTATCTGGGTAGTTACTATTTTATTTTTGTAATTTCTTGCGTGTTTGAGTGCCTACTAGACACAACCTTTTATTTTAATAACAGTGTAGTGTACAGTATCGCCGTTGCTACTGACCCTCGTATCGTACAGGCTTTTGTTTGTTTGGTTAGAACAGCTCAGTGTCGGTTAGACCGTCAGTGAGAGAGCACTTCGATTTCCTGCTGCTAATAAGGCGAGTACACCGTTCGCTTGTTACACATTTTTACGAGCTTCAAACAGGTACAACTTATTTTCAGTTATCTGGGTAGTTACTATTTTATTTTTGTAATTTCTTGCGTGTTTGAGTGCCTACTAGACACAACCTTTTATTTTAATAACAGTGTAGTGTACAGTATCGCCGTTGCTACTGACCCTCGTATCGTACAGGCTTTTGTTTGTTTGGTTAGAACAGCTCAGTGTCGGTTAGACCGTCAGTGAGAGAGCACTTCGATTTCCTGCTGCTAATAAGGCGAGTACACCGTTCGCTTGTAGGGTAAACATAGTCATGTGTAGGGACTGTGGTTGTTGTGAGCGGACGCAAGGAGAATTGGCCACTCTTCGGGGGCAGGTGGAGGCTTTGTCTGTTAGGCTCATCGAGCTCGAGGCGCAGGCGTCGGCTCGTAGTGGCGTTGGGGCAACTGTGGTGAGACCTATGCCTACTTCGGTGGCCTTGGAATCACATGGAACCCCTGATGTCGCTGCGTCTTCCGGCAGTGAGCATCTTACCGGTCAGCCATCACTCCAGGGTGAATGGCGGACAGTGGTGGGCTCGCGCGTGCCTGGCCGAAAGGCGAAGGTGGGATCTGGCCGCGTGGCAGCTGCCTTACCCAACAGGTACGGGGTGCTTCCTAGAGGTGATGACATCGTTCCCGAGCCACCACAGGATGCCTCGCCTGTCGGGCCAGTGGCCGATTCTCCGGCAAGGTCCCGACAGTCACAGAGGGCGGGCCTATTAGTTATAGGGAGCTCCAACGTTAGGCGGGTTATGGAGCCCCTTAGGAAAATAGCGGGTAGGTCGGGGAAGAATGCCAGTGTGCACTCGGTGTGCTTGCCGGGGGGTCTCGTCCGTAATGTGGAGGAGGCCCTTCCGGTAGCTATTGAACGCACTGGGTGTGACCGGCTGCAGATAGTAGCACATGTCGGAACGAATGACGCCTGCCGCTTGGGTTCTGAGGCCATCCTTGGTTCCTTCCGGCGGCTGGCTGATTTGGTGAAGACAACCAGCATCGCACGTGGAGTGCAAGCTGAGCTTAATATCTGCAGCATAGTGCCCAGAGTCGATCGCGGTCCTCTGGTTTGGAGCCGTGTGGAGGGTCTAAACCAGAGGCTCAGACGACTCTGCGACTATAATGGTTGCAAATTCATCGACCTCCGTTATTGGGTGGAGAACTGTAGGGCCCCCCTAGACAGGTCAGGCGTGCACTACACACCGGAAGCAGCTACTAGGGTAGCAGAGTACGTGTGGCGTGCACACGGGGGGTTTTTAAGTTAGAGGGACCCCCCCCCCCCCTTGGGCGAAACGATAAAATACCTGACGGCTTACCAGAGAGGACATTATCATCGTTGACAAAGAACGTCCGTCCTCAGAGACCAAAAACAGGAAAAGTTAACGTAATATTGGTAAACTGCAGGAGTATCCAGGGCAAGGTTCCTGAATTAGTATCTCTTATTGAAGGAAATAGTGCGCATATAGTATTAGGAACGGAAAGTTGGTTAAAACCGGAAGTGAACAGTAACGAAATCCTAGACACAGAATGGAATATATACCGCAAGGATAGGATAAACGCCAATGGTGGAGGAGTATTTATAGCAGTAAAGAATTCAATAATATCCAGTGAAGTTATTAGCGAATGCGAATGTGAAATAATCTGGGTTAAGTTAAGTATCAAAGGTGGGTAGTAGTTGAGCGCCTCAGAGAGAACCTGCAGAACGTCGTGAAGAAGTTTCGTGATCATACTATTGTAATAGGGGGAGACTTCAATCTACCAGGTATAGAATGGGATAGTCACACAATCAGAACTGGAGCCAGGGACAGAGACTCTTGTGACATTATCCTGACTGCCTTGTCCGAGAATTACTTCGAGCAGATAGTTAGAGAACCAACTCGTGAAGCTAACGTTTTAGACCTCATAGCAACAAATAGACCGGAACTTTTCGACTCCGTGAATGTAGAAGAGGGTATCAGTGATAATAAGTCAGTGGTTGCATCAATGACTACAAGTGTAATAAGAAATGCCAAGAAAGGAAGGAAAATATATTTGCTTAACAAGAGTGATAGGGCACAAATCGCAAAATATCTGAGTGACCACCATCAAACGTTCATTTCTGAGGAAGAGGATGTGGAACAAAAATGGAAAAAATTCAGAAACATCGTCCAGTACGCCTTAGATAAGTTCGTACCGACTAAGGTCCAAAGCGAGGGGAAAGATCCACCGTGGTATAACAATCATGTACGAAAGGTACTACGGAAACAAAGAAAGCTTCAGCATAGGTTTAAGAGTAGTCGAATCATAGCTGATAAGGAAAAGCTGAACGAAGCGAAAAAGAGCGTAAAGAGAGCAATGAGAGAAGCATTCAACGAATTCGAACATAAAACATTGGCAAACAATCTAAACAAGAACCCTAAAAAGTTTTGGTCATATGTAAAATCGGTAAGCGGATCTAAATCCCCTATTCAGTCACTCGTTGACCACGATGGCACCGAAACAGAGGACGACCGAAGAAAGGCAGAAATACTGAATTCAGTGTTCCGAAACTGTTTCACTGCGGAAAATCGTAACACGGTCCCTGACTTCAGCCGTCGCACGGACGCCAAAACGGAAAATATTGAAATAAACGATATCGGAATTGAAAAACAACTGCTATCACTTAGTAGCGGAAAAGCATCCGGACCAGACGAGATACCCTTAAGATTCTACAGTGATTATGCTAAAGAACTTGCCCCCTTTCTATCAGCAATTTATCGTAGATCGCTGGAAGAACGTAAAGTACCTAGCGACTGGAAGAAAGCGCAGGTCGTTCCCATTTTCAAGAAGGGTCATAAATCAGATGCGAATAATTATAGGCCTATTTCGCTTACGTCAATCTGTTGTAGAATAATGGAACATGTTTTGTGTTCTCGTATTATGACGTTCTTAGATAATACAAATCTCCTTCATCATAACCAACATGGATTCCGCAAACAAAGATCATGTGAAACTCAGCTCGCCCTATTTGCCCAAGAAATTCACAGTGCCGTAGACACTGGCGAGCAGATTGATGCCGTATTCCTGGACTGCAGGAAGGCATTTGATACGGTTCCGCACTTACGTTTAGTGAAAAAAATACGAGCTTACGGAATATCGGACCAGGTTTGTGATTGGATTCAGGATTTCCTAGAAGAAAGAACACAACATGTCATTCTTAACGGTTCAAAATCTGCAGATGTAGAGGTAATTTCGGGAGTACCGCAAGGAAGCGTGATAGGACCTTTATTGTTTACAATATACATAAATGACTTAGTTGACAACATCGGTAGCTCCGTGAGGCTAGAAGAGATAGACATGATCCAGCGAAAAGCAGCGCGATTCGTCATGGGGACATTTAGTCAGCGCGAGGGCGTTACGGAGATGCTGAACAAGCTCCAGTGGCGGACACTTCAAGAAAGGCGTTACGCAATACGGAGAGGTTTATTATCGAAATTACGAGAGAGCACATTCCGGGAAGAGATGGGCAACATATTACTACCGCCCACATATATCTCGCGTAATGATCACAACGAAAAGATCCGAGAAATTAGAGCAAATACGAAGACATACAAGCAGTCGTTCTTCCCACGCACAATTCGTGAATGGAACAGGGAAGGGGGGATCAGATAGTGGTACAATAAGTACTCTCCGCCACACACCGTAAGGTGGCTCGCGGAGTATAGATGTAGATGTAGATGTAGATGTAAGCAAAAGTGTCGATGGGGCTTTGGGGAAGCTGTTGCCTCGCTTTAAGGGGCCAGCTGAAATTGTGAGGTTCATCACTCCGTTACATTACCAGTGAGGGGTCCAAAGAAGAGACGCATGTATAGAGTCCAAATTTCAGAAACAAAGCCATATTGGAGTAGGATGGATGCATAACTGTGTAAATTATACTTTATGTAGTAACTATTATTTATGAATGTGAGGGGGACCTTTATGCTTTGTTCTGGGAAGTTTTGACTGTCGGGAATAAGTGGTACTCCTTAGGTTAAAGACGTGTAAAAAAGGTACCCAAGCTGTTGTATTTCTTATACGGTATTTTCAAGTACATACAATATTTCTTGTTTTCCTTTCATTATTGTTATTTTAATACCTTACAAAAGGTAGGCCGGCAGTGGCCTATCTACGCTGCACTTCGGTCACAGAAAAACAGACAGTAAACAAGGAGACAGAAAAACAGACATACATGAATGGTAAAAACAATCGACATACATAAAAAATGACACGAAGGCGTTCGCAGAAGGCACTGGTGATACAAGTAAGTTCAACAGTGCACACAAACGTAGACAAACAGTTTCACACGGGAATGGAGTACGCTGTAGAAGAACAGTGACACACTTAGACGAAGAGAACACTGTAACACATTGGAGATGATCTTCGGCGCACTGAGGACACGTTGTTTCGATTACTGATCAAAGACGCTGCCCCCTTCTTCCTAGAACTGTTCCATTACCAGGCGTTGGCCCCTATCACCCTTACTACCGTCCGAAACCTCTCTAACCCCCACGCGGGGTAGCCGCGCGGTCTAAGGCTTCTTGTCACGGTACGCACGGCTCCCTCCCGTAGGAGGTTCGAGTGCTCCCTCGGGCTTAGGGACCGATGACCTCAGCAGTTTGGTTCTGTAAGACATTACCACAAATTGCTAAAATTTCCTCTCTAACCGACAAACAACAACAATATGTAGTACAACCACCACTTTCACCCTAAAAGCTAACTAGGACAGATGGACAGATATTTGCCACGACCAAAAACGAAGTACGCCTCTGACAGTTCTGTAAAACAAAAGAGAGTGAGATAAAAGAAAATGTAAAATTCTTTTATTTAATTTGATTTTTTTTTTAACTTTTTTTTCAGGGGGTGTCCACAGCAGCCAGGCGGTGAGGTGTCCAGGGAGCCTTCTCTTTCAGTGAAGGTTAAAAACCCTATAATCACCGTTGATGTCTTCCTCAGTCAATCTTATGCTAAATCGTCAATCTTTTCTCACAGACACTACACTCCAATGTTCTGGAGGTGGCGTAAACAACGACCCCCAAGTAATTTGCAAAGAGCGAATCACGTGCCGTGAAATAGTGTAGTTGATCGTTAAACAGAACCAGAAATCTAACAACCGTGCGACGTCCTCACTAAAAACGTATGACAACGCCACATCTCTAAACCATACCATGGCGTTATGACGAGTAGCAGAATAGTAAATGACGGCAGGATGGATCGGTTCGGTGGGCTCTACCTTTTAAGGCGTCCGTTGCTCAACAATGCCAACATGCGACATGTGAGAAGCCAACAGTCGGCAGCCGTATCACAAATGAAATGGTGCACGTCGGTGTCGACAGCGGTGCATCGGGGGCAGAGAGGATCCTTGGCAAGAGGTATAGTGTATAAACGGTGTCGAGCGGGACAATTTTCCACAGCACCCATACAGCAGTGGGAAGAAAAGGAGAGCGCACAATGCTTCACATCTGCTTCCGGCCAATCGCTGGATGTCATAGTTCAGTCATATTAGCAGGAAGTGTCCGTTGAAAGTAGCGGTAGAAGTCCTTGGATTCAGCCACCAGCGTGGTCGGTAGGACATCCAACAGATAAATTAAGCCCACTAGACAGGGACGAATGTGACAGAATGGTGGCCGAAGGGATTGAGGCACTACCTCATCAGTCGGTGTAGAAGTCGGGGTGTCCTTGTCCGAACCAGGTAGAAGATGCACCATCCGAAAAAAGAGAGCACGCCCGCTATTTTGCATGTTTGTTATTCCAATGCCCCCGCAAGTGTGGTCAATGTCATAACTTGTGTTACCATCACTGATGAATTAACGAAAAGACGCCAGGAACTTCGCAGCCACCGTATTTGGCAGTGGGAGAACGTGTATATTAGGATTAAATTTCGGGGCGAGGTAGACGTTCACAAAATGCACCAGCATGATCAGGTCAAGTGTTTTAAAGGTGTCGTATTAAGTAGTCTGCGATATGTAGCTGTTGCTTTACGCTGCATTTTCCCACAGGTCATGCCCAAACATTTCGTCGCTGAGACCTTGGTGATGAGCAGTCTGATCTCTACCGAGATCCATGTAATGTGACTCCCGCAGGTTGATACGTCTCCCAGCCATCTCGCCGTAGCGCTGAAGCCACGCGATCGCCGTACTTATATCTTCTGCCGACCCCACCAGGAGTACCACCACATGAAATTAAAGCCGTGTGTATATTACTGCCACCTTCGAAGCATGTTTGGTCGGTGTGAAATGTAACCTTGACAGCAGCATCACGAAGTATGAAAGCGAACAACTTGTAAGCCGCATTCACAAATTTTTTTTTGTTTTTTTTGGGGGGGGAGGGGGCCGGGGCCGGGGCCGGGAGGGGGGGGGGAGAAGGTTGGCGCGGAGTGGCCGTGCGGTTATAGGCACCCTGTAGCGAATTGTACTGCCCGTCCCGCCAGAGGTTCGAGTGTTCCCTCGGGCATGGGTGTGTCTGTTGACCTTAGCTTAAGTTATTTTAAGTAGTGTGTAAGTCTAGGGACCGATGACCTTAACAGTTTTATCCCTCAGTAATTCAAATACATTTGAACATTTTGAAGGGGGAGGATCCGAACATCTGAATCCAAGAGATCGCAGCACAACTATCACCAAACTTCCTCCATTCAGGACAGAAAAGATATTATAAAATTCAAGCGGAAGACCATCAGGTCCTCGGGATTTGTGTCGGGCGCCCCGTGACAGGGCCAGCCTCCAAAAATGTGTCGTCTGCTTGTGCCCTACCCGATGGCGCCAGGTCGTGCAGGACACCCTCAACGTCAATGTCAGATTGCTGAACTGCCAGACAGGAGTGCAGTGATAATCTGTGATGACACGGGATATGGCGGTGTGCGTCGCTGCCCGTCGCCCATCCGCCACAATAGCTGACGTGATGAGTCACCTCTTACGGTGTCTCCGTTCTCTGACGATTTGATGAAGAGAAGCACGTTTTTCTGGTATTGCATCTTGCAGTCTTGCTCGAACCCGTCTGCCTTGCATTCTGGTAACCGTGATCTGCAGGATCTGTGCTTATGGGTGGACGGCCGTTTGGCGCTCTGGCGAAAGCTGTTGCGACGTTTGTTGCCTGTAGACCGTGAAATAAAACCCACAGTCCGATCGTTACCAAAGCGCCGTGTATTGCCCATACGCCAAGAGCGTGTAGCGAATAGCTGGTCTGGCACAGTGTCTCCACCATAGTATCGCGAAATCATAGGTATGAAATCATCGTTCACATTTTGATCGGTATCAGTGATGGCTACACGGCAAGCCTCTTGTCGGGGAATGTTGACTTAAAGGTCCATGGTCTTCTACTTCGGCTCGTTTGTTGTCGTTCCAAGGTCACGGCCAAGAGAAGGCCTGGTGGTTGGTGAATGCCCTGGGCCACAGCTCGGTACCGAGAATCGCTGCCCGAAGATATCGGGAAACGTAAATCCTGTCTAACCTGCTGCTCAAGTGGCTCGTGAAGTGTGTGTATCCGTATCGTTCTCCATGGACTATTATCCATGTATCATGCAAAGCGAGATCCCTGACCATCGCGTGAATGACTGGACACGAGGCATCGTGAGGAATCTGGTCCTCAGGGCGTAAGACGCTGATAAAGTCCCGCTCACCAGTAAGTGCTCTATTGCTCAGTAGAGTAATAGACTGTTCACTCTCGACGGCCCGCAGTATCAGACGGGGAGCGCATATTCACAAGGTGGGGAGCACCGATTGTGAGCGCAACTCCTCGCGCTAATGGCAAGTACTGAATATCCGTTGCTTCTATGCCATCGTGTAGTAGAAGGGCTGTACCACCACCAACGTTGGTATTAGGGTTGTCATAAGAGAGCCAGGAGCAGATCAGACCGTAACTCTTGAAGAAGCTGGCTATAAATGTCCGCCTTCCGAATCATGTCCTATAACACCTGGGTTTTGATTATGGAAATAATGCCGCATCATTGACTGTACCTATCTGATAGACCTCGGTCTTCCTATGCTACGACGACGTACCCTGCAGTCATTTGAGGCATTAAGCGCCACGTAACCCGTATGACTGCCCCTGTCACTCGCAAAATATAAATTTGTGATCGGCCGAGACAAGATGTCCGTCCGACGATTCGCCGGCCGCTGTCAACCTGCGGTCGCTCCAGTCTGACACCATTCTTTCCATCTCCACCTCAGACGTCCAGTCACCGAGCTGGAGGCGAGGTGCATTAGATAACGGATGTTGTTCACGTGGTGTTTAGCCGCAAAATCTCCAGGGGCTCAACAGTAGTTTGAGCATCGTCAAACTGTCTTTTTCCTCAGGCGGACGTTGGCATCATCGAAATAGGAACGTTTGGAGAGGGATCCACAGCCGAGACCGCAGAGGAACTGTCCTCATATTCCTACAACGTGTCAGAGTCTTGCGAAGCCTTTCCTGTGGAACCCTACTCCTCTTTCGTCGTTCGGACGACTTCTCCTTGTGGGAACGCGTGTCTCTGCCCTGTGGCTCCGCCCGCATCTCCCGGTCGGAACTTGAATTGACGTTCAGGAGCTCTCCTTCCTCACACGGATGCAGTTGGGCTCGCTGCTGTGGAACACGTCGATGGTTCTGATTCAGATAGTGGGGTCGTGGGCGCGGAAACTGGACCCTCGGAGATGGGTAACTTGAACGGAGCAGCGTCTGCATTAGTCACGTTCCTCGCTGCGTCAACGTACGTCGTAGGTGGCGTCGTCGGTTGAGACGTAGGCGTCATTTTTGCGTGAGGAATCTGGACGAGGAGTCTCTGCAGGCACACAGAGCGAACATGCCCTTCCTGTCCACGACCCGAGAAAGTCCATGGTTGACCGTCATAGATGACGATCGCTCGACAGACACCAACGGTCACGTACGACGGGAGGTGTCCGCGCAGTTCGATTAGCATATGACGCACTACGTTCAGAACAGGATACGTCTCGAAAGTTTCACTTTTCTTCCACGTGACATAGTAGCAGTCCGTACTTGGTGGGAACTTCAAATCGCAGCTCGAAGATTCGTATGTTCCGAACCTCAAGTCCTGCTTGGTCGAAAGTCACCGATATCCATCGGTGGAACGGCTAGTAAGCCGTTCGCATCCTACTCGACAAATTTCAGGTAATCTGTGATGGAGACGATCAAAAGAGGAATACCAAGGACTTCCTTAGGATCAACCTACTTTACTTCACAGACGAAACTCTCTACTTCGATCGCTTAGGTCGCGCATACTGGGCATGGGACGTTAATTTCTCGTGGCCTCTCAATACGAAAGAGCCATCGTCGTTCGAGGTGATCTGTTTACACTACGGTACCGCTACCGCGAGTAAACAATGGCCCCTTTTCGGAGCGCCCCACAGAGTCCTGCGCACGTCCGCTCGGAGCACGGCTGTGAGCCGACGCCCACAGGTGCAACTTGCCATTCATATTGCTCCATTAAAGTCACCAACCTTTTCCCATTCTCTTTCCTAACATTCTTTTCACACATCCCAATAGCCTTACTATTCCTCTCTTTCCCTACTCTTCTATTAAAATTTCCCGCCAGTGTCAGTTCATGGCCACTTAGAACGGCAGCAGTAGGCTCTATCAGCATCTGTTGAAAATCTTCTTTTACTTTCAACGGCGACAAGTCAGTAGGGGCATACACTTGCAATGTAACTATATTCATGGCTATATCTCTCAGACTGAGCTGTATCAACCTTTCATTAACTGCTTCCCACGAGGTTACGTATTTTGAACACCTTTGTTTAGAATGACGTATGTTTCTACTGTCGCCCTACAGTTCTTGTCCATTCCACCAAAATAATGTGCAGACTCAAGCAGATATTCACCAACAGTACCTTTACTTTTAGTTTCGGAAGATACAGTTACATCATTGTTGTGCTGACTTATATCCCTTAGAACTTCTTGTTTGTTGTGGGTGCTGTATACATTCCAGATACAAAAATGCAATGTGCATTTTTGTTTGCGTTGTCGAATTCCATTAAAGCCGACCGATAACCGAAAAATATTACTGGGTATTTTAGCTGGCGGCCTTTTGCTTAGGTGAGGATCTAGGCAATCGCACAGCCCCCAACCTGGAGGTCCAGGATTTATCATGAGGGATTTTTTGCCATAGGGAGATTGGCTTCACCACACCTGAGAGGTGTTCCTACAGTTTAATGAATAAGATGGAAAAGGAATAACTTCAAATGTAACAGAGATTAAATATAGGGATCAAAAAGTAGCTTACTACTTTTGCCGAAACTAGTCTTCAGCTGTAAGAGTCGATGGACGTGAGAGAAACCCGTATTAGAGAAGGACGTGAGAGATGGTTGAACCCTATCCCAGATGATATTCAATGTGTACATTGATCAAGTTATAAAGGAAACCAAAAAGAAATTAGGAAAGGTGTTATAGGACATGATTCGGAAGGCGGACATTTATAGCCGGCTTCTTCAAGAGTTACGGTCTGATCTGCACCTGGCTCTCTTATGACAACCCTAATACCAACGTTGGTGGTGGTACAGCCCTTCTACTACACGATGGCATAGAACCAACGGATATTCAGTACCTGCCATTAGCGCGAGGAGTTGCGCTCACAATCGGTGCTCCCCACCTTGTGAATATGCGCTCCCCGTCTGATACTGCGGGCCGTCGAGAGTGAACAGTCTATTACTCTACTGAGTTAACTCCATTCTTTCAAGCCGCTTTATCAGCGTCTTACGCACTGAGGACCAGATCCCTCACGATGCCACGTGTCCAGTCATTCACGCGATGGTCAGGGATCTCGCTTTGCATGATACATGGACAATAGTCCTTGGAGAACGATACGGATACACACACTTCACGAGCCACTTGAGCAGCAGGTTAGACAGGATTTACATTTCCCGATATCTTCGGGCAGCGATTCTCGGTATCGAGCTGTGGCCCAGGGCATTCACCAACCACCAGGCCTTCTCTTGGCCGTGACCTTGGAACGACAACAAACGAGCCGAAGTAGAAGACCATAGACTTTTAAGTCAACATTCCCCGACAAGAGGCTTGCCGTCACTGATACCGATCAAAATGTGAACGATGATTTCATACCTATGATTTCGCGATACTATGGTGGAGACACTGTGCCAGACCAGCTATTCGCTACACGCTCTTGGCGTATGGGCAATACACGGCGCTTTGGTAACGATCGGCCTGTGGATTTTATTTCACGGTCTACAGGCAACAAACGTCGCAACAGCTTTCGCCAGAGCGCCAAACGGCCGTCCACCCATAAGCACAGATCCTGCAGGGAAAAGAAACAAGAGCTTAGAGTTTTGCCGATGATATTGTAATAATGTCAGAGAGGTCTAAGGCATTAGATGAGCCGTCGAATGGAAAGGATAGTGTCTTGAAAAGAGGTTATAAAATGACCATTAATATAAGTAAAACAAAGATAATGGAATGTAACCGAAATGAATCAAGCGATATTGAGAGAACTGGATTAGGAAATGACACACTAAATGTAGCAGAAAAAACTGATGATGGCCGAAGTAGGTAATATATACGCTGACTAACAGTAGCGAGAAAGTTATTTCTGAAAAAGAGGAATGTGTTAACATCAAATACACTCATGTTCAAAAAAGAACATCTTCAACGACTTGAGATATGACGTTCATATTTACGGGAGACGTATGTTGCCATGTTCTTCAGAAATGATTAGCACTTGTACGGTGCCGACCCGCGTGTTCAAGATCCACATCGATATTGCGGTCCAACACCACCTACCTGTAAAACGTGGCTGGGGCTCTCATTGTCGGTATGAGCCGATGGTCGCCGGCCGCTGTGACCGAGCGGTTCTAGGCGCTTCAGTGCTGCACCGCACTGCTGCTACGGTCGCAGGTTCGAATCCTGCCTCGGGCACGAATGTGTGTGATGTCCTTAGGTTAGTTAGGTTTAAGTAGTTCTAAGTCTAGGGGACTGATGACTTCAGATGTTAAGTCTCATAGTGCTCAGAGCCATTTTTGAAACCTATGGTGATGAATCTATGTGAGTTGAGCAAACGTGCAGGGTGCCTCGCAGACGTACGTGCGAACCGTACCGTGATCCCAGTGAGTTTGTCACAGGGCGCTTTAGTGGCATGAGAGAATGTGATGTATCCATCCGGAAATTGCTGCTCGTGTGAGACGAAGTGTTTCAGCAGTGCAACGGGTAAGCGCAGAATGGTTCAAGGAAGGCCGTAGAACACGATGAGGTCGGCCAGGTCGCAAGCACCACCACGACCTATCGCCCCCACCCTCGCAACCCGATCAGATCGACATCTCATCCGAAATGCAGATCTGCGTCCTCCTCGGCCCTGGCGCAACAGTGGAACAGTGGAACATAGCACACTGTCAGGAGCGGTAGTGTGTCACCGTTTATTATGGCATGGGTTACGTTCGCACTTCTCCGCCTACCTTTGGTGAATGTGCAGAATCATGCTAGAGGGCAATGGTGTATGGAACGATGTCACCGGGGACAGGAATGGCATCAGATAACATTTTCGGATGAATCCAGGTTCCGTTTGATTGAAAATGATGGCCGCATACTGGTTCGCCGTAGAGACGGGAGTGGTATAACAGTGACTGCATTCGTACAAGATACACAGCGACAACTCAAGGCCTAATGCTGTGGGGTGCTACAACCACAAATCACAGTTAGGATGTGTCTAGGGCACCGTTACCGGTGTAACGTACGTGAATGACATTCTGCGACACCTAGCCATGCCCTTTGTGCATAAAACTCAGGACGCCATTTTTCAACAAGGTATGGCCGACCACATGTTGTTGCACGAACCCGTGCCTTCTTGGTGTCACAGAATGTCAGCCCTTTGTCCTGAAGAACTACATCACCAGACTTGTCGTCAATCGAAAATGTGTGGGATATAGTGAATCGACAGGTGCAGTGCTGGGACTCAATGTCGATCACCGTAGATGAACTTTGGAACTAGGTGAATGTAGTATGGACGGCTATACCACTGGACGCCATTCGAGACTTATACGCGTCTGTGTCATCACACATGGAAGAAGTTATCAGGACCCATGGCAGACCCTGTGCCTTAGTCGGCAACAGAACACATGCTGAACCGGGGTGACTGAAATGAGCTGTGAATGTGAACGTCCTATCTCTAATCGTTCAAGGTGTAAATGTAAAACTTTAGAAGTTCTCCAGAGAAGACACACTCTATAGAAAATTGTGTACGAAGCAATGATTTACAGGCAGTGTTCAGAAATATTAATTTTTTTTACTATTTTTGCATGTCAGCAACATGTAATTCACATGTACACAAATGAAAATGATTTATTGCTTGCGTAGCTACGATTATACATTGTTACCATAAGAATAAAACTTATTGATAGCTACGTTGACGTTTTTGGTTTCTGAAGTCTTTCTTTTGCTGTTGCAATTTTTCATACGTAAAATGGGAGTTATGGCGTCTTTTGCAGCATGCAAAAGCATTATTTATCTGATATAAATAAGGACTTTTACAGTCTTAAAATAAGGCATGATTCCACTTAATTAATAAAACTAATTGCTGGTTTGGATTTACAAAAGCACAGGTAAATGCGATGTTACAAGTCTATTACTTAAAAAAGAATCTGTAATGATTTAAGCGAAACTTACGTTACGGAGTGACAAAATAAATTGATCGATACCGCGTCATAGTAGCTAATGAAGGTGCACAACGAAACGAACGTCCATTACTCCCAGAAACATTAAAACATACTTCTCAATTTTACACTCTGCGTGTAGTAGGGAGCCCCTTGTCTCCCATGTGTAAAATTCCACACTCGCCACATGTTTCCTATACATGAACTGAGCGCAACATCATTTGAACCGAGGACATCGCCGATACGGTTACTGCTTCGGTACATCGGTATAATCCTAAGACGGCGAAAAATTTTGCCAAATTTTCACTGTCGGCCTGCTTGAAAGGTGACGATATAATACCAGTATGCCAGATCTGAGCGTGGCATCTACAGATTACTAAGTCCAGCAGTCACTGAGACTTTGTGTGTGAAACCAAATGGTGACATTGTCACGAGCCTGGAAAAGTTTTGTTATTGATGGATGCAGAGTATTCGCAGATTTACACTGTAAACAACTGAGTGTGAAAGTGCTAAGTGATGAGGTGTTTACTATTGATCTCTGTGTACGACAAAAGCAAATTTCCTGCAAAATAATTAAGTTTCAGTACTTAACCTTCCTGGAACATTCAGGAAAGATCAATCATCATACTTAAGATTAATGTACATGCACCTATAATACACCTGATGATGGCAGGACGTAGTCGGGCTCATAAATATTAGTACTGAAAGTGTAGTAACATTATTTCAAAAGAGTAAAATGTGGATTTATTATTCCATACAGCGTAGCGACATTAAGGTCCATCCTGATTGGGGTACATTTTCAACCAAGCAAAATTTCAATGCGGAAAACTTAGATGTTGCAGTCGCTCTCGATAAGACTGATTGTTTGTCTGAATGTCGAGATATTCCCAATGACAGGTCCGAATTGTAACGGAGAAGTATGTCATAAACCGCTAATCTGCATCCCTTATCTTTCCGTACAAGCACACTGCTATCATTCCGAATGCATACGGAACGTTATCACCTCCGGAAAATACTACTGGCGCTGACATATTGAGCAGTAAACCGAATAACGACGTCATTATAGATTTGAGAATCTCTTGCGAACGACTGCGATGTGCGATATTATGCGCTCGTATCGTCCGTAAGCGCCCCTGCAGGCCCAGAAAGTCGGATCAGAGGTCTGAAAGAGAACAGATAAGGGTCACATTCCAACTTTTATATCTCTTCCGGTCACTGAAATCCAGTTTCAAAGGAGTTATTGTTGACCCGCGTTATGTGAAAGAACAGTATTTGCAACTCGTTTACGGGCAGTCAAGAGGGAGATGGAGATCGCGAAGCCCATAACAGGGCACCGTTATGTACTGAAAAAAGTGGCCGAGGTACCCCGTGTGAAAATAAGGTCTAGGCTCCGATTATAATTCAGAGCCATAATACATTCGACTAGTTATTTTGCTCTCATTCGTATTTAGCTCTCAAACTGTTAGGTCCTACACCGATATGGACGCTAAACGTCACTGATTTTGTTTACACTGTTTCCATGAAAATAAGATATGCACATTAATTTTATAAACCCTTCGTTAATTCCTATGATCGAATTTAAATGATACATAAATGTCAGATAACAAGCTCAATAAAACTTTCTGGCAAACTGAAGCCATGTACCGGACCGGCTCACGAATTTTGAACATTTGGCTCTTGCCGGGAAATGCCCAGCTTTGCAGGAACGACTCGTGGCTCATTCATTCTGGAGACTATCACACATTCTGCTTATGATCGTTACTATAATGTGTAACCACGCGCAACATAATGTTCCAGGATGCCTGACGGTGGCAATGTTCGAAACGCTTGATATTGGAATGGTAAAGTGAGTTTGTTTGCAGTCAGTGACCTTCCCCTCAGTGGGATACTCAGCATTTTACTGACAGGACAAATTTTTCAACACTGTCGCATGCTTCCTTCCTGACTTTATATCGTTTTTATGTAACATTCGTGAAATTTGAGAAGTAGAAGAGAGGAACCGAAGCTGTACTGGCGTGTCTTGCCTCATATGTGGTTCTGTGGTTAACTTAGAAGACGCTGAACTACTGGCGTAATCGTAACATCGAAGAGCCTTGATGTCCATTTCTAACGTACTATGATAGAACTGGAATAGGATTTAGCCTGTCATTTCTATGAATGCCACGTTGATTCTGCATCTGTGATTGAGAAACACAAACAACTGAAGCCTTAAAAACACTTGGCAGTATTTCAGTGTACATGCAATGATCTGTACCAGTGGGAAATGGGGAATGAACTCCACTCACAGCACGCTACAGCATCCACTATTCTCTAGAAACCAAATATACTGCCTCGCCTCTGTCAACATGTCCCACCTTTCTCCAATAACCCATTCTTCTCCTTTCTTACCAGCACAAATTTCGTCACCTTCACCTCCTTTACCCGGAAACAACTATTGGATTTTTCTTGCCAACTCTACGTCTTACACCCCAAATAAGGGTATATTTCCTACTCTACCTGCCCCACAGCACATAAACTCTCTTCATTCGTTCTTTCTTAAATTCACATCCTACTACGTTTCCTAATATCATTTTCAAGGTTACATCATTTGGTAGGTCTCTAATATAGTATTATCAGCTCTCGCATCTGTCACCTTCACCACAGAGAAGGAATGCAACCACATCGAATCATGCATTTATACACCATTACTGTGTTGTTGTTTTTGTGATCTTCAGTCCAAAGACTGCTTTGATGCATCTCTCCACGCCAGTCTATTCTGTGCAAGCCTCTTCATCACCGAATAACTATTGCAACTTATACCCATTTGAATTTGCTTACTGCATTCATGCCTAGGTCTCAATGTACAGTTTTTATCACTTCTCCTACCGCCGCCCCCCCCCCCCCCCCCCATTTGAACACAGTTCCCTCCACAAAATAACTGACAATAACTTGATGTCTCAGAATGTGTCCCATCAAGTAATCCCATCTTTTAGTCATGTTTCTCTCAAATTTGTGTTCCCGCCAATTCGCTTCTGTACCTCCTAGATAGTTATTCGATCCAGCCCTTCAATGATAAACGCGATTCTACACCAACACACTTCAAAAGTTTTAGTTATCTTCTTGACTGAACTGCTTATCGTTTACGTTTCACTTCCATACAACGTTAAACTGCGGACAAACACCTTCAGAATTAACTGTATAATAGATGTTACCACAT
The DNA here is from genome assembly GCF_021461385.2 of Schistocerca piceifrons. Classification (NCBI taxonomy): domain Eukaryota; kingdom Metazoa; phylum Arthropoda; class Insecta; order Orthoptera; family Acrididae; genus Schistocerca; species Schistocerca piceifrons. The sequence continues at coordinate 155,120,791 of NC_060143.1, forward strand.
TCCCCTTTTTCAGGAATATTGCTCTTGTTATTGCTAGTCTACATTCAATATACTCTCTTCTTCGGCTGTCATCGGTTATTTTGATGTCAGAATACATAAACAAGTCTACTATTTTTACTACGTCATTTCCTAATCCAATTCCCTCAACATCACCTGATTTAATTCGGCAACATTCCATTATCTTATTGTACTTTTGCTGATGTTCTTTTTATAATCCCTCTCCAAGAAACAATCCATTGTCTCCTACGGTTCTGCCATGACGTTTAATGACTCCGATCGAACTGCAATGTCATCAGAAAAGCTCACGGTTTTTATTTCTTGTCCTAAACTTTAATTTCCTATCAAAATTTCTCCGTGGTTTCCTTTAGTTTTTGCTCAATGTACAGTCTGATTAACATAGGTCTTAGCCTCCAGCCTTGCATCACAGCCTTCTCAACTACTGCACCCTTTCCATGTATTTCTATTCGTATAAATGCAGTATTGTCTCTGTACGAGTTACAAATAACCTATCGTTCCCTGTATTTGATCAGCTGTCGTCAAAATTTCAAAGACTGTAGCCCAGCCTACTATGTCAAAACTTTTCTTTAAATCTCAAAATGCTGTAAATGTACGTTTGCCTTTCAGAAAGCCGTATTCTAAGGAGAGATGTAGTGTAAGTACACTACTGGCCACTAAAATTGCTACACCAAAAAGATGACGTGTTGCAGATGAGAAATTTAACCGACAGGAAGAAAATGCTGTGATATGCAAATGCTTAGCTTTTCAGAGCATTCACACAAGGTTGGCGCCGGTGGCGACACTACAACGTGCTGACATGAGGAAAGTTTCCAACCGATTTCTCATACACAAACAGTACTTCACCGGAGTTGCCTGCTGAAACGTTGTTGTGATGCCTCGTGTAAGGAGGAGAAACGCGTACCATCACGTTTCCGAGCCAGCCGGTGTGGCCGAGCGGTTCTAGGCGCTACAGTCTGGAACCGCGCGACCGCTAAGGTCGCAGATTCGAATCCTGCGTCGGGCATGGATGTGTGTAATGTCCTCAGGTTAGTTAGGCTTAAGTAGTTCTAAGTTCTAGGGGACTGATGACCTTAGAAGTTAAGTCCCATAGTCCTCAGAGCCATTTGAACCATTTGAGCCAAGTTACCGACTCTGATAAAGGGCGGATTGTAGCCTATCGCGATTGCGGTTTATCGTATCGCGACATTGCTGCCTCCGTCGGTCGAGGTCCGATGACTGATAGCAGCATGTGGAATCGGTGGGTTCAGGAGGGTAATACGGAACGCCATGCTGGATCCCAACGGCCTCGTATCACTAGCAGTCGAGATGACAGGCATGTTATCCGCATGGCTGTAAAGGATCGTGCAGCCACGTCTCGATCCCTGAGTCAACAGATGGGGACGTTTGCAAGACAACAACCTCCTGCATGAACATTTCGACGACGTTTGCAGCAGCTTGGACTATCAGCTCGGAGACCATGGCTGCGGTTACCCTTGACGCTGTATCACAGAGAGGAGCGCCTGTGATAGTGTACTCAACGACGAACCTGGATGCACGAATGGCAAAACGTCATTTTTTCGGATGAATCCAGTTTCTGTTTACAGCATCATGATGGTCGCATCCGTGTTTAGCGACATCGCGGTGAACGCATACTGGAAGCGTGTATTCGTCATCGCCATAGTGGCGTATCACCCGGCGCGATGTTATGGGGTGTGCCATTGGTTACACGTCTCGGTCACCTCTTGTTCGCACTGACGGCACTTTGAACAGTGGAAGTTACATTTCAAATGTGTTGCGACCCGTGGCTCTACTCTTCATTCGATCTCTGTGAAACAATACATTTCAGCAGGATAATGAACGACCGCATGTTGCAGGTCCTGTACGGGCCTTTCTGGATACAGAAAACGTTCGACTGCAACCCTGGCTAGCAGATTATACAGATCTCTCACCAACTGAAAACGTCTGGTTAATGGTGGCCGAGCAACTGGCTCGTCACAGCACGGCAGCCACTACTCTTGATGAACTGTGGTATCGTGTTGAAGCTGCATGGGCAGCTGTACCTGTACACGCCATCCTAGCTCTGTTTGACCCAATGCCCAGGCGTGTCAAGGCCGTTATTACGGCCAGAGTTGGTTGTTCTGGGTACTGATTTCTCAGGATCTATGCACCCAAGTTGCGTGAAAATGTAATCACATGTCAGTTGTAGTATAATATATTTCTCCAATGAATACCTGTGTATCATCAGCATTTCTTCTTGGTGTAGCAATAGTGTATTTCCAAACGTGTTCCTAAATTTTTCAGGAATCGAAACTGATCTACACTGTCGTTGCTTTCGATTGGGTTTTCCGGTCTTCTCAAAATAATCTGTGTCAATGGTTTGCAACCTCAGCCGCGTGATGTAGCCGCGTGGTTTGAGGCGTTCTGTCACGGTTCGTGCAGCTTCCCCCGTCGAAGGCACGCGTCCTCCCTCGGGCATGGGTGTGAGAGGTATCCTTAGCGTAAGTTAGTTTAAGTTAGATTACGTAGTAGTGTGTAAGCCTAGAGTTCGATGACCTCAGCCGTTTGGACCCATAGGACCTTACCAAAATTTTCCAAATATGCAACCATAGCTTATTAAACTGATGGTTTAACATTATTCGCACCCATCAGTATCTGCTTTCTTTGGAACAGGAATTATTACAGTCCTTTGGAAGCCTAAGACTATTTTGCCTGTCTCAAATACTGTCCACACCACGTGGACTAGTCTGCCTAGTCCTCCCAAGGGTCTCAGTATAACTGAAATGAGAAAGTGTCTACACCAGGAGCCTTGTCTCCAATTTGGCCTTTCAGCGCTCTGTCATAATTCTTCTAGCAATATCAACTCTACCATCACCTACTTCCCCTTCTGTTTCAATAGTATTGCCATTAATTCCTTCATGAATACATTATATGTATTCCCTCCTTCTTTCATTTTTCTCTTATTTGCTTACTACCGACCTCCCACCTCAGCTCTCGATATTCATACAACTGCGTTTCTTTTTACCAATGGCCCCATTAATTTTCACCTCGCCATGCATATTTCTACGGCCTTTTTTTCGCCCTCTAGCCATTTCTGTTTAGCCATACTGTATTTTCTATGAGCCTCATTTTCTGCACTTCTGTATTCTCATCGCTTGCTTCATTTGCATTTTTATATTTTCTTATTTCGCCCATTAAATTCTATATATAATGAGTTACGCAGCTATTTATACTACACTTTTCCTTCTTACTTATAAAATTTTGTACTGTCTTCACTATTTCATCTCTGAAAGGTACCCATTCGTCTTCTGCTGCATTCCTGCGCCCTGCTTCAGTGCAACGTTGCATACTGATCCCTCTGAAACTGTTAAAAACCTCTTTTTTTAAAAAAAATTCTTCTGATCTCATTTGCTTATTTTCCTATTTTTCTGCAATTCCCCGAGTTATAATTTTCAGTTCATAATCCATAAATTACAGTCAGAATCACCATTTTCCCATGGAAATGTGGTACATTGAAAGATCTCATTTCTAAACCCCTCTCTTACCGTTATACAATTAATTTGTCACCTTCCGTTGTGTACATTTCCCTTCCACGTTTGTAGTTTACATTCTTTATTTTTAAATCAAGTTTTAGCTGTGATTAAACTATGCTGTGTGCAAATTTCTACGAGACATTTCTCTCTGTCATTAATTTCCTTCGGTCCCTATTCTTCTATTAATATTACTTTTCTTCATTTCCTTCTGGCGAGTACCAGTCGCTAATCGGAGTTGAATTTTTGTCTCTCCTATCTATTTGAATAATTTCGTTTATCTCGTCATGCGCTATTTGAATCTTTTTCATTATTTTGTAGATTTTTACAGATTATGTGTATGACATGTAATAATTTTAAACAAATATACAATCACAAACTGTGGGGCCTATAATTTCATTGCAGGAAGTTGATAAGATAAAAAGTAAACGACATTAAATTGTGGCAGAATCAACTGATTTCGATAAGCAAATCGTCCGACTTAAAAAGGAGCATATGTCACATTTCAAGAAATACTAAACTCACCCATGATTTATCGGCGAAGAAAATACAGCGCCGTAATTGAGAAAGAAGCTAAAAGTTACAAATGATACGAGCAACGAAGATTTGGAAGAGACTGTTTAGTCAGTTGTACTATAGCCTGTGTACGAGTGAATGTTAAAAGGAAAATAACTTCTCTGTTCCAATATTAGCACCGTACCACTGCAACGTAACTTCAACTAATTTTCTACAAAATATTATTTTTAAAATCTGCAAGAAACATGAACAATTTTTCGTTGATAACTTTGACATAATGATGTAATTCTGGTAGCATTGGTGACTTAGGTGACCAGGTCATCGACAGTGCCACACGTAGATAACAACGACTAAGTACTGCCGAAATTATTTTCTGCTTATAAATTGAATGAAATTCCGATTAAATGACTTAGGATTTGCTGGTTTATATCAGACTGATTACTAAATAAGAAGGATTATTGGTATGTAAAACATTTGTTCTTGTGAATCACAGGCATTATTTCTGGGAACACACAAAACACACAACGTCGAGAAAATCAAGAAAATAATTTTCTCCAACTCCCCTCCATGAAGAAATTCGCCAAATCCTGTTCTAATGATTTAATTTGTTTGCAAAATACAACTGCTGTAAAAAATAACTAATGTACAACAGAAAAATGACAATATTTTTTCATCAGCCTTATAGACCTCACAATTTTCTGCATTACTTTTAGGTTCCCGGCGACCTGAGGAACGTTAGAAGGTGGGTTCGTGGACGCACTATACATATCTACACGGTTTCACTGGCCGCCTTGTCTCACGCTTTTAATAACTTTCTGAACACGCATTTAATAACTGTACGAGATACACGTTATGACCGTACAACTATTAAAAACTACAACAATGAAACTAGGAGCAAGAGTTCTAATGCAGGCAGCAGCCTTTGGTTAGAGAGACAGCACGCTTGAGGTCTATGTATACCTAGCCAGCGGTTAGGTGTATTGCTACAAGCTAAACTTTAACGGTGATACAGCCCTATTCACTATCATCCACCCAGATTCCCGATTGGGAAGACAAACGTAGCTTGGAATTTTGTGAGTGCGGTGGAAATCGTGTCTTGATTTTCTTTGGCACCTTTGCAGAAATACACTGAAGAGCCAAAGGAACATCACAGATATGCTCAATAATGCTCATGTGTGAGGAGTACGGTAGCCAGGGGAAGTGTTTGAACTCATGAGAGTGCTCCTGGAGCCACTCTGTAGCATCTGGGGTGTCGCATTATCCTGCTGGAATTGTCCAAATCCGTCGGAATGCATAATGGACATGACTGGAGGCAGGTGATAAGACAGGATGCTTACGTACGTGTCACCTGTCAGAGTCGTATCTAGACCTATCAGGGGTCCCATATTACTCCAACTGCACACTCACTCCCATTACAGAGCGTCCAACAGATTGAACAGTCCCTTGCTGACTTGCAGGGTCCACAGATTAATGAGGTTGTCTCCATACACGTACATGAACAATCGCTCGACACAATGTGAAACGAGACTCGTCCGACCAGGCAACATGTTTCCAGTCATCAACAATGTCGGTGCTGAGGTGACCAAGCGTGGCGTGATGCTTAGCATCGTGCAGTCATCAAGCGTGTACGAGTGGGCCTCCGGATGAAAAAGCCCATATCGATGTTTCATTGAATGGTTCGCACGCTCACACCTGTTAATGGTCCAGCATTGATATCTGCAGCAATTTAGGGAAGGGTTGCACACCCGCCAGTTTCAACGGTTCTCTTCAGTCGTCGTTAGTCCCGTTCTTGCAGGATCTTTTTCCCGCAGCAGCGATGCCGCAGATTTAATGTTTTACCATATTCCTTGTATTCATAGTACACTCGTGAAATGATCGTCGGGGAAAAGTCCCAATTTCATCGCTACCTCGAAGATGCAGTGTCCCATCACTCGTTACCCGATTATTACGCCAGTTTCAGACTCACATAAAAGTTGAAAATTTTTAAAATGTGTGGTAACATCTTATGGGACCAAACAGCTCTGGCCAGCAGTCCCTAAGCTTACACATTACTTAGTCTAACTTAAACTAACTTACGCTAAGGACAAGACACACACCCACGCCCGAGGGAGGACTTGAACCTCCGAGGGGAGGAGCCGTGCTGACAGTGACGAGACGCCCTAGACCGCGCGGCTACACCGCGCGGCCACTTTAGTGTAGACAGCCTGCTACTGTAGCAGCAGTAACCCACCTAACTGCGCCAGACATTTGTTGCCTTACGTAGGCGTTGCTGACCGCAGCGCCGTATGCTGCCTGTTTATTAATCTCTGTATCTGAATACGTATGACTGTATCAGTTTCTTTGGTTCTTCAGCTTAGGGACGTATGGCTGCATCGCGCTGTTTTGTATTTATGCTAAACAGATCACCGACAATATAGAGTGATGTATTACTGTTCTCATTCTCAGAAGTCCACTTTTTGGAGTGGCGGTTACGTGATGCCCATTTAGTTGACCAACACTTGCTGTCCTGAAAAAAGAACTTCACGCTATAGAAGTGTGGTCACCATAGGGTGGCAGTACCGTCTTATTTAAATTGGAGAAACAGGGGACGGATATGGTAACAGCTTACAATCCAATATTCTTACTAGTCCTGCTCTTGTACACACCAGTGCTTCGCACAGCATAACAATTCAACACTGACAGGCATATGAGTTTGACCATAATCCTCCCAGACACTCACTGAGGAACATTTGTTCACAGTGAATGTGTCTGAATAAACTTCTGATTTCGTAAAAATCAAATGACCTATCTCACCAGCATCTCATACAATCAGTTGTATGTTCTGGCACATTAAAAAATATACAATACAACATTTTGTCTCCAAATTTCCTTTACTTTATCTTGACATCGAGTCGTGTTTAACGTAAACTGTGAAGATCTTGTGTTGTTGTAACAGCAGAGAAATCACAGTCTAACAACAGATTTTATCCTTATTGTAAATTTTGGCAGAACACTTCATCGATTCTGGTCAATGCAAGCGGAGCCTTTTAGAATTCGGTTGTGAAGGGAGAAGTTAAGTAAGTTTGTCTAGAGATATAATTAACAGATAGGTCGCTTTCAGCCTGGACAAATAATAGAATTCAGTGCTTTCCATAATAAACTCGCAAAGAGGTCGCTAATGTGGAGCACATAATAATACCCCAGCATAGATACTAACAACAGACTCAGTTCACTCATATTCCTTGCTACGGATCAACGTCTCTGTTGCTTGTGCATCGGTAGCTTCACCCACAATAACACGGTCTGCGGATTTATAGAGACGGAGCTTCAGTTTATCCGCTCTCCCTGAAGACGGATGACGGATTTACGGTTGAAGTACTGGAAAAGAAATGGGGCTAAAAATGGCTCTGAGCACTATGGGACGTAACATTTGAGGTCATCAGCCCCCTAGACTACTTAAACCTAACTAACCTAAGGACATCACACAAATCTAAGCCCATGGCAGGATTCGAACCTGCAACCGTAGTAGCCGAACGGTTCCGGACTGATGCGCCTAGAACCACTCGGCCACAGCAGCCGGAAAGAAATGGAGGCTATGCTCGTTAACACTAGACATATATTAGATCATTGAGTTTTAATTTGAGCACTTTGCTTCGTATGTTTTCAAGTAGGTACCTGATCCCCAGTCCGTTTTGCATCATACCGTACACTCACTCGATGCCAGGGAAGGCAGCTGTCGCGATGACTCTCTGTGCTTGCACTGCGAGGTAACAACAGGCACTAACTGTAACTGTTTCACACCACTATCTAGTCAAGAGATGACATTAGTTCCCGCTATGGTTGGTTTTACCAGGTGGCCATGGTACAGAAGCAAGTTACAAAATCTGAAAAACAGCATTTGGCCAACGTCTCATCAAGAGAGATCAAAGCGTAAGGAAAAGTGTGTTGAGGACCGAAAGACCAATAATAAGTCCTCGCTGATATTCAATGAATTGAACGAACTGATTTTGGCCATGTTCCGAGTTCCACATTGTCAAGAGTTTACTGAGAATACCAAATTTTAGGCATTACCTAGAACCACTGACAACGCAGTGACCGACGGCATTCACTTAACGACCGAGAGCATCGATGTGCGCGTACAGCTGTCAAAGGTAACAAATAAACAACACTGCCTGAAATAACCGAAGAAATGAGCGTAGGACGGACAATTAATACAGGGCAATGCTGTGAAATTTTGCGTTAATGGGTTACAGCAACAGACTACTGACGCAAGTGCCTATATGAACAGCACGACATCGCCTGCAGCGTTTCTCCTAGGTTCGTGACCATAGACTGGGTCCTAGACGACTGAAAAACGGTGGCCTGGTCAGATGAGTCCCTATTTCAGTAGGCTAGAGCTAATAGTAAGGTGCGAGTGTGGCGCAGACCCCACGAAGCCATGGATTCAAGTTGTCAAGAAGTCATTGTAGGGTGGCCTCGTCATGGTTAGGACTGTGTTTGCATGGAATGGTCTGGGTCCTCTGGTTACGTTCGGCTACCTGGAAACCTCACAATTTTTAGTGATGGTTTTGAACGACATTTAGAACAATTCTGTAGCGGCACCACTGTTTAGGATAGGAAAAGGTAGTTTTGTGCGATTTTCGGAGCATGAGTTACAGCCAGGTACGGGATGGATTGCAGTAAGTTACGTTGATCAGTGGCTGCGAAGTGGAATGGAGGCCACAGGGCCGTCGAACCGTTGAGAAGAGTCAACGCTGAGGTTTGCATGTCGCAGGTTACAGGAAGAAGGGGCCCACTGGCGCAACCGGGGTGTGGTGCGTACGCGACTCGGAGCAATGCGTTAGCGGAACAGAGGTGCGCAGCCGAGTATAAATAGGTGTTGTTTACTAACGAGATGCATTGAAGACTGACAGCTCTCCTGGATGGCGGGGTGTGTAGCACCACTAGCTAAACACAGCAACAGATGGGGCGACTGCGTCCTAGTCCATGAGGGTTCGTTGGTTCGACGCTCTGAGGCCAACGTGGGGGATTCGAGTGTGGCAGCTCTCCTGGACGGCGGCACATATCACGCTGCCGGGCTACACGCAGCAACAGATGGGGCGACAGCGTCCTAGTCCACGGCGGGTCATTGGTTCGACCCTCTGAGGCCGACGCGGGGTCCGCAGCCAGCCATGGCAGGCCACTCTTCGGCTCGCTACCACGGACAGTCGTCTCGGCTCCCTACACATGCCGGAGACTTTCGTGGCGAGGGGCCGCAGATTCAGAAGCCGGATCGCAGGAGGTCGTTGCCGCCACGTTCCCAGCTACGCCAGCCGAGGAAGAAGCAGCAGCGGGGCCGGCCTACGGCTCCCAGCGGAGCAGCACGGAGTCAACGGGGACGGTGGTCGCTGAGTCGGCTGCTGGCGCAGCTATCCTGACGCAACTGGAACTCTACAGCTGGCGAACAAGGCTGGCAAGAACAGCGTTGCGTTGCACAGGTCGCAGGGGCAGTGGGCTCAGCATTGCGGGGCCTGTGACGCGGACTGAGGTCAACGAAGCACTTTAGTGGAAACGAATAAATCATTTTAAGCTCGGCCGACTTTTAATACTTCACCTCCTGGCACCCACCCACTACAATTCGAATTCGAGCGAACGATTTGGCCACCCACATCACCCGACATGAATTCCACCGAACACTTATGGGATCTAATCAAGGCCATATCGTGCACAAATTCCAGCACCGGAAACATTTTTGCAATTATGGACGGCTGTAGAAGCAGCGTGACTCACTATTTCTCCAGGGGACTTCCAATGACTTGTTGGGTCATAACCGCGCCGAGTTGCTTCAGTATCCAAGGCACAAGGAGGTCTGACGCGATATTAGGAGTAGACCACGACTTTCGTCACTTCATTGTGTACTGCAACAGTCTCAGAGTTTCGAAGCTCAGTCCCCACAGCTTAAGAGTGCAGACGTCTTTGACTCGGAGCAATCATTGCTGTCTGGCTCACATATTCAGACACGTTCATTCGTATTGCACTTAGAGACGTTCTGTCCCGCAGGAGCGGTGACTCCCACGTCCCTCACGTGTGAGCCTTACGCCTGGCCGCATCAGCAGCGCCAGCGGCTGCGTGCTGCGCGGCGATGGTCTGTGGATTCGCGGGCCTCATTAACATGCAAAGCGCTGTAAACGCAGCCGCCGCTGGCTCTGTCCGGCCAGGCTGCTCACAGCTGCCGCCACTGTCGCTCATTCAACGCCACCTGCTTGTCCGACACTACTCGTAAATCAACACAGCTCGCTCTCACCAGCGGGACTGTAATTTAATGCTGCCGAATGCGCTTAGAGCAACATGCAAATCTACGTAAGAGCCTGGAGCAGCGGCATATACTGAAGCCCTAAAGAAACTTTTGTAGGCATATGTATTCAAATACAGAGATGTGTAAACATGCAGAATACGGCGCTGCGGTCGGCAACGCCTATATGAGACAAGTGTCTGGCGCAATTGCTAGATCCATTACTGCTGCTAAAATGGCAGTTTATCAAGATTTAAGTGAGTTTGAACGTGGTGTTATAGTCGGCGCACTAGCGATGTGGCACAGCATCTCCGAGATAGCGATGAAGTGGGGACTTTCCAGTACGACCATTTCATGAATGTACCGTGACTATCGGGAATCTGGTGAAATATCAAATCTGCGACATCTCTGCTGCCTGGAAGAACGGGATCAACGACGATTGAAGATATTCGTTCAACGTGACAGAAGGGCAGCCCTTTCGCAAATTGCTGCAGATATCAATGCTGGGCAATCAACAAGTGTCAAAGTGCGAATCATTCAACGAAACATAATCGATATGGGCTTTCAGAGCCGAAGGCCCACTCTTGTACCCTTGATGACTGCATTACACGAAGCTTTACGTCACGCCTGGACCCGTCAACACCGACCGACAATGGACTGTTGATGACTGGTAACATGTTGCCTGGTCGGACGAGTCTCATTTCAAATTATATCGAGCGGATGTACGTGTATGGGTATGGAGACAACCTCCTGAATCCGTGTACCCTGCACGTCAGCGTAGGACTTTTCAGTCTGGTGGAGGATCTTTAACAGTGTGGGGCGTTGGTTAGTTGGTTTGTAGGATTGACAGGACCAGACTACTAGGGTCATATGTCTCTTTTTCCACGAACTTGAAACGCCCATAAAGAATAAGAACAAACAATGGAGATGACAAGAGACGACACAGGACAAGAAAGACACAGACATAGACCAGAAAAAAGGAATTATAACGACACTGATTGTTACAGTGGTTGACCGACCATAGAAACAAAAAAGGGAAAGCCTGAAACAAAGAAACGCACTAAAACCCCAGTCTAAAATCGTAGGCCAAAAGGCCAGACTCAATACAAAAAAAGGACAAACACTTAGATCAAGCGATAAAATCCCATGCACGAATAAAACTCAAAACTAAATCTGCCATCGCAACGTCTAGATACAACCTTGACAGGTGACAAGTACATAAGCATCCTGTCTGGTTACCTGCATCCTTTCTTGTCCATTGTGCATTCCGCCAGACTTGGCCAAATCCAGCACTACAACGCGACATCTCACACGTCCAGAATGGCTACAGAGTGGCTCCAGAAACACTCTTCTGAGTTAAAATACTTTCGATGGCTACCAAACTTCGAAGACTTGAACATTACTAAGCATATCTGGAATGCCTTGCAACGTGCTTTTCAGAAGAGATGTCGATCCCCTCGTATCCTTACGGATTATGGATCGCCTTGCATGATTCTTGGTGTCAGTTGGCTCCAGCACTATTTCAGACATTAGTGGAGACCCTGCCACGTCGTGTTGCGGCACTTCTGCGTGCCAGCGGGGATCCTACAAGGTCTCTAGAGAGGTGTGAGCACATCTTATTTTGGATAGGAATCCATGTCCAGGAACGCACTGTTTTCGTTCTACAACGGTTTCAGTTCAAGTATATAAAGCTTCAATAACTGATGCTAGAAAAATATAAGTCTCAGTGTGGCTTGTCCTTGTATGCAATAGAGTACGCAGCATGACGTATACTACGTCAGACCGTCGCCTGATGTTAAATAACGTCTACCTTGCAGCTTATCGATCATGTCACTGGGCCATACTTTCTTCCACTAAAGTTAACTGGTCCTGTATAATTGATCTTTCCACAAAGTGTATTGGACCCATTCTAGGAAGTTGTGCCACTGATGTCCGTCTTGTAACGTGGTTTCAGCGTGATGGTGCACCGCTTCACTTCTCAGGTGCGTTTCTGAGATATCTCAACAGACGACGTGGTGAAAAGATAGAGGGCGTAGTGGTCCAACCGCCTGGCCGCCACAATTGTCCGAGTTAACTCCTTGAACTACTTCTTGTGGGATCGTATGCAAAGCTTCTTTTACGAGACTCCTGTACAGACAGAAGAATACCTCCTGGTACGAATTCTGGCAGCTGCACTAGAAAGTGAAAAGACACAAAATGGGATGGATATTGTGTACCAGAAAATGCTTCGTAGGTACAATGTCTGTAACAACGTTGGTAGTCGCCACATCGAGTTGCTGTTGTAACGCAGCAGTACTGTTATGTAAGTACAGTATGCTTTGTTCTTCCCTGTTTTGGAAAAATGTAAGCACATCATGTTTGAGTGTTAATACACGCAAAGATGCTTCAGTAATAAATGGATGTTTCGTTATGAATTCTTTCTAATTGTTACCTAATAAGTGTACTGTCTCCCGCCTAATTCAATTACTCAAGCATTTGTATTGTAACTGTCGCAGAATGGAAGCCGTACATTTCCGGGCAAGGAGTCCTATTCATTATATTGTGTACTCAGTGCCCTCCACAGTCCTTAGAAGTTTGTAACGGGAATTTACAAGTACCCTGTATATAAAGGGCACTTAAATAGTATGTCACACTGAAAGGTTCACACAAGGAGAAAGTCACCCACTTTACATGATTTGGTAACATTTTATAAATAAATTTAACTTGCGTTATAGAAGAATCTTAGAGAAACACATTGTCAGCCATTTGTATTATGAGAACATTTAATTTGTAAAAAATATTTTACCGACTGTAATTTATCGATTTACTGTATCAGTTAACTGAAACACAATTTTCAATAGCACGAGTTTATCAGTCATATGTGTAACAGATCGATTGCAAAGATCTTAACTTCCATAGGTACATTTTTAAAGATTGGACAAGTGAAAGGATAGTTTGCCTTCACGTATTAAGATAAGCAGTGTTGAGTAAACCGGCGGGCACTAGGAAGAACAGCAAGTTGCAGTCGAGACTTGGGCGAAATGTGACATTCATCGATTGGCTTAACTGAGGGGCTCTGGGCGAGAACAACTGGTTAATTTTTCAAGGTGAGGTGTTTTGGGAGTGGTGAGTAGCATTTTTTTATGAATTTTTTTCTTTATTTTTTTATTTTTTTTAATTTTTTTTTTTTTTTTTTTTTTTTTTTTTTTTTTTTTTTTTTTTTGTCATCGGTCTTCTGACTGGTTATATGCGGCCCGTCACGAATTCCTCTCCTGTGCTTCGTTTTTCATCTCAGAGTAGCACTTGCAACCTACGTCTTCTATTATTTGCTCGTTGTATTACAATCTTCGGTTTCCTCTACAGTTTTTGCCTTCTACAGCTACCTCTAGTACCATGGACGTCAATCCCTTATGTCTTAACTGATGTCCTATCATCCTGTCCCTTCTTCTTAGCAGTGTTTTCCACATATTCTATTCCTCTCCGATTCTGCATAGAACCACTTCATTCCTTACCTTATCAGCCCACTTGATTTTCAACATTCGTCCGTAGCGCCACATCTCAAATGCTTCGATTCCCTTCTGTTCCGGTTTTCCCACCGCCCATGTTTCACTACCATACAATGCTGTGCTTCAGACGTACATTCTCAGTAATTTCTTCCTTAAATTAAGACCGGGATTTGATATTAGTAGACTTCTCTTGGCCAGGAATGTCGTTTTTGCCATTGCTAGCCTTCTTTTGATGGTCTCCTTCCTCCGTCCGTCACTCGTTATTTTACTGCCTAGGTAGCAGAATTCCTTAACTTCATCTACTTCGCGATCATCGATCCAGATATTAAGTTTCTCGCTGTTCTCATTTCTACTACTTCGCACTACCTTAGCCTTTCTTCGATTTCCTTACAATCCATACTCTCTACTCAGTAGACCGTTCATCCCATTCAGCAGATCATGTACAGATTTAACAGTAGGGGCGAAAGACTACATCCTTGTCTTACGCCTTTATGATACGAGCACTTCGTTCTTGGTCGTTCACTCTAATTATTCCCTCTTGACTGTTGTCCATATTGTATTTCACCCGTCTCACCCTATAGCTTACCCGTATTTTTCTCAAAATTTTGAACATCTTGCACCATTTTACATAGTCGAACAGACGGATACTATGAACGTGTCTTGACTTTTCTTTAGTCTTGCTTCCATTACTAACCGCAACGTCAGAATTGCTTCTCTCGTGCCATTACCTTTCCTAAAGCCAAACTGATCGTCATCTAGCGCATCCTCAATTTTCTTTTCCATTTTTATGCATATTATTCTTGTCAGTAACCTAGATGCATGAGCTATTAATCTGATTGTGCGATAATTCTTACTTGTCAGCTCTTGATGTCTTTGGTTTTGTCTGGATGATGTTTTTCCGAAAGTCAGATGGTTTGTCGCCAGACTCATACGTCCTACACACCAACGTGAACAGTCGTTTAGTTGCCACTTCCCCCAACGATTTTAGAAATTCTGAGGGAATGTTATCTATCCTTTCTACCTTATTTGATCTTAAGTCCACCGAAGCTCTTTTAAATTGTGATACTAATACTGGGTCCATTACCTCTTCTAAATCGACTCCTGTTTCTTCTTCTACCACATCAGACAAATCTTCCCCTTATAGAGGCTTTCAACGTATGCTTTCCACCTATTGGCTCTCTCGTCTGCATTTAAGAGTGGAATTCCCGCAGCACTCTTAATGTTATCACCCTTCCTTTTAATGTCGCCGAAGGTTGTTTTGACTTTCCTGTAAGCTGAGTCAGTCCTAACGACAACCAATTCTTTTTCTATTTCGTCACATTTTACATGCAGCCATCTCGTCTTAGCTTCCCTGCGCTTCCTGTTTACTTCATTCCTCAGCGACTTGTATTTCTGTATTCCTGAGTTTCCGGAAACATTTTTATACTTCTTCCTTTCATCGATTAATTGAAGTTTTTCTTCTGTTACCCATGATTTCTTCGCAGTTACGTTCTCAGTACCTCTGTTTTCCTTCCCAACTTCTGTTATCGCCCCTTTTATGGATGTTCTCTTCAACTGTACTGCCTACGGAGCTATTCCTTGTTGCTGTATTTATAGCCTTCGAGAACTCGAAATGTTTCTCGTCATTCCGAGTCCTTCCATATCCTTCTTCTTTGCGTATTGATTCTTACTTACTAATGTCTTAAACTTCAGCCTACTCTTCATCACTACAACGTTGTGATCTGAGTCTATATCTGCTCCTGGGTACGCCTTACAATCCAGTATCTGATTTCGGAATCTCTGTCTGACCATGATGTAATCTAATTGAAATCTTCCCGTATCTCCCGGCCTTTTCCAAGTATACCTCCTCCTCTTGTGATTCTTGAACAGGGTATTCGCTATTACTAGCTGAAACTTGTTACAGAACTCAATTAGTCTTTCTCCTCTTTCATTCCTTGTCCCAAGCCCATATTCTCCTGTAACCTTTTCTTCTACTCCTTCCCCTACAACTGCATTCCAGTCGCCCATGACTATTAGATTTTCGTCCCCCTTTACATACTGCATTACCCTTTCAATATCCTCATACACTTTGTCTATCTGTTCATCTTCAGCTTGCGACGTCGGCATGTATACCTGAACTACAGTTGTCTGTGTTGGTCTGCAGTCGATTCTGATTAGAACAACCCGGTCACTGAACTGTTCACAGTAACACACCCTCTGCCCTACCTTCCTATTCATAACGAATCCTACACCTGTTATACCATTTTCTGCTGCTGTTGATATTACCCGATACTCATCTGACCAGAAATCCTTTCTTCCTTCCACTTCACTTCACTAACCCCTACTATTTGTAGATTGAGCCTTTGCATTTCCCTTTTCAGATTTTCTAGTTTCCCTACCACGTTCAAGCTTCTGACATTCCACGCCCCGAATCGTAGAATGTTATTATTTCGTTGATTATTCATTCCTTTCCTCGTGGTAACGTCCGCCTTGGCAATCCTCTCCCAGAGATCCGAATGGGGGACTATTCCCTAATCTTTTACTAAAGGAGAGATCATTTCTTCAATTACAGGCCACATGTCTTGTGGGTACACATTACGTGTCTTTAACGCAGTGTTATCCATAGCCTTCTGCACCTTCAAGCCGTTGATCTTTGTTGATTCCTCCACCTTTAGCGGCAGTTTCCCACCCCTAGGGCAAGAGAGTGCCCAGAACCTCTCTTCGCTCCTCCGCCATCTTTGTCCAGGGCGTTAGCAGAATGAGGGTGACTTCTTATGGCGGAAGTCTTCGGCCGCTAATGCTGATTATTAATCAAAATCTAAGCACTGGCGGGATTCGAACTCGTAACAGAAAACGATTCGATTATGAATCACAGACCCTACCTCAAGACAATGGGTGCACATCAAGTGAATAGCTATGAATGTAACATTGTTGAAGGGATAAATTTTGGACCCGATTGCGACCCAGAATCGAATGAGCAAGCAAAAGATGTTTGAGGCATAGCTTTGAATGTATTTTTAGGTAAAGGAGAGGTGTTAGCAAGTCACATCTGCTTCTGTTAGATAAAAGGAGATTTTAATCTAATACTTCAAAATTAGTAAGTATGAGTGATTTCATTAAAAGCAGTTAAATGTTAGACTTAAAATTTTTGTATAGTTAAATAGCTGATGATTTCATTTTATTTTTCATGTATAATCATCACTCGCTTTCCTTAAATGACACACATTTTAAATACATTTTGAATGCAGTGAGTACTTTGTTAGGAAATGAACAGAACAACAAGTAGGTAGGGTGTTGTCTTTCTCGACAAATGGTAAATTATAGCACGCAGTGTAGCGCTTTTCTCTTTCAGCTTATTACGTCGCAACAGAATTGTTGTTGACACCTGCCTGTGCTGGTACTGAATAGAAACGAGCATCCGATGCAGATTACACTTCATCAGTGCCCAATTACAGAACCCATATGGAATGAAATTTCCTTGTAACGTGCAGCGAAATAAATTAGACATGAACACATTCTCGACACGTAATGTATAGTCACAGTGAGTGAGCATTTCCACGAGAAGGGTAGTTTCATTTAATTGAGTCAGTGTTGAAAGTTCATTTCATTAGAAAACTCCAGGTTAAATCACTTTCGTCAGATACTTTCAACATAATCTAGCAAGATGCAGTATTCGCTAACACTGGGAGAAAATTTGTACTTGTGACGAGCAATGCGTAGTATTCTGTGGAGTAGGACCTCACGTGAGAAGGCGTATTTCATTACCGCAATACCCAATTGTGGGTAGACGAAAATCCTCGAACCATCATGGAGGTGAGGCCTGAGGACCATTTCAGCATAAACGTATGGGCGGGAATTGTCGGTGACTGACTCATGGAGCAATAAAAGTTCACCAGATTAACTTTTGCTATTCATCACCGATTCCTGTGCGATGGATCGCTAGCACTACTGGGGGAACGCTACCCTTGAGAAAGACAACGATTGTGGTTAAAGCATCACGGGGTCCATTTTATATAGGTCGTGCTACATTACCTCACTGGAACCTTACTCTGGCGATGGGTTAGTCAAGAAGATCCGATAGAATGCCCTACGAGTACAGCAGACCCGAATCCACTGAGTTTCTGGCTATAGGGATATTCAAAGACATTGGCGTATGACGAAGATATCGACAATGTGTCAACGTTAGAGGAGCATGTGAGCAATGCATATGACGCAATCCAAATGGATCCAGCTGTATCTGGAAGGATGTGTCAGGTTGAGTAATAAACACATGTAGCACTGCTTACAGTGTCTGCTTCTACGTAACAGGCAGATGGGACTGACAAATTAGTACATATCTTAACATGTGTTAGTTTCTGGACGTACCATTATATGAACATACCTTGTGGTTTTTATCAGTGCTATCTCCTATAGGAATATGTGATACAGGATGTCCAAGGAGGAGTAGTCAATATTTAGTACTACGACAGAAACGATCACTGGAAGCAAAAAAGTTCAAAATATGGGCTCTAAAATGCATACCTTAAGAGTCATTAGCATTTTCTTATTTTCGTCGATTTCTTCTACTGCAAGCTCTTTGTTTGCCATATTTTGATAGATGGCAATGGACCAAAATAACAAAAACGTCCAGTAAACACGGCTTCTAGACTGCATATCTTAAGTGCTATCACCGCTTATTTATCATCATTACTGTGAACCCATTTGCTCCACTGAAGAAGTGCCTATAGGTTTTCAGGTATGAATTTTAGAGCCCAGGTTTACTAGACAGATTTTTCTTGTTTTGGTCGATACTACTTTCTCAAAAAATACGAAAAGCAAGGAACATAAAGTAAAAGAGGTTTGTTTCATAGTATCTAAGATGAAAAAGTGGCGATAAGGTATACATTTTAAAGACGATATTTACTAGACATTTTTTGCTTCGAATTATCGTTCCTGCCATATCCCTGAATATTGCCAGTTCTTACTGGAACACCCTGTGTAAATACAAAGTGACGTATCTAAATGGTGACAGACTGCAGGGAATGAATCCTGACAGAATAAGGAACATATTCCTAGAAGTAAGTTCTGGGGGAATTACAACAACTTGAAGGTTGAGATAAAACATGATTGACAAGGTAGGTTTCAATGATTGAAAGAACAAATGAGAACACTCCAGGCTAATAGGAATGTTTTGTAGAAACTAGAGTGTTATGTCCATTCCAATAGGGCAGTGGGCTCTAGTGGCATCATGTGGTCACACTACCCATACCTACCACCGAAGGCACGTCTTCCAGCAGGGGAGTTACAGGCATTCGCAGGAAGTGGTGATGTGCCTCACCTGTGAGGAGTTTTCAAACGATGAATTGGGCCACAACGTGATCGCCAATAATCCCAAACCACACACTGAGGATGAAGCGGTGCAGATGGTACGCTGCCAGCATTCCATGGGGATTCTCCACAGCTCACAGCTGGTTGATGAGAAGTTCGACTTCGTAAGGCTAGCGTCGTGTGTGAATACAATGATTGACAGTAATCCGAGCACCGTGGCGACCTGTGCGACGAACTAGCGGCAGAAACATCATCGTGGAGGTTTGTCCGTAGATAAAAGGTCTTCACACGTTCTATAAGTGCTACGGTTAATGGCAATTGTCAGGGGAATACTTCAGACGGTGGTCTGGGTTACATCACCTGACTGGTGCTAATGACATAGTTACTGTCAAAGACCTTTCATCTCCAGGTTCTAGTAGGAGTAACAACTTTGGAACGTATTTGCGGTCTCACGTCCAAGTGTTCTCTTTGTTCCTTATTATCTCAAGTAACATTCCCTGTAGTTCGTTTGCATGTACCAAAACTATAAGCAACCGGAAGTAGGTGTTGAGGTGAGTTATATTTGCATATACTGTTGTTTTGATTGGTATGATGTGGCCAACTCTGACTTTCTCTTTTGTGTCAGCCTCTTGATCTTAGAGCTACAATTCCGACCAACAAATAGAAGTATTAAACTCTTATTCAAGCTGTGCTCCACAGCTTTTGTGAAATACAGTTTTATGTGAAACCATCATAAAATTGCTAATATCATAATTGTTTTGGGAAAAAGTTTCGCCAATATGCCACCTTGTAGCAGATTTCAAGGTTTTATAAAAATGTACACACAATGCGCCCAATTTCAGTTTATATAGTACACCTGGATAAAGACATCTCGGTTAAGTACTTACCATGTCAAATTCGGATAATATCCCAGGCTCCATCATCGCCATTTGGAACTGTGCCTATCTTTGGTGAAACTGGCGAGGTTCCAACTTCTACACACAGAGGATGTGATCTGATTGACTACATCATCTCATGAAAATGACACCCACGATGCTGGCTCTACACGCAGGGACCACGTTTCTGGTCGCTGTCCAGCGTCGACTGTAGTGCCAACGCTCATATCAGTCGGTTTAATAGGCGAAATCTTTCCTCATGAAGTGCACGCTTTCATTCAATGCTAAGTGCAGAGCAGGTGTCTCCATTGAAGTAGTTATCAAATAGTGTAATTTCCATTTCTTTCTTACTCACACAGTCATAATAGCTTGACGTGGAGCGAGAATTTACGTATATTGGTACGCAATCCTGTGTTTGTTTATTACATTCCGTTTGGTCACAACTGATTTTTCAAAACTCTCCTACTTAAGTGACATTGGTGATCAATATGGTCCGTACAGAGTGCCCCACACATATGCTACCACAATTAGAAGGAATATTATAGTTACATGGTACTCTCAGGAGGTAATTTCATATAACACAACGCAAAATATTTTAATTTAGTTTATTCAGATTGGCACTGATGAACAGAGTTCTTAGATCTCCATCTGAGCTACATCGTTCCAAATTCTGCCCAACTGGCGCTTTAGATCGTTAAAATCCCGGCACGGTTGGTGGGCCCTGCCCATAATACTACAAACGTTCTCAAGTGGGGAGAGACCCGGCGACCTTGTCGGCCAAGGTAGGATTTTGCACGCACGAAGAAAATGCGTAGAAAATCTCGCCATGTGCGGGCCGCCATTATTTTGCTGAAATGTAAGCTCAGGTCATGAAGGTCAGCAAAACGGGGCATAGAATATCGTCGACGTACCGCTGTGCTGTATGGGTGCCGCGGATAACAACAAAATGGATCCTTCAATGAAAAGAGGTGGCACTCGACAATCACTCCTAGTTGTCAGATGGTATAGCGTTATCCCACCACTGTCTGGGGCGTCTCCAGACACCCCTTTGGCCTTCAGTGATGAGTCCCGCTTTGAACTCAGCCACAATGACCAACTAAGACGTGTTTGGAGACGCCGGATCCCTCCCCAGCTGAGAACATTTGGAACATTATAGGCGGCGCGCTCTAACCATCTGGGGATTTGTCGATCTCACGCATCAGTCGGGCAGAATGTAGCACAATATCCCTCAGGGGGGCATTCAACAACTCTATCAATTAATGCCAAGCGGAATAACTTCTTTCATAACGTCTATAAGTGGAACAATGCATCACTAACTTGCTCAGTTTGTGAAGATCTTTCTCTTTCACAAAACATACCGTTTTCCGAAATTTTATTCATTTGTTTCGCTGTGCATATATATCACATCTACCACTTTCCGTACCGTTTGGACAATTCCTTGGTGGTGTGTCGTTTTTCTGTGTTTAGTGTGTGTTTTGAATAACTGTCTTGGAGGCAGCGTATGAACTGTTAGCGGCGTACAATTTTAGGTACAATGGAAAAAAAAATGTTTTAATGTATGTGAAATCTTGTGGGACTTAACTGATAAGGCCATCAGTCCCTAAGCTTACACACTACTTAACCTAAACTATCCTAAGGACAAACACACACACCCATGACCGCGGGAGGTCTCGAACCTCCGTCGGGACCAGCCGGGTGCAATGGAGCGATATCAGAATCTTTCTGAACGTTTTTAGATAGCTAAGTGGCATCAATCAGTAGTTTTGAGCGGTGTAATGCATAAAACGATCTCGCAAGACCAAGTGAGGCTGTCGCCTCTTATTTAGACAGGTTTCAATATATTTTATCGGTGCACATAATTAATCCAGGTTTCTTAATAAATCACAAAACAATTACCCCGAAGTTTGGCTCGTGTACTGCACATCGGAAGGATTACGTGGCCTCTGGTCGTGGCCGTAGCAGAGTGCCCAAGTCCTCCCCGAAGAACAATCGTAGGAACGGTTCACTCTTAACGGAATGAAATCTGTCGTTGTAAAACTAATTTCGGAAGCACCCGAAGGGAGGTTAGAGGGATATTCCTGTTGGTATTTACAGTATATTGTATTTAATGAAAACTGACATATGTGAAAATATACGATAAGACGAGGAAAAATTTGCGTAAGTATTAGCCCGCAATTGAGCTGTCTGAGAGATATCCTTAACACATATTGGAAACTTGCCTCGGATGTGGATTCGGCTGTCGCATGGTGTTTTTGGTATTATGGAGTGGCTCTAAAACGAAAAAAATACGTCGCCTAGAAGAAGTTGTAAAGAGCATTCAACCTCAAGAGCGTGGGACCAATTAGCCGCCACATTGCTTGCCACCTATTGCGCCACTGTTCCGCCAATTTCAGGTTCAAAAATGGTTCAAATGGCTCTGAGCACTATGGGACTTAACATCTGAGGTCATCAGTCCCCTAGAACTAAGAACTAAAACCTAACCAACCTAAGGACATCACACACACCCATGCCCGAAGCAGGGTTCGAACCGGTGACCGTAGCAGTCGTGCGGTTCCGGACTGAAGCCCCTTGAAGCGTTCGTCCACAGCGGCCAGCGCCAATTACAGGAACATAGATATGCGCTATAGCATGGACCACTATATCTGTGTGAATGTTTGCAATAATAATTGAAATACTATAAACTCATGTTTTGAACCCTAACTTTATCCAGATCATGAACCGATGCAGGATCCTTTCTTAAGTGTGCTGGATACTGAGTATCCTGTGTCTAACAAATCGATGATTTGTTTCTGTGTGCTAAATGTGCAATAATTCAGTGTCAAAGTGTATAAAGGTTACTGTCTAAGATACCTGCTTCACAGGTGATGAAAAGACACACAAAATTAAACTTATTTGAAAGTAGTTTAGCCTTGATTGCTTTCGTGAATGCTTTTGTTGAGTTTATTCGAGTACAGTGTTGAGTAATTTGATTTGAAAGATGAAAATTTAAATTAACCAAGTAGGACTAATAATTAACTATGATAGAATTGAACTTAACTGCTGAAATTATCGTAGAATTTGCCTAAAGGCACAGTATCAGATTGTGGCTCCCCCATCACATTTTTCTGATACCAAAAAGATATTTGGAGTATTATATTTACTAAAGAAGTCAGAAATTTGCATATTAATGAGAATATAAAAAGTGTATGTATGGTATTATTTAATTTTGTTTGTAATATTTCTAGCTCAGTTAAGTCAGAACTCTTTCCATTCCCAAATTTAGTTCAGTGTCCAATGCAGTTTCATCTTAATACTGTGTTACGTAATGATTGTGATTACAACAATTACTGTGAGGACTGAGGCAATATCTTACTTTTTACGATTTCCAGCTAGATCATTATTTGTAACTATTGCTACCCAGAACTTATATCGTCCTGTATTCATGTGTACCCAATGCACTATTTAAAGGGAGTGTTAATGAAAATTACCTTAGCTGCTCATGTTCAATTTCCTTAAACATAATGTTTCAAATTGTTATGCCTAATTAGCCTGGCGATTCTTTAATGGTTCATATGTATGCACTCCTCTACTTTCATTAACCGTAAAGTAAAGCCTGTTAAGTTTTCTATTAATTGACAATGGTACGAAATTACTGTCTGACACCCTCTATCCATTAAGTAAAAACACGGTGAAACATCAAATTCATTACAGAGGGTAACGCTAGTTTGTGAGCATAGTGTTATACTTGGTGCCAAATTGCAGGCTAGTGTTATAGCCGGATCTGACGTCGTCCAGTTTCTTTCTGCGAGTGTATTTAAAAGATAACGTGTACCAGCAACGCCACGAAGACATACTCGACCGCATCGGAAACGCCTGTACTGGCATTGCCGCAGATATACATCTGTCCTACGTACGTCATTTGGAAAGTGGATCACTAAGTGTATTGAAGCTAGCGGTACTACATTTGAACACTTACTCTAATTGGAACAGTTGAGTAGTGCTGGCTTCGAATCACGGCCACTTATAGCGCATCGAGTAGTTTCTTGTTCGACATGCCGGAATACAAGGTTGCGAATAGGGTTTCCTGTTAGAATATTGGCTGCATGGAAGTTGGGAACCACGTGCCATTCAATATTCAAGGGCCAATGAGTAGCGTGTCTTCAGTTACGACAGTGTGCCCATTTTTGTTCCTTCGATTACAGCGCCACCTATAGCGAAACATAGGAAATGCTTCAGACAAAACTATGTAGATCATGTCGTATAATCGTAATCTGCAATAAAAAACGGGGCTCACACTGAAGATTTCAAAGTCGCCCGCGCTACCCTCGTACGGGTGGCGTGGGCGGATCAAGTGTGTCTCATTAGCTGTCGCCTTCCGAGACACACTAATTGAAATTATAACATTTTTGGTCCGATATGTAGTTTTCTAGATATTTCAACGCCTTCGGTTAATATGAACACCCTTCATTCTCAACGTATAAATGACTACAGGGTGCACAAAAACAATTTGAAAAATAGTGTAGGGCAGAAAGACAGCAAAAATGAGAGGGATCTGAGTAGAGGAACTTGGGGTCAAAGTTGCATAGTTTCGGCTCTAAAGAAAGTAATAGAAATCGGACGTAATGACGTCTTTACTCACAGTGAAACGTAATTCACAAAAAGCTGTATGCGTACGCAATCAGTCGTCACGATGAGAACAACAGAAACTAAAGCATAACGTACACGTGTATTGTACTTACCTGACAGACCATACAGCATTATTTTTAGAAATGAAAACAATCACTTGTTCATGCTTAATGTTTCATTATATCTTGAAAGAGCAAAGTAAACGAAAAGAGAGAATGCTCATAAGTATGACTCAGTTCACTACTGGCCATCAAAATTGCTACCCCACAAAGACGTGCTAAAAACGCGAAATTTAACCGACAAGAAGAAGATGCTGTGATATTCAAATGATTAGCTTTTCAGAGCATTCACACAAGGTTGGCGCCGGTGGCGACACGTACAACGTCCTGACATGAGGAAAGTTTCCAACCGATTACTCTTACACAAACAGCAGTTGACCGGCGTTGCCTGGTGAAACGTTGTTGTGATGCCTCCTGTAAGGAAGAGAAATGCTTACCATCACGTTTCTCACTTTGATAAAGGTCGGATTGCACCCTATCGCGATTGCGGTTCATCGTATCGCGACATCGCTGCTCCCGTTGGTCGAGGTCCAATGAATGTTAGCAGAATATGGAATCGGTGGCTTCAGGAGGCTAATACGGAACGTCGTGCTGGATCCCAACGGCCTCGTATCACTAGCAATCGAGATGACAGGCATCTTATCTCCATGCATAAAAAGTTCTCGGTTTACTTGCCGCGTCAAATTTCGATAATATCCCATGCTTTCGATGACTACCTCCGTCATCTTCGTCAGGGGTAAAACTGACTGTCGTGGACCGGTTTTTTTTCCCTTTAGTGTAATTTTCATACCTATACAGCTACACAGGTAGGCTGGCAGCAGCATCGTACGCTGCTCTTCAGCCTTCGATTTTCCAATGATAAAAAACAGTAAGAAGATTCATAATAGAGTGACGGGTAAAAAAACAGTAGACAGACAAAAGTACAAATCACGGAGCCGTTCACACTCGATGAAAATTACACTGAAACACGTTGGCACGGCGCACAAACACTGATGATTCGACGGCACAGGTGAACGTAGAAGTGTGACGGTGAACACTAACACTAACACGACGGCACAGTCACGAGAAACTGATGGCGATCATCTCCAGCTCGCGAATATCCACGTAACGTGTGCGTCTCCGGGGACCTGCCATGAGGGGAAGAGGGGTTCACTGCTGCAGTGAATAGAATTTTGCGGAAGACAAGTCTTGCGATTGTCAGGGAGAGGATACACCATACGAGGTATGAACTTGATGCCAACACTCGCTCCTTATATAGTTGCCATCTGTTTTTGTCTGCAGTTTTGGCACCATGGGACTGGGAATGGGTAGACATGAACTTGGCTGCACATCAGCGTGCTAATTTAAGCAAGACTACAGCATAACAGACTGATAAATTTGTGCGCCTAAACCGGACAAAAGGAATTTCTGGGTCCAGCGACGCACATCGCACTGTTATCAACTTCTCCGACAAGGAAATTGATGACGCCACCATCTCAGTTCTCAGTAAGGGACTGAACTTTTCTCCAGCTCCACAAAAGCTTCTAGTCGCCGAGATTATCAGTGGAGTAGAACAAGCGGTTCGGCACCGTCCTGAAGAGGCAGCAGATGAGATAAGGCTTGCAACTAATCGGATTTCAGCAACAGCCAAGCCTCCTAAGTCCAATGTGTGGTGTCACCGCCAGACACCACACTTGCTAGATGGTAGCTTAAATCGGCAGCGGTCCATTTAGTACATGTCGGACCCGCGTGTCGCCACTGTGTAATCGCAGACCTAGCGCCACCACCAAGGCAGGTCTCGTGATACGAGAGAGCACTCGCCCCAGTTGTACGAGAACCTAGCTACCGCCCAGTTGTACGAGAACCTAGCTACCGCCCAGTTGTACGAGAACCTAGCTACCGCCCAGTTGTACGAAGCCTTTCTCTCTCATTAGCCGAGAGACAGAATAGCCATCAGCTAAGTTAATGGCTACGAACTAGCAAGGCGCATTAGCCATACAGTGATTGAACTTAAAGTCTCCTGTGTATCGTCAAGATCGATGTACCACAATGATATTAAAGATAAGTATTAATCCTGCTCCGTACTTTTCTTCCTAACATTAATTACGTATCCTGTTCCAGTACATCACGCCCGTCTGCGTTAGTCTAGCTTGCCTTTTCAGCCATCTCAACTTCACGGTGTCGGCCCAGCTACCGACACAACATTGGCGTCGAGGGAAAAGAGTTCTTTCTGATTGCTTACATTTAATTGTGTCATGGCTTCGCCACATTCTCCAGATGTACTGTCCGAATTTTATCGCTTGCAGAATCAGCAGACGCAGGCGTTACTGGATGCCCTTGGACAGCTCGTCCAGGGTCAACGTACCATTCAAACCGATGAGGCCGCCGCCGCTTCTTCGCTACCGCTGCCAATAAACGCTGTTGCACCTCCCTTTCGACCATACGTGGCAGCCGATGAGACCTGGCACGAGTGGTCTCGCCAGTTCAACTTTCATCTAGCAGCCTACAGAATTCACGGTAATGAGCGGCAGCCGTTTTTGCTTTCTTGTGTCGGTGTGTCCACATACCGTGTGATAGTGAAATTGTTTCCCCGACGCGACGTAGCAACTCTGTCCTACGAGGAAATTTTGTCTGCATTTGATGCCTATTTCAAAGAAACAGTTAATGTGGTTGCAAAACGGTATACGTTCTTTCGTACAAAACGTACGGCCGGTCAAACTAATAGGGAGTGGGTAGCAACATTGCAAGGACTTACTAGGGACTGTGCCTTTGAATGTGACTGTGGTCTTTCTTATTCAGATACAATGGTGCGTGATGCAATTGCACAGAACGTTTCTGATGTTCGCATACGAGAGCAAATTTTGAAACTAGTTAATCCCTCCCTTCAACAAGTGATAGACATATTGGATAGACAGGACACACTTGACTGTGCTCAGGAATCTTTTGAAACTTCGCCAGCCGTGTGTCACATTAACCGGCCCGCTGGACGCGCTGCGCGGCCCGGTAACCGGGCCTCGCGCACGTCCGCACAGCTGCCGCCGCGCGCTAAGCCACGTGTGCCGCGCCAGCCCACAAATGTAGTGAAATCGTGCCCGCGATGTGCTACTAGACATTCGCGTGAACATTGCCCGTCACGCCAAGCTATTTGCTTTTTCTGCAATAAGAAAGGACATGTTCAAAGTGTTTGCCAGAAAAAGCTCAGATCAGACAATCACAATCGTTCCAAGCCATTTGCTTCGCGCCGGAATCGAACCAAGGACACTCAGGCTCGTGGACCTTCGCCTATGGACATTCATGTCGTTAATTCCGCTTCGTCCAGTGACACTTTCTCTAACAGTGACTGTGATCGTCCCACAAAAACTGTGCGTCGACGTCGCCGGAAATCACGTCAATTAGCAAGTGATTCTGTACCAGTGTCTGTTCCAATTGCACAAAACAGTCGCTCTTGTCGTCAGCAGGACAATAAACTTTTTGTGGACTTAGACTTTGAAGGCAAAGTGATACCATTCCAGCTCGATACCGGAGCTGCAGTTTCATTGGTCAATCACGACACGTACAAACAACTGGGCATACCTCCGTTGCGTTCCGCAAATGTTAAGCTAACTACATATTCCGGACAGAAAATTCCTGTGTTAGGACAGTGCAGCCTTCTTGCAACATACAAGGGACAAACAAAACTTGTGTCATTTTACGTTCTTCGTTCTTCTTCTGCAGTGAACTTGTTTGGTCTAGATTTATTTCAGTTGTTTAACATGTCTATTGTAAATCAGGTCCTATCAGTGAATCAGACTGTGCCTACAGACAGTGTTTCTCGGCTGTGTGACGAATTTGCAGACATTTTTGCACCGGGCTTAGGTTGCGCTAAAAACTATGAAGCACATTTAGAACTGAAGGTAAACGCGCAACCGAAATTTTTCAGGGCGCGCAATGTTCCCCACGCATTGCGTGATGAGGTCGCAAGAACGTTACACGATCTCGAATCACAGGGTGTAATTGAACGTGTGCAAGCTTCTCTCTGGGCCTCACCCTTAGTAATTTTGCCAAAACCTTCCGGAAAATTGAGACTTTGCGTGGACTTCAAGGCCACAGTGAATCCACAGCTAGTGACTGCTACTTTTCCTTTGCCCCGCCCGGAAGATCTTTTTGCTAAACTGTGCCCGGGAAAATATTTTTCAAAGTTGGACCTAGCCGATGCGTACTTGCAAATACCGGTGGACGACGAATCCCAGCGCGTATTGGTGGTTAACACGCATCTTGGATTGTACCGCTTCAAAAGACTGCCTTTCGGGTGTGCATCCGCCCCTGCCTTGTTTCAGCAATATTTACAAACTATTTGTGCGTCGGTCCCTACTGCAGCAAACTATCTGGACGATATAGTGATCTCCGGACAGACAGAAGAAGATCATCTTGCGAACTTACGAACATTATTTCAGGTCTTGCGACAAAATGGTCTTCGCTTGAGGAAGGACAAATGTGTGTTTTTTGCTCGTGACTTACCATACCTGGGACATGTCATTAATGCCCAAGGCATACATCCGAGTCCAGAGCACCTCCGTGCCATACAAGAATTGCCTTCCCCTCAAAATGTGAAACAGCTACAGAGTGTGTTGGGTAAAATTAATTATTACAACAAATATGTGCGCAATGCCTCTTCCATTTCAGCTCCGCTTCATCGCTTACGCCGTAAAGGTGTTCCGTTCGTCTGGACGACGGAATGCGAACGCGCCTTTCGCCAGTTGAAATCGGCGTTGCTTTCTAATACTTGCCTTACGCCATTCGATCCCCAGAAACCCCTTTTGTTGATGGTAGATGCATCGGATTTCGGGATCGGTGCTGTGCTTGCGCACAAAGTTGGCTCCCATGATCGCCCTATTGCCTTTGCGTCCAAATTGCTCTCGTCTGCGCAAAGAAATTATTCACAGATAGAGAAAGAAGCTTTGGCTCTCGTGTTTGGTGTTACTAAGTTCCATGATTTCTTGTATGGTCGTCACTTTACCATCATCACAGACCACAAACCTTTGACATCGCTTTTTCATCCGACCAAGCCTGTACCTCCACGTACAGCGCAGAAATTCATTCGCTGGTCTATTTTCCTCTCGCAGTACCGCTACGATATCTTGTATCGGTCCACTGCTAAGCACGGAAACGCCGATGCGTTGTCCCGTTTGCCTGTTGCTGAGGATAAAGCATTCGATTCTTCCGAACTTGCTTGCATGTTCATTGATTCGGAAACCGATGAAGTGGTCGAATCGTTTCCGATTGATTTTCGTCGTGTCGCTACAGCCACAGCTGCTGACCCTGTCCTTGCTACTGTTTTACGTTTTGTTGCTACGCAATGGCCTTTGTCAAAGTCTCGGATCGAGGATCCGTTGGTTCGCCGATTTTTTGCTCACAAGGAGAGACTTTTTGTTCGACGTGGTGTTTTGTTGTTGCGTTCTGATAATGATCAGTCCCGAGTCGTGGTCCCACGTTCGTTACAGTCCTCTGTTTTACGGCTTCTTCACCAAGGACATTGGGGTATAGTGCGAACGAAACTACTTGCTCGTCAGCACTGTACTTGGTTCGGAATCGATGCTGCGATTACGAATATGTGTTCTTCGTGCCCGGCGTGTGCCGAACAACAGTCCGCACCGCCGCGGAAAGTCTTTGCGTGGCCAAAAGCCACTTCCCCTTGGCAACGCTTGCACATTGATTTTGCTGGTCCATTCTGGAATGCTCGATGGTTGGTTCTGGTCGACGCCTTCAGTAATTTTCCTTTTGTTGTCCGGATGTCTTCCACGACGTCCTCCGCCGCCATCCAAGCGTTGTCTGCTATCTTTTGCATTGAAGGTCTTCCGCAGACTATTGTTTCCGACAATGGCCCACAATTCATGTCCGCAGACTTTCAGTCATTCTGCCAGGCCAATGGTATTCAACATCTGACATCCGCGCCGTTTTCGCCTCAGTCCAACGGTGCCGCTGAACGATTGGTCCGGACTTTCAAGTCACAGATGTTGAAATTGAAAGAGTCGCATTCTCGGGAGGACGCATTGTTGCTCTTTTTGTCTTCGTATCGCTCTCAGCCCCGAGATGGTCGCTCGCCGGCTGAGTTGCTCCACGGTCGTCCTCATCGCACCTTGATGTCTTTGCTGCATCCGCCGCATCAGGTTCCTGTGCAGCGGCAGACTCCTGCTTTTGCTCCAGGCGACGTTGTATTTTATCGCCACTATCGAGGTTCACGGCGTTGGCTCGCAGGGCGCATGCTTCGCTGCCTCGGCCGCGCGATGTATTTGGTTTTGGGGGCCTCTGGTGAGGTGCGTCGGCATCTCAATCAGCTGCGCCTCTGTCGTCGCTCGGGTTCTGCCGCTCCCCGTCTGCTTTCAGCGACGGTGCCGTCCGGTCAGCGCCCTGGGGACCCATCTACTGGCTCGCCTCATCCCCAGGTGTTACCGACGATGCCTTCCATTTTGCCCCATGGCGACGCGCCGCCGCCGCCGCAGCAGCAGCAGCCGCCGCCGCCGCCGCCGCTTGTTCTCCCGCCGGCGCCGCCCGCATTCGACGCGCCTCCCAGGGTCACGCGCCGCCGATCGCTTCCCGTGACCAGCTGTCCTCCGCCATGGAACTCCCGCCCGCTCCGGACCACATGACGTCATCGCGCGTCGGCTACCCCGACGCAATGGAGGTTGATCCTTCGGTCCCTCCTGTCTCTTTACGGGCGCATACACCGCATGTTGACGTGCACCCTGGACTAGTTTTTCAGGCGTTTCCTAGCTCCCCTCGGACCGAATGGCCGGGTGCGGGTGGCACAACCTCGCCTGTTGTTAGGCTCCCCACCTCATCGCATACGTCAACATGTGGTCCTCCCCACGGCGGGCGGAAGCCTTATCACACGACCGTTCGCCGATTTGCGGGGGAGGAATGTGGTGTCACCGCCAGACACCACACTTGCTAGGTGGTAGCTTAAATCGGCCGCGGTCCATTTAGTACATGTCGGACCCGCGTGTCGCCACTGTGTAATCGCAGACCTAGCGCCACCACCAAGGCAGGTCTCGTGATACGAGAGAGCACTCGCCCCAGTTGTACGAGAACCTAGCTACCGCCCAGTTGTACGAGAACCTAGCTACCGCCCAGTTGTACGAGAACCTAGCTACCGCCCAGTTGTACGAAGCCTTTCTCTCTCATTAGCCGAGAGACAGAATAGCCATCAGCTAAGTTAATGGCTACGAACTAGCAAGGCGCATTAGCCATACAGTGATTGAACTTAAAGTCTCCTGTGTATCGTCAAGATCGATGTACCACAATGATATTAAAGATAAGTATTAATCCTGCTCCGTACTTTTCTTCCTAACATTAATTACGTATCCTGTTCCAGTACATCACGCCCGTCTGCGTTAGTCTAGCTTGCCTTTTCAGCCATCTCAACTTCACGGTGTCGGCCCAGCTACCGACACAACACAATGTAAGCAGAGTGGAGAAACTGGCATTGAAATCGTTGCGGAAGGATGAAGAGTTAGTTGTACTACCAGCCGACAAAGGGAATGCCACAGTTATCCACTATGCTACGTATTATCGTAAGAATGTGGCACTAGTATTGCAAGATGCCACGTACCGGATTCTTAAACGGGATCCTACAGCAGCACCTAGCAGGAAGACAGGGGAACTACTGAAGAACTCTGGCTTCGCAGAAGAACTAGTCAAGAATCTACGACCAAGAGCACCAAAGCCACCCAGGTTATATGGTCTACCCAAAGTCCATAAGGATGGGGTCCCGTTGAGACCTATTGTTAGTGCTATTGGGTCTCCTACGTATCGGTTGGCAAAATACTTAACCAAATTATTAGCAGCGATAGTTGGCCACTGTAGCCATCATATTAATAAATCAACAATGTTTGTCGACATCATAAAGCAGATGAGGATAGGTCCGAATGACATCATGATCAGCCTAGATGTGGTCTATTTGTTTACAAAGGTACCGGTGGAAGATACGTTAAAACTGTTGGCTGCTCATTTCTCTCCTGAAATACTGAAGTTATTTCGACACACTTTGACGACCACCTATTTCTTGAATGGTGGAAAAAATTATGAAATGACTGACGGAACAGCCATAGGTTCGCCACTATCACCAGCCATAGCTAGCTTATTCATGGAGGATTTCGAAGAACGAGCGTTGAACAGTGGTCTCTTACGTCCATCCTGCTTCTTCAGGTATGTTGACGATACATTTTTAATCTGGCCACATGGCAATGAGGCACAGCGGCAGTTTGTTGATCATTTGAATGGTATACATCAGAACATACGATTTACAGTGGAGGTGGAGAAAGAAGGGAAGATACCCTTCTTAGATGTGCTGGTGGAACGAGAATCAGATGGACGTCTCGGACACTCTGTGTACAGAAAACCGACGCATACAGATTTATATGGCTGGCTCTGAGCACTATGGGACTTAACATCCATGGTCATCAGTCCCCTAGAACTTAGAACTATTTAAACCTAACTAACCTAAGGACATCACACAACACCCAGCCATCACGAGGCAGAGAAAATCCCTGACCCCGCCGGGAATTTATATCTAAACGCGCGTAGTTTTCACCACCCAGCTCAGAAGAGAGCTATGCTGGAAACCTTGGTACACAGAGCAAGGACTATTTCGGACAAGGAGCACCTCGGCTCCGATATTAACCATCTGACGACGGTATTCAGAAAAAAATAGATATCCCGATCGTGATCTACTCTGGCGAAGAATCCTAGGAAGGCCGCTGTTCGAGCAGATGAAGAGGACCAACACATCGCGTGGCTAAAATTCTGCGGTGCAACGACCAGCAAGATCGGCAGAGTCCTGAGCCGGTAGGGAATCAGACCAGTCTTCCGGCCACCCAGGAAGATTAAGGAGATGTTGCGACCCGTGAAATATAATCTCGGCCTTAGAATACCGGGTATTTACAGCATGCCTTGCGAGTGTGGCAAAAATTATGTGGGCCAGTCTATAAGAACTGTTGCCGATCGTTGTGTGGAACCTCAGCGTCACCTGAAAAACAGGTATCTAGAAAAATCAGCGGTGGCTGAGCACAGTTTGTTAAATAAACATAAAATTTTATTCGATGAAACAAGAATACTTGCTCACGCTTCAAACAATTGGGACTCTGTCATCAGGGAAGCAGTTGAAATTAGACTCTGTGAAAATAATTTCAACGGAGACTCCGGTAATGCACTCAGCAATGCATGGAAGCGCGCAATTGATAAAGAAAGAGCGCAGAGGGAGACTTCTCACATTCCTCGCAGTTGTCCACCTGTTGCGATGGATGGCGCTGCAAGCAACGCTGGATAAAGCGCTCAAAGAAAATCTATGGATATAGAGGCAGCCACCTCGGTACGCGCCGTTTTCACCGTGACGTAATCCAGCCAATGAGAAGCCGTCCACTGCTTATAAAAGCGGAAGCCTCACCTGTCAAGGACAGTCAGTTTTACCCCTGACGAAGATGACGGAGGTAGTCATCGAAAGCTTGGGATGTTATCCAAATTTGACGCGGCAAGTAAACCGAGAACTTTTTATGCAAGGACTCCGTCGCGAAAGACTTCGTAGTCATCTTATCTCCATGGCTGTAACGGATAGTGCAGCCTCGTCTCGATCCCTGAGTCAACAGATGGGGTCGTTTGCAAGACAACAACCATCTGCACGAACAGTTCGACGACATTTGCAGATGGCAAAACGTCATTTTTTCGGATGAATCCAGGTTCTGTTTACAGCATCATGATGGTCGCATCCGTGTTTGGCGACATCACGGTGAACGCACATTGGAAGCGTGTATTCGTCATCGCCATACTGGCGAATCACCCGGCGTGATGCTATGGGGTGCCATTGGTTACACGTGTCGGTCACCTCTTGTTAGCATTGACGGCACTTTGAACAGTGGACGTCAAATTTCAGATGTGTTACGACCCGTGGCTCTACCCTTCATTCAATCTCTGCGAAACACTACATTTCAGCAGGATAATGCACGACAGCATGTTGCAGGTCCTGTACGGGCCTTTCTGGATACAGAAAATGTTCGACCGCTACCTTGTCAGCATATTCTCCAGATCTCTCGCCAACTCTGGTCAATGGTGGCCGAGCAACTGGCTCGTCACAATTCGCCAGTCACTATTCTTGACGAACTGTGGTATCGTGTTGAAGCTCCTTGGGCAGCTGTACCTGTACACGCCATCCAAGCTCTGTTTGACTCAATGCCCAGGCGTATCAAGGCCGTTATTACGGCCAGAGGTGGTTGTTCTGGGTACTGATTTGTCATGATCTATGGACCCAAATTGCGTGAAAATGTAATCACATGTCACTTATAGTCTAATATATTTGTCCAATGAATACCATTTTATCATCTGCGTTTCTTCTTGGTGTAAGATAACGTGTACCAGCAACGCCACAAAGACATACTCGACAGCATCGGAAACGCCTATGCTGACATTGCCGCAGATATACATCTGTCCTATGTACGTCATTTGGAAAGTGGATCACTAAGTGTATTGAAGCTAGCGGTACTACATTTGAACACTTACTCTAATTGGAACAGTTGAGTAGTGCTGGCTTCGAATCACGGCCACTTATAGCGCATCGAGTAGTTTCTTGGTCGACATGCCGGAATACAAGGTTGCGAATATGGTTTCCTGTTAGAAGTTATGTAATACTGGCCAGCATGGAAGTTGGGTCCCACGTGCTATTCGATATTCAAGGGCCAATGGCCCTTTCTGTTTCTCTGATTACAGCGACACCTACTGCCAAACGGAGAAAATGTTTGAGACAAAACGTATGTAAATCTTGTGTCGTAGACTCGTAATCTGCAATAAAAAATGGGGCTCGCACTGAAGATGTCAAAGTCGCCCCCACTACCCACGTACGGGTGGCGTGGGGGGATCGAGTGTGGTCTCATTAGTTGTCCCCTTTAGAGACAAACTAACTAGAATTATAATACTTTTCGATCCGATATCCGATATGTAGTTTTCTAGATATTTCAACACCTTCAGTTAATATGAACACCCTTTATACTGAATGTATATATAACTACAGGGCGCACAAAAACAATTTGAAAATTGTGTAGGGCAGAAAGCCAGCATAGATCAGAGAGTTGCATAATTTCGGCCTTATAGATATTAAATGAATTTAACATAAGAACTTCTTTACTCACAGTGAAACGTAACTCACAAAGAAAGAAAAACCGTGTGCGTACGCAATCAGTCGTCACGATGGGAACAACAGAAACCAAAGCGTATTATACACGTGTATTGTACTCAGCTGACAGACCATACAGCACTTTTTTTAATGAAAACAGTCACATGTTCATGCTTAATGTTTCAGTATATCTTGAAAGATCGAAGCAAACGAAAAAAGAGATTGCTCGTTAGAATGTCTTAGAAGATGCTCAAAGTGACTACCATTTTCATGCTACAATAGCGCAGAAAATATTAAGCACCAAACTCTAGTTCCTTTATGCCAATCTCTTCGTTTGATGTCATTATTCTGCCGTATACATATTGTCAGATTGTTTTTCGCACCCTATCTAGCTAACCTAACGACCCCATCAGCGATGGGTTAATAACCGATTCTTTCCTTCTTTACTACCATTGTTTTACGGACATATGTTTTCATAACCTCTATAAATAAGATGCAGGTTTAATTCAACCTAGTTGAAACGGCTACTCAGGTTTGTGTGCTATCGACAGCAGAAGATGCCCATCCGCGGTCAGTATGCTGTGCCTTCAACAGCCCGGTCACCCGCGGGGGCCTCAGACAGCTGCCAGCCGCCGGCCCCCAGGCTGCTACCCTTGCTGTCCGCGTCCCGTATTGGCTGTCTCCGGGAGAGGCGGCCGTGCGTGCCTGTCACCCTGACACAGCCACACGGCCGCCCTCGGCTGGTCAGCCCTTCTTTCGCCCTTCCGAAACTCCCGCTGAAAACAGTTCCACTAGCAGTTTCCTCATGGTATGCCATTAGCGAAACCTTGAACTGTGTGTTTCCAAATTACGTGGTTTCAATGTAAAAATGTCGTTTATTTATATGATTATCGTATTCTATTGACAGCTACCGGTGTAGTGATTAGCGTCACTGCCTCTGCATCTCAGAACCCGAGTTCGATTCTCGGACGGGTCGGTGGCTTTCCTCGCTCGCGGATTGGGTGTTCGTTTTCTGCTAATCACTTGATCTTATTTTCATCATAAAGGTGCTCAAATTGCCGAAGTGGCTTCACATGGAAAGACATCCAACTGGTGACGGAACAAAACACGATAGAGTCTTCCAGCCAATAACGCCTAACGGTTCAAAATGGTTCAAATGGCTCTGAGCACTATGGGACTTAACATCTATGGTCATCAGTCCCCTAGAAATTTCTACGCTGAGTTATTTGAAACAAACCTGTATAGCATATTCTGTGTAAATACATATATCTGAACGTAGTTTACTACGGGAAACATGAAGATGGTACTATTGTCCTGTTTAAAGGTAATATAGAGGATTTTGCAACACTGGCTCAAGGAGTGAGTAATGTCAATCCGAAATCATTATTCTCTCTATAATGGGTCCAATAACATATATTTTCGTAGACTTAAATGTAACAATAATATAAAAAAATGCTTTCAATATACAGAAAACGTATACCTACCGACACAAAAGTAAGTATAAAAACTAGCCTCTCACAGAAACATAAAAAGCATTATTTACATCATATACAACTATAAATCCGGCATCCTGATTTAGGTTTTCCGTGATTTCCCTAAAACGCTCCAGGCAAATGCCGGAATGGTTCCTTTGAAAGGGCACGGTCGACTTCCTTCCCCATCCTTCCCTAATCCGACGAGACCGATGACGTCGCTGTCTGGTCTCCTTCCCCAAAACAACCCAACCCAACAACTTTAAATTTATATTTACTTTTAGTGCAGCATGAAATGCATAAAAATTTAAATAACTAACGTACTTACGTCAGATATGGAATACTAAAACTAAGGTAAGAAATAATTTATAGAAAACAGAAACTAATGAAAACTCATTTATATTAACATCACCTATATGGTCAACATGTCTCTTAAAATTGTTTCTGGGCTTCCTCGGAACAGTAAAATAGATACTACTTCAACACTAAAATTTCTCTTTAATATAGATCAAATTTTCAGCTTGTTCATTTTACAATGTTTAGAGATTATAGATGACAATATAGAAATCCAGGAACCAGCTCCTAAAGGCTTTTTGCTGGGCTACCTGCGATTAATCGATCTGAGCGTTTTTTATTTTACTTACAAAGAATAAAAGGTCGGTAAAATTTTATATGAGTTGTTTGTGTTTTATCAACTGCTTTCATGTAGCATCGATTTACTGTTGGTTTCGTAACCACGTCGGAGCGGAGGACCAGGTCATCCGATTTGTCTAGCGGGTAAGTAATGACTGAGGAACAGATTTTCAGTGAATGTGGAAAAGGTTTGTATAGGGAAGTTTAGAGTAGTGAATTTTCTGAACATACACTGATACGAAGTTGAACATATCCCTAGCCCATGCAAAGTGTGCGTAGGTTAGGTTAGGTTAGGTTAAAGGTAGGTGCAGTGGAGCTGGATCACAGATGGTGCATAACCACGTTACGAGACAACACACAGTTACTTCCACTTTCCGCATCTCAGAATGCTACATTTCTTAGCTAGGGCTGGGGAGATGGAGTACGGAAAACACTTTATGTTCCTATATTAGATGAAGTAGGCCACATAAAGTAAAAAACAGATTAGTCACCAACAACGCCTATAAATTAACAAGCAGCGTGCCGTTGACAGGCATCGTATTACTGCGACAACAGTACCTGTTAAAATACTGCGCCTTTTGACAACGCAATAAATGGCTGACCGCACAGCTGAATGAAAGAGTTCGCGACAGACCACCAGGCTAGCGGCGATCCTCTGTTCTCCTTTACAAACAGGTGTTGGACTCATTCGCTCTGCTCCATTCCACAAGGCTACAGTAAGGCCGTGTACTTCATCCCATTCTGTGTGGCACAGTGTTTGTATGTCGCAGCCCTCGAGGCCGCGGTGCGGCGCAGCAGCGCATGAATAACTTCGGCCTCATTTGCACACGTCGCTCACACGCAGAAATAATTCCATTGCTCCTGCTCCGAGCACGCAACGTTTGATTGGCGGCGGGAAAATCAACACTACCAGACGTTCAAATTCGTGTAAACACGACAAGAACAGTAACTGAAATACTTCCACTTCGTTCTGACGCATTGGACCTGGGCTGTTTACATCAGGTTATGCGTTAAATCATTTGCGAAATTATAAACCACAAAATGCTAATTAGATCGTGTCAGTACCATAGGAGCGTTTGAATTTCTCACACATAACACAAATAGGATGAGACCGGCGTTATTCCCGGATTCCAAGTAAAATTTTCGATAGTTTTTACTGACCTACCGACAATTATTTGATCATTGATAGTCGCAAAACTTCACTGGTAGACAGAAAGTAATTCGAAATATAATTATATGCATGCAAAGTTGATCAAGCAACATACTTCTTTCTTCCACATTAATCAGGCCAGGCAGAGACTTTTTTCTGCGCAAATCCAACAGGCATTAGGGGTCGAGACGTGGAGAGAGAGGCGTGTCCATGTATCTGAGTTTACAGGACGAGTGGAATTAGTTCCCGATTAACCCTTCACGACACAGAGTAAGCTGGTTGGTAGGTTAGAGCTATTGACGTACGTCCAAAAAGTCCATCACTATCAGTTCATACAAGTGCTGAGTGACGCTAGTTTCCTACACCACCTAACGTCCTCTGAAAAAATAGGTTTCTGCTATCTGTTACATATAAAGAGATGTCGTTCGCTGCAAACCAGAAAACATATGACGAGAACAGCCCACGTATACTTAAAGATACCGCTATCAATTTCACTTTGCCAGTCCATTACGTTGTATCGAAACAATTATAGTTCCTCAGACAGGAAAAAAATCGAATTGGTATGCAGATTTCAAGGTTAATTATATGTAAAGTTCCTTTTAATTATATGACTATTACGGATCCGTCATCAAGACCATGACAAAAGTACGCAGTGACAGAATTACGCTGCTCACCTTGACAGGTCACAGACTTCTGCTCTGTGCACAAATAAATAAATCCGCTTAAGCAGACACTGCTTCATTATTGGTCGGAAGCATATTGTGTGAGGTTTAAATTAAAAATATTTCCCACTCCCCTGCTGTAACGTAGGTTTCTGGCAGTCTGGGAGGTTCCTTTTGACACTCCCTTACAAAAGTGAACTACATCCTCGCCTCTTTCAACAGCCAACTGGACCTTAGACGGCTGAGTAAGAAAACATACAAAAATGAAGCCGTTTGTGGATCTGAACGGTTAACATGTTTGACTATAATGTCAGTAACTACGCATGAGGTGGGATTAGGTTGGTCAAAGAGGACTAGAACGAGATGAACTCACCTTCATGTGGCCAATTGAGAAGCTACCGGAGTGTGATGAGGAAGCTTTAAATTTCGGAGTGAATACAACTTAACCGCTTGTATCAGAAACTGTGTTCTTGGTCGAGGCAAACTCAGTTATGGTAGAATAAAAGTGATAACTGCCTTAACTTCCGTAAAGCTCGATGAGGTTTAGAGGGAGTGGCTCTATTGCGTTGCTTTTAAGCCTGAATTTTAACACAATTGTTCATCAGACCAAATAACAGCTGTACAATAATTTAGCGAATTATGAAGTAAATAAATATCTAAAATGTGCAACAGCTATATAAAATCCTGTACGACAGTAATGTGAGGAACAAAAGATGTTTTAAGGCTTTAGCCAAATGTTTCGTTTACATATCTGCATATAAGTATGTGAACGGCGGCCTAACGATGCTAAAATTGAAAATTCAGTTGAATAATATTTAAATTAGTATTACAAATGCTGGTATGTAATACAGGTGGAGCACTTAGAGGCAACAGCGTCTGCTTAATCCTTAAATGGTTCAAACGGCTCGGAGCACTATGGGACTTAACATCTGAGGTCATCAGTCCCCTAAGAACTACTTAAACCTAACTAACCTAAGGACATCACACACACCCATGCCCGAGGCAGGATTCGAACCTGTGACCGTAGCGGTCGCGCGGTTCCAGACTGTAGCGCCTAGAACCGCTCACCCACTCCGTCCGGCTACGTATTTAAGTACTTCTGCGTTTTCTTAGCAGTATGGTTCTTAAATCTTGAGCATATATTTTCTCTGTTTAAGAGACGTATTCCTGCAGTTTTTTTTATTAGCTGTTAAGTGTTTTCAGGCAGTTTACGTTCCTGCTGAACAGCCAGCTTCACAGCTGATAAGGTGTCAGTCTCTAATGACGAATGTCAGGAGGTTGGCAACTGCGTATCAATCTTTCTCTCTACTCGTCTATAGTTAATTCTTAAGTTAGAAGCGTGGAATGGGTAATGTGGTATCAACGTTCGATACCACACTTGTTAGGGGTTGCAGTTATCGACCGCGGTCCGTATTTGTACCGTTGGACCCGCGAGTCGCGACCAGCGCCGCTACGCGGTTTGTATCTAGTTTCTAGCGAGCTCTCGTCCACTCGTGCTCGGGACGTGAAGTAGTATAGCCTAAGCTGATAGGAAGCAGCCTCTAACGAGGCGCTCGGTAACGTATGGTGTGAGTGAGACCTCAATAGCTATCCGTTTATAATTACACGTATGCAGCCAAGAAGAATCCTGTACAACCAGTTAGGTACTATATATAGTATTTTTTACCAACTACTTCTAATTATTTTAGTCGGTACAGATTCAGACCATGCAGTCAGCACCATATCGACGATACTGACAACCCTGCTGTGGTTAATATGTTTGTATTTAGTATTGGCCACCAGTCAACATTGGCGACGACTCGTTCGTCGTCATCATAACAGGTAAGATGCGTGCATGTTGTCTGCGTATGGAGGAGGAGCTCGCCGCGTTCGCAAACAAATGAATGTGCTTTTGGCTAAGGTTGGCAGCCTTCAGATTGCTGCCTCGGGACGTAGCGGTGGCAGAAAATCTGTCACGTCGCATGGGACACGTCAGGTGGTGATTGTTTCGCTGACGGACTCTGTTGCCGTGGCACTTCCCAGTGTACTTGAGGCAGTGGATCCGTCCTCACAGGAGAATGAGTGGCAGGCTGTAACGAGTGCATGTCGTGGAGGCAGAGGAGTGAAGGCTGACCGTCTGCCCTCGCCCATTCAGCCTGTGAATGGACACGCGGTCGGTCGTTCAGCAGAATCCGAGCAAGCACATGGGGAAAGAGGTTTACTAGTTGTCGGGAGCTCCAGTGTTACGTCATGGAACCCATCAGGCAGATAGCGCTCAGGGCCGTAAATAAAGCCCATGTGCAGTCAGTATACCTGCCGCTGGTCCTCATCCGAGAGCAGGTCTTGCCTGCGGCCATCCAAAGTGCAGGGTGCAGACATCTCCAAGTTGTGGCTGTTGGCACCAAAGACGAATTTGGCAAGGGTTCTGAGGCCATCTTCTGTTCTTACAGGCGGTTGGGGATGGTGGATTAGGCTACTGGAACTGGCACGAGAATGCGATTGGAGCTCTCCGTATTGAAGGATCTAATCTAAAGACCTTGCCAATTTTGTGATGAGCTTGGCCGAAGATTTCAGGATCTGCGTTAGCGTGTGTGGATTTGTAGGACTTCGCTTGATAGGTCAGAGTTGTGCTATACCAATAAAGCAGCTAAACGTGCAGGTAGGCATCAGAGAGACAGTTCTGACTATGCGGTTCATAATGGAAGCAAGACTAAAGGAAAATCAGGATATGTTTATAGGGTTCTGTCGACCTGGAAAAGCGATCGACAATGTAAAATGATGCGAGATGTTCGAAAATCTGAGAAACATTTGACTTATCGACAGAAGAGGGCCAGCCGCCGTGGCCGAGCGGTTCTAGGGGCTTCAGTCCGGAACCGCGCTCCTGCTACGGTTGCAGGTTCGAATCCTGCCTCGGGCAGGACTAAGTCTATGGGACTGATAACCTCAGATGTTAAGTCCCATAGTGCTTACAGCCATTTGAACCATTTTTTGACAGAAGAGAACGCATGATATAGAATCTGTAAATCAGCCAAAACCAAGCAATATGACTGGATGACCAAGAACGAACTGATCGGAATAAAAAGGGTCTAAGACAGAGCTCTCCAACTGTTAAATCTATAAATCAAAGAAGCAACTGGGGAAATAAAATATAGGTTAAGGAATAAGTTCGCTGACGATATCGCTACCCTCAATTAAACTGAAGAAGATTTACAGAAACTGCCGAATGGATTAAATAGTCTAATGAGTGCAAAAGATGGACTAACAGTAGCGAAATGACAAATAGCAATAATTAGAATAGCGAGAAACTTAACATCAGAATTTGTGGTCATGACGTAGACGAAGTTAAGGAATTTTTCTGCCATCTAGGCAGCAACATAACGAATGACGGACGGAGCACAGACCACACCAAAAGCGGACTATCATTGGCAGAAAGGGCACTCCTGGTCAAGGGAAGTCTACTAGTATCAAACATGCGCCTTAATTTCAGGAAGAAAGTCCTGAGAATGTATGTTTCGAACACAGCATTGTATGGTAGTGAAACATGGACAGAATAGAATCGAAGCATTTGAGATGTGGTGCTACAGTCAAATCTTGAAACTTAGGTGGGATGATAACGTAGAAAACTAGATAGTTCTCCACAGAATCGGCGAAGAAAAGGCCGTATGGTAAACAATGACAAGAGGAAGGGACAGGAAGATACCAGATTTGTTATCAGGAAATAACCTTTATGATTTTAGAGACAGCTGTAGAGGTTAAAAACTGAAGGAGAGGGAAGAGAATGAAACAGAGCAAACTTATTCGAGGCACGTTCAATAAATAGTGCAATAATATTATCTTGGTCCATTTCAGTTGAAAAAGTGCAGAATTTACTGTCGGACATCGTGGAATATTGCTCCTCCAGTCCCTATAGTTTCATGAAGTATTGTTAGATGGTGCCGCTACACCTTGTCATCAAAATGTTGTCTGTGACGTAGGTGCGTTCCAAATATAGAGCTGTCACTGTGAGCCGTTGGGCGAGCCATCCACAGTCATAATAACGTCGCGCAAACCTGTCCGATATCCCTCGTCCTGGCCGGCCACCAACTCTTGTAACTCCTGCTGTGTTGGAACTTGCGGACACCCTCATTCGAGGTGATCGACAGATCACAGTCAAACATCTCGGTACCAACTGGGCGTCTCTGTTGCTAGAGCTGTCTCTGCCGGTAGTGATGACACACTCGTCCGGGAGCTGGG
The DNA here is from genome assembly GCF_021461385.2 of Schistocerca piceifrons. Lineage (NCBI taxonomy): Eukaryota > Metazoa > Arthropoda > Insecta > Orthoptera > Acrididae > Schistocerca > Schistocerca piceifrons. The sequence continues at coordinate 155,164,636 of NC_060143.1, forward strand.
ATACTCAAAGGTGTGGGCCCGCTGAGTTCTGTGCCGCCTAGCTGAAGGCCACGAAGAGCAGCAAAGGATCACTGATGCGAAATACTTCGTGCAAGACGTTGGGTACACGTCGATCATTAGACTGGTACCTTGTGTCCGTATAGACCTTTGCAGAAAGATAGAGGAAGGCCGTCGCATTGAAAGGAGATTATGTTGAGTAATAGTGTTTTGTGACCATAACAGTATTTGTATGGAGTGTAGCCACGTATGGAAGTGAAACGTGGACGTTAAATAGTTTAGACAAGAAGAGAATAGAAGTTTTGGAAACGTGTTGCCACAGAAGAGTGCTGAAGATTAGATAGGTGGATGACTTAACTAATGAGGAGGTATTGAATAGAATTGGAGAGAAGATAAATTCGTTGCACAACTTGACTAGAAGTAGGAATCGGTTGGTAGGGCATATTCTGCGGCATCAAGGTATCACCAATTTAGTATTGGAGGGTAGCGTGGAGGGTAAAATTCTTAGAGGGAGACCAAGAGATACTTACACTAAACCGATTCGGAAGGATGTAGGTTGCAGTAGGTACTGGGAGATGACAAAGCTTGCACAGGATAGATTAGCATGGAGAGCTGCATCAAACCAGTCTCAGGACTGAAGACCACAACAACAACAACAACAGCAGTAGGTAATGATATGGTGTATTGGAATCCTAAACAAATCCGGTCTGCTTCCAGAGAAAAAAAAAGTGTTTTAGTAATTACTGAACACCGCTCAAAATTGACGATATACGGTTCGGGTGCTACTGTGAGATAAAGAGACTGACGTAGGAAACGATTTCATGAAGGACGCCATCAAACCATTCAAAATACTGATGACTCCAAACAAAAAAAAGGCCTTATTCTCAATGAGCTCTTTCCATTGCCGTATTCTGTAAGCTGTAGTTAGTTTTCCAGTAGCATGCCTATATATTTCAGAGAAGATTACAGTTTGTCTACGTAGTCTAAGCAGCTGGAGCGTCCATTTTCCGCGTACTCAGCTAGCACGCTACTGTTTGTAGCCCTTCCTGCCTAACTCCCTGCCTGCCCCCATGCAACTTCCGCAGTCTGCACTCAGTGCTGGCTTGACCATGGCCATCACCGCCCCTTGAGGTTATACAGAGGAGTCCAGTAAAAATGTAGACGCTTTTTGATAGTTAATATCTATGCAATAAAATAGCATACTGGTGCAATTTCGCGCGGTAGCGTAGTCTATTATTTTCTCAACAGACATTGGTGCGCGTTATCCAAGAGAGTGAAGCAACGAATGAGTTTAGATTGTCGTTTGAGCAATGCAAGGCCATATTGATGTGGTACTGGAACTACGAAAACATGATGGAGGTACAGCGGCAGTGGCGTAATGTGAACAAAACTCAGCCACCAACACTTACAACAATTAATCGTATTGGGGAAAAAATTGTATCCGACGGTACTGTTAAGCGTGTGCGTACAGAAAGGTCTGGCCCACCAAAAAACATCAACAAGTCCAGCTTCTAACACTGCAGTGTCCAAAATTTTACTTGGTAACCTCAAAAATCTATGAAGCATGGTGGACGTAAAAGTGGGTTAAAACGATCAAGCATACGACGAATTCTGAAAGCTGCAAAGTGAGAAACGTAAATTCCAAAGTGGCTGCACGCTAAGAACGAGGACGATCCAGATCGAAGGATGGAGCACTGCGAGTGGTCTGAAGGCGTGTTCTGCGAGGATGAACGGTTTGCTGGTCTGACGAGGCGTAATTCAAACTGAACGGTACGGTAGACACCCATAACTGCGTGTACTGTCCTCCTGAAAATCCTGACCTTCACGTGGACAAACATGTTAATCTACCAGGTGTTATCCGTGGTATGGTATGTCATTAAGGAGTTTCATTGGTCATTCTTCTTTGAAGGTACTGTAACTGATGAGGTCTGTCTTCATATGCTGCAAACACCGATTTTACCTGCCATCCGAGAGGTGTTTAGATATGAAAGATTTTAACTATAACAAAATTCCGCTCCGTCTCAGTACTACAGAGATGTCAGAGTCTGAATGGAAATCTACCTGGACATGGATACGTCGAAGAGGTGTTGAGTACATCCACAGTCTTCAGGCCTTACGTCTCTTGACTTCTACCAACGGAGCACCTTGGAAACTGAAGTTTATCAACAGAAACCAGCCCCACGTAAAATAATCTTCCCCCGCGTAACGGTTTGCCATTTAGTTCTATTAATATTGACTATTAGAGAGTGTCTATATTTTTGTGAACACCTCCGTACTAGAGCCACCTTATGACTTGAGAGTCAGCCGTTAGTAATTGTACAAGCTGGTACTGTTAGAGAGAGTGTGGTGCTGTCTAATACCCCTTCACGAAGATTCAAATAATTGTCATCGGCAGGAGATGACATTATTGTCGCCAGACAGATTTTTCGGAACTGTGACTTCGGCTAAGAAAAGACAAAAAAGAGTAAGGGAAGTTATGGATTAACTTCTTCATGAAGAGATAATTAGAGATGGAATAGAAACGAAGACTGGACAGATAAAAGGAAAGTCATCAATCCGGCATTTTCTTTAGAAAGCATTCGGTATCAAATTGAGACGTTCAAAGAAATCTCTAGAAACGGAAATCAAGGAGGAGGACGTGGATTAGCGGTCTGTGATATGTCCTGTGGATCACTGTACTGTGACAAAACAGCGTAAGGCATGGTAACAGAGACTACTTCAAAACGAAAAGAAGTCATTTCTAGGTTTCATGGAGCATTATTGCAATATCTTGTGGTGATGTCGAACATATCAGTTATTTTAGGAGAGTAATACATATTTGAAAGTGCATCCTTCATTGGGCAAAATAGATGGAAGTCAGAAGGTACGAGACCCGAGCTTTAGAGTAGATGAGGAAATACAGTCCAATGAAGTTTTGTTAGCTCCTCTCAGGAGACTTGTGGGAGCCGGCCGCGGTGGCCAAGCGGTTCTAGGCATTTCCGTCCGGAACAGTGCGACTGCTACGGTCGCAGGCTCGAATCCTGCCATTGGCATGGATGTATGTGATGTCCTTAGTTTAGTTAGGTTTAAGTAGTTCTAAGTTATAGGGGACTGATAACCTCAGAAGTTAAGTCCAATAGTGCTCAGAACCATTTGAACCATTTTGAACCTTCTGAACTTGTGGGAGGCACTGCGTTGTCGTGGAGAAGGAGATATTTGACTCTGATCAGATGATCAGCTCCAATGATATTGTGCGTACCTTCCGACACTGCAAGAGTCACAGTTGTCAGCGACCAGGCGGCACGGGGGGGATGGGACACGTTTGGCTCAAATGGTACAAATAGCTCTGAGCCCTATGGGATTTAACTTCTGAGGGCATCAGTCCCCTGGAACTTAGAACTACTTAAATCTAACTAACCTAAGGACAGCACACACATCCATGATCGAGGCGGGATTCGAACCTGCAACCGTAGCCGTTACGCGGTGCCAGACTGTAGCGCTTAGAACCGCTCGGCCACCCCGACCAGCGGGGTAGGTTTGCGCGACGTTGTTGCAATGGTAAGAAACGCCTCTCCCGACAGACAACTCGGCGCGCTTTCGTTCACTGGCTGGTTTCACCAAAAAAAGCTCAATGACAGCTTTCTGCTTGGAACCGACCTTCCTTACAGACACTACTTTGAAGGCTACATTTACCTCCGCCACTTACCGGAACTTCATGAAATTGTAGGGGCTGAAGCGGGAATATTCCATGATGTCCCACAACAAACTCGGAAACTTTTTCAGCTGAAAATGGGCAAGGAAGAAAATGTGTTGTATTACCTTTTAGAACGCCATTCGTAACGTCAACATTTACTTAATCGTCAGTATTTCGAAATACAAATAATGCGTTATGTCGAACTTCACAATTGACGTACATGTTTTGAGCAATACATATAGCGGCAAAACTAAAGTAATACGATTTAGTAGTATTTTCAGATATTGAGCTTAAACTTCTTCATTCATTGAGCTTATAATCTTCTTCATTATACAAGTCATCATGTAGGCTTATTCTGTTAAAAGCACATCACAATTTTTTTTTTCAGAAATTCTTGGTGCAGCTTCTTTTAGTATTTTCACTGTAGTTATATCGTAAAAACGTAATGAGCATGGCCAACCGTCAACCTCCTTGTAACATTTCTCGGCATAATTTCTTTTATTTGTTTCATTGTATTTGTATCATAATTGCATAATAAGAATGGCCGTCCGCTGTGTGATGCTGCATTTGTCTCCTTCGAATGTCAAACCGAGCGAAGTGCCGCAATAATTAGCGCACTGGACTCGCATTCGGAAGGACAACTGTTCAAAACGGCGCCCAGTCATCTAAATTTAGGTATTCCATTATTTCCCTAAACCTGGGGCGGCTCCTTTGAAAGAGCATAGCCGATTTTCTTCCCTATCCTTGACAGAATTCGAGGATGTGCTGCATCCCTAGTAGCTCGGTACCGACGGGATGATAACTCCAATCTTGCTTCCTCCTTCAAGTACCAACTCTACCAACTCGCTTTATACAGGGTGTTACTAAAAGGTACGGCCAAACTTTCACGAAACATTCCTCTCACACAAAGAAAGAAAATATGTTATGTGGACATGTGTCCGGAAACGCTTACTTTCCATGTTAGAGCTCATTTTATTGCTTTTCTTCAAATCACATTATTCATGAAATGGAATCACACAGCAATAGAACGTACCAGCGTCACTTCAAACACTTTGTTACAGGAAATGTTCAAAATGTCCTCCGTTAGAGAGGATGCATGCATCCACCCTCCGTCGCATGGAATCCCTGATGCGCTGATGCTGCCCTGGAGAATGGCACTTGTATCACAGCCATCCCCAATACGAGCACAAAGAGTCTCTACATTTGGTACCGGGGTTGCGCAGACAAGAGCTTTGAAATGCCCCCATTAATGAAAGTCAAGAGGGTTGAGGTCAGGAGAGCGTGGAGGCCATGGAATAGGTCCGCCTCTACCAATCCATCGGTCACCGAATCTGTTGTTGAGAAGCGTACGAACACTTCGATTGAAATGTGCAGCAGCTCCATCGTGCATGAACCACATGTTGTGTCGTACTTGTAAAGGCACATGTTCTAGCAGCACAGGTAGAGTATCCCGTATGAAATCATAACGTGCTCCATTGAGCGTAGGTGGAAGAACATGGGGCCCAATCGAGACATCACCAACAATGTCTGCTCAAACGTTCACAGAAAATCTGTGTTGATGACGTGATTGCACAATTGTGTGCGGATTCTCGTCAGCCCACACATGTTGATTGTGAAAATTTACAATTTGATCACGTTGGAATGAAGCCTCATCCGTAAAGAGAACATTTGCACTGAAATGAGGATTGAAACATTGTTGGATGAACCATTCGCAGAAGTGTACCCGTGGAGGCCAATCATCTGCTGATAGTGCCTGCACACGCTGTACATGGTACGGAAACAACTGGTTTTCCCGTAGCACTCTCCATACAGTGACGTGGTCAACGTTACCTTGTACAGCAGCAACTTCTCTGACGCTGACATTAGGGTTATCGTCAACTGCACGAAGGATTGCCTCGTCCATTGCCGGTGTCCTCGTCATTCTAGGTCTTCCCCAGTCGCGAGTCATAGGCTGGAATGTTCCGTGCTCCCTAAGACGCCGATCAATTGCTTCGAACGTCTTCCTGTCGGGACACCTTCGTTCTGAAAATCTGAATCGATACAAACGTACCGCACCACGGCTATTGCCCCATGCTAATCCATACACCAAATGCGCATCTGCCAACTCCGCATTTGTAAACATTGCACTGACTGCAAAACCACGTTCGTGATCAACACTAACCTGTTGATGCTACGTACTGACGTGCTTGATGCTAGTACAGTAGAGCAATGAGTCGCATATCAACACAAGCATCGAAGTCAACATTACCTTCCTTCAATTGGGCCAACTGGTGGTGAATCGAGGAAGTACAACAGTACATACTGACGAAACTAAAATGAGCTGTAACATGGAAATTAAGCGTTTCCGGACACATGTCCACATAACATCTTTTCTTTATTTGTGTGTAAGGAATGTTTCCTGAAAGTTTGGCCGTACCTTTTTGTATTGCCTGAACGTTATTGACGACAAATGAAAATAGACAATTAACATGTTACTACAAATCTAATTTTTCATATTTATAAGTTATTGCTGTTTCCTCCATTCGTGTTTTACATTAATATTCTGATTTTCAATACGTAATATTATGGTTTCATAAGGTATCTACAAAACATAAGAGATATTTTCACTTATCGCCGTATGACGAGAGGTAGAACACGTAACTCAGCCTGGAAGATACACGAACAATATGATTGAGGAGATCAAGGTGCGATGTCGTAGGGAGGCGAATCTTTGAATACGCCACACTCATCGATCTGTGATTGTACTCCGACTCCATGTGCGTTGGCATAAGGGAGCACTCGCTCTTACAACACTTCAGTGGATGACAATGTGCGACTGAAATGATTGAATTCTTCGGGTCGATTAGCTCTTGAAACGAGAGGATATTCAGCAAATGGATTGGTCTGCCCGTAAATCGAATAGAGCATATGTGGAATGCTTTGGGGTGACGTGCTCCAGCACGTCCACATACACCAACGACCGTCTACCAGTTGTCAACCGTGCTGATGTGGGAACGGAACGACCTATGACATAGGGTCCTCAGTAACAGTGTAAACAGCGCTGGAACACCATGCAGAACATCAACTGTTGTCCGTGAATGCGGAACACTTATCTGTCACGAACTAACTCCGCGTCTTGGTAATACCCAGTGGAGCATCATATAGTGTAATATAATAAATGTAATTTTTGTCCGTCTCTATCCGTACCTCTTTCAGTTCCTTGTAGACTACTCCGCAGCTCTTTCTGTGTTGGTCCGGATTTTGTCGAGCTGTGTTACGTTGCAATGACTCATCATACGATTCTTACTTCGAGTTTTGCACACAAGAGGATTCCGACATACATTTATTTTGATCACAATATTATGAAACGGAGAGTTGCTACTCACCACGTACAGGAGAAGCTGAGTCGCAGATAGGCACAACAAAAGAGCTGTCACACAATTAGCTTTCGACCAACAAGGTCTTTGTCGAATATAGCACACACAAACACACACACACACACACACACACACACACACACACACACACACAAACGCAACTCATACACACATGGCCACAGTCACTGGCAGCTGAGGCTAGCCTTTTGATCACTTTCACAAGATAGATACGTGTATCCTTTTATATGGAATTACGGATTTTATATGAAATGATATAAGGATTATTGTGCAAATGTTTGTACTATTAATTATACCCGAAATGTACAATTGATTTGGAAACATACCAAATAATGTGTTTCCCATTAGCGAAGATCTTCAACAGAAATGAATCTGTAGGAGAATCATAATAAATCTGACCAAACTTTTCTTTCCGAAACATATTCCCATGAAAGCTAACGTTCATACAATACTGACACCTATTAATTGTCTACATTTTACAAGACAATAAAGTCACAACTTCGAGGGAATTGACCTATCTTTTGACCATATCACACCACCTTATTCCTTTTCAAAGTACATCACTCGACTGGTGCCGGCCGCTGTGGCCGAGCGGTTCTAGGCGCTTCAGTCCGGAACCTCGCGACTGCTACGGTCGCAGGTTCGAATCCTGCCTCGGGCATGGATGTGTGTGATGTCCTTAGGCTAGTTAGGTTTAAGTAGTTCTAAGTATTTTCTTGGACATCAGTGTATGATCAGAGTCAATCACCCAGTGACGTCTTTCTGTTGCAGACCGCTTCGACGACTCGCATGTCCCTAACGTACTCCAGTTATCCAAACGGGGAAATATCATCTGTATTTAACGTGCGTTCTAAACAATTGCCCCTATTGTCGAGTCCTTATATAGCTCAGATGTGAAAGCAAGTTCAAAACGAAGACTCAGATATCCTTGGGTAACTCAGATTGTAGAGCACTTGCCCGCGAAAGCCAAAGGTCTTAGAGTCCCAGTCCGGTACACAGTTTTAAACTGCCAGGAAGTTTCGTATCAGCGCACACTCCGCTGCAGAGTGAAAATTTCAGATACCCGTCGTCCGATCACGTTTCGATCCCGCGGTTCACAACAACCCACTTTGCCACCGGCCCACTGGCTTCCACGTATGCACATACACTGGGGTGACAAGAAGTCATGGGATAGCGTTATGTTCATATACAGATGCCGTACTGTTGCGAACACAGGGTGTAAAGGGGTTGTGCATTAGCAGAGCTGAAATTTGAACACACGTGATTCATGTGAAAAAACTTCCGACGTGATTGTGGCCGCACTACAGGGATTAACAGACCTTGCCCGCGAAATGGTAGTAGGAAACAGTCGCATGGGACATTCCTTTTCGGAAATCGTTCGAAAATTTTATATTTCGGGATCCACAGTGTCAAAAGTCTGTCGAAAACAATATACCTCAAACATTACCAGTGGCCTACTGAGGTCCTCTCACTGGATTTTACGAGGGGCGTTTGAAAAGTCCGTGCAGAAATAAAAACTACTTCCGTGTTTGGGGTAAACCTTTGTTTATTTTTCGACGTAGTCTCCTTTTGGACTTATGAACTTCATCCAACGATGTTCTAACTTTTTGGTCTCTTCCGAATAATAGGAATTGTCCAAGTATGTAAAATAGTTATTAGTTGCTGCAATCACCTCCTCATTTGAAGAAAATCTTTGTCCCGCCAGCCATTTCTTCAAACTGGTTAACAAATAGTAGTCCGAGGGAGACAAGTCTGGAGAATAGGGGGGATATGAAGCGAGTTGGAATCCTATTTCCATTAATTTGGCGACCACAACTCCTGAGGTGTGTGCTGGTGCATTGTCGTGATGGAAAAGGACTTTTTTTTATCCAATAGCCGGCGTTTTTCTTGCAGCTCGGTTTCCAAACAGTCCAATAACGATGAATAATATGCACCTGTAATAATTTTACGCTTTTCCAAATTGTCGATGAGGATTCTCCCTTGTTAATCCCAAAAGACAGTCACTATAACCTTTCCAGCCGAAGAATGGTCTTCGCCTTTTTGGTGCAGATTCTCCCCTGGTAACCCATTGTTTAGATTGTTCTTTGGTCTCAGGAGTATAGTAATGTATCCATGTTTCATCCACAGTGACGAAACGACGCTTAAAGTCCTGCGGTTTCTTCCTGAACAGCTGCAAACTATCCTTGCAACACTTAACACGATTCTGTTTTTGGTCAAGCGTGAGTAATCGCGGAACCCATCTTGCGGATAGCTTTCTCGTGTCCAAATATTTATGCAAAATATTATACACCTATTCATTGCAGATGCCCAGAGCACTAGCAATCTCACGCACCTTAACTCTTCTGTCATCTATCACCATATCATGGATTTTATCAATGATTTATGGAGTCGTAACCTCCACAGGGCGTCCAGAACGTCCAGCATCACTTGTGCCAATATGGCCACACCGAAAATTTTGGAACCACTTGTAACCTGTTCTATTCGAAGGTGAAGAGTCACTGTAATGTTTACCAAGCTTCTCTTTGGTCTTCTGAGGCGTTTTGCCTTTCATAAAGTAATGTTTAATCACCACACGAAATTCCCTTTCGTCCATTTTTTGACAATCACTCGACTTCCTTGAATCACACGAATGCCAAACACAAAGAAATAGACCAGTATGGCTGGAACTTAGTGTACGTTCTTTTCAAAGATGCTGCTAACTAAACATGACCTCGATACGCGCCGGTCGTGCCATCTCTCGGACTTTGCTCGGACTTTTCAAACGCCCCTCGTAATTCTAAGAAGACTAAGAGACAGAAAATGAAGCATGATTTTAGTATAGTTCGTATTGTTGTTTATAGCACTGGGAGTTCTATTTGTTTTGCATGTTATACGATAGCTAATTATGATGATAAACGTGATCTGCTTTTTTTGAATTGCAGATCACCGCATGGTGACTCTAGATATAGTCAATTCTAACGTTCATCCACTTTACGGAGTAGCAACGCTTCTCTCCGATGGGGTTATGCTCGACGGCAAGCACATTGCGAAAAAATAACTAAGAGACTTATTCTCACACCGTCATTTGGTTCCGCTAAAAACGCGAATCCCCCAAACAGCGCAGTGTCTTGAATTGTTAACGGCACATCGATTCTGCTACCGTGTGATACATTTATGAGAATATGGCTCTCCTGGTGACCAGTCGGAGTTGGTGTGTTCCACGTTTCGGGTTTCATTCGGCCTGTTGTTGCTGAAAACATTGTCCATTTTACAGAGCACTTCTGGGACAGCGAGACGAAACAAAAAAAAAAAGTAGCTAATCGTATCGATGGACATACGCACACGTATCTGTTTCGGTAATTCGTATCCGCCTGAGAAAGGTAATTTAAAAAATGTTATGGCCAACACAGCATTATACGTTCGGTAATTCGTATCCGCCTGAGAAAGGTAATTTAAAAAATGTTATGAGCAACACAGCATTATACGTTAATATCTGGAGTATCAGTCTAGCAGATCTCAAAAAAAAAAAAAAAAATTATTTGGTGTCTGCTGATGCTTGCATTAAGATATTCTGTTGTCGGCTGTTATCTCTGACTACATATAACTACAATTCCTGATATTTACTTTGTAGCTTCTCTGTCTGCAGTCAGTACATGTTCAAACACTTTATGTCAATGTGAGATAAGGTTGTTTACTTTTCCATTGGGAAAGATGAGTCACTCAAAATTTCAGCTCGAAACACTTTCGCAGTGTGTTGAAAAATGTACAGGTATAGTGAAATGTATGTCAAAGCCATGTTTCAAGCAACACAGAAGATATAGTTTTCGAACACAGCCAGAACACTTTCAATGGACAATACCTTTACCCTGCGCTATAATTTCAGTTTTCCGTATATTCCTTTTATATTCAGAGAATTACTGTAACTACTGTTTCCTTTTAGATAAACTAAGACTCGAAGGGACGGAAACATGGAACAGCTATTTCTCACATTGGCTTCTAATATTAATGCAAGCCGCAGTTCATGTTGAACAAACTGTCTTCACATAAGACTAGAAAGAAGAAAAGAAAGATTTTAGGATATACCATCAGTTTAGTGGTCTTTTTAACTTGAAAACGGAGTTGTCGGTGCAAACAGAGGGATCCCAGAGCAGCGTTGCAGATCAAGCCTTAGGCGAAGGAGAACACCCCACTAAGCTGTAGAATAACGGAAAGAATCTTAAGCTACTGAAGTACGATCTCCACTTGGAGCCAGCTATTGGATGAAATTGATATCATTTCGATTATTCCCAGGCTGAAGCTAAGCCCTCCTTGCAATTTCTTTTCGTCCGAGAGTGCTTATACGTCGAGAAAAGACCGATGAAACCAGCTATCTTTCTGAGAGACAAATGAGAAACATCAAGGAGGCAGCGGCCACGATACACAGCATCTCACAGTTTACGACTCTGGTAAAACACCTGAAGTTCAATGTGTGATTGTGAATCCGTATCACGTAATCCATGAAAGTTACAGGTAGTTTTCATTAGTTTTTTGATCGTACGTGTTTCGATGCAACCGTATTGATTTTTCTTATGCCTCCTATCATCTTTATTTCAATAATCAAATTTTCAAAATGCTTCTGAGGTGATATATAGTGTGAATCATAATTACTATCGAAACCAGCACGAGTGAATTAATAAAACATTGTAAGTATGCAACGATCCACAAACGAGTCTTTAACATGACAGTCGTGAATGTGTGATGATGAACCACAAAAGACTTCGGTATGGTATAATGTCCTAGTTGGTAAAAACGTATTTGGAGTACTAACATTCGATGAAATGCTGCTCTAACTACGCTGAAATTCACCCATGACCTACCATACCATGATATATAATGCAAGTAATGCAGCTTAGGAATGCAACGAATGCTCTCGCTCAAGTGAGTCTTTGAGTTCAACTTTCCAACACCAGTCAAAAACACAAGATGGTGGAAAATTAAAAATAAATTTTAAATAAACCGCAAAATATAAAAACATATATTAAAAAATTCCAAAATCGTGGTACTGCTCCATTCGTGAATTGCAACTCCTCCCTCTCTTAACCCATCCTCTTTCACCATACCCTCCTTTCTCCAGCCAACCAGAAGCCAAGCATGTAAAATCTGACTACAGAACACACACGTGATCAATACTGCAGACCTTACTTATAGTCTAAAGTGCACCGAGAATTAGCTGGGTGAACAACGGCAACATTTTATGATCAGCAAGGAACAGCTCACCCATACGTTTGGAATGCTTAGGTTGATCAGAATGCAAATGCCTTTTGTTAGTACATTACTTGGCGCTTCACTAACAAAAATTCTGGAAACATGGAGCTGTTTAAACATCTATCCTACCGATAGTCATCATCTTGCTCAGTCTTGGATAAGTTTGCAGGGAGTAAATCGTTAATTCTGATGCAGAAAAAGACAACCACAGTTGCAGGTAAAATGGATGTTTATTTCGTCGGTGAGCTGTTTCGGGCTACATCCATCCTCAAACCAACCAGGCAAGTAACATCTCTATCGAAATAGCAGTCAAAAAATTGTGTACATATGCGTATAGTCCCAAGTAGTATACTTTAACAAGAACGAGCGTAGCCCGAAACCGGTGACCGACTACATAAACATCAATTTTAGTTGCAACTCTGTTTGTCTCTTTTTTGCATCAAAATCTTAAAATGAGTTGCTGTCTCACTATAGTCAGCAAGCTGGAGTTTCGCTAATTTACAATTATTTAACTAGGTAAGAATACTCTCATGGGAAAGTTACCACTTCGTCGTTTATTTTATTTTTCATATCTACTGAAAATTTCTTCTGGCAAAAGCTATAGAGAAAGTTGATGCATTATTGGTTGAAATTGATGAATTTTTTGGGTAAGTTCATACATTTTTTGGAAACCTGGGGAAGTTAATACTTTCCTGGGCTAAGGTGATACACTTTGCGGTAAGTTGATACATTTCTGGAGGAGGTCGATTTATTCTTGGGTTAAAATATACAATCTCTGGCACGATGAAACATTTTCAAGGATGTTGACATATTTTTGACGCAAGTTTATACGCTGGATAGCCAGCAAGATGCAACTTATCAATCGAAGACATTATAACGTTGTTGCATTATTAAACATTACACAGAGAGAGACGGAGAGAGGCAGATAGACAGAGGGAGAGAGAGAGAGAGAGAGAGAGAGAGAGAGAGAGAGAGTGGAAATTTACTGTATTGTGTAAATCTGATGGATAGAGAGAGAGAGAGAGAGAGAGAGAGGAAATTTACTGCATTGTGTAAATCTGATGGATGAAATTTTGTGATGATAACATTACTGGCGAATAAATTGGAAATGCTACATGCAGTTGTTTGGTGTTGTGTATGAACTGTCTCCAAACATATAATGATGAATCAGCTGACACCCAAAAATGTACCAACTTAACCCGAAAATGTATGGGCTTGTGCCAGAAATGTAGCAACGTACCGGCAGAAACGTAACAACTTGCACCAAAATATACCATTCCACCCCCAAATGCAACAATTTACAACAAAAACTTTTCAACTCACCCCAGAGCTATCTTATTGCTCCAAAAATGTACCAGAGTACGCAAAAATTATCAGCATGCCCCTAAAACCTATGAATGCACATCTAAAATGTGTGTAGTTACCCCAAAAATCTTTGAACGTGCCCAGAGCGTGTATCAACTTGTCCTGAAACTCTATTAACATGTCCCAAAATCTTTTTCAGAGGAAGTTTGCAGCGGCTGCGGGAAACAGAGTGAAACACTCAACAGTAACTGCTTAAGAGAAGATTAAGTCTTACTTAGATGATAATGAACTTACATCTTGGCAATTGAACCAAGACTGGCTACGAAAGTGATTATACTGGGGAGTAAATATGCATAACAGTTCCTCCGTCCCAGAGGTTTTGTTGGTCAATCGCTGTTTAATGTACGAATAGAAGTTTTTGCATTGTGATCGTGGTGTTACAGTTTACAAGATGTACTGCTCTTTGTCAGCACAAAGTTGCCAGTTTTTTCTTTGCTAATTGTCAACTCATATTAGGCTGTAATGTCGATATGCGTGTTTTGTAATCAATTTTTATGTATTAGATGAATTTAAAGCTTCGTACAGATATATAACTACGGTTATCAATTAACCTACAGTTTATTTAAGTAGTCTCAGTAAGTCAGCTTGTGTACTATAGTAAGGTATAGACAGTTTGAAGGACCATAGAACTTGAAAAGCTTGGTACAGCAATCGAATTTCGTTCAGCAAGAGTAAGTCTAAAAGATGGTACTATTTACATTCTTCCAGCAGCTAGCAGTAACTCACAATGAATGTTTGTTTCTACGTTTGTCTAGTATCTAAGCCAAACAGCAGTATCTACAGTTGCAAGTGTGGTCAAGTTATTTTTAGTACATAGGTTTCGTGGCCTAACTTAAAATGTCAACTGCTTTTTCAGAATATTACTTGTTCCTCATATTCAAATCACATCTTTTCGATTTTAGGTGTGGTGATGCCATTGTAACACTTGACAAGCATTGCAGAACAGTTTAGGTGTACAAATATTTAATCTGTGAGTATATTGTGACTTACACCAGCAGTAATAGGCATAGTTAATTATATTCTGCCAGTGATTCAGTCTTTTTGTTTCCATGCTTGCATAGTATTTTACCTAGCTTGTATTTTCTTCAGTTCAGACTCTGTCGTTCTGATTAGTTATATGATGATCTCTTAGGCGTAATTTGTAATTTAAACTACCTGCTTAATATGTTAGTTTTTTCAGCCATGCATATTTCGGCATGAAAACAGCGCTGAGACACAATCTAAGATTTAACATCGACATTTCAGGCACAAATTTGATATATTTGTCTCTGTGTATGTGTGAAAATAACGTTGCGTAACTTGACATAACTATTTTACTTTTAGCGTTGCCGATGTATTTCTGCAGGCATGTTAAACGTTGAATTCTGATGCTTGAAAAGCAACATAGATAAGGAATATAGTTAATTTGAGGCTCGGTTGTGGATTACAGTATGAAACATCACTCAAACACTAGATGTTCACAATGGGAGCTACCTGTCAGGTGACGACAAGCAGCAGCAGCAAAAGCCAGCAGTTGATTTATCTCCCATTTTGCCCATTAGGAGGTTTGCGTAACAATTGTTAAACTGATCTTAGCGACAGCTTTTTACTAATGTCTTAATTACGTCTCATAGGCAAATGTTGGTCTTTGTTAACTATTTATGGAGAACTAGTTTTTTAATAGTACTCATTTTCCATAGCGAGTGCTGAATTGTTTCCAAAGAAATTTATAGATCCAAATGGCGGTACAGCCCATGAACAGTTTTCAATTTGTCTTTTGGTAGTCAGTTACTAAAATATGTTTGGGAGTATCTCTCTCTTTGTCTCTCTCTCACTCTATGTGAGTGTGTGTGTGTGTGTGTGTGTGTGTCTACAGTTCAAAGGCAAACATCTTAGACAAATATCTTGGACTATCACATAACTGATGCATATCTTTGACCACAGCACGTACTCGAGTGAGCATTACGAAACTTTTTACTGTATATCTTCGAACTTGGTGCCAGAAGCTTCCAGCTTCATTCTGAGTGGGTGCCGCATTTTAATTTTACAGTTCGAATGGGGGAGATGGGATGCATTGGTAGAGGAGGCGGGTGAGCAAAGGTCAGTTGGCATAGTTCCAATGTCTTGTGCATATTTAGTTTATTTTATTTGCTTATTTTCTTCTTCTTCTTTCGAATGAGCCAGCTAAGGACCACGATATTCAACTTCTCGACTTGGAGAGGGACTTGATGTTTGCCCAGTAATATCGCATTCTCTCTCTGGCTATGATTCTCCTTTCTCTCCTTTGCCCAAAGGTCGGCGGTCTCTTTACGGGGTGATCTGTCCTGGAACCTCTTTTATTTTAGTATCCTTCTGAGAAGTCCTAGGTTTCTAATGTCATTTTCGGTTATATTAAGTTCCTGTATGTCTTTCTTGACTTCTATCAGCCATGGTGTCACGGTCTCCGTGCTCTTCCAGTAGTTGAGAAGTCGGTTGGTTAGTCTTGTTTGGTCCATCCTTATGATATTTCCGTAGAAAGTGAGACATCTCTTCCTGGCTACATCTGTGATTTTCTCGGTGTGATTGTATAGCTCCTGGCTTGATTGTCTTCTGTACTCACTATCTGTTTTGACCAGTCCCAGAATATTTCTCAGGATCTTATAGTCTATCTGTCAAGCCTTTCCTGTTCAGATTCAAGCATTCAGAGGCATATAGGGCTTCAGGGCAGATAACTGTTTGGTAGTGTTTTAGTTTGGTTCAAATGGCTCAGTCCCCTAGAACTTAGAACTACTTAAACCTAACTAACCTAAGGACATCACACACATCCATGCCAGAGGCAGGATTCGAACCTGCGACCGTAGCGGTCGCGCGGTTCCAGACTGTAGCGCCTAGAGCCACTCGGCCACCCAAGCCGGCTTTAAGTTTGGAATTGCGAGAAAGATGTTTCTTATTTTACATGTTCTTGGTTAATGGATATGGTAATTGTAACTTATTAATCCGAGCTGTTAGTGCTGTTCCTTCTGATAGATTATGATCCAATCATTCTCCTAGATACTTGAAACTGTCAACATTCTCAACTTGACGTTGTTCCAACTGTAGGTCACGTCGAGTATCACTGATGTTGGTGAGGTATTTTGTCTTTTCTAGCGGCAGTTGAAGTCCTACCTTGGCAGCCTGGTGTTCACCATACTGAACTGCTTTACTGCTACTTCCACTGAGCTTACTATAAGTGCCAGACGATCTGCGAAAGCTAAACAGCTACTACTACTCCCTTCCGTTTGTGTCTCAGGTAAATACCGCTCGGTATATTTTGTACGTCCATTTCTTTTCACAGCTCTCTGATCACCATGTCCAGTGCACAGTTGAAGAGAAGAGGTGAAAGCCTATCTCTCTGTGTAACTTCTGTCTTTATCTCAAAGCTTTCTGAAAGCGTTCCCCTGAACTTTACTCGTGATCTAATGCTACTCAGGGTCTTTTGGATAAGGCTCTGGGTTTTCTGGTCCAGGCCCATTTCCTACGAAATTCTCATAAGAGTGTGTCTGTCGACTGAATCGTACCCTTTCTTGAAGTCAACGACAGTAACTACGTTCTGTTTATTCGCTAGTTTAATCTGACTTAATACTGACTTCAAGTTAAGGATCTGTTCAGCACAAGAACGCCATTTTCTAAAACTACCTTGATAATCTCCAAGCTTTGGGTCCAGTTGAGGTTCGACTCAGTTCAGTGATGCCTTAGATAATATCTTATAGGTGACTGGTCTCAATGAGATCCCTCTATATTTGTTGATGTCAGTCAGATCACCCTTCTTGTGTGAGGGGTGGATCAGAGCAGATGTCCAATCATCTGGTAACTTCTCAGTGTCCCAAATGTTCCGTTCGATCTCGGTCACCTTGCTGACTGCTTTGTCTCCAGCTTGCTTCCACAGCTCTGTAACCATAGTGTTTCTCCTGGTGCCTTGTTGTTCTTCAGGGGGTGAATGATGTTCTTCACTTCTTCTTGTATTGGAGGGTGAGAGTCTGGTTGTCTAGGACTGTCTTGATAAATAAAGGAGGTTTTAGGGGACTCACAGTTGAGGAGATTCTCAAAATATTGGGACAATATGTGGCAGTTGTCTTTGTAATTATAGGCTATGTTTCCATCTGGTCCTCTGAAGTGTAGGCTGGATGGGCAATAGCTTCTGAGGTTTCGCTTGAAAGTCCTATAAAAGTGTCTTGTGTTATTCTTCTTGAAATCTTCATCTAATTGAATCCCTGCTGCAAGGGAACGGTTCTCAATTATCTCTGATGACACAGTAGGAGCACCATATGTCCTTATTTCGGCGCTGGATGGTATGTGGTCAGCCACTGCTGCCAGTATAATGTGTCGGCCTTGACATGCATCTGTAGTGGATGGACATAAAGAACATGGTTTACATGTGTTGGAATCTTCCACAGACTACTGTTGAAAGTAGCGTCACGCACTGACACATTGTGCACAACAAATGCAAAAGTCTGTCGGTACGTCTATCCAGCTTCCTGTGGGTTCACAGTGCGTCCCCGTTGTAATGATCAACAGGAGTACGTACTCTTCAGTGAGTTTACGTTGTATCCTATAGCGACTTTTGTAAACACCGTTTACCTCTAAACTGGGCACTGTTATTGCGTCAAGATTCATGGTACACAGTCAGACTTCCTGAGCGCCACCTCATCCCCAATGACTGTGACAAACAAATCACTAACATTACAGACATTCAGTATGGACATATCATACCCTGGCGCCACTGAAATCAGTCCTTGAGGACTCTGGGTTCTTTTTCCGGCAGCGTATAAGTTCGTGGGATTGAAACCCGATCATACAATGAAATTTTCAGTCTTGTTTAACTTATCCTTCTCCGCTCAGTGATGGAAGATACGCCAATAGCACGTGGTTCGGATTCCTCGTCAGGCTGTAGCTCTCCATGGGGCAATAGGATTACTGGGATTGCCTAGAAACACACACGTCCCAGAAGTGGCGTCTAATTGAGAGACCTGCACCAGACCACAAAGTCACTATTACGAAGCCAGCTCAGTTCCTATGCACCTTTTCCGACCAATACGTCTGTGACTAAGGAAGTCGGGATGAGGGGTACACTTAGCATGAAAGGTCAAGGCCCCTATAATGTCACTCCTTAAGGTGAACAACTACCAAAACGAATTAACAATACAATTCAAGACAATATTTATAAAACAGCTAAGAGACAATCAACACGTGGCCATCTTTAAGACAATACCAAAATCACCGACAGCTGGCTTCTTAAGCAAGGTAGCAAATTATAATTACCTAGATTGACTTAAAGAGATGAGCCACAAAGATTTCAATAGTTAAAGAAGTAATAAATTACAATCTGGAGGTGATTTTAAGAAATGTGACACAGATAATTCTTTTTTAAAGTGCAATAATTTGCAAATAAACCATCTATCCCACTTTACAGAACAGACAAGCCTCTGAATCCCATGTTATGTAAAGAGTCGGGCAGATCCAACCATTTAAAGCCTAATGATACTTTAACTGTCCTTCTAGCTTTTTCCGCAGATACTTACGTCAGCCGTACATGAATCGACCAGCTTCGCCGTTTTCTAGATACTCGCTCACGGTCTTTGCATAATAATAATGTCCTTTAAGTGAGTCGCTTGTCTTAATCCCAATTTGCAGCCCGTATCTTCGCTAGGGTCTCCGCTTATATACTTTTCACAGAGCGTTACGTGCCCGCAACGTCACCAGGTGGCATCCAACCTCGCGGTGGGCGGCGATTATAATGTTTTGGCCTATCACTGTACGTCTTTCTTGTATTCACAGCGTCAGATTTGCACATGGTTCCCAAAATTGGAACTAATATTTGTACAATATAAATCGGCTCATCATTAACGCATTACAATAATTACCACGTTTCGCTGCCATACGATGATAACAGCCCAGAGTGGACCTCTGTGAGTAGCTACACATCAATTCTAACCATCCATTATAACTACCCGTTATATGTCACGACGTGACGGAAAAGTGGAGGAAATACGATGGCATATTTAGGCTGCCTTTCCGTCTATATAAGTATGCCTCAAGCTAACTAAGGTACACAGCGGAGAGCACCTTGTACCACCACTAGCCATTCCCTTTCGTATTTCACTCACAAACGCTGAGACGGATACACGACTGTCCCTACGCTGCCATACGAGCCCTTATTTCTTTCACCTTCGAGGTCCTTAAGCGGTCCTACGCACCATTTACGATTTGGACAGAAACAGGAAAAATTTTCATGAAAGCAAACGTACCCCTATCCGCTGTCTGCTTGTTATTGCTCGCGTAACAACTAATATATTGATAAATGGATAAGATAACATGTATTGCTACGGTAAGAGCCCTGAAATACTTTTTAGGGATGCCATGCTGTGACTTTCTTTGGGTCATCAATTTTCAACAAAACAAAATAAATTATGTTCATATTATTCTGGATCTGGCTTTCTATAAAGGGAACATTGTTTCATTACTGTAACTCGCTACAAAGTTCAACATATCTCTCTTACTTTACAGTTATTGAAAAGGTTACTGAAAATTATTTCGTTATCAATACTGATGCTACAGTACGCAATGCTTGTTCAACACCAAAATTTTGCAGTGGGTTTTGTTAACAGTGAGACACCAATAAGTACCAAGACTAACACGACAACATGAGACAATTATCAGAGAAAAAGTGTTTCTACCTTAATGTTTGCCAGACCAGAACCACGCACAATACGATTTCTTTTATGTCATGAAGGTAAATTATCTTTTTGCACTGTTAAAATATATCATATGGAGCACGCGACCACCTGTAAAACACATCATTAAATCTGCTGCTCTGCCCTGCAATCCCGATAGCTGAAAGAAATAATTTTAGTTCACTACTAACTGTCCGCTTCTTTGCGGTATGATTGATTTCATTTAATGCTGTTTGAATGCGCCGCGGCTGCGGCTCGTTCGTTCGTAGTGTAGCTCTGCATCAAGAATAATATTTAAATAGCTGAAAATGTCTTAAAGGATGGAATAAAATACCAGGCAAGCTTATTAAAAATCATAATGCAACTTTTCACTAAGTAACTCTATTCGAAACATTTAAACAGATTAAATTCTTACACACCTTTGCAAATCAGTGCCTAATGGCGTCCTTCTCTCAATCTTGACAAAAGAATGCTACACAAGCATACAATATAGCGTCACAGGCTGCTCCAAAAAGATGTCAGAGAAATTATACTCGGTCACTACTATTTATACTCGATGTGATATATTTTCTTCTTTGTTTGATATTTAATAAGTTTCGTCTGTGGAGGTTTCAGTACTCGCCGACACAGATATTATCTTTAAAAATAACGGTACGTATTTCTATACATGTATAAAGCAAGGTTTCTCTTTACTACATAAAGTTCACACAATAATTGTCCGCGCAATTACAGTCATCCAGTTCAACCATTCTTTTTTCTTTTTTGACCACATATAATACGTGTTTTGCCAGGAGACGTTACACCCTCCTCATAGGCAGTGCGTTTTGTAGAATATTGATGAAGATGTAAATTACGTGCAGGCCAGTACTCAAATATGAATTTCAGCCTTTCATGAGAGCTACCAATTCAAAGATACTAGATTTTCATAACACGAGGTGGCATAAAAGTCTCAAGCATCATTTACACGTTGAGCTGAAATGAAATGTCCTAGTGGCAGCAGCCAAATCACGAACGCTTGGTATGTGAGTTCGAGGTTGAATACTGTTTTGAATTGTCACAAGTGCTGTAAATATTTTCGCGTTGCACAAATAACTTCGAAAACTTCCAGATTTTGTTTGTGCTTAAAGTGAATGACGAGGTATGATACCAGACAAAAGAACTGTGCGTATCTATTTCTGTTAACCAGTCCGGATCCGTTGAAGAATGAAACAGGCAAAATGGGTCGAAGGATTAATTTGTGACCCTGTGAGTTCCTTCACTGAGCTGGTGTAGTAGAATTTTCTCCGTCATGGGGCTCTGGTACTACATCCATCACTGCTACCAGGCGTCACTAATCCCTGCGTGGAATGCGGTAGCAAGTTTCTGCATATGTGTGCCGGCAAAGGAATTCGTCGGTGTGCGTGAATTAGCATGCTGTGCTCCGTGCGGCCATTAACGCAGAGTGGTCCCCAAGAGAAAGCTTACGATCTGACACTTTCATGACAGCTGTTAGCCGCGGCGCGTGGCAAATTAATTACCAGGAGTCTTACTTGGCTCAGAATTACAGATCTCGCTGAGGCTGGTGTGTTCCACAGATTCTCTGCGACGCAGGGAGCAAGAGAAATCCTACTCAGCTCTGCTTGTAGTTTCATATACATGAAATCAACTAATGCTAAGACACACATCTACACTATCCTTTCTTCTTGAAACAATCTCAACTTTATAATATCGACAACTCTCAACTTTCGTGCAAGGAATTTCAAGAAATTTGGACCAAGTCATTGGAACATGACACTAATTTTGGTATTAGACAGGAAATGTGATGCTTTTTTCCCCCGAATGTACAACAAGAATATGAGAAATGAGAATATCTCACCCCTTCGATGACGTGAAATCTGGGTTTCATCAGTTTTCACTCGATGATGATGTGCGGTATAGTATTTACAGATAGTCTGTCTCATGCACAAACAGTATGTCGTAGGTGCAACATATCAGCAACAGCAGACATTATTTTCTTACAAAATTACTACCTGGTTTCGTGGACCATGACTCCACTTTCTTGCTAATGAGCGGAAGCTTTTCATTATTTTATAAATCTAATATACTTTCTCAAAGCAAAATATGGAAACATATTGAGCGTTTACATAGATTTATAATTGATTTTAAAGTACCTTTAATTTATTTCATTGATATCTTATACCTAACTTTAAATTCAGCCTTCTCTAGCTGTTACACATTCAGCAATTGTTGTATGGGGTAAGAGCATTTTTTAAACAGATACAATTATGATTTCAGTTTGTTATTTACTGATTTGATTGTTTGTTAGAACCGTCATACGTCTGGGTGGGTGGTCGAAGGTTTTAATGTCTCTTCTCCGAGCTGAGTCATGGATAGTGAGAGTTATTTCTAGTTATAGATGTTTACATACGGATTTTAGTGTTCTTAATTTCAGCTTCATAATATTCAGTCAGTAACAAAATCTGTTGTCAGTTCACTGAAGGTCTCTGCGAGGAAAAGATGATACGACTGAGGAAGAAAAAGGATTCCACTTGAAGGACATAGCATATTCTATATTAAAGTAAGAATTTAGCATGCTTTGGGTGACTTACAGTTAAATAACATACAATATATTTCATCGGGAACTCTGTAACTGTTGCGAAAAAGCTGCAATCAAAATATTACATACTACCAGACGAAAAAGTGAAACGCATAGAAAAGGAGGAGGAAAGTGACACTTCACAGATTTGGGAAGTATTTTATTATTTCAGTGATTACAAATCCGAGCCATATTTACGAAAAACTTGGCAGTATGGGACCGCTTAGAGTGTGACGTCGTATCCCTCTCCCCTGGATACATGCACTGATTCGGTTGGGAAATGTTCAGAAATCAGGTGTATCCTGTCCTTAGGTAAGCTGGGCCCAGCTATTGTAACAGGTCCATCATGTTCTGGATACTGAAACTAGAAAGAAGTTGACGGTCGAACTTGCCCGGACATATTATATAGGGGACAGGTCTGCGGAACTTGCTGGCCGCTGGAAAACTATGACATCACACAGGAAGTTCATAGTGACACTTGCCATATGTGAACAAGTATTATACTCTTGAAAAATAGCACCAGGACCCTATCCATGAGGTAACACAGGAGGACACAGGATGTCCGTGCAGTACCGCTGTGCTACGACAGTTTACTCAAACATGACCAGCAATGAACTGAAGTCATGACCGATGCTTCCCAGTATGATGAGGCCAGGAGTAACATCGCTCTGTCTGTCCAAGATACTGGAAGAATGAGACTTCACCCCAAGCAGCCGCCATACTCGCAAACGATGATCGTTTGGTGTAGTGCAAAACGGCGATTCGTAGCTGGACCAATGCAACTCCGTTTATCAGCAGTCCATGCTTCCATTAAAACAACATCCCAAACCATTTCAGTTATCGTGCTAAGGTCAGCTAAATTCTCCAGTCCGGTAGCTGCCTTGCAAGTAATCCATTACCTGTTGTCGAATGAGTAGCGTACGATTTATGTGAAGTGGCGTGTCGGCTTCGGTTTGCAGGGCAGTGGGCTTGTTACAGCAATAAAATTTTTAAATAGAAAAAAATTCTTTGACAATTACAAAACCAGAAAATTAACAAGAGTGTACTAAAGCATTTTGCTGAGCTATATTTCTCCACAAACTGGGCACAAAAAGGAAAAAAACCATAAATAAAGAAGGCAGGAACACAGCAATCGGTCGCAATCTCATTTGCTTCCCATTATTCTCGCCTATCCCGACTTCAACTGTAAATTTCTTTCTTCACTGTATTTAACTGAGTTAAAATACATAAAATTCGCTGCAGTTATGTCACGATATAACTTTACTGGTGTACAAGCAGTAGGAAACTCCTCTGCCTATACACCAGCATAGTAATATAGTGATATGTATCGCTGCGAGTTTCTTGGATTATATATCAGTCAAATGCTCCGAAGACTTACGACAAAAACTTGGATATAAAAGAATGACGAAAAACATATGTGTTTAAGAATGAGGGCTGTATTTCTATCGTTCCTTATACTAGTCTACGGTCGTTGTGCGCAACAGTTCCTCAGGAAATCAAAGTTGGTTAAAAGAAAATAGATCAAAGTATGTAGCCACCGTGGTCTAGTGATAGAGTCTTTGGCTCGTAATCAAAATGTCCTTGGTCCCAGGTGCGAACCCCACAACCACTTTCTTTTGAATGATGATCATCGGAAATGGCACCCGAAGACATCCACAGTAAGAAATAACCCTCGTTCTGCCAAAGGCCTTGTCATAGAGGGCGGAGGGACGGACAGAGGTAAAGGATACTCTCTTGCCCTTGGGTGGGAAAATGCACCGAAAAGGCAGAAGAATCATCAGTGAACAACGGCATGAGGATGCAGAAAGCAATGGAAACAATTCCATTAAAGACACACAATGTGTATCCACAGGACATGTGGCCTTTAAATTGTGTAATGGGAGTAAGACTCGCTAGGAATAGAAGAGTAATGCAATGAGTGAGCTACTGTGGCCGGTTCGATGAGGGGTTATTGTCATCAGATTCGACATTAAAGCAATGCCGACGACAATGGTTAATGTATACAGGCCAACGAGTCAACCAGAAGGTGAAGAGGTAGAGGCTGAACATGAGGATACTGAAAGGGTGGTTCAGTATGTAAAGGGATATGAAAATCGAATAGTCATGGGGTATTGGAACGTTGTTACAGGGGAAGGAACAAAAGAACGGCTTACTGGAGAATAAAGACTTGGCAGCAAGAATGAGGAAGAAGAATGACTGACTGAGTTCTAAAATACATTTCAGATCATAATAGGAAATATTCTACTAAAGAAAGTACTGAGATACGATTAGTCACGATTGATCTTCACTAAGAGTTTGGATACTGGGACAAGTAATACCGAAGGAATAATGGAGTGCTAGTACTGCAGGAGAACTTCTGTGAAGTCTGCAACGTAGGAGATGAGGTACCGGCGGAAGTAAAGTTGTGAGGATGGGTAGTGAGTTGTACCTGGATACTTCAATCGGTAGAGAAATTGCCTCTGAAAGGCAAAAGTCCTGAGTTCGAGTCTCGGTCTAAACATAGTTTCAATCTGCCACGAAATTTCAGTATCAAAGCAGACAGTTAAGCTGAAAGCAGTTAGACATCTCTAAAACAGACATTCACAGATGACAGACAAACATGGGTGCAAGTATTGTCACTGCAAGCATGACAAACAGACGAAATGCATGAAATAATCGACAAAAGAAGGAAGTACATAAATGTTCATGGAAAGATAGCAATACACCAATTTAAATCCCTTAGGAACGGCATAAATTTGAAGTGCAGGGCAGCGGAGGAAAAATGGCTGCAGAATAAATATGAGGAAACCTAAAGAGAAACGATAATCTTAAAAGAAATTAAAAGCAAGGGTGGTAACACTAAGAATGCAATGGGAAACACATTGTTAAAGAGAGTGGAAAGAGCGGGTTGGTGGCAAAAGTACAATTCCAAATTTCACACTCCACTAATCACCGAAATCGAGTTTTTGTCGATAAAACGATTAGTTAATAATCATTAGCGGTTTTATCAGTCTAATTTCCTGCTACTATTATACATCAAACGAGGAAGTAAAACAAATTCTCTTCATCTACAGTCTTTTAAATGACAACTATGTATGTTACTCGTTGGAATCGCGACATTAGCAGTAGAACAACATGACCAGACAATCCTTAAGTTACAACTGTAGGCCGGCCAGAGTGGCCGAGCGGTTCAAGGCGCTACAGTCTGGAACCGCGCGACGGCTACGGTCGCAGGTTCGAATCCTGCCTCGGGCATGGATGTGTGTGATGTCCTTAGGTTGGTTAGGTTTATGTAGTTCTAAGTTCAAGGGGACTGATGACTTCAGGAGTTAAGTCCCATAGTGCTCAGAGCCATTTGAACCATTTTTTTACAACTGTAAACTGCTGTCTAAAGTCGACTTTTCCGTCTGGTACCCTCCTCCAGAGTCACCTGCCCTCCCACGACTCTGTAAGGCAACTGTCCGAAAGCAACTGCCTTACGCAACGAGTCTCATACGAATGACTGATGTAAACATTATCTCGCAAGTGTCATTAACCAAATACTAAAGCTTGTCAGCTATTAAAATTCGACACACAAACAGCGTTACGAGTAGCATTAAAAAAGAAAAAAATATTTGTATTAGATTGCTTTAGGCGAAGCGTGCAGCGGTCTGGTTCGCGCTTGTAGTGAACTCTTTGCTGACATAGAGCTTCAGCAGAACTGGCTACCCTCGACATCAACAACTTGCGGCATGTTTCTCCCTTCGCCTACAATGTACACTCCTGGAAATTGAAATAAGAACACCATGAATTCATTGTCCCAGCAAGGGGAAACTTTATTGACACATTCCTGGGGTCAGATACATCACATGATCACACTGACAGAACCACAGGCACATAGACACAGGCAACAGAGCATGCACAATGTCGGCACTAGTACAGTGTATATCCACCTTTCGCAGCAATGCAGGCAGCTATTCTCCCATGGAGACGATCGTAGAGATGCTGGATGTAGTCCTGTGGAACGCCTTGCCATGCCATTTCCACCTGGCGCCTCAGTTGGACCAGCGTTCGTGCTGGACGTGCAGACCGCGTGAGACGACGCTTCATCCAGTCCCAAACATGCTCAATGGGGGACAGATCCGGAGATCTTGCTGGCCAGGGTAGTTGACTTACACCTTCTAGAGCACGTTGGGTGGCACGGGATACATGCGGACGTGCATTGTCCTGTTGGAACAGCAAGTTCCCTTGCCGGTCTAGGAATGGTAGAACGATGGGTTCAATGACGGTTTGGATGTACCGTGCACTATTCAGTGTCCCCTCGACGATCACCAGTGGTGTACGGCCAGTGTAGGTGATCGCTCCCCACACCATGATGCCGGGTGTTGGCCCTGTGTGCCTCGGTCGTATGCAGTCCTGATTGTGGCGCTCACCTGCACGGCGCCAAACACGCATACGACCATCATTGGCACCAAGGCAGAAGCGACTCTCATCGCTGAAGACGACACATCTCCATTCGTCCCTCCATTCACGCCTGTCGCGACACCACTGGAGGCGGGCTGCACGATGTTGGGGCGTGAGCGGAAGACGGCCTAACGGTGTGCGGGACCGTAGCCCAGCTTCATGGAGACGGTTGCGAATGGTCCTCGCCGATACCCCAGGAGCAACAGTGTCCCTAATTTGCTGGGAAGTGGCGGTGCGGTCCCCTACGGCACTGCGTAGGATCCTACGGTCTTGGCGTGCATCCGTGCGTCGCTGCGGTCCGGTCCCAGGTCGACGGGCACGTGCACCTTCCGCCGACCACTGGCGACAACATCGATGTACTGTGGAGACCTCACGCCCCACGTGTTGAGCAATTCGGCGGTACGTCCACACGGCCTCCCGCATGCCCACTATACGCCCTCGCTCAAAGTCCGTCAACTGCACATACGGTTCACGTCCACGCTGTCGCGGCATGCTACCAGTGTTAAAGACTGCGATGGAGCTCCGTATGCCACGGCATACTGGCTGACACTGACGGTGGCGGAGCACAAATGCTGCGCAGCTAGCGCCATTCGACGGCCAACACCGCGGTTCCTGGTGTGTCCGCTGTGCCGTGCGTGTGATCATTGCTTGTACAGCCCTCTCGCAGTGTCCGGAGCAAGTATGGTGGGTCTGACACACCGGTGTCAATGTGTTCTTTTTTCCATTTCCAGGAGTGTATATTATGCACAAAACACTACACCAAGAAATCAAAATAGAACCACCTCAATGTTTAATTCACATATATATATATCTGTTCCGGCGAAACATCAACATCCGGCACATCAGCCTGGAACATTAAGTAGAGATTGCTGTGAGACGACGTCAACCAATAGAACGCTGACTACGACGACTCCAAGACAGGAGCGGCATCTATGCGAAGAGATTATAAGCGCCACGGCCGTAGTGTAAGACGAGTCATCATACAAACACAATATCAGTGACTTATGAATTCTTATGCTTGCATTGAAATTGTATATACGAAAGGACAGGTCTCCATTTGTTTGCGATAACTCTTTGTGAATACGCAAAGTTAAGTACTGTCAATTTAACTTACTGCATACTGCATAAACTCCATTAATATGATTTGCTTAAATTGCTGTCTAGCGATCCGAGAAAAAAGCTTTTTAGTTATTCTATATTAGATGAGTGGGCAGGATTCTACATAATTTACGAGTGACGCATCCACCAGCATCCCCACCAGTACCGCCTTCTTCCCGCTACCCAATGTGGCTTTCGACCGTTCTTCTCTGCCGATGACCTTCTCCTTCACCTCACTCATCTCCTCTCCGAACAGCTCAACTCCCGTCGGTCCCCCGTCTTCCTCTCCTTCGACCTTGATCGTGCTTAAGACCGTGTATGGCATTCCCGTCTCCTCTTCAAGCTCCACACCTTCGTCCTTCCTATCAACTACGTCCGTCTGATCGGGTCCTTTCTTTCCCAACATCCTTCCTATGTCACCATCCATAACACGGATTCCTACACTTTCCACCCCTCCGCCCATGTGCCCCAAGGTTCCGTCCTCTCCCCTCTTGTCTACCTTCTGCTTACGGCGGACATGCCGTCCCCTCCACCCCCCCCCCCCCCCCCGTCCATCTTCTCCAGTATGCCGATGACACCACCTGCCTCGTCCTCGCCCCTACCCTGCAATGCTCCCAACACCTTTTCCAATCCCATCTTGACCGGTTCACCACTTCGTGCAACCAGTGGTTGCTCAAGGTCAATCCTTCCAAGATCCAGGCGATCATTGTAGGCAAAACCACACCTTCCTTCCTTCTCCTCGACTTCTATGTCACCATTTATGGCCATATTAACACTCTCACCCTCACCCTCAAGTACCTTGGCGTCATCTTTTACTGTCGCCTCTCCTGGAACCCCCCATCTCCGGACAATCCAAGCCAAAGCACGCTCCTGCCTCCGTCTCCTAAAGCTCCTTTCTGGCCATGCATGGGGTCTGGACCCCTCCACCATCCTCCACACCTATAAATCCCTTATCCGCCCTATCCTCTGCTATGCCCACCCTGCATGGATCTCCGCCCCTCCTACCTTTTACAAATCCCTTCATATCTTAGAACGCCATGCGCTCCACCTCGCCTATCGCATTTGTCTCCTCCCACACCCCCCTTCCCCACACAGATCCTATATGACCTTATTCCGTTCACACACCTCCTCCTTTTCCGCAAACGGATACGGATCATCTACGCCTTCCATAAACTTGATCCCCCTCACCCACTTGTCTCTCCCATCCCTTCCAACCACGTCCGTTGCCGCGCCTGTATTCCCACGTCCCACCTGCTCTCCATCTCTCCACTCTCCATAACCTCGCCCAAGGTGGCTTCTACCAACTCCCCCTCCCTGATGATGCCCTCAACCCCTCCATCTACCCCTCCTACCAACTTTGATCCTCCCACACCCTGTGTTTCTCCCTTAGGGCACCCTCTCTCCCTTCTCTCCCTTCTCCCTTCCTCCCCCATCCTCCCCCTGGGCTTCTCCTACCTCCCGTCCCTTTTTTTCCTCCCCCTTCCATCTCCTCTGTCACTGGCATCTACACCCTCCCCTCTCCCTCCTCCCACACCTTTTCCCCTTTTGGCAGGTCCCCAGACTCGTACACGTCAAGTGAACATTCTCACGCTGGAGATCATCGCCATCGGTTCTTTGTGTGTGCCATCATGTTAGTCCTTCAGTGTTTTCACCGCCCATGCTCCATCGTTCACGTGTGTCATTTCAGTCATCAGTGTTCGTGTCCTAGTGCTGAACGGTTTTTATTTCACTACACCTCTGAACGGCTCTGTGTTTTTTACTCATGCGTCTGCTTTTTTTGTCCACCATTATGTTTTGTTTTCTGTGTCTTCTTTGTTTCTATTTGCACTATCTGTGGCCGAAGAGCGGCGTAATATTGCCGCTGCCAGCCCACCTTTTGTATAAGGTGTTAAAATAACAATAATAAAAAAAAAAAAGATTCTACATAGGGTACAAGTTATAAGAAGAACCCAGTGCCTGGCGGAAACGGAATTTTCTTTTGTGTTTTGCTTTCGCCTTAATTCTCTCTTGTCTTTTCTTTGCATGGGTATTTACTTGCTTCAACAGTCTCTTATGGCGTTTTTGCTAATCATTGTTTTGAGGCAGGTGTTGCAGAAAAGTTCTATGCTTTAGTACTTATTTTCCTTATTTGCCTTTCTGTTTCTTGTATTTGTCCCTTCCAACATGCCCATCCCACCTATTCCACCCCCTGCTCAGGCACCACAGCTGCCAGCGTTAGATGCGATGCAGACAACACAGGTGTTTCAGTTCCAGTCCCAGCAAATATCTCCACTGTTCAAGACGGTGCAGCACCTACTAGCTAATGCGGCATGCTCGATGGAACAAGCAATACCTGTGGCTCAAAGTTCTATACCGCCTTTTGGCATTTTCATGAACAAGAAGAGGAATAGTTCGATTGGTTGCAACAGTTCGAAGTCCATGCAATTGCTCACAACATACCAGGTACTGTCAAAAGCCAGCACTTTCTCTCAACAGCCGGAAGTGCAGTATTTCACCTTCTACGAAAGTTATTCCCTACCGCCACTCGGAGTGAACTTTCGTATGATATGGTTATAGATTCGCTAAACAACTATTATGACCAACAAGTGAATGTGGTAGCAGCTAGGTATCAATTTATTAATTCCAAAAAACGGTCAGAACAAATTTATCACGAGTGGCTAACAGATCTGCAGGGTATGACGAGGAAATGCGAATTCAAATGTGCTTGTGGTACTTTACATTCAGAGGCTATGTTGCGTGATGTGATCGTGTACAATGTAACTGATGTAAGAATCAGAGAACAGATTTTGAAACATTCCGCTCCGTCATTTCAGCAAGTAGTGCAAATACTAGAACCGTACGATTCAGGTGCCCTGTCGGCTGATAAAATGAGCAGCCAGCAATTTGTCGGGTTGAGTCCCTTGTTTGCGACCATCCCATTTGGCAGTGGAAGTTTGCGCTCGCTACGACACGTAAACAACTCTCCACGCATCGTAAGCAGTTCGCTAAACAGATTACTACACAGGCGAACAGAATTAAGTCGTGCCCTCATTGTCCTTCACGGCACAAACGCCAAGACTGCTCCTCCCGACAAGCACAGTGCTACGATTGTGGCAAGAAAGGACATGTGTAATCCGTATGTTTGTGACAGAACAAACATAAAAGTTCGGCCCACTCACAGAAATCGAGTCACAAGACTCTTGTAATTAATGCAATATATTCAAAGTCTGCCACTGGCATTAGCAAAACTAGCAAATGAGCAGTTTCTTCAGTGAAACGTCAGATCAACAAAATTCTTATCAATTTCCTTCTTTGTAAGGATCATATGAAATTTTGGTCAGACAGGGTTGCCTCTGTTACATTGCTCATTAGTCATACATATGAACTGTTACGCTCCCTACGTCTAAAACTAGGACGCACCTGACGGCTTGTAATGGACAAGACATGTCCACTCTTGGAAAATGTACTTTGCCTGCCTTGTATCAATCGCACCCGTGAACAGTGGCTTTGTAAGTAGGCTGTTTAGGTTTTTATATTGGTAACGCCACGTAGCGCTCTGTATGAAAATCACTAGCTGTGCTGTGTGCAGTCTGTGGCTGGTTAGCATTGTTGTAATATTCGCTGTTGTAGTGTTGGGCAGTTGTATGTGAATAACGTGTAGCTTTGCGCAGTTGGAGGTGATCCGCCAGCAGTGGTGGATGTGGGGAGAAAAATGGCGGAGTTTTGAGAACGGATGATCTGGACTTGTGTCCATCAGAGACAGTAAATTTGTAAGACTGGATGTCATGAACTGACATATAATGACTTTTGAACACTGTTAAGGTAAAAACATTGTCTGTTCTCTATCAAAATCTTTCATTTTCTGACTATGCCTATCAGTAGTTAGTGCCTTCCGTAGTTTGAATCTTTTATTTAGGTGGCAGTAGTGGCGCTCGCTGTATTGCAGTAGTTCGAGTAACGAAGATTTTTGTGAGGTAAGTGATTTGTGAATGGTATAGGTTAATATTAGTCAGGGTCATTCTTTTGTAGGGATTATTGAAAGTCAGTTTGCGTTGCACTAAAAACATTGTGTGTCAGTTTAAGCACAGTCATTTATAATTTTTCTAAGGGGACGTTTCAACTTTTGTGGTGTTACATTAGGTGATTGTGAGAACATATTTGGTCTTGATTCGTTTGATTGGTTTGGCTTTAACAGCCGCGCTTGATTAGCCGAGTGGTCTCAGGCGCTGCAGTCATGGACTGTGCGGCTGATCCTGGCGAAGGTCGAGTCCTCCCTTGGGCATGGGTGTGTGTGTTTGTCTTTAGGATAGTTTAGGTTAAGTAGTGTGTAAGCTTGGGGACTGATGACCTTAGCAGTTAAGTCCCATAAGATTTCACACACATTTGAACATTTAGGCTTTAACATTCACGACAATGTGTTGTCTGTAACTGCAATTCATGTAAACGACAGTGTAGCTGGCACTTCGAAAGAACTCTCTGAACTCTTTTCTGAAGGTGTAGGCAAGGCTAACAATTTTGTTGCACATATTACTCTGAAAGACAACGCTCAGCTGAAATTTTGCCGGGCCAGAACTGTTCCTATTGCATTACAGGTCAAAGTCACTGCCAAACTGAAAGAATTGCAAGACAGCGGAGCTATTGCGCCCATACAAGCTAGTCAGTGAGCAAGTCCACTGGTTTTCCTCCGCAAACCTTCAGGTCACATTTGCCTCTGTGTTGACTTTAAGCCTACGGTCAACCCACGTACTGTGATTGACACTTGTCCGTTGCCACGCCCAGACAGATTAGGCACTGGGCGCTACTTTTCAAAAACTGAATTGCCCGACGCATATCTTCAACACTGCTCGATGAAGACTCTCAAAAGGTGTGTGTACTGATTAATCTTTTGGGCTTGTTTAAATATTTGCGTTTGCCTTTTGGTAGTCCTTCCGCATCCACCATTTTACAGTATTTGGAACAGATGACTGCTCAAGTGCCAAACTGCTTAAACTACTTGGGCGACATTGTCGAAACAGGTCGTACAGCTGAAGATTACATTGCAAATTTTCGTGCTATATTTCGTGTGTTATCTGATGCAGGGCTAAAGTTTAGACTGGACAAGTGTGATATTTTTAGACCTGAGTTGCAGTATCCTGTCATAAACAGTCAGGGCGCACATCCTCCTGAGTCGCATTTGTTAGCCATACGTGATTTGCCGGTTGCTCGAAATGTTACAGAATTGCAGTCAGTCTTAGGGAAATGAACTATTATATTCGGTTCATACCGAATGCTGCACAAATTGAAGCTCTATTGCATCGCTTACGTCGCAAGTATGTCCCATTTGTTTGGGCAGATGAGTGCTAAGTAGTTTCTCAAAATTTTCAAGAAAAATAACTTACGGAACCGATGTAGCGCTTTCGCACAGAATTGGTGATAAAAAGAGGCTTAATGCTTTCGCATCAAAAGTGTTGTCCAAAGCTCAGTGTAACTATTCACAATTTGAGAAAGAGGCTTTGGCTATTGTGTAAGGTGTCACCAAATTCCACCGCTATTTTTATGGCAGAAAATTCTACTTAGTAACGGATCACTAGCATTTGCAGTCCTTGTTTCATCCGATGAAACCGGTTCCTGTATGAACTGCCCAAAAATTGCAAAGATAGATTTTGCTGTTGTCTCAGTACCAGTATCGTCCGACAGCTCAGCATGGTAATGCGTACGCACTTTCACTGCTTCTGGTTGGCGCCGATACAGACTTTAACACTTCTATTGTATCTTGATCACACATCGATGCTCAGGCTTCTGAATTGTTTCAATCTTTTCTGCTGAACTACAGGAAAATTGCACAGGCCACGGAAGCTGATTCTGATTTGAACATTCTGTAACATACATTCGCACATCTTGGCCTCGTTCCTTGCGTAGCATAAAGATCTCTGTAGTGCGCCGATACTTTGCACGTCGACATAGCCTTGCTATACAGAAAGGCGAAATTCTTATTCACGTGTGTTGTTCACTAAAGCTTTGATGAAAGAAGTGTTGCAGTTACTTCTCCTAGGACACTTGGGGATTGTTCGTACGAAACAGTTAGCGCGTTGACACTATACGTGGAAGGGTATGGACACCCAAATAGAACACATGACGTAGCAGTGTCACGCATGTGCGGAAAATCAGTCCGCTCCGCCACAAAAATTCTTTGCTTGGTCTAAGTCGTAATCTATATGGCAACGTGTGCACATAGACCCTGTGGCACCTTTCTGGAGTACTCGTGGTTTATTGTGGTTGACTCGTATAGCAAGTTTCCCTATGCTGTGCCAAAGAACTCGACTTCGTGACAGCACAATTCAGGTGTTGTCCTCTATTTTTACCTCGACGGTTTACCAGAAGTCATATTGTCAGACACCGTCTCACATTTGACGTCAAATGAATTTGAAACATTCTGTGAACGCAATGGTGTACAGTATCTCACTAGTGCACCGTTCTATCCACAGGCAAACGGGGAAGCTGAACGTTTTGTCAGAAGCTTCAAGAAGCAGATGGCCAAGCTCCGCACCGCACACACCAGGGATCAAGCAATGCAACTGTTTCTCGCCTCCTATTACTCTCAAGCAGATGGCCAAGCTCCGCACCGCACACACCAGGGATCAAGCAATGCAACTGTTTCTCGCCTCCTATTACTCTCACCCACGACATGGACCATCGCCCTCGGAATTGCTTCACGGACGTCGCCATCTGATTCTGTTCCACCTGCTCCACGCTCTTCAGCATCCGGCGCCGAACGAAGGCCGCAGTATCGCTCCGTTCCGCATATTGTCTTTTACAGGGTTTTTAGCGGCAGCAGACGGTGGGCTCGAAGTGAGATCGCCCGTAGACTTGGCGCTTGCATGTACGAGGGCTATCCACAAAGTACATAGCGTTTTGGAATTAAAAATAAATAAAGTATTGGAATTTTTTTTATTATATACAGATGAAAGCCACACTTAGATACTACTTTTCTACATAGTTGCCATTTAAATTAAGGCACTTACCGTAGCGATGGACGAGCTTGGAAATTCCTTCCTCGTAAAATTCGGCCGCCTGCGCCTTCAACCACGTGGTTATCTCTTCTTGAAGCTGTGCGTCGTCATCAAAACGCTGCATAGCCAACCACTTCTTCATTGCTGGGAGTAAGTGGAGGTCAAGATTCGAGAACTTCACGAGTGGCATTTGCCGTGTGGGCCCGGGCGTTGTCGTGAATCAGCAAGATCTTTGAGCACAACTTTCCCCTGCGCTTGTTTTGTATTGCTCTTCTGAGGTTGTGCAGAGTTTGGCAATACCTTTGAGAGTTTATTGTAGTGCCTTTTTTGAAGGAAATCCACAAAAATCACACCTTCTCTGTCCGAAAAGAGGTAACCACGTGGTTGAAGGCGCAGGCGGCCGAATTTTACGACGAAGGAATTTCCAAGCTCGTCCATCGCTACGATAAGTGCCTTAACTTAAATGGCAACTATGTAGAAAAGTAGTATTTAAGTGTGGCTTTCATCTGTATATAATAAACAAATTTTCCAATACTTTATTAATTTTTAGTTCCAAAACGTAATGTACTTTGTGGATAGCCCCCGTATCTCCTTTCAGGTCCAGATGGACTGCAGCGCCGACATCACAATCAATTTCACCCCTGTCATGTGCACAGTGATCTTTCTGTGTCTATTCCCCCAGATTCACGGAGCCCGAGGACACCGCGGCCACAGCAGTACGACCCCATAGAGACGGAGCCTACGTCTCCTCTCGTCCTACCGATGGAGCTGGATTCGCCCTCACAGCAGCAGCCGACGTCTTCCACATGGGGTTATTGGCCTCTGTAGGTGGACGCGTACACTTCTGGTCTTTCTCGGGGGGACATTTCCGCCAGAGCGAAGGCCAGATGGTGGTGTACGATCAGATGCTTGACGTCCCCTACAGACACAGCTTCCGTCCTTCAGAGCGTCTCCCATCCTGCCTTCCCCCGCCGTTGCCACGCTCCCTATACTACACCGGCGCTGTAGGTGGTAGGGGGGGGGGGGGGAGAGGGAGACGTTCCGGCTTAACAGCAAGCGTTGTCACATAGGCCTGGAACGTTACAGCAAAAAGGGTTGTGAGTTGATGTCAGCCAATAGATCATATTGCTTATTCAATTACCGGGCGCATGTCCTGAGGTATACATTAAATGTGTCTTTAATGCAGTGGCTTTCTTTGTCTTCTGCATTCTGAAGTATTAGATCATTACTGATTCTTCCGCCATTAGGGGCAGTTTCCCATCCCAAGAAGAAGTTCCCAGAGCCTATCTCCGCTCCTCCGCCCTGTTTCACAAGATCGTTCGCTGAATTGGAAGACTTTTTATGCTGTAAATCTTCAGCAGCCATTACTGACGATTTTTATTCAAAATTTAAGGGATCGTGGCATCAGAACTCGTGACTGAAATCATTTTGATTTCTAAATAAAGACGCTAGCCCCTTTTTTAAAAAGTAAATAACATTTTGGTCTCTAACGAAGTTAGAATCTAGAGGAAATACACATTCACAAAGCATACATGTTACCGTTTTTCTTCCTTCTTATTGTTCTTTATCGTTCGTTGCATTAGGTCGGGGCGAACATCTCCTAACACCCGTTCAAGTTCACCGTAGTTTCCTTTATTCAGCTTTTAGCTACAGCTGGCAACCCGTCCTCTCAGCGAATACTTTGAGCTATCGCGGCGGCGCCGTAGACCACACATGCTGTTAATGTTACTCGTAAACGTGTATTTTTGCTTATATTCAAACCACCTACCACGGTAAGTCGTACGTCAGAACTGCGAAAATATTCTACATTTCTTTAGAACCCAAACTGATGCTTCCCGAGGTCTGTTTCTAACCGTTTATTCCATTCTTCTGTACTTAATTCGGGTCTGTTCCTCACAAACAATGCATTTTAAACTCATACGTCGGTATAATTCACATCTGTTAGCCCCGGCCATCTTTGGAATTAGAGGAGCCTATCTCAAACTAAATTGTGCACCCATATCCACAATCCCCGAAAATTTGCTTTGTAATCACGGAAAAATCTAATTATAACTTTGCTATTTTATTTTACATTTTTTCTGAGAATTTTGGTAGTGCGGATAAGCTACTACTATAGTAACACTGTTGAGTCTCTAACGTACTTGTATGTACCGCCACATCTTAAAGAACGGAGGGAATGAAAATTTGTATTACTTCGTGTTGTCATGAAATCTATTCAATTTGTTGCACACCGCAGGCGTAGTTGCTTTGCGGTTAGAACACGAGAAAGTGAACAGCGTACGCAATTCTTACATACGACTTAAGTCTCGTTATACATGCTAAACATTTTTGCACAGTTGCCTCCGACGATCATGTTGTAAGATAAAATCACACAAACTATAATTACTACGAACTGGTCCCCTCATCATATTACTCTCACGGTGCTCAGGAGAGCAATTTACGCGCGGGATTAGCCGAGCGGTCTATGGCGCTGCAGTCATGGACTGTGTGGCTGGTCTGACGGATGTTCGAGTCCACCCTCGGGCATGGATGTGTGTGTTTGTCCTCAGGATAAATTAGGTTAGGTAGTGTGTAAGCTTAGGGACTGATTACCTTAGCAGGTGAGTCCCATAAGATTCCACACACATTTTGAGAGCAGTTTACAAACTGAGATGTAACAGGGGAGACTGTATAGGAACTACGTAGTCGTGAAACAGAAATTACAACAGAGTATCCGCGTGTTATCATCGCCTGAATTAGTCGGTTTTAACAATTTCGTGTAGGAAATATATTTCGCAGCGTCATTGATGTAAAATGTCTTCTCTCTATTCTGTGACCCCGCGAACGTCAATATCATATAGCGCCGCGCAAGTGGGATTAACCATTATCCATTTTGCATATCTGTAATACTTAACTCGAAGGTGAACTGTAAAATGAACGGAATACTGAAAGACAATAATCCGAGCAGACCACCATCTTACGAATTGTTGTCAGCAGTCACGTGAATTCAACGGAAGAAACATCTCCTGATTCCCAACATGCTACCGATATTTCACTAGCACAGTGGTTGTATACGTAGAAAGCACGGAAGAATGAAGTAGAATGGTCGAACAGCTCCTCGCAGACAGTACTAAGTGACACTTGAGTTGGTGTGACAGTTGTTGATACCAGACAGTGGATGACTACCAACAAGTAGTGAGTAGTGAGTAGTAAGTGATGAAACACGCTGTACCATGTGACAGTCAGTTGGAAGGGTTGGGATTTTGCGATTCCTAAGGAAACGTTACCTGCCGTTATGTGCAGTGCCAACAGTGCAGTGATAATGGGGTGTTTTTTGTGGTTACGGTGTGGTCCCCTTATGCGGAAGATTATGAGTATGTTTCAGCACTGTGCAGTGCATACAGTAGAAGCATAGGTCGGAGACAACGCTTGTAACAGCATGACAATTCCCCTTTCCACAAAGCAGCATCTCCGACGCTATGGTTTTTGGGCAATAATAATGTGAAATGGACTGACCTGCCCAGAAAAAAGTGGCTCAAATGGCTCTGAGCACTATGGGACTTAATATCTGAGGTCATCAGACTTAGAACTACTTAAACCTAATTAACCTAAGGACATCACAAACATCCATACCCGAGGCAGTATTCGAACCTGCGACCGTAGCAGCAGCGCGGTTCTGGACTGAGGCGCCTAGAATCGCTCTGCCACAACGGCCGGCCCTGCCCAGAATCCCGGCCTTAACCCTTTTGGTGTCCCTTTGGGATGACCTGTGCACACCCCAGCGACCAACATTATAACGTTATTTGGTTCAGCTTCTTGTGGAAGAATGGGCTCCAGTCATCCACAGATATTTCGATTAAAAGTGTTCCCAGGAGAGTTCAACCAGTTATAAAGACGAAGAGTAGACATACTCCGTATTAATGTCTACTAATAGCCGTTGGGATATTTTGAAGTACATTCGTACTACAGAGCAAAGCGCTTAAATAGGAGGACAAAAGAATGTTAGACGACGATGAATTTGCGTTTTGATATTAGATTTTTACTCAGTGCGCGCAGAGCAAATCACGAATTACTGCTGGTGGGTTGCACTGTTTTCCAACACACAGCGGCCAAATTTCCGTAGTGAGTCAGCGTATCTAAACATATAGTTCCCTGGCCGAGAGTCTGGAGCCATACAGTACGCATCGTAGCCTTTGTGAATTAATCACAAATATTTACGTAATAAATAGAAACGGCGCCGGAGTACTATTTGGTGCCATTGCTTTGCCGTTTACATTCCAATCTCAAATTCCATTTGCGTCCCTTGCTGTGAAAATAACTTGCTGCCTTGCTGCCAGTTCTCTGATCAAAAGATTTTCCGCCGTCACTCTCTCACAAACAAGCATCGCGATACTAATTGCTTTCAGATATGCAAGCAATAACATGAAAGGTCCTGTGATAGAAGGCGAAGAGTCAAAGTGACGTTTCCCTTAATATGTAATTTAATATAACTCGTTAGATCTGCCAATAACCATGTCCTGTGCCTGAAAAATGTATACAGTGGTGCAGTAACTGAGAATAAAGAGAGGAGAGAAATATACTGCCAAGGACTCCAATAACCCTCATCAGCAGAACGCTGTTATCGTCTTTAACCCAACAGATTTTAGGCTGGAATCCCTTTTCTATTGTAATTTAGGAAGACTTCTCTATAACTAAAAGAAAGTAGGGAAGATTAACATCCTAAAATCGACCGTGCCCTGCCATTCTCGCAGTTGCGCAAGGGACGTAGAGAAATTATTCACAACCTAAAACAGGATGTTCATAAAATAGCTTTACAAAAGCAGCCTTTAGTTGTGAAGAGTGTAAATTACTTACACAAAATCTTGATAAATCGCTGAATGCAATATATCTTCAAGGTTTACCCTCATCTGCCAGTCTTAGCTCTCGACGTTCTCGCTACGTGGCATGAGCGACTGAGTTATTCCAAAAGGCGCCATGGAGTCGTATAACAGTGGAGAGCATGTGCAGTGTTCTTCATGTTTTCATGATGAAATATCGCAAGCCACCATCTCAGAGATAAACTGTTACTAACTGGTACAGTAATTTTACCGAAACTGGCTGTGTACCTCGTAGTATTCTGCGTCTGGGTCGCCTAGCAGTCTCTGACGTAGCATTTCAGCAAGTTCGCCATTCTTACATTCCTAGTTTGGGTAAATCAAAGAGACGTGCCAGCTCGGAAGTGGATATGTCTAGTGTATCACGGAAACGCCTGTCATTCAAACCCTAGAAACTGGAACTGTTCCAAGCTTTCAAAGAAAGTTATAAAGAAAGTCGAGTCGTGTTTCGTGTAGAAATGTTTAACAAAATGCAGGCTTCTGTGTATGGGATTACATTAAAGACTGAGTGTTTATGTGGTATCGATAGCTACGATGCCACGGCGTAGGTAAAAGTTCTAAGGTTGGCACTACGACACCGACATGGACGACAGCGCGCTCTAGCCGGTGCTGTGCAGCTCTAGGAGCACCGCTGCAGATTCAGCCCATTTGATACCGAGGAGACGACCAAGCAACATTGTTTCTAGTTCACAGCGGGCAAGCCACTACAGACTTTCCCTGTGTAGCTTTTG
Organism: Schistocerca piceifrons; assembly: GCF_021461385.2. Taxonomy (NCBI): domain Eukaryota; kingdom Metazoa; phylum Arthropoda; class Insecta; order Orthoptera; family Acrididae; genus Schistocerca; species Schistocerca piceifrons. The sequence goes on from NC_060143.1 coordinate 155,205,583, forward strand.
TGAGCTTGGCTACATCCGGCTTCGCACCTATGTGGCCATCTGTAAGCATAGTTAAGTAAACGAGTTATAATCTGTGCGCAGTACCGAAGCATTTCACCTTTTCCTGCTCCTACTCACTTCCTATATTCGGCCTACACTTCAGTTTACAGGAGCAGACCCAAGCACCGCCTTCCAGGCTTCCGGTGAACGTAGACAAGCATTTGCGACGTACATCAAGACTTGGTCCATTGGATTTGGCAGGAAAATGATTACAGTTGATATGTTTTTCGTTTAACAAAAGGTCGCAACATTGAACATTTATAAATAAAACTTGAAAATGTACTGCATTCAGTGGTGTATCAAACACGTATGCAAGTTATTTTTCACAATGAAAAGTGGCATTTGTATAGCCAATTTATAAACATGCAGAATGAAATGCCGGGCAGCGTTTCCGATCTTCGTCCTACTGAATACGAGTCTCGCGTTTTGCCACTGTACCAAATCGCTCTGTAAAAACTAACTAAAAAGTTTGATTTACATTTTCCCTGACACACTCTACCAAAACAACCAATGGTTAACCCCTTAAATAACTCCAATCAGTGTCCGAAAATGTAATTGCAACTGTAACTTGAGAATTATTATATGCGCTTCGCAGCCTCTTGCATACAATAAGATGATAGTGTGACGTGGTGAATGAAGAATCAAAGACATCGACTGCCATTGAGTGTTCCGCAACGGCTTCGATCGGTGATCCGTTGATGGAGGTAGATTGGCTGCCATAATCTAAAACGCAGAGTGCAAGTCTGCTTACACCTGTCTGCCCTGTTGCAAATACAGTGGCCGTCTGGAGAAAAGCGAGCCATAAACATCCTGAAATCACACTACCCCAAGTACTGTGTCTGGCGGAAGTAACTGATGAAGTAAAATGTTCCAAATTGCTGCAGACCGACTTTTCTTGTAAAATAGACAGACTGCTCTTATTTTATTTCTACAATCTTTCACTCTGTGGTGCCCGTTGAGGCAAACAAAGCACCTATTGCTGGATCTCAAGGACTTGTGGCAACCGTGAACATCATTTATCTTCCTGAAATCCTGTGTCCTGTGAGCACGCTGTTCGCAAGACAGCCCACGTGGCCGAGCGGTTCTAGGTGCTACTGTCTGGAGCCGTGCGACCGCTACGGTCGCAGGCTCGAATCCTGCCTGGGGCATGGATGTGTGTGATGTCCTTAGATTAGTTAGATTTAAGTAGTTCTAAGTTATGGGGGACTGATAACCCCAGTAGATAAGTCCCATAGTGCTCAGAGGCATTTGAACCATTTGAACATGTACCCGTATTGCGCAAATGGCTACGAACAATTATTCATAGAAAAAGTGTTTAATGCGCTAGACATCGGCGGGGTGTACTCTTCATTCGCAACCAGCTACTCACCGTTTTCAACCAAAGCGTATTTTATGTCATGCAAATGTGTTCCTTTACTCGAACGACCAATCTGGAACGAATATTTCAAAAACAATGAAAGCACTACCTAGAGATTACTAGGGGTAGTATAGGTCGTAATATAAACATACTTACCCAGAGACTACATTTGTATGTCTTACATTAACAGGCAAGAAATTTACGACCGTGACTTCATTTCACTTAAGATGGTGAAAGGAAACTGTCATAACACTTGGTGAAAGCGTCGGACTGTTGTGGAATACGATGATTCCCGTAACTGGGCATAGAGAAAACCAAAAACTGATTTATTATTTGTGGGCACTTCATCTTCGATAAATTTCTTTCGAAATATATGTGGTTGTTGTGCACTCTGTAGGAAATGTGTGTTTTCTGTCTACTTATTATGAAACTTCCTGGCAGATTAAAACTGTGTGCCGGACCGAGACTCGAACACGGGTTTCGAGTTCGAGTCTCGGTCCGGTACACAGTTCTAATCTGCCAGCGCACACTCCTCTGCAGGGTGAAAATTTCATTCTGCGTACTTATTATGAGGTCATGTACCATTGTATAGACTTGCGTGGCATGTGGATTGTATATACAGATAGTAAAATGTGTGCACTTTCATTTGCGCACTTGAAATTGAGGTAAAGCACGAAGAAGGTCAGTAGTACTGAATAATTACTTATCTTAACCAAACAACATGGAGAAAATGATGTCCTTGTTTAATATATAAGAGTTGAATTTGTCTGGTGAAGTATCGTGTCGGGCTAACCCACTTCCAGTAAGTTTACTATTTTTGCTTTAGCACATTTAATGGTGGAAGAGTAGCAGTTTACTTTACTGGTAGAAGAATAGCAGCTTACGAACCTAATATTGTCTTCCTCAAGGAGCGGAGGCAATAGTTTTCAACATAATCGTTATAATTAAGTAAACATACATCTGATAATATTAGGAACGTAATTCTGAACAGCGCTTTTCAGGAGGCAAGCTCTTTTCATCTGCTTGTCTGTGTTAACCCACAAAAACAAGCCGTTACAAGGCGCACGGAATAAAAAAAAAATGTTGTTCTTTCTTTTGTGAAGTCCTCGACTTTAAAAAACGTCAACACCAGTTTCTCTGCTCCACTTACCCATGTTACAGCCCAAACACCATTTGTTTCTTTGACATAGCAGTAAACTCAAGTCACATGAGCTGCTGTTGGCGACCATTTTCCTATCGTTAATGGCTGTACGGTAAATTAAGTGTAACTACTCTACGGCACTTGCCTGAACATGAGTCATATGATCCTGAAATTGATAGAAGTTTGAAATTAAAGGAATAATTAGGAATATAACTGCAAGGAGGGCATGCAGCTTTACTGTATGATTAAATGATGATGTCGTCCTCTTGGGTAAAATATTCCGGAGGTAAAATAGTCTCCCATTCGGATCTCCGGGCGGGGAATACTCAAGAGGATGTCGTTATCAGGAGAAAGAAAACTGGCGTTCTACGGATCGGAGCGTGGAATCTCAGGTCCCTTAATCGGGCAGGTAGGTTAGAAAATTTGAAAAGGGAAATGGATAGGTTAAAGTTAGATATAGTGGGAATTAGTGAAGTTCAGTGGCAGGAGGAACAAGACTTCTGGTCAGGTGACTACAGGGTTATAAACACAAAATCAAATAGGGGTAATGCAGGAGTAGGTTTAATAATGAACAGGAAAGTAGGAACGCGGGTAAGCTACTACAAACAGCATAGTGAACGCATTATTGTGGCCAAGATAGATACGAAGCCCACACCTACTACAGTAGTACAAGTTTATATGCCAACTAGCTCCGCAGATGACGAAGAAATTGAAGAAATGTATGATGAAATAAAAGATATTATTCAGATAGTGAAGGGAGACGAAAATTTGATAGTCATGGGTGACTGGAATTCGAGTGTAGGAAAAGGGAGAGAAGAAAACGTAGTAGGTGAATATGGATTGGGGCTAAGAAATGAAAGAGAAAGTCGCCTGGTAGAATTTTGCACAGAGCACAACTTAATCATAGCTAACACTTGGTTTAAGAATCATGATAGAAGTTTGTATACATGGATGAACCCTGGAGATACTAAACGGTATCAGATTATATAATGGTAAGACAGAGATTTAGGAACCAGGTTTTAAATTGTAAGACATTTCCAGGGGCAGTTGTGGACTCTGACCACAATCTATTGGTTATGACCTGTAGATTAAAACTGAAGAAACTGCAAAAAGGTGGGAATTTAAGGAGATGGGACCTGGAAAAACTGAAAGAAACAGAGGTTGTAGAGAGTTTCAGGGAGAGCATAAGGGAACAATGGACAGGAATGGGGGAAAGAAATACAGTAGAAGAAGATGGGTAGCTTTGAGGGATGAAGTAGTGAAGGCAGCAGAGGATCAAGTAGGTAAAAAGACGAGGGCTAGTAGAAATCCTTGGGTAACTGAAGAAATATTGAATTTAATTGATGAAAGGAGAAAATATAAAAATGCAGTAAATGAAGCAGGCAAAAAGGAATACAAACGTCTCAAAAATGAGATCGACAGGAAGAGCAAAATGGCTAAGCAGGGATGGCTAGAGGACAAATGTAATCTCACTAGGGGTAAGATTGATACTGCCTACAGGAAAATTAAAGAGATCTTTGGAGATAAGAGAACCACTTGTACGAACATAAAGAGCTCAGATGGGAACCCAGTTCTAAGCAAAGAAGGGAAAGCTGAAAGGTGGAAGGAGTATATAGAGGGTCCATACAAGGGCGATGTACTTGAGGACAATATTATGGAAATGGAAGAGGATGTAGATGAAGATGAAATGGGAGATACGATACTGCGTGAAGAGTTTGACAGAGCACTGAAAGACCTGAGTCGAAACAAGGCTCCCAGAGTAGACAACATTCCATTGGAACTACTGACGGCCTTGGGAGAGCCAGTCCTGACAAAACTCTACCATCTGGTGAGCAAGATGTATGAAACAGGCCAAATACCCTCAGACTTCAAGAAGAATATAATTATTCCAATCCCAAAGAAAGCAGGTGTTAACAGATCTGAGAATTACCGAACAAGCAGTTTATTAAGCCACAGCTGCAAAATACTAACACGAATTCTTTACAGACGAATGGAAAAACTAGTAGGAGCCGACCTCGGGGACGATCAGTTTGGATTCCCTAGAAATACTGGAACACGTGGTTCAATACTGACCTTACGACTTACCTTAGAAGAAAGATTAAGGAAAGGCAAACCTTCCTTTTCTAGCATTTGTAGACTTAGAGAAAGCTTTTGACAATGTTGACTGGAATACTCTCTTTCAAATTCTGAAGGTGGCAGGGGTAAAATACAGGGAGCGAAAGGCTATTTACAATTTGTACAGAAACCAGATGGCAGTTGTAAGAGTCGAGGGGCATGAAAGGGAAGCAGTGATTGGGAAGGGAGTAAGACAGGGTTGTAGCCTCTCCCCGATGTTATTCAATCTGTATATTGAGCAAGCAGTAAAGGAAACAAAAGAAAAATTCGGAGTAGGTATTAAAAACCATGGAGAAGAAATAAAAACTTTGAGGTTCGCCGATGACGTTGTAATTCTGTCAGAGACAGCAAAGGACTTGGAAGAGCAGTTGAACGGAATGGATGGTGTCTTGAAGGGAGGATATAAGATGAACATCAACAAAAGCAAAACGAGGATAATGGAATGTAGTCGAATTAAGTCGGGTGAAGTTGAGGGTATTAGATTAGGAAATGAGACACTTAAAGTAGTAAAGGAGTTTTGCTATTTGGGGAGCAAAATAACTGATGATGGTCGAAGTAGAGAGGATATAAAATGTAGACTGGCAATGGCAAGGAAAGCGTTTCTGAAGAAGAGAAATTTGTTAACATCGAGTATAGATTTAAGTATCAGGAAGTCATTTCTGAAAGTATTTGTATGGAGTGTAGCCATGTATGGAAGTGAAACATGGACGGTAAATAGTTTGGACAAGAAGAGAATAGAAGCTTTCGAAATGTGGTGCTACAGAAGAATGCTGAAGATTAGATGGGTAGATCACATAACTAATGAGGAGGTACTGAATAGGATTGGGGAGAAGAGGAGTTTGTGGCACAACTTGACCAGAAGAAGGGATCGGTTGGTAGGACATGTTCTGAGGGATCAAGGGATCACCAATTTAGTATTGGAGGGTAGCGTGGAGTGTAAAAATCGTAGGGGGAGACCAAGAGATGAATACACTAAGCAGATTCAGAAGGATGTACGTTGCAGTAGGTACTGGGAGATGAAGAAGCTTGCACAGGATAGAGTAGCATGGAGAGCTGCATCAAACCAGTCTCAGGACTGAAGACCACAACAACAACAACTGCAAGGAGATTTTTACATACAGGAAGCACAGATTGTTAAGAGATACGTTGCTCTCTAATCAGTTCAGCTAAACGTCCTAGAATATTTTCCAGACGATTACATTACAGTATTGAAACATCACTGGTGTCACACTGCCTCGAGGAGAATATCTTTACTTCACCGTATTAATTTCGGACATGACAACATCAAACGTGTAAGAATTTCCTTGTGATTCAAATATTTTACCTTTCCTACAGTTTAAGGAGGCACCTAAACCCTAATCTATGCTCGTCAGTCTAGTCTCCTTACGATATATGACTGCAAAAGTAAACAGAAAAGACCCAAAGGAGAACAGCGTATCGTGTCACAAGATAGTTTGGTAAGCGCAAATGCGTCACGGAAATACTTAGTCAACTCCACTAACAGTGCATGACGATGTTGCTTATTTTTTAAATTTCAAGAGCATACCTTTCTAGATCAGCCAACCAATGTATTGATGCTTCCCACGTACCCATCGCTACAATACTACGGGGGGTAAAAATCTGTTAATAGACCTCTTACCGAGGCTATCGACTGTCTTTCTTGCTACGTACCATTCGCTACTGCAACAAGAAATAAGGAAGTGACATTGCATGGAAAGTATCCTGCGCCACACACCATAAGCTGGGTTGTGGAAATTAGATGTAGACGAACTTTCTGTCGATGTCATAATATGTAGAAGGAGTGCAACTGCCCCAGTACGTACCTTCAAAACCTATAAAGAGAAATCACACGAGTGAAAAAACATACTGATCTGCCCAAAATGAGAAATTAAGAAAATATTCAGCTGTAGTAATATTAGATTTGATGTTCAGTATCATTGTCCGTACGTATGAGTCTCATGTGCAACAGCGCCGTGACAGAAGTGATTAACGAATTCACTCTCTGTATAGCGCAGTAATTATTTCGGGGTTATTTATTTAGCGTAATGGAAATTCAGATGCATATTTGCATTCGTTTTAACACTCTTTAATTTGCAGACTGTTTAGTTACCATCGGGTGCAATAAATATGAAATCCTATTGCCAATTGAAATATAATTAATTTTCGAATTAATGGAAGTCCTCGAGACGTCAGCAAGCCGCGCTAGTTCGACTTTCCGAGCTCTCCGTGACGTCATCCTGCGTGTTTGCCGCCCCCACCGGCCGAAGCGTCGCCAACAGATGTACGTAATTCTGACAAGCCACCCGCGGCAATTTGACTGTCGTCATTGTTTCTCCAATTACTGAATAAATAACACGCTGGTCTGCTAAAATTCAATTGCGAATTCATTTTCCAAATTACATTGGGGCCGGGGACGGGGGGCTTTGGCGTCGCATCGCGTCGACGAGGTGTCTGCCTTGGGCCTCTCCCGCTCCCAATTAACACGCAAATTGAGGCGGGGACGAGTGTCGGCGATCTCCTGCGTGGGGGCCGTGGATCAACCGCCCCCCTCTGTCCCCCCGTCGCCCCCGCCACTCCCTTACTGTCCGCTGTCCTTCCCAGGGCTGGGGCTAATTAACGCAGAGCAGTCAGTGCGCATCAGCCAGGCGTGGCACCGCTGCAAGCTTTGGAGGACGGCTCCTGAGAAGCTGTTCTGCCAGCTACTGACAGCACTTCTCCAACAACGCGGATATCCACTGACGGCAGTCTCCACTGCAGTGCTTGTAGAGCGTCTTTCACCACACGACGGAGGTTGAGAGAAGATACAGTATGGGCGATTCAGAAGGGGAGACGTCCTACAAGCATTTACTTTATGTACCGGGTGTTCAAACAGTCAGTATAAATTTGAAAACTTAATAAACCATAACCACGGAATAATGTAGATAGAGAGGTAAAAATTGACTCACATGCTTGGAATGACGTGGGGTTTTATTAGAACAAAAAAAAAAATATTGCTAGACGCGTGAAAAATCTCTTGCGTGCGTCGTTTGGTGATGGTCGTGTGCTCAGCCACCACTTTCGTCATGCTTGGCCTCCCAGGTCCCTAGACCTCAGTCCATGCGATTATTGGCTTTGGGTTTACCTTAAGTCGCAACTGTATCGCGATCGACCGAGATCTCTAGGGATGCTGAAAGACAACATCCGACGGCAATGGCTCACCATAACTCCGGACGTGCTTTACAGTGCTGTTCACAACATTATTCCTCGACTACAGCTATTGTTGAGGAATGTTGGTGGACATATTGATCATTTCCTGTAAAGAACATCATGTTTGCTTTGTCTTACTTTGTTATGCTAATTATTGCTATTCTGAGCAGATGAAGCGCCATCTGTCAAACATTTTTTGAACTTTTGTGTTCTTTTGGTTCTAATAAAACCCTATGTCATTCCAAGCCTGTGTGTCAATTTGTACCTCTCTATCTACGTTATTCCGTGATTTATTCAGTTTTCAAATTTATACTGACATTTTGATGACCCAGTACGTGTAGTGTTTCACAGAGGTTGCATATAATCACTTACAGTCTCTACACTCAGACAACTGTAATATTCCAACGGCTACGCTGGCTCTAAGAGCGCTTCGTTTCTATGCGTAAAGTGGAGGAACTTTCTGTTCTTGTGTGTGTGTGGAATGCTGATACTGTCCTCGCCACACGGTGTGGAAGTGCCGGCGTACTTATATCGTCATTCACACCACTGAAAACAATGCTCTAGAATATGGCAACATGACTACATTCGATTAATGCATTAGGGCATCAAAAGATTACTCTTCCGTTCCACCCTCGAATAGGGGGTGGGAAATACAAGCAAATAAATCATTCCGTGTGACATCAGATTTCTCTTATTTCATCGCGATCTCTGTTTCTCCCGTGTAGGTGGGGAGTCAGCAGTACATTTTGGCACTCTCAGTACAATGTTGATGATAGAAATTTCACGAAATATTGCCTCCGAAACAAAAATAGTAATAATAAATTCACAAAAGTCGGGAACATGTTGTATAGCTTTTCAGTTTCATCCGATTAATCTAAGCTTTTCCTGTATTATATGAGATCGGTGAAGGGCGGGGGGGGGGGGGGGGGGGGGGGGGCGTGTTGAAAAAGCCTCCGAACTTTTTACGCGAAAACTTATGAAACCTTTTAAGTAAAACAAACGTTATTAAAATTCTACGTATCGATTCTTCATGTATACATATTTACAGCCCTCTGCCGCTTTAGGGATCCGAATTCTAGCGTGTAACAAGGCAGTGTGTAACGTACCTAAGTTGGTGCGTGAGAAACAGCTTGCTGTAGTTGGGTGTCGTATTCGAAGAGTTCATCCAAACGTGGAGCACCCTCTCCTTCACTATGACAATGACAGAACACACTCAAGAGCACTGTTACATCTACAACGATCCGGACAGAACGATCTGGCGCAGTAGTTAGTACAATGAACTAGCATTCGGGAAGACTACCTATTTCCAGCTATCCAAATTTAATTTTTCTGTGATTTCCCCAAATCGCTCCAGGAAAATAGCCGGATAGTTTCTTCTAAGGAACGCGGCCGATTTCCTCCATCCTTGATACAATCCGAACGTGTGCTTCGTCTTTAATGACCTCGATGACGACGAGACGTTAATCCCTATATTCCTACCTTTCCTTTCCAACAGTTCAACCTCTTCAATTCACTGTCATCGTTCTTCCTCCACACAATCTCGTCCTGACCCATCCGATTTTCATCTATTTCCAAAATTAAAAGAACATTTTCGAGGACTTCCCTTTAGTTATGACGAAACGGTGCAAGAAGAGGTGAGGTTGCGGCTCCGTCAACAAAATCAAACAGTCAATAGTGCCAGGACCAACAAAGAGTTCTCTCGTATGGAGGAATTTATTCACCGCTACAGTGACTATATTGAGAAATATGTATGTAGATATGAAGAGAAAGTCTTTACCAGTTTTCACATATAGAATTCGGAGGCATCACATTGCAGCACTCCCTCGTAAATGATTTTGTACTGGTTGCGTACATCACTTTTTCTCCGCGCTACGTAATTTGAAACGTAGTCGCGATAGCTAGTTTTAAAAATTCCCCTCGACCATGGTTGGTGAAAACTTATGGCTTGTATCTTTCTTACTCGTCTTCCTCTTTTTCTGCACTATACATATTGCCCCTTCCGCCTTCAAAACGTATTTGAACGTCGTTTGTTTGTCTCCCGTGATATTTGATTCCCTAGGGCGTGAAATACTACACACTTCTTGGGTTCCTCTCTCTCCACATCCTATGAACATGCTCTTCAGTCATTTCTATACTATACAACTTTTCTTACGAAAGAATTTATTCCTAGATCTTCCATTATTTTTTCATGTCCAATTTCATCTGAAAGGGCACATTCCTTTATGGTTCCTAAAACTCTCATTTCAGCAAATTGTACCTTGTTCCCATCAGCTTTTGACAACGTCTCTGTCTCACATTCGTAGAGGAAAGCAGGTTCCCTTATAACTTTGTAGGCCTTGATTTGTGTTTATTTTCTGGTTTAGTATTTAGGCTTCATTGATCAGTTCAAGAGAACTGGACATATCTAAAAAGGGCAATCACAGCAGCTGGAGAGGAAATAAGCAAGTACAAGAAAGGTAGCTGCGAAGAAACCATGTGTAACACAAGAAATACTTCATTTTCTTGACGAAAGAAGGAAGTACAAACTTGTTTAGGGACATTCAAGAATAAAGGAAAACAAGTCACTTGGGAATGAAACAAATAGGAAAACGAGGAAGCTGAGGCTAAATGGCTGCATGAAAAATGTGAAGCAATCGTAAAAGAAATGACTGTCGGAAAAATTTACTCAGCATACAGAGAAGTCGAAAGCAAGGCCGTTAATAGTACGAGTGCAGCGAGAATTCTACAATTACATGCGAGTAGTTAGCGGATACGTGGAAAGAGTACAGTGAGGGCCTCTGTAAGGGGGATGCCTGATGACATGACACAAACGAAACAGGAGCCAATAGGGAAGAGATAAGGAATCCAGGATCAAATCAAAATTTACTGCCCAACAGGAAAGTTCTCGCTCTCTAATTTTTCTCGGGACCGAGTGTTGGTTGAAACCCGAAGTGGAAAGCTATGAGATATTAGCGAGTCATGGAACGTATATCGGAAAGACTGATTAAAGGCACGGGAGTGGGAGTGTTCGTTGCGATTGACAAAAAATATTGAAGTTATGCGGTCGCGTGTAACAAGTCCAGATGAGATCAGGTTAATTGTTGGATGTTTTACCGGCCACCCGATACTATTGTGACAGTTCCAGGGTCATTCAAAGAATGTCCGTGGTCTGTAGAGCGTAAGTGCCCAGATCATGCGTAGCTAGTAGAAGACGATTTTAACCTACCGAGTATGGAGTGGGATGTTTGTGGGTTCAATGCAGATGGTACAGACAGACAATGACGTTTCCTGAAAACTGTATTGATCAGCTCACAAGCACTCTTACACCTCTTGGCTACAAATACGCCGGACCTTATTGACAACGACAGTATAAAAAAAGAGATTAGCGATCATGTCATTATAGCAGGTATGGTTACAAAAGTTAATAACCCATTCAAGAAGATTGAGGAGAGTATTCCTGCTAGAACGAGAAGACAAGCAGTTGTTAACATCTTACTTAGAAGGTGAACTGATACCGCTTCGCCCAGTAAGATGGACGTAGAGGAATTATGAACAGAGTTTACGCAGACTGTAAATGATGGTCTAGAGAATTACGTGAGTAAATGGCTTAACGACGGAAGAGACCCATCATCGTTTAATGATGAGATTTTAAACTGATCTGGGAACAAGGGTGTTGCATTCTCGGTTCCAAAGAGAACGTGTGAATGACGACAAGCAAAGCTCGTAGGGATTCGTTCGTGTGTGAAAAGATCTATACGCGAAGCATACAACCACTACCACAGTCTAGCAAAAGATCTGGCAGAGAGCCCGACAGAGTTCTGGTCCGAAGTAAAATCGCTAAGAGAGTCTAAGGTTTCCACGCAGTCATTCGTTGACCATTCTAGTGTGGCAGTTGAAGAAAGGAAAACGAAAGCCGAAGTTTTAACTTTCACGTTTAAGAGATCGTTCACGCAGGAGAATCCTACAAATATAGCGCCGTTTGACCACGGAACAGACTCCCGTATGGACGGCACAGTAATGAGCATCCCTCGAGTACAGAAACAATCTAAGGAAAATAAATGACACCAGGTCCGGATGGAATCCCATTTCTATTTTTCAAATAGTACTCTACGATGTTGTCTCCTTACTTAGCCTGCATGTATAGCGAATATCTCCCTCAGCGCAAAGTCGCAAGCGACTGCCAAAAAGGTAGGTCACTCCTTTGTATAAGAAGGGGAAATGAACGGACCAGTACGGACCAATATCCCTTACATCCGTTTACTGCAGAATCCTTGAACATATTCTCAGTACGAGTATAATAAATTTCTTTGAGACCGTAAAGCTTAGCCGGCCGCGGTGGCCGAGCGGTTCTAGGCGCTTCAGTCCAGAACCGCGCGACTGCTACGGTCGCAGGTTCGAATTCTGGCTCGGGCATGGATGTGTGTGATGTCCTTTAATTAGTTAGGTTGAAGTAGTTCTAAGTTCTAGGGGACTGTTGACCTCAGATGTTAAGTCCCATAGTGGTCAGAGCCATTTTTTGAAGCCAAAAAGCTTACGTCAACCAATCAACATGGTTTTAGAAAACATCGCCAACACGAAACTCAGCTTTCCCTTTTCTCACATGACGTACAGCGAACAATGGATGAAGGGCAACAGGCCGATCCTATATTTCTAGATTTGCGGAAAGCGTTTGCCACGGTGCCCTGTTGCTGGCTGTTAAAGAAGTTACGAAAATATGGAATAAGTTCATAGACATGTGGCTCGTAGACTTTTTAGATAATAGAACCCAATATGTTGTCGTCTACGGTGAATGTTCCTCAGAGGTAAGAGCATCGACAGGAGTACCTCACGGAAGTGTGATAGGATCGCTGTAGTCTTCTATGTACATAAATGATTTGGCGGAAAGTGTGGGGAGCAATCTGCGGTTGTTTGCTAATGATACTGTGGGGTATGGTAAGGTGTCATCCTAGAGTGACTGTAGGTAGTGTTAGTTGGTGCTGAGTACCAAGGTTAAATCAGAAATGTTCGGCTACAGCATTAGTAGTGTCCAGTTTGATACAGTCGCTTCATTTAAATATCCGGGCGTAACGTTGCAAAGTGATATGAAATGGAACAAACGTCGGCCTGCTAGATTTGTTACTGGTAGGTTCGAGCAGTACTCAACTAATATAGACATGCTTCGAGAATTCAGATGGGAATTCCTGGAGGGAAGGCACATTCTTTTTGAGGAACACTATTGGAAAAATTTAGAGAACTAGCATTTGAAGCTGTCGGCAGAACCATTCTGTAGTCTCCAACTTACATTGCGCTAAGACCACTAATATAAGGTGCGAGAAATTAAGGATCATACGGGGCCACATACAAAGTCGTTTCTCTCTCGTTCTGTTAGCGAATGTAAGAGGAAAGGAAATGAGTAGTTGTGGTATGGGGTATCCTTCGGCACGCGCCGTCAGGTGAATTGCGGAGTATCGATGTAGATGTAGCTGTGAAAGACTTAAATGAAATCAGGCAGAAGAGATAGATCACTTTCCATCGGAATTTCTAAATTCATTGGCGCAAAAAAACAGTTCAAATGGCTCTGAGCCCTATGGGACTCAACTGCTGAGGTCATTAGTCCCCTAGAACTTAGAACTAGTTAAACCTAACTAACCTAAGGACATCACACACATCCACGCCCGAGGCAGGATTCGAACCTGCGACCGTAGCGGTCGCGCGGTTCCAGACTGCAGCGCCGAACCGCGCGGTAATTGTCGCAGGTGGCTACAAAACGAATATTCAAGTTGGTGTCTAAAATGTATGAGACTGGCGGTATACCATCAGACTTTCGGGAAAACGACATCCAGACGTTTCCCAAGACCGCAGAAGCCGGTAGGTGCGACAATTATAACAGAATAAGCGTAATGGGTCGTGCATTAAAGTTACTAACAAGAATAATATACAGAAGAATGGAAAGCAATGTTGAGGATCTGTTAGACGATTATTAGTTTCGTTTTAGGACCGATAAGGGCACTAGAGAAGTAGTTGTGAAGTTGCGGTTGATAACTAGAACAAGACTGAAGAAAAATCAAGACACGTTCATAAGACTTGTTGACCTGCAAAAAGCATTCGACAATATAAAACAGTACAATACGTTTAAAATGCTTAGAAAGATAGGGGGAAACTGTAGGGAAAGACGGGTAATATACAATACGTACCAGAACCAAGAGGGAACGTAAGAGTGGAAGATCAAGAACGAAGTGTATGGATAGAAAATGGCGTAAGCGGTGTAGTCTTTCTCCCCTACTGTTCAACGTGTACTTGAAGCAATGAGAGAAATAAATGAAATGTTCAAGAATGGGATTAAAATTAAATGTGAAAGGATATCACCTTTAAGATTCGCTGATGGCATTGGTACCCTAAGTGAACGTGAAGAAGAATTACATGATCTGTTGAATGTATGAACAGTCTAATGAGTACGGGATATGGACTGAGAGTAAATCGAAGATTGGGGAAAACAATGAGAACAATCAGAAGAGAGAACAGGGTAAACTTAACATCAGGGTTGATGGACGCGAAATAGATGAAGTTAAGGAATTATGCTACTTAGCAGAACAATAACCAATGACTGACGATCCAAGGAAGACATCAAAAGTAGACTAGCACTGGCCAAAAGGGCATTCCGGCCCAGAGGAGTGTAGTATCGAACGTAGGGCTTAATTTGAGGAAGCGCAGCATTGTACGGTAGTGAAATACGGACTGTGTGAGAATACTAACAGAATATGGAAGCATTTGAGATGTAGTGCTACAGACGCATGTTCTAAATTGGGTGGAATGATAAGGTAAGAAATGAGAAAGTTCTGCGTAGAATCTGAAAGGAATATGTGGAATACACTGACAAAGAGAAAGGACAGGATGCCAGGAGATCGGGGTATGACTTCCATGATACTAGAGGAGGCTGTAGACGGCAAAAACTGCAGGGTAAGACAGAGATTGGAATACATCCAGAAAATAGTTGAGAACGTAGGTTGCAAGTGCTACTCTGAAGAAGAATTCGTGGTGGGCCGCATCAGACCAATGAGAAGACTGATGACTCAAAAAAAAAAAGTAACTCGCGTATATTCCACAAGATTTTTCGGGATTGCAGCCGGATCTCATCGACTTCTTTCCACGATATTTCGGCTGACAACCTTACAGCCATCTTCAGGCGAGTGTCAAACACTCGCCTGAAGATGGCTGTAAGGTTGTCAGCCGATATATCGTGGAAAGAAGTCGATGAGATCCGGCTGCAATCCCGAAATCTTGTGGAATATTCGATACGCTGGGAAAATTTCAAGAGTCATAACTCGCGTATGTTTCTAATAAATTGAAACCCTTGACTTTAATTGAGTACAGTTTTGGTTCG
The DNA here is from genome assembly GCF_021461385.2 of Schistocerca piceifrons. Classification (NCBI taxonomy): domain Eukaryota; kingdom Metazoa; phylum Arthropoda; class Insecta; order Orthoptera; family Acrididae; genus Schistocerca; species Schistocerca piceifrons. The sequence goes on from NC_060143.1 coordinate 155,220,760, forward strand.
GAGAGTTCGTTTACCTGTAAAGACCAGTATGTTTGTTTTGTTTAAAATCATAGTTCTCACATAATTTCTACTGCAGTATATATACTGCCTGTGGTAGATCGCCTTCAGTTTTACTTATAATAATCTGATCATTGTCTTAAAAGTAAAATTTAGTGCAGTACAAACTCTCCATTAATTTGGTACATCCATTCTGTACTCAAATCATTTAAAAGAAATGTGAACAAAATATGAGTGAACATCCCTGCATTTCACTTTGTTTTGCATGTATCTTTCATTCTATATCTTCCATTCCCTACGTACGTTAATCGTTTATCTTTACACATACACTTTGGTACATTAACTAGGTGATTCTGATGTCCTCTTTGAGTCCTAATTTCCCATGACTCTCTATATTTACCCAGTTGAGTCCTTTCTTTAGCAGTCAGTGAAAACAGTATGAATTTCAAGGTTAGATTCCCATGTCTTTCTGTTATCTGCTTAACTATGAAAGTGGCCTCTGTACACGATCGTGCCTTCCCAAAGTCGTTTTGGTCTTCCAGGAATAATGCGTCTGTGGTGGTTTGCACTCTTTTATATTTAATATTCTTGCACATATTTTGTGTCCTTTATTCGAAGCACTTAATCCCTTGTACTTTTCACACAAGAGTCTAGTACATTTTTTTGTACAGGCCTAACGTGGGTTTCCAAGGAGAATCTTTGAACCTGATATCCATTCTAACGTCTGTGAAGTAGATTCAGAAAATCTGATTCAATGTTACTTTCTCATATCTACATAGTTTTACATTCGTTTCATCTTCTCATGCAGCCTTCCTATTTTTATTTCCATTAGTGATGTTTCTAATTCCACTAAGGCATTGTAACTTTATTCCCATAAATAAGCTCATTTTTTTATCATTTTCCCAGGGAATAATCAGACCACAAATATCTATAATGCTGTATCCACAGTTCTTCTTTGATTACATTTATATTTGTTACATCTGTTTCGTCGCTCTCTAGAAGATTACGGATATTACAGGAAACATCTGCTGCCATCGTCTCCATTGCTGCATATAAATTAGTCGCAAGGCTCTTGATGACTATCAAGATGAAAAAGACTGCGTCAGCTACAGGACAAACATTGATACATGGTTCAAATAGTTTCATGGCGTTAGTGCCACATCTTCAGGGATACATATTTATTCCGTAACTCGTTTCAAGCGATATACAGTAGATGACTCAACATTCTGCGTCAGTTGTGATAAATATGTTCAACTATCAAGAGTTCTGTTGAACATAATTGTCACAGGAATGCTGAGTCATCTAACGGTTAGCGGATGAAATAAGTTACGGAATAAGGGTGTATCCCTGAAGATGTAGGTCTCACACCATGAAATTTGTTGCATTCCAAATAATTATTTATCATATGTTAGCGCGGTCTTTTTCATCGTGATACAGTTTTATGGCAGTGGATTTCCCTTTTCTGGCTTCATCCGTTCGTTTATGTAGCGTGTGTACTTAATATTATTACTTGTTTTTATTTCGTCTCGAATTTTTTCATTCCACATCCTTAACCCACTCTTCTGGTACTTCCTTTTTTTTTAGCAGCTCTTTGTTAGCCATAGATCTTGTGGCTTACCAGACGCGTCATTAAAATCTGGGCTAACTTCTTGTTTTTTCGGGTAAAAGGGTAACCTTCTCTGCTGTAACGTTTTTATACTGTCTTCTTGTAAGAAACATCTCTAATATATCTTCATTCGCTCTTTCATGGCTTTCTATTTTCTTCCACCTTGTCTCCTTAAGAAGGACACTGAGATTGGATATTGGAGTATATCGAACAAATAATTGAGGAAATTAGGTACAAGTGCTCCTCTGACATGACGAGTTTGGCACAGGAGAGGAATCAAGGTTGCCGCATAAAACTGGTCAGAAGATTGATGACATAAAGAAAGGTGCATATACGGATGTTTGACTCTGCTCATCCGTTTTGTAAGTAATTATATCGGGCAGTGACAGGACTGCTTTCCGCCTTATTTCATCACAAAGCTTCGAATATTTCATAGTGAGGAGTCTGGGATTGCCTCAAGTGTGCTGTGATTCTCTACAAGAAATGCAGGTAGGTGCAGGAGAAGTAGGCAGTTAGTAGGTAGAAGACATCCTGCGAACCTCACCACATGTGAGGATGGCTGGAACCCAACAGTATAGTCACATAAAGTAGCAGATTCCTGAGCTGCACAAGCGGCGGAGGACGCAGGTTCGCAGCCTAGCATTGGTGGTGACGGCAGAATCGTCAGTACAGTACTGACCGGCAAAGCCTGGATGTCGAACCACCACCCAGCTGCGCAACGACGACAGGCTGGTCACGGGGATGACACAGCTATCTGGACCAACTAGGCAGAAGAAATCCAAATGGCTCTAAGCCCTACGGGACTTAACATCTGAGGTCATCAGTACCATAGAACTAATAAAACCTAACTAACCTAAGGACGTCACAGACATCCATGCCCGAGGCAGCATTCGGACCTGCTACTGTAGCAGCAGCGCGGTTCCCGACTGAAGCGACTAGAACCACTCAGCCACAGCGGCCGAAAACTAGGCGTGCGTCACACGAAAATGTCACGAACAGAGGCCAATGATCAAGGCCTGGTGGTTTCACGTGGTTGTAGGTCGAATAGCAGAAACTTCGTAAGGTTGGCGTGTCCAGGCCATTGGTCCGTCGGTATGGAAGTGCCTAACTAATGCTGCGTATGCTGATGAATTGTGGAGGCTCGGGAGACATTTACGAATGTTACTATTTGGTACTTGGCTTTGATTGTGGCACGTGCCATTACACTTTCACCACCCTAAGAAAACCTGGAACTCTGCATTCCTGTTTGCAAGCTGGCTGTAACACGGTCACTGATTGCTCTACGAGTACTTACACTTGACGTCGCTTGTGACACACACAAAGCCACTTGGTACTTTGCACTGTTTACACCTAATTTGTTGCTTCACTAGCGTCTGTAATGTACACTGACTTTTTGGTTCATGATTGGTTCTGTCAATTGTCAGTCTGTTATTCGCTGGTGCCGTTAGTACTGGTAAGAACCGAGTTCTGGGAAGTTGGTAGGAATATAATTTACACAACTTTATCCTCCACAATTACAGCATGTGAAGGAATTAATTGATGGCAGAGTTAAATTTAATACAATGAATTTTATCGGCACGTTTTTAAAAGCAGACACGCACTCCTGACCAGGGATAGTTTTGGTAGCAATCAGAATACTACTGGCCTTAGGATAAGGGTGGAATCGATATGTGAATCCAGCTTAGGTATAAGACAAGGAATATGATCGCTTAAATATGAATAACAAGACTATAAGACTAAAGGTGTAGGAATAATGTTTATCATCGTTTGTGTAGGAATGGAAATGTAATGATTATAAAATGTGATTAATTACAAAAATTCCTGTTGTTAAGTAATATAGTACTAAATCACTAGATATGGTGCTCCTACTGGTACAGCATTAAATGCTAATGGGGAATGAATCAGACATTTTCACGTATGACATTCACCCGCCACACGTCCGTCTTTACTGTTATTTCATAATGGTGCACTTTGATTGTTGAGCCTCTTTTGTACAGTGATTAACAATGCCACCGCTGACGTGGCACTATGGATTTTATTTGCTCGGAACCTGGGGCACTTCCTGTTGCCATGTGGCCGTGGACCGAGGACGGACTGCTTCTCATTATTAATTCTGACAACAGCAGCTTTAAGCTTACGCTGCGCAGTGAAAATGTTAATTAGCCACCCGGCAAGCGGTAAAACTAGTTTCAAAAACAGCCCCACTGAGCATTTGCCGCTTCATAACGGCACAGTAGAGTGGTGTGTTATGCAAAGGGGCGAAAAAAAGAGAGAAAAGAGAAGCGTGACGTGGAACTCGGCACACGCAAAACTAACTGAAACAGTAACCGAGAATTGTCTGCAGCAGAGAAGCAGTGCAGCGTCGCGGAAAGCGACTGTGCGGCGTGCAGGCAACTTATAACGAGACCCTCGCCTTTAGTTAGCAGTCTTTCAACCGTGGCAGCTCCCCGCATTCGAAGCGAGCAGCGACAGAAAGCGAAGAGGGCGTTAAATAAGACGGCGCGTCGGCGTCGAAGGCGAAGAGGGGAGGGGGCCGTGGTTGCGTGGCGGCAGGTGTTCGGATGAGCGGGGGCGGAGACTTCTGCCATTCGCTTTGTTCGCACGTTACCCGCCTTTCTGGCCGCGATTTCAAAAGAGATCCCCAGGCAGCACAGGTAGATCAACTTCTCCCAGCAGAAGTTGGTCCGGCGCCTGTCTTCAGGCAACCCACGCCACTCAGAAACATCGTTGCAGGCCGCGGGCGACCAGTGGGTTCTCTGGTCTCTGCGAGGCGTCGCCGGAGTTCCCAGAAAGCGGTAGCCAGCCGACCAGGGCTTGTTAGCAGGGCCGGAACTTGGGGTGGGCGGAGGACCAGAGCGGCGTTCTTCAGACTTGTGGAAAGGTCGGATCCCTCTGAAGTGCGCACACTGCTACGATTGAATAGCCTTGGAGGTAACTGACGACTTACTTTGGCAGTTGTACTGCTTAGTCGACGACCCGATGGTGATGGGATTCTACATGGAGAAAAAATGTTAAATATTTTACTTGGAGTCCTACGTGTAAACGGTATTCCCAGGAAATTTTGTGACATTGAAAGAGCTGCATGACATATCCCGCGTTTCGAGCGTCTTTGCAATAGTTCTCTTCAGGAGAGACTTCCGGGAACGGCGTTTCTTTACAGAATCGACCACCCTTATACAGAAAAGCTTCAAACGTCTGATTTCTTAGCAAACGACTTAATGTGTTATGGTGGCGTTAAGCATTAACCGTGAAAACATTTAGAAAAAGTATAAAATTATTTTTAAGGGAGGACGGTCATGAAATTGACCGAAATGTCAGTTTTCAATGTATTTTCTATTTATTACTAGATCTCACGGAGAATAACTTCATAAAGTTTCAACGATGAAATGGCATCCATATCGTCTGCAAAATAATTCATTCTGTGACGTAACATTCTTGCCATGCCCACTTTTTGAAGCAACACTTCAGTATTTACAGGCTACGTCCACAAGGCGACGTCCCAAATTGCATTCTGTATGTTGTCAAGCCCACTTACAGATTTCTCGCCAGACCTGAAATTCTAAAAAAGTTTGTTTACTACAAAATCCAGAGTCCACTCAAATGGGAACAATGCTTTAAAACAACATTGACATGTGTTACAGTTGTCAGAACAGCAATCCATGATGCATTTCTTTGATATAATGATGAGAATATACTAAAGACGAAGGTGTTAGAGAGAATGAGTTTCTAGACAGAAAAATTCAATGAAAGTATCTTGAGAAAAACAGATTTACAGCGCCTCTCTGCAGCTGAGAAGTTAGTTGAAGACCTGGTGAAGGAATGAAGGCGGAAGACAAGAAACCAGAAAAGAAATCTTAAAGGGGAAGAGGCCCCTGAATATAAATCTGCTGCGTCCTGAAGGGGTTAATTAAGAAAGAAAAACGGTGGTTCGAATTTTAAATTTCATTTGCTTAAAATTATGTTTCTTTTTAAGTTAAGTACATTTTATGAGATTTTTTTAAGGCTATAATTATGAAATTTTCTTCACTTACTTCTACGAACCCAATAGATGTTATCTCAAGGGTAAATTTTGAAATTACGAGTGTAAACTGAGATAAGGGGCAAAGTCTTTGAAATTTTGCATGAATTTTGTATTACATTTACAGTACTATAATAAAAATATATTAACATTCTCCTATTCGATACATTCAAGAAACCTCATAGATAAGCTTACTAGATGCAAAGAGTATAAACAGAGAAAATTTGGTAGAAATCTATTGAATCTTTTCTGACAGAAAGGTGCAGATATTTTTTTTTTAAATAAAATATTGAAATTCGGTAAAACACCGATATATCTGTATTACCGAAGAAACTTAACAGTAAATGTCTTAATTTCATGTAACGCATGGTTCTAAATTTCATTGGCGTGTCTACAAAATTGTGAAATTGGGACATTTTTTAAATAGCCTCCAAAGCTCTGACATGTGGGCGAATGAGTGATCCAGAAAGAGCCAGCCGAAGTGGCCGTGCGGTTCTAGGCGCTGCAGTATGGAATCGCGAGACCGCTACGGTCGCAGGTTCGAATCCTGCCTCGGGCGTGGATGTGTGTGATGTCATTAGGTTAGTTAGGATTAACTAGTTCTAAGTTCTAGGGGACTAATGACCTCAGAAGATGAGTCCCATAGTGCTCAGAGCCATTTGAACCATTTGATCCAGAAAGTGTAGAATAAATTTCTTTATTTCACCTCTATGACCAAAAACTTGTGTGTCCTCAGACTACCGGTTTCGTCAGCGATGATCCTCTTTAGGGTATGTTTTTAAAAGAGATCTGAAGGTGGTGATTGCTGACTGAAACTGGTAGTCTGAGGACCTACAAGCTGTGATGGTAGACGTGAAATAAAGAAATTTATTTCAAATAATCTGTGTTTTTCATGAGAGTCCCACCATAAAGTTTGCTGGAAGCCGCTAAATACTCTCATTATGAAACAGTGGATGAATACAATCTTGGTGATTTGCACTCAAAAGCAAAAGCGTGTTAATCATCCAAGCCAATATTTATTACGTCCTGAACTATGTGCCGTACAATGATAATACTGTGCAGGTATGTTCAGTGATACATGTAGATGCTGGATGGAAAGTTTTTTGCGAGTAGAATTCGTAGTAAAGACGTTTTACTGCTCACCATTTTAACAGAAGGTTGTTTTCCAGGCATGTAAATGTCTATGGCGTCATATCTTCTGAACAGTGATATAATTATTGACGTACATTCAGTGGTATATGTGAAAACTGTCTGCAAATTGTGTGGCGAATACAGCCGCTAGTAAAGAAGTAATAAATTAAATCGACCTATATAGCGCTGATGTTTACGGCAAGAACAGCGAAAAAGGAAAAAGTAGTAAAAAGGAAAAAGGAAAAGCGATAAATTAATTTCCTTTCGTCATTTTGTGGGAGTGCGAGGGCGAGAGGAATTTAAGTGTTAAAAAGTTTTGTAAATGTATGAAATTATATGTTAAATTTGTTGGAAGTTTCTAAGTGCTCGCATCCTAGGAAACTATGTAACTCCGTATGTTTTAAATCCGAGTTTTAGCATGTAGTCAGTTACTTCTGCATCAAAAAATACACACAGTTTATAACCGTAATATTTGTCTTCTTTCACAAGCTGCGATATGGTTGCGAATAGAACAATCATCCGGAAAATGTAGAATAAATTTCTTTATTTTTCACTTCCATAAACTTTACCAAGAGCCGTATTTTTATTCTATTTATTAAGAAACTAGTTGCGGCAATTTATTTTGCTATCTTCAGGCTCCTGCATAATAAAAGAGTACACATGTAGTAATATAGCGGTGTACAAATCAAGTTTTCAAGAAGTGACAGGTAATCATAATACCACTTAAGCTTAGAAATGATGGAAGTATTGGCGCTAAATCAAATCTATGTGTACATCCAGCAAAATAGTCTAAAACATGAATATATTATTGTTAGTAGCATTAAACCAAATCTCTTTGTATATCCAGCACCATATACTAAAACATGTGTACATATTTGTTAGTCACAAAACTATTTACCGTCACAGATGTACTAGGGAAGAAGTAAATTCATTAAAAATATCAGCACTACACAGCGTACACTTAAGAACTCCGTAAAGCAACACTAGTGTCTTTTTATACTAAAATCCTATAAAATTCTTTTAGATGAGGAACCGCATAATACATGTGAGTACCAATCTTCATTTAAAGTAATATGTCACGCAGTAAGCTATGAAATACAGTGGTATGCATACTTACAGCGTAGGCAATATCACGGATGGTAAGACAAGTAGTTGTCACTGCATCAAAATAATTTGACGCAAAACCCAACGACAGTCACCATATTAAGAGAAAATTGCACGCATAGCGAACACTAAGAGTTCTGACAACTATCTTGTGGTCTAGGTTGTACGGTAAATCTGAATAAGAGATACGATTGGTTTCCCTTATATCACTTACAGGTTAGCATTACCACAGTGAAACAAATCAACAAGGAAGCCAAATCCTACTTAAGCAAGGCAAGTCCTCTAAGTTCACAGCCGACAACTTCATACAGTTTCCCTGGGAGTATAAGGCAATGCATAACACGACCTATCTGGAGATGCCAAACCACCGAAATACTAAGACATAGCAAGTTCAGTCGCGATAGGGAACGTGGCTACGGAAAAGAAGTTGAAGCCCATAAAGCGAGTATCATCATCTATCTTAATGAACACCAAAACTCATCTCTACTAAGAACATCATAAAATTCTCCCTAAACTGTATGGGGAAGTAAGTACAACACTTACACGCGGATGAACTAACCGAGTCATAATCATACTCATCAGGTGTAGTCAAGATATACCGAATTCCCACAAGTGAATTGGGGAATGTCTCGGTTTGGGTCTAAAAGGCAACTGGCTAAAAGGTGGTAGCAGACAATAGGTAAGTAGCAGAAATGAGATCAGCGAGAAACTGAACGTCAGGATTGGTGATCACGAAGTAGATGAAGTTAAGTAATTATGCTACATAAGCAGCAAAAAGCACATGACGAATGGAGCATGGGTTACATAAACAGCAGACTAGGAACGGGGGAAAGTGAATTCCAGGACAAGAAAAGTCTACTACCATCAAACATAGCCCTTAATTTTAGGAAGAAATTTCTGAGAATGTACGTTTGGAGCACTGCATTGTATGGCAGTGAAACATGAACTGTGGGAAAAATGGAAAAGAAGAGAATCTAAGTATTTGAGATGTGGTGCTACAGACGAAAGTCGAAATTAAGGTGGACCGATAAGGTAAGGAATGAGGAGGTTCTGCACAGAATCGGATAGGAAAGGAATACGTGGAAAAGACTGACAAGAAGAGGGGCAAGATGGTAGGACATGTATTAGGACATGACGAAATAACTTCAATCGTGCTGGGATGAACGGTACAGAGTAAAACCTATAGGGGAAAGCAGAGATTGGAATACATCCAGCAAGTCATTGAGGACTAGGTTGCAAGTGCTGGTGCAGTAGCACGCCAGAGGACTTCGTGGCGGGCCGCATCAAATCAATCAGAAGACTGAAGTCACAAAAAATAAAAAAATAAAGAAATCTTACATTAAAAATAAAAATTTTGTTGCCCCTGCAACTTATTAATAGGTGCCCGGCAGCTAATACTAGGTTCCGTAAAAATCGCTTAGTAGTACAGATTATTTTTTATTTTTACATCAAAGAATCACGCAACTTATTTAATATAGTTTTCTCATAGCCAAAAACAAGATATATTGCCTTCCTCGAAAAATACGACGACATCGAGATTTACATATGAGTGACTTAGTTGTGTGATTCTGTCCCACGTTAGGGAGAATCTGGCGGAATAACAGTATCACCAACCCAAATACCTGTTGCTGACAGCTCGTGTTTGTGGTATTACTGTTTGGAGTCTGACCGCATGTTTAAGTGTTCTCCTCAGATCAATTCCTCTTTTTTTTTTTTTTTTTTTTTTTTGAGACATTATTCAATGATGAAGCTCACGATAACTAGCGATTTGTTTCAAGATGTAACATGGCATACTCATTATCCAAACGTGTTTGACAGTCTATTCGATGGTGTTTCTTCCAGGGTGCTGATAATCCGCGTCGTTAGTGACTGGAATTGAGCTTCATTCAGATTTTGCATACTGATGCCCTATTTCCTCTTTGATAGGATATTCAAACATAAATGCTAGTCTGAGGGTTCTTCGAGTAGCCTTCAGACCATTTCTCTCCAACAGTGCGTTTCAAAATGAACACTTAAATCTTTCTGTACGAGCTCTCATGCTTCTTGTTTTATTACAATGATCATTTAACCATGTGTAACCTGCCGACATTAATATATTTTCACATTCAGAGAATAAATTTGGTGATTTAAATTTCGTGACTTATCTCGCGGAGACGAATATCGCATTTTCTTAACTGCCATACTGAGAAATGTGCAGCTCGCGTTCTTGCCGTTCATAAGTTAGCGTCTTGTAATAGCGGTAGTGGCTTCTCGTTTCCTTCTTGTGCTAATGGCGCCACTCATTTTGGTAGTATTGTTTGCCCTCGAGTGGCAGCAGCAGCGGTTACCGATAGCCTGTACTGTGGTAGTATCTTTGGTGCGACCGCTTGTATTTCCGGGTTGTCATGTGCGTCAGGCAGTTCGGCTTCAGACGGAGAAGCGAGGAGGCCCGCAGCGCGAAGGCAGGCTAGGACCGCTGGCGGCGTGAGGGAACTGTCGGATCGAGGGGCTGTAGCCGACGACCGAACCCAGAATGAAGTGGAGTGAATCTTATCCAGTAGTGAAACCTCCACTGTTTGAGATCTCGGTGTTGTTTGCCTCTTTCTGCTCCCACGGTCTGTGAGACCAACCACAACGAGTGGAGTCTGTCAGGTTGGCAGAAGCGAGTGGAGTCTGTCAGGTTGGCAAAAGCTATTACCCACATTCTACTGCTTAATATTAGTTTGAAATTGGTGTTATGATTGGATAAATGCTACCAGCGGTCTAAGACGCTACAGTCATTGGATGTGCGGCTGCTCCCGGCGGAGGTTCGAGTCCTCCTTGGGGCATGGGTGTGTGTGTGTTTTTCCTTAGGATCATTTAGGTTAAGTAGTGTGTAAGCTTGGGGACTGATGACCTTAGCAGCTAAGTCCCATAAGATTTCACACACATTTGAACATTTTTTTTGCTACTAGCGGCATCTTACTGCCTAGTGGGCGCTAATGCCCTAGTTATCTGCCCTGGAGGTTAGCTAATTTGTGGCAGTGTACATTTCTTCGTCTTGCCGATGTTCTCGGGCATGGTGTGTAATTTGACAGCTTCCTTGATTGGGTTATGGATAATTGTTTTCCTTGTCTACCGTGGTTATAGTGGTTTCTTCTGCCTTTTTGGGTTTTAACACCGGACTCTGGAGTCGCAGTGCTGTCTGTCACTTGGCCCTCGCCTGAATTATTCCATCGTTGTAGTGGTTATCTGCCGTTAGGTGGAGTTGGTAAGGGTGTTGATCGGCGTTTAAACCGTCTATTGTTTGAGTTGCCCTCCTTAGGTGAACATTACTCTTGGTTGCCAGTCTCACCGCTTGCACAGCTATAGTGACGATCAAAAAATGTGTGAAATCTTATGAGACTTAACTGCTAAGGTCATCAGTCCCTAAAGTTACACACTACGTAACCTAAATTATCCTAAGGGCAAACACACACTCTCATGCCCGAGGGAGGAGTCGAACCTCCACCGGGACCAGCCGCACAGTCCATGACTGTAGCGTCCCTTAGACCGCTCGGCTAATCCCGCGCGGCTGTAGTGACGTTCCTCAGGTCGATCCGTGGAGCACTGTCTGTGGATCACTCTGTCTTACCTGCTCAAGTTTTTATAATTGTTTGTAATTTATCTTAATGTTTTAACGTGTAATTGCCTTCCTCACTTGTAATTCAGGCCTTCAGCTGTTGAGTATTCTTAAGTTGCTTGTGACCTTCAGCCGACAAATAATTTTGAATTCTTTCTTAGTTAGGCCTTCAGCCGTCAATGTAGAAAATTCCTTTAAAATCATTGTGGAAAATCATTTCTTCAAATAAAGTGTATGTGTTTACCGTAGCCAACGGTAGTTGATTAGCGCCCCATCCACAACCGTTGCCTTATCCTGCCTCTCCCTGACTACTAGGCTACAACTGGTAGCAGACCGTGGTTACGACTGCCATTTCAGTAACCGTTGATTCAATCGTAATTCTGTCAGTGTTACATGGTATTTGTTTCTGGCATTTGGTTGTTTTAGATGACCATTTACAATGGCAGTCAGGCAGTGCCCCGGGATCGGACTGTTGAGGAAGGACCACCTCATTTATGAGCTGGCGATAAGGCACCAGCGTGTTTCGGACTTAGCATCCTGTTTGCCTGCTACCGTTCTTCACGCTGTTGACGTCACGCCGGAAGTTGTGGGTGAGACAGAAGCAGCCATTGAGTTTTTGTTTAAGGCCATGAGGGCCTTGAGGACATCATAGGCTTTTTGGAGGGTACTCAACCTAGTAAACGGCAGACAGGCTGCGGGCCAGTTGATGCATTTAACGAACTGGATAGCGAATTTAGGGGCGTTAAAGTTGGAGGATCGTCATAAGAAATTAACCGCCGTATTGGGCTCCTTGATTAATAGAGTGCAGTTTAAGCTTACATGCTTAGAACTTGATGGGAAAAGGACTGGGGAGCGGGATTTGCTGTCTCCAGGGGGGCGCGGGAGCCACCCCAGGAGTGATACTCTTATGTCTTCCGAGACGTTAGACGCAGTGTTTTTGCTAAATTGTCTAATCCTTTGGTGCACCTCCTTCGAGACATCACAGAATTAATTATAGATCGACTCTACAAATCGAAAGCTTATTATGGTTGTTAGTTTGCCTTGAGCAACACGCTGCTGCCTTTGGCATTTCGCATCAAGTAGTTTTGTCGCTATTTTATCCATTACCCAGAGGCGAAATGAGAACCCTCGTATCCCGAGCCATGGCAGAGGGGTTTTCTATGCGGCAATTGAGGGAGCTTGTAATTAACGAAAGACTGACCATGGGGGTTCGCAAACAGCTCGAGTGTCGCTATATTTTGTAGATGCAACGAGATAAAGAGTAGTTACATCAATATGTGGACAGAGTTAAGACAGCCTGCTTGGCCTTGTTGGTCGATTTTCCAGAACGGGATTTAGTTTCTATCGTCCTGAGGGGAATACAGGAGGCTCATAAGCCGCACTTTGTTTTTCGTGATCATCCTTGAACCTGGGAAGAACTTGGTGCCGCCGTTGTAGCGATATCTGCTTTACCGCTCGCGGACTATGCGTGCCCTAATGTTAAGGTTAAGCCGGTGGGCATTGTCAAGGGAAACTCCGAATAATCTAGTTCAGCTGAGGCTGGTAAAGGGAATCACGGCGTTGTTTTAGCTGTGGTCAGATAGTTTGTTTACTTCGTTCTTGCGTTGAACCGCGCGCGCCCAGAGCCAATAAATGACGCCGGGCTCTGCAGCGACTTGGGGATCGAGCCTTAAAACACTGGTGTACACGTGTTACCGCCCCATCATCACCGCCTTTTCCTTATATTTGTTCTCGAGTAGGCGGCGAACCTATTTTTCCCCTTTTGGATTCTGGTAGCTCTTTTCGTTGTTTGACCTTGGAATGGTTTCTAGAATTTGGTCATCTTAAGAGACTTCTGTCGGTCTCTTCTCCGGTGCAGAGATGTCGGGTTGCCAATGGACAGGTGTTGCCTCTGCATGGTTAGGTCGGAGGGAGTATTTCGGTTGGGGATTTCTCCTGGCCCTTGTCTTTGGCCTTGTTTAAGAAGCTCCTGGTTGATTTAATTTTGGGATGTGATTTTATCGATAAAACTGATCTTGTTTTGGATTATTCCGGGCACACCTTATTCTTTAAGTTCGCTTCTGCTCAGATGTTTGGGTTTTGTGACTGTGCTAAACGTACGGTGCATCGAAGTGCCGGTATGCTGGCTGTTGATACTAAGTTTGATCTTACCCATCTTTCGTCACAGCAGGCCTTTGAATTAGGCTATTTGTTGGGGAGGTCCCCTGAGCCTCTCTGTGATAGACTGGGGTTACTAATGTTCTTAACTACCATATTCGTCTGACAATATTCCAGTCAGGCACTCCCCATAGCGTCTCTCACCGCCTAAGGTAAAGATAATAAGAGCAAAGATATCTAAAATGCTTGAGCAAGGAGTTATTAGGCCTACTACATCTGCTTATGCCTCCCCCATCTTCCTTGTGCCTAAGGATCGGGGGCGGGATTTTAGGACTGTTATTGACTACCGGCGCCTGAATACGAAGGCTCTCCTTGAATCATTTCCTCTACCTGATCTTCGTAACTCTTTTACCTGGTTCGCCGGTGCTAATTGGTTTAAGGTGCTCGATTTGAATCAAGCCTATTATCAAATTTCCTTAGCCGAAGAATGTAAGCACGTTACTGCATTTTGTACTGATTGGAATCTGTTTGAGTTTAACAGGGTTACCTTTGGTTTGGCCAATGGGACATCCGCTCTTACTCGTTTGCTGGTTAATATTCTTGGGGATTTGAAATTAGTCTGTGTTTGAAATTATTTGGACGACTTAGTAACTTACAGCCGTTCGTACCAGGAGCATTTGAATCACATTCACCAAGTTCTTGCCAGATTTGAGGGAGCCGCTTTAACTGTTAAACCCAGTAAGTTGACATTAGCCAGGCAGCAGGTATCTGTTTTAGGTCACCTAGTATCAGGCCAGAGTAATCGCATTGACCCAGAGCGGACTATGGCCATGAGAGCTCTCCCACCGCCTACTGATAAAAGTGGGATACCCGGGTTCACAGTCATGGTCAATTATTTTAGGCGTTTTGTCCCTAATTTTGCTGAGTTGGCGGCTTCTTTAAATGAACTGCGCCGGAAAGGGGTGTGTTTTTAATGGGGACCTACCCAATAAGCCGCGTTTGAGCACATTAAGGCAGCTATAGCCAATCCTCCGGTTCTCGGAGTCCTAGATTTCAATAAAAAATTCATTGCACAAACAGACACATCTGTTGTGCGAATTTTCGCCATCCTCCTCCTGGAGTTCGAGGGTGAAAGGCAGCCAGTAGCGTACGCGTCTCGTCGGTTAACCAGTGCCAAGTCCACATTCTGTTTACGAGTGTGAGGCATTGGTCGTCTCGTTCGCGCTGGAGAACTATCGCTTTTACCTTGAGTGTAGAGTGTTTCAGCTAGAAACCGACAATCAGGCATTAACATCGGTACTAGCCAGGCCGCGTAAAACTGACCGTATCGCCAGGTGGGCAGTACACATTTCAGCGTTTCAATTCGACATTAAACACATAAAGAGGAGTGAGAATATTCTCGCGGACGTCCTCATCCGTATGTTCACTGAACATCCACCTAGTGAGCGCGTACAAGAAACGGAGAGAGGCGATCTTAGTTGTGTTGTGTTAGGCGAGATCCCTTATTTGTTTGGTGATGTTGCCGAAGATCAGAATCAGGACCCCACTTGGGGACTGGTTAAGGAACGCCTATCGGCTGGGGAACGTATGGATGGATACGTTGTCAGGAAGAGCATTTTGTGTAAAAGGGTGGGACGTGCCAAGGAGTTGAAAATATGTCTACCAGCAACCCTGGTGCGCCCTGTTTTCCATTACCTTCACAATTCGTTGATTGGCGGGCACTTAGGAACCTACAAGACCTTGTAGAAAATTAAGAAACATCTAACTTGGCCATCTATGGACGGATACGTTAGAGAGACGATTTCTCTGTGTCGGTTATGTCAGGTGGCCAAACCTAAGAACGCTCTTCAGCAGCGCTTCTTGAGATCTGAGCGCGAATCCCGCCCCATGCACAAACTCTATATCGATTATGTGGGACCTTTACCTAGCACCAAGAGAGATGTACTGGTTATTATTGACGCGTTTTCGATGTTTACCTGGCTTCTTCCTAGTCGTAATGTGACATCTGCTAACCACTATCTAGCATTTAACTAATGTTTTTAGTGTTTAGAGACCCCCTAAGCAAATGATTAGGGATAATACGCCGGACTTTCTTTCGACTCCCTTCAAATCCTGTTTTCAAAACAGTTTCAAGCACGTGACTACCACGCCGTACTACCCGCAGGGCTCCTTCGCGGAGAGGGTCAATCGTAATCTCAAATCCGCACTGATTAATTTCCATCAGAAGACGCCCAGTAATTGGGATTCTAGTCTCCCTTGGCTTACCTTCGCCTTCAATAGTGTCAGCCAGGCTTTGAAGGCTACTCCAGTCTCCTTGACCTTTGCTTACCCTGTTAATTCTGCCTTTCGACCTTATGGAGAATTAAAGATCTAATTCCTGCTGATATTACCCCGCAGATCGTTAAAGAAAACTGGAATCGTGCCAGGCCCAATATTATCATGGCCAAAAACAGATACGCTGTTGGTATTACCGTAATCGATGGGTCTTTAGGGATAAGCGAGGAGACCAGGTGTGTGTAATATTCCTGGGAGGGAGGTGCGTATTGGAAAGCATGGTATATTAACTTCCCGTTTCCTGGGTCCCTGAACTATTGTGCGTATTTTGGTCCCAGTTAATCTTCTGGTTAAGGACAACCCCACAGGTGAGCAATACCGGGTCCATCTTAGTCAAGTTATGTTTGGTTAGACTACAAGTTGGGTTACCCTCCGGGTTGATGTTAAAGGGGGTGAGGTTGAGCCGTGTGCGGCTCGCTTTCTTGCCGTTCATAACTTGCCGTCTTGTAATAGCGGTAGGGGCGTCTCGCTTCCTTCTTGTGTTAATGGCGTCACTCAATTTGGTAGTATTGTTTGCCCTCGAGTGGCAGCAGCAGCCGTTATCGATAGCCGGTACTGTGGTACTACCTTTGGTACGACCATTTGTATTTCCGGGTGGTCGTGTGTGTCAGGCAGTTCGGCTTCGGACGGAGCAGCGAGGAGGTCCACAGTGCGGGGACAGCCCAGGACCGCTGGCGGCGTAGAGGCACTGTCGGATCGAGGGGCTGTAGCCGACGACCGAACCCAGAGGGAAGTGGAGTGAACCTTATGGAGTAGTGCAACCTCCAGTGTTCGAGATCTCGGTGTTGTTTGCCTGTTGCTGCTCCTAGAGTCGTTGAGACCAACCGCAACAGGTTGGCAGAAGCTATTAGCCACCTTCTACTGCTTGATATTAGTTTGAAATTGGTGTTACAATTGGTGAAGAGCAACCTGAGGTATCTTACTGCCTAGTGGCCGCTAACGCCCCAGTTATCTGCCCTGGAGGTTAGCGCAATTTGTGGCAGTGTACTTTCCCTCGACTTGGTGATGATGTAATTTGACGGCTTCCATTATTGGGTTATGCATATTTGTTTTCCTTATATACCTTGGTTACTGTGATTTCTTTTGCCTTTTGGTGTTTTAAACACCGGATTCTGGATACACACTGCTGTCTGTCACTTCGCCCTCGCCTGAATTATTCCATCGTTGTAGTGGTTATCTGGCGTTAGGTGCATTTGGTATGAGGGTTGATCGGCGTTTAAACCGTCTGGAGTTACTCTTGGCTGCCAGTCTCACCGCTTGCACAGCTCTAGTGACTTTCCTCGGGTTGATCCGTGGAGCACTGTCTGTGGATCACTCCGTCTTACATGCTCAAGTTGTCATAATCGTTTAAAATTTACCTTAATGTTTTAATGTGTAATTGCCGTCCTCACTTGTAATTCACGCCTTCAGCTGTTGAGTATTATGAAGTTGCTTGTGGCCTTCAGCCGACAAATAATTTTGAATTCTGTCTTAATGAGGCATTCAGCTGTCAATATAGCCTGTTAGATGTTACTGAGATTGTTTAAAAATGTTTTAGTATTTTTAACGTGAAACTGCCTACCTTATTTGTAATTCAGGCCTCCAGGCGTTGAGTATTCTGAAACTGCATATGGCCGTCGACTGACGAATAATTTTGAATTTTTTCTTAATCAGGCCTTCAGGTGTTGATTATGTATAATATTCCTTGTGGCCTTCAGCAGATAAATAATTTTGCAGTTCATTCTTAATAATGTCTTCAGCCATTACTACAGCTTGTTACAGTTTTCTGATTGTTTAAGATGAAAATATCTCAGTATTTGTTATTGTGTAACTTTTTTCCTCGCTTGTAATTCAGCTATTGAGTATTATGACGTTGCTTGTGGCCTTCAGCCGACAAATAATTTTGAATTCTTTCTTAGTAAGACCTTCAGCCATCAGTGCAGTAAATTCCTTTACAATGATCGATGAAAACTATTTCCTCAAATAAAGTGTATGTGTTTACTGTAATCAGCGGTAACTTACTATGGCCCCATCCACAATCGTTGCCATATCCAGCCGCACCCTGATTACCCGTTTACACGTACCACATTAGTTAAACTGTAATGCCACAATTTAATAGGAACAATTTTATTATTCAAATGACTGTTTGACACTATGTGATATACGCATGTGTAGGAATCAAAGACGATATGACCTCGCAGAGGGACATGAACAGTACTGTCATCTCTGGTTCATATATAATTTTTGTTGTAATTTTTATGTTTTTTGTCTTTCCCTTAGTTGGTCTAAATTCGTGGAGGTATGTACCGTCTATGCAATTAAATAAAGGCAGTTTGTTTGTTCCCACACGCGTTTCACTTCATTTATTTGGGAAGCATCATCAGGGGCCTGAAATACATGTTCCTTTTTAAGCATACAATAAACGTTTCATGTGATAGATATAATATGCTGATACATTACATTCTGTCGCTTTACATTCTGTTGCTTTTTAGGCTAGAAACAACATATGTACCACAAGTTTCGTATTGTGACTGTATAGTTCGGTATTACTTACGATTTCCAGCTATGTTAACACATGTGTGGTGTGTTCCTGGAGATTTATTTGTTGTTCTTCACACTCCAGCTGGACGATTTCTGGCGTTGTTTCATATGCACTTGTCACATCACATGTTTCACTCCCACTTCGAATTATTGGTCAACATATGTGTATTTTTGGTGTGTAGCGCTGCCATCTGTTGTTGTGACTTTGTCTGTCTTTTAATTCTGTTTTGTTTGATGTCTTTCACCTGTTGTGTGAATGTGTGTGTGTGTTTTAGTGTGTGTGTTTGTGATGCGGACACATGTGTGAGTATTCAGCTTTTTTTTTTTTTCCTTATAAATATGTCTTTGTGTGTATTTCTTTTAATATGAGTTCATGTGTATGTGTGTGTTAGGGAGAGAGAGAGACAGAGAGAGAGAGAGAGAGAATATGGGAAGGAGATTCATTAATTATTTATCCTCGTTACATTTCAGTTTGATATTGTTTTGGTGAGTGGCATGTTCAGAGAGTTACTGTTTGTATGAATGAGGTCATTGAGTATCTTTTGGTGACTGGCATGATCCGCGAGTTATTGTTTGTATGAATGAGGTCATTGAGTATCATTCCATTGCAATGGCTTTTTGATCTCATTACTCACTCTGATAAAAATGTCATGTCACATTCTAAGTTGGATAGTTCATGTCCATGTTTTATCAGGAGATAGGTGAAGGTAGAATTACTGTTTTCTTATTTCCAACTTCTTATATGTTCTTTATATTTAGTTTTAAAGTTCCTGGTTGTCATTCCCAGGTATACTGATTTACATTCTTGGTACTCTACCTGATATATATCTTCTCCTTGGTATGTATCTGGTTTTTCTGTTGTTTGTAAATGTGATTGGAGAATATTTAGTGTTCTGTAAGCTATTAGTATTCCCTGTTTCTTTATTATATTTCTTATCTTGTGTGTTGCTTTGTGTATGTAAGAGTGTACCATTTTTTGTGTTATTCATGTTATGAGTGTTATTGATTTGTGTTTCTGTGTGTGCTGAAGAGTCTTTGGAGTCCTGTGCTCTCTGCTTCTGTTGATTTTTCTTTAGTTTTCCTTTAATATTCTGATTGAGTTTTTGTACTAGATGTGGCCTGTAATCTTTGTTTGTGGCTATGAGATGTATTGTATATAACTCTGTTTCATAATTTTCTTTGCTCAGTGCGATGTTACCTAGCCTGTGTAACATTTATGTTAGGGCTGCTATTTTGTGATTTGGCGAGTTGTTGAATGAAGCATGTATAATTACGTCTGCAGGTGTTGGCTTTCTGAAGATGTCAAATGTGTATTATTCTTTCTCTTTATTGTTATATCCAAGAAATGTATTTGCTTTTGAGTTTCTTTTAAACTGAATATTTTTATATATGTTGTTTATATGTTTGTGATGCTTATGGAGTTTCTCTGTTGGTTCATCTATCATACACTATGTTGTCCACATACCACTAGGTATCCTTTATTTGTGATGACTGTATCAAAAAACGTGTTTTCTATGTGGTTGATGAATATGTTTGCCAGTGTTCCTGAAACTGGGGATCCCATTGGAAGCCCATCTTGTTGTAAGTAAAATTCCTTTTCAAATTGGAACTAATTTTAGGATGTGATTGCTTTGAGTGTTTCTGTTATTTCATGAATATTGTCTGCAAGTAGTTTGTTGTATGTGAGTAAGTTTTCTTGAATTTGTTTTATTGTGTCAATAGTGAGATTGAAGGTGTACATGTTGAGAGTAATGCTGTTTGTGGTATGTGTAAGTCTTTTATTTGTGTTACGAGTTCATTTGTGTTTTTCACTGTTCTGCTGTTTCTTCATATCATACTGTTGCATTATGATTTGTTCATGTGTTTTTCACATGGTATGATGGTGCATTCATGAACTTTATAACAGGCCTCAATGGAATGTGGGGTTAGTTGACGTGGGTTGGTTTCTGAGTGTTGGTACTTTTGGGTTCTTCTGTGTGATGTGTTGTTTTCGTTTATCTGCGAGTATGTGTCTGATCTCTTTGATGTTGATTTTATATATATGTCTGGAAGCATGCTGTTGGATCAGATATTGGTTTTGTGATATTGTTACAAGACATGAAATGCTTAGTTTTTTCTAAATATTGCTCTTTATTGATCAGTACTGTGCTGTTCCGTTTATCACCTCTTGTGACTATGATGTTGTTAACTTGTAGTTTTTCTATTAATTTCTTGCTTGTGTTTTATCTGATTGAAGTTTACTTTATGCTCTTTCTCTGAGATGGTGATTATGTTATTTGTTTCTTACTTCACCAGTTCTCTTGTTAACCCAATACTAATAGTGTTATTTCCTTTTTCTCTTCTTCTGCCAAAATGTTTTCAGTTTCTACAATCACGTCTTTTATGTAGCTTTTATCTGTTTTTATAATGATATTGTATTTGAGCCCTTTTTCCAATAGCTGTGCATCTTTCTCCATTAATTCTGTATCTGTGTGGTTTATTAAGTTTGGTTGAAATTTGTGGCGGTGGGTGTGTTGCACTTGTAATGCTTTTCTTTTCTGGTTATTTTTGTTAGTGAGTATTCTGATTTATCGTTTGTGATTGTTTGCAGTGTTCTCGCTGTGGTGTGTTCAGTTTTTTTGTATTATGTTGATCATCACTGTTGTGTTGTAAATAAACGCTGATAAGTCGAGATGTACACCATATAGCATCCTATTAGGTATGAATTTCTTAGTATAAAGCGATCCGATTTCATTTTTTAACCACGTTTTTGACGTTGACGGTAACATAACTCGGAAATACATGATTTATGTTACAGGTCTGATTCAGTTTAAGGGTGCTGGATGGTCTTGTGCTGTCTTAGGGGGATATTCTTGAAATTCGTGCATAATCTAACGGGAAATGCCTAACATGGCTGTATTATCGTCATTTTCATCTGTTTTCCGTCTTTCCTTTAGCTACTCTAAATTCGTGGAGGTATGTGCCGTCTATTCAACTAAAAGAAGGCAGTTTGTTTGTTGCCATATGCGTTTCGCTTCATTTATTTGGGGAGCATCATCAGTGGCCTAAAATACATGCTCCTTTTTATACATACAATCAACGTATTATGTGATAGATATAATATGCTGATATATTACATTCTGTCGTGCTTTCTCTTGCTTTTGATGTTAGAAGCACCTTTTGTAGCACATGTTTCGTATTGTGAACGTATAGTTCGGTGTCACTTACGATGTAACGCGCTGTTAACACATGTGTGTGTGTTCCTGGAGATATATTTATTGTTCTTCATACTGCATCTGTCCAATGTCTGGCGTTGTTTCACACACATTTGTCACATCACATGTTTCACTTCCAGATCCAATTACTGATCAACATGTGTGTTTTCGGTGTGTAGTGTTGCCAAATGTTGTGTAGTGTTACCAGATGTTGTGTACTTGTGTGTAATTTTCTGTGTGCAAATGAATTATTATTCTTTCATTTATAATAAGTGTGTGTGTGTGTGTGTGTGTGTGTGTGTGTGTGTGTGTGTGTGTGTGTGTGATGGAGACAGAGAGAAGAAGGGAAGGAGATCCATTAATTATTTATCCTGATTAAATTTCGGTTTGTTATTGTTTCGATGACTGGCATGATCAAGGAGTTATTGCTTATATGGATATAGTCACTGAGTGCCTTCTTTTCCATTGCAATGGCTCTCTGTATGTGAAAGTTTTCTTCCAATGTCAGGAGTTGTCACATTCCATCTTGAATGGTTCATGTCCATGTTTTATGAGGTGTTAGGCGAAGATAGAATTACTGTTTTCATATTTCCAACATCTTA
Source organism: Schistocerca piceifrons (assembly GCF_021461385.2). Lineage (NCBI taxonomy): Eukaryota > Metazoa > Arthropoda > Insecta > Orthoptera > Acrididae > Schistocerca > Schistocerca piceifrons. Next base: position 155,242,943 of record NC_060143.1, read on the forward strand.
TGTGTTCTTTACATCTAGTTTTAAAGTTCCTGGTTGTCACCCCAGATATACTGATCTACATTCTTGGCACTCAAGCTGGTATATACCTGCCCCTTGGTATTTATCTGGTATTCTGTTATTTGTAAATGTGATTGGAGAGTATGTCTTGTTCTGTAAGCTTTTTGTAATCTTTGTTTCAGTGGTATATTTGCTATCTTGTGTATTGCTTCGTGTTTGTATGCAAGAGTGGGCCATTTTTTCTGTTATTCATCTCATGAGTGTCATTGCTTTGTGTTTCTGTGTGTGCTGTAGAGTCTGTGGGGCTTTGTGCTCTCTGCTTATTTTGATTTTTCTTTATTTGTGTTTTAATTTTTTGATTGAGTTATTGTACTATATGTTGGCTGTAACCTTTGTTTGTGGCTATGAGTTGTATTGTTTGTAACTATGTTTCCTAATTTTCTTTGGTCAGTGCGATTTTATTTAGCCTGTGGAACATGTGTCTTAAGGCTGCTAATTTTTGATTTTGCTGGTGGCTGCATGAAGCATGTATGATTACGTCTGTGGGTGTTGTCTTTCTGAAGATGTCAAATGTGTGTATATGGTTCTCTATCTTTATTGATATATCCAAGAAATGTATTGGCTTTTGTGTGCCTATAACACTATAAATATTGGGCTAACACGAGAACTAGTGAAGAAAGGAAAAAAATAACATTATTACCATGTCAAAGAAAGAGCAAAACAGTAACCTTAAAACAGAAGACACATGAACTCATATTGAAAAAAGAAAAAAAATACATTCGTACGCAGCAAATTACACACCCATCCCCATCATGGACCCCCCCCCCCCATACACACGCACCCAACCTTACATTGCACACAACAAATTACACCCACACCTATACACACCTCCCCGCCCTCCCCCATATATATATATATATATATATATATATATATATATATATATATATATATATATATATATAGGGTGGTCCATTGATCGTGACGGCACCAAATATCCCACGAAATATGCCTCAAACGAAAAGACTACAAAGAACGGAAACTTGTCTAGCTTGAAGGGGGAAACTAGATGGCGCTATGTGAGTGTATGCTTTCCCGGCGTATACAGCTGGCGAAGAGTTCTCGGGCTTCCAGCCGGGTGGCGGTGTCTTCAAACAGCGACGTTTCGACGAGTGACATACTCATCATCTTCTGGCCCGCTAGATGGCGCTGCCATAGGTCAAACGGATATCAATTGCGTTTTGTTAAACAGGGACCCCCATTTTTATTACATATTCGTTTAGTACGTAAAGAAATATGAATGTTTTTGTTGGACCACATTTTTCGCTTGGTGATAGATGCCACTGTAATAGTCACAAACATATGGCTCACAATTTTAGACAAACAGTTGGGAACAGGTAGGTTTTTTAAATTAACATCCAGAACGTAGGTACATTTGAACATGTTATTTCGATTTTTCCAATGTGATACATGTACCTTTGTGAATTTATCATTTCTGAGAACGCATGCTGTTACAGCGTGATTACCTGTAAATACCACATTCAAGCAATAAATGCTCAAAAAGACGTCCGTCAATCTCAATTCATTTGGCAATAAGTGTAACGACATTCATCTCAATAGCGAGTAATTCGCCTTCCGTAATGTTCGCACATGCATTGACAATGCGCTGACGCTTATTGTCAAGCGTTGTCGGTGGATCACGATAGCAAATATCCTTCAACTTTCCCCACAGAAAGAAATCCTGGGACGTCAGATCCGGTGAACATGCGGGCTATGGTATGGTGCTTCGACGACCATTCCACCTGTCGTGATATATGCTAATCAATACCGCTTCAATCGCACTCGAGCTATGTGCCGGACATCCATCATGTTGGAAGTACATCGCCATTCTGTCATGCAGTGAAACATCTTGTAGTAACACAGCTAGAACAATACGTAGTAAATCAGCATCCATTGCACCATTTAGATTGCCATCGATAAAATGGGGGCCATTTATCCGTCCTTCCATAACGCCGCACCATAAATTAACCCTCCAGGGTCGCTGGTGTTCCACTTATGGCAGCCATCGTGGAGTTTCCGTTGCCCAATAGTGCATATTATAGCGGTTTACTTTACCGCTGTTGGGGAATGACGCTTCGTCGCTAAATAGAACGCGTGAAAAACATCTGCCATCGTCCCGTAATTTCTCTTGTGCCCAGTGGCAGAACTGTACACGAAGTTCAAAGTCGTCGCCATTCAATTCCTGGTGCATAGAAATATGGTACGGGTGCAGTCGATGTTGATGTAGCATTCTCAACACCGACGTTTTTGGGATTCCCGATTCTAGCGCAATTTGTCTGCTACTGATGTGCGGATTAGCCGGCAAACGGTCCGGACACTTGGATGATGTCGTCCAGGATATCGAGCAGCATACATAGCACACGCCTGTTCGGCTTTTTAATCACAATAGCCATACAGCAACAAGATGTCGACCTTTCCCGCAATTGGTAAACGGTCCATTTTAACACGGGTAATGTATCACGAAGCAAATACCGTCCGCACTGGCGGAATGTTACGTGGTACCGCGTACTTATACGTTTGTGACTATTACAGCGCCATCTATCACAAAGCGAAAAAAGTGGTCCAACTAAAACATTCGTAAATAAAAAAGGGGGTTTCCTATTTAAAAAAACGCAGTTGATATCCGTTTGACCTATAGCAGTGCCATCTAGCGGGCCAACAAGAGTGCCATCTGGTTTTTCCCTTCAGGCTTGACTAGTTTCGTTCTTTGTAGTTTCTTCATTTGATGCTTATATATATATATATATATATATATATATATATATATATATATATATATACTCCTGGAAATGGAAAAAAGAACACATTGACACCGGTGTGTCAGACCCACCATACTTGCCCTGGACACTGCGAGAGGGCTGTACAAGCAATGATCACACACACGGCACAGCGGACACACCAGGAACCGAGGTGTTGGCCGTCGAATGGCGCTAGCTGCGCAGCATTTGTGCACCGCCGCCGTCAGTGTCAGCCAGTTTGCCGTGGCATACGGAGCTCCATCGCAGTCTTTAACACTGGTAGCATGCCGCGACAGCGTGGACGTGAACCGAATGTGCAGTCGACGGACTTTGAGCGAGGGCGTATAGTGGGCATGCGGGAGGCCGGGTGGACGTACCGCCGAATTTCTCAACACGTGGGGCGTGATGTCTCCACAGTACATCGATGTTGTCGCCAGTGGTCGGCGGAAGGTGCACGTGCCCGTCGACCTGGGACCGGACCGCAGCGACGCACGGATGCACGCCAAGACCGTAGGATCCTACGCAGTGCCGTAGGGGACCGCACCACCACTTCCCAGCAAATTAGGGACACTGTTGCTCCTGGGGTATCGGCGAGGACCATTCGCAACCGTCTCCATGAAGCTGGGCTACGGTCACGCACACCGTTAGGCCGTCTTCCGCTCACACCCCAACATCGTGCAGCCCGCCTCCAGTGGTGTCGCGACAGGCGTGAATGGAGGGACGAATGGAGACGTGTCGTCTTCAGCGATGAGAGTCGCTTCTGCCTTGGTGCCAATGATGGTCGTATGCGTGTTTGGCGCCGTGCAGGTGAGCGCCACAATCAGGACTGCATACGACCGAGGCACACAGGGCCAACACTCGGCAATATGGTGTGGGGAGCGATCTCCTACACTGGCCGTACACCACTGGTGATCGTCGAGGGGACACTGAATAGTGCACGGTACATCCAAACCGTCATCGAACCCATCGTTCTACCATTCCTAGACCGGCAAGGGAACTTGCTGTTCCAACAGGACAATGCACGTCTGCATGTATCCCGTGCCACCCAACGTGCTCTAGAAGGTGTAAGTCAACTACCCTGGCCAGCAAGATCTCCGGATCTGTCCCCCAGTGAGCATGTTTGGGACTGGATGAAGCGTCGTCTCATGCGGTCTGCACGTCCAGCACGAACGCTGGTCCAACTGAGGCGCCAGGTGGAAATGGCATGGCAAGCCGTTCCACAGGACTACATCCAGCATCTCTACGATCGTCTCCATGGGAGAATAGCAGCCTGCATTGCTGCGAAAGGTGGATATACACTGTACTGGTGCCGACATTGTGCATGCTCTGTTGCCTGTGTCTATGTGCCTGTGGTTCTGTCAGTGTGATCATGTGATGTATCTGACCCCAGGAATGGGTCAATAAAGTTTCCCCTTCCTGGGACAATGAATTCACGGTGTTCTTATTTCAATTTCCAGGAGTGTATATATAAGTGTGTCAAAAAAGATGTATACACATTTTGAAGCGTCATAGAAAATTTATTTCCCGTTCTACAATGTTAAGTTTCTGTAAATGGAAAGCTTAAAGTCCAATTGGAAAAATAAATGTACTTTGCAAATGTGATTAATGTTCAAACTGGTGGCCTTCAGCATCAATAGATTTATGAGTACGAGTCACCACTGATTCCGTACATCGTACCAAAGTGTCCAATGAGATATCTGTACACACCGCCTGAATCTCCTTCCAAAGTGTGTCCACGTCTGGTACTGGAAGCGTGGTTTACGTCTGTGCATCTCATCTTTTACTGTGCCCCATAAGAAGAAATCCAGCGGCGTGAGGACTGGAGACCGTGCAGGAAACTCGACTGGTCCCCTGCGTCCTATCCGCTGGCACATTGTGGTCCAGGTATGCTCGTACGTCCCTATGACGGTGCGGCAGGGCGCCACCTTGTTGGAAATAAAAACTCATCATTACTGTATAATGCACGAATGGCAGGGAATATGGAGGCAGTAAGCATTATTAGGTACGTTTCTCCAGTAACAGTACCTCGAAAGCGGAAAGGCCCAATGAGTCTCCTTGCAGACAAACCACACCACACATTTACACCAGGCAAATTCACAGCCTTTTCAACTATAATGTGAGGATTATCTTCAGACCAGTACGCACAATTGTGACTATTAACAGTTCCATTGAGTTTGAATTGGGCTTCATCCGACCAAATTATGCTACCCATAAATCCCGGTTCAGGTCTCACCATCTCCTGAACCCATCCACAAAATTCTAACCTTCGATCTGGATCGTCGTCACTTAGCTGTTGCACCAGCCTTGGAATGTAGACACGAAACTTGCCTTTCTTCAGAATGCGTAGCACGCTACTAGCACTTACATTACTCTCCATGCCGCTTGCCTTGAAGATTCTAGAGGCGAACGCTGAAACAGTTCCAAGACCACTGTTGTGGAATCATCACGTAGCTGTACGAGGTCGCCCTGACCAACCTTTATGCACATCACACACTGTTCCCTGAATTTCTCTCGTAGACGTGTAATTGTTAACCTTGAAGGTGGTTCTGTACCATACTAACTTCTCCAATGTCTTCGAACCGCAGCTTCCAGTACCACTTAATTATCTGATTCCGTGCTACAAAGCTCAAACGCACGTCCGCCATGTTGCAGTTATTTCCTTGCCACTGCTGCCACCTGTTGTAGAAATACAACATTACTTTCTCACAGATATTTAACCTTCTAGAACGGGAAATAAATTGTCTCTGACAGTTCAAAGTGTGTATACATTTTTTGACGCACCCTGTAATATATATATATATATATATATATATATATATATATATATATATATATATATATATATATTCAGAATACACACACCCGTGTGCGCGCCCAATCATGAACACACACACACACACACACACATACACACACACGCACGACAAATGAAAAACTTAAAACAGGAAAAAAGACAAACAAACAACAACAGATGGCTACACTACACACCGAAAACACACATATGTTAATGACCGAATGAAAGTAAAAGTGAGACATGTGATGTGACAAGTGTGTATGAAACAACGCCATAAATCGTCCAGCTGGAGTATGAAGAATAACAAATACATCTCCAGGAACACACACATGTGTTTACAGAGCTGTAAATCGTAAGTAACACGGAACTATACAGTCACAATACGATACTGGTGCTACCAAAGTTTCTTCTAACCCAAAAAGCAAGAGAAAAACACGGCAGAATGTAATATATCAGCTTATTATAAGTATCACATAATAAGTAGATTGTAGGTATAAAAAGGAACATGTGTTTCAGGCCACTGATGATTCTTCGAAAATAAATGAAGCGAAACGCGTATGGCAACAAACAAACTGCCTTCATTTAGTTGCACAGACGGTACATACCTCCGCGAATAACTTTTGTTGTTCACTGAAATGTTGACTACTCTGAGTGTTGTTGTTCTGATTATTGTTCTAGTTAAGATTATCTTGAAAATACTACAGCTCTGTAGGCATATTGTACAGTATGAGACGAAATAAAAGAGCTCGTCTGAACTGAGTAATAGGTGAGTTTCGAAATTAATTTTTCTTCTATAATTGCGGCCTAGAGGGTTCCAGATATCTAATTTGATGTGCATTTGCAGAGACGCTGGAGACGTGGCGAACGAACCTGCGATCACACAGTGATTCCTTACAAACTGAAGAACTAGCAATTAAGTAGCGTTAACAATTCTTTACCAAGATATTATCACTGAACTTATTAAGCAAACGACGAGTTTAGTAAGAGCACATCACTTGAAAGCCAGCAGTGAAAACCAAAATCTCGTCCAATTAATATTCTAGCACAACATAAAACACACAAACTAATTTAACGACACGCTCTCTCTTTGTTTTGCGATAGTACAGAACGAGCTGCCATATTTGGATTTCCTCGATGTTCTCCATCAATGCCGCCTGGTAAATATCCCATACAGCACAGCAGTACTCTAGCAGAGGACCAACAAACGAAGCGTAGACAGACTCTTCAGTGGACCTACTGCATCTCCTAAATGTTATGCCAATAAAACGCGGTCTATTTTTCCCTTCTCCACAACAATAGCTATGTGATGGAATTCTAAAACATTTTACGGAAAGAGACCACTGTGGCAGGAGAAAGGAAAACCTTTCTTATTGCGCAGCTGAAATAATCCACGGCGTGTGCCAGCAAACTGTGCCTTATGACTCTTACCATCTTTAAAAGCAATACTGATGATCATAATTAATTTAGTCTATTCTGCTTTGCATTTGTGGTTACCGTTGACTAGTGTTCTGGCTGTTGCCGCTGTGTGTTCAATCGTGCGAGCATCCAAGACGTAGCTTGGCGTCTCCGTGAACCAGCGTTGGTCGAGGCAACGCTGCAACACCGAATGGGAGCGAAAGGGAAAGTACTTGTCGATACGCCACCAGACCAGATTTATCACTCCGCTTTTTATTTCACCGGCGGGAAATGAGAACATAAACTGAAACAAATGCCGCTCGTCCGGCGTGTTCCGCCGCGGCAAAATAATATGAATGCGCATAAATTAACTGCAGTAATCCGGTCTGGCGGCGCCGGCTTTATGGAAACGAGCATTTCCCGCCAGCGGGAAAACATGAATTATTTCCACACCAGAAGAAAAAGGAAAATTATATTTCAGCAGCACTCTTTGGAGTATCTGGGAACCTCAGAAAGGGAACCGGGATTAGACGAGAGAGTGAAGAATGGGCTCAAAACTGGCGTCATTGTCCGAAGTGTTAATAACCCCCAGATTTCGGCGGACGTACGTTGTACTACCCTATTTCCAAAATATTTTCATTTGTTTCGTTTTTCTGCTCGTGTATTAAGTACTGCCCTTCGTTTAATTTGAGATATAAGTGTTCTTTAGAGTGAACTTAGAGCTCACTTATAGCTAAAATTGCTACAGCATGTAGAATTCCCAAGTGTCCGGCCAGGTCACGTCGTAATCTCTCTACCACACTTCGACAGACCGAGTTGTTGCCATCTTCAGGCACCTCCCGATTACTGCTGTTGTGCTCGGTTCAACATCCTATACAGAGCGAAATATCTTTCAGAAATGACTGACGTGACCCGGGCGGACATCTAAGAATTCTGAACGTTATAAAGAATACAGTGCAAAAACTTCACATGGCACTTTTGTTAGTAATTTGCATGAATCGGTACTCTTCGCTTACTACATGGCACTTGCTCGTAAGCTATCGCGAAATAATTTGGGAGAATACACCTAAAAATCTGATGAATGGTTAGTCGATACACCGATATGATATGATGTATCTTTCGAAAAGAAAGCAGCTGCAAGGTATGCAAAAATTTTCATCTAAAAAGAACTAGCTACATAAATTCTTATGTTGCCTTCCATGACATAGCGCCCCTGCTCTCCTTTCTTCCAGTACGTATGTTGGAACAGTTACTCCTGAAGATTAAGATAATCTGAGAGCATGTAGAATATTAAACAAAGATTCTAGTATATACTATGCATCATTGCTTTACGGATAACATTAATAACACTTATCTTCCTGTATTAATTGGTGTAAGTAGAAGAAAATCTTGAAAAATCTGGATTATCAATGCCCGTAAGTGCTACTGAAGGCATAAATCATAATCAGCCATGGTGGCCGACCGGCTCTGGGCGCTTCTGTCCAGAATCACGTGGCTGCTACGGTCGCAGGGTCGAATCCAGCATCGGGCATGGATGTGTGTCATGTCCTTAGGTTAATTAGGTTTAAGTAGTACTAAGACCAGGGGACTGATGACCTCAGATGTTAAGTCCCATATGCCTAGAGCCATATGAACCATTTGAACCATAAACCTAAATCTACAGTTATAAATTCCGCACGATCTTTTACTCTATCAACATCGCTTACAGCGTGCGCAAGATCTCAGCTCTGTCAAATGATTCTGCGAAAGTATGCTAAAAATTGTCGTTAGTTTTTATTTATGCATGAGAGTCTCGCGGAACGGAATAATAAATTACCACAATAATCTGAAGTGAGAAAGTGCCTATTCTGGAGTGATTTTTGAAGCTAAGCAAAAATTGTGGATTACAGACACGTAACTGGAGAAATTTACATGAGCAGTTTACTACCTGTTTCTGTGAAACCAGTAATCCACGCTATTTCGCGATCCTGTGACGAGGACGAGAGAAGGAAAAGTAAAATCACATGGTCACCACGTTTATTATTTGATATTAGAAAATGAGACACGTCTTCTCTAATGCACCCTGTATCCTGGTTTCCTTGGAAACTGTCCTCAACGGCTCTTCTCAGATGACTCGCCAGATATCTAAGTTTTAATTTTGTGAACACTTAGAAGGAGCTATTCGTTACATGTTTCGGGCAAAGTCTACTGCCGACAAGAAACCGCTGTTTGTATGTCGTAAAAAATAAATGGCTTTTCATGTGAGAGTTATTTTATTCATTCAATAACCAGTCCCTGATTAGTAGAGCCCGACAACCGATTTAATGAATGCTGTTAACAGATTATAGTTTTCAGCTTTTACCGAGGCTATTAACTTACATAACCAGTTCCCTACGAGACTGCAACAGGCCCTATAAACGCATTTGACTTGAAATGAAAATGGTAGTATATTTAGAAACTTGTGGTTGGTCTCAGCTTGAAACAATAACTACTGGAGCAAAAGTAAGAGAACAAAGAGGAGTAAAGTGAAGATATGAAAGCATAATTTAAACTAAAATTAGTTTAAATTCCTAAATTTTGCCCCCACATGCGATGCTAGTGCAGCCCTTCAATAATTTTCAGACTAGTTCAAAAATTCCACAATGCGCCGGTTTTGTACCGAACTCTGTAGAACTCGGGTTACTGAGTCGTCAGTAATACCTATCCGAAATAACTATTTTTAAAATATAGCCTAATAGTATTGTGGAATTCGATAGAAATCGATTGCGTCTCATTGGGTTGTTATTTGTTAAGTATGAAAGAAAATTATGAATTATGCACATTTTTGCGTACCGATAAAAAGACAAAGATATTTCAAATACAAACAGTAACACAAGACTCCAAAGAAAATAAAAACGATTAGTAAATGAGAATGTTCGTAAGGCAGGAACAAACTAGTAAATGAGGATCTTTAATTTATTAGGTAACAATGCTAGTGTACGCTAATGTCTAAAAGGGTGACGAGAGAAGTACTTGACGTTTCAGTTATTTTTATTCCTTTCTGCCACGAACCCAAGCAGTTCTCCATCCGATATTTCAGAAACAGAGTTACTTACAGTTGTCAAGATATCAGGGTTTATTATTGCGTACCGGAGATCAATATCCACAGCGTTGTCGACCATTATGGTCACGGCCATATCTGGTGAGTACGTCCCTTTCGGTTCATGGAAATATGAAGGGTAGTCTTAACAACAGTAAAAGACGACACCAAATGTCAACGCAATGTCAGTTTGTTTCGCGTTAAAAACTTTCTATTTGGCCCATTGTACATTGTAGGAGAAAATTAGACTACTGCGGTATGCGGTGTGTTGACAGCAATAAAAAAACACGAAAAGTAACCAGTAGACCAGCAGCGGTTGAGCAACCCTTCCGCAGGGCGACAGTAGAACGACAGTGCCGTATGGACGAGAAGGGGGAAATCGACTGAGGTAACAGAGCGAATAACAAAACCGTTTACCTCTTTGACAAGTCCTAGTAGACACTGGAACTGTCTGTTTTTTAATCACAAAGCACTGTAAGACGCATTAGCTAATATCGTATTAGGTTTGCGGAACCTATAACATCAGGCTGTTATGTATCGAGCCATATAAGCGCATATTTCTATCTTACACTGTAGTCTACTACTTATAATTTGAGGCTTTACTCGTTCTTACTGAAATTACGTACTGCTAATTAATACTGGGTATTTATAAATTACTTACACAAAAATAAAATTTAATTGTGAGAAGGGTAAGTACAGCACAAACGCAATATATCTTCAAGGTTAATGTACAAATACTCAATGCAGCAACCCCGTTTTGTAACACGACACATGTCTCATCTGAATCAGTTTCCCGCCAAATCCTATGAAACACGTCCTGATGTGTGGTGGCCACTGCTTGTCTTATCCGATGTCGCAACTCGTAGACGTTTCCGTGAAGCGGAGTAACAAAAACTTTGTCTTTAATGTTACCCGATACACAGAGGTCCTTTGGGGTTAAATGAGGTGCTCGTGGTGAGCAGGATACTGTTCCACCAGTTCCAGTGCATGTCGTCACAGTCCTACTGATGTACGTGACACTTTACTATGATTATGCGGTTTCGTGCCATCTTTCTGAAAAATATATTCTGTACACATGTGCCGTTGTAATTAGGTGACGTTCAACCATGTTCTGGTTTGATATGCGAGCTACAGTTGACTCGGCGAAAAAAGAAATGAACGTAAATCTTGCCACAGCTTACAGCGGAAAAACATTTCCCTTGGTGAGACACATAGATGTTCGATTACGTGATGTGGCTTCTACTCACCCCGCATCCCAACATTATGCCTATTAACTTTACGGCAGGCATCGAAGTTGACTTTATCAATGAACACAATTTTACTGAGAAAATAATCCTCAGTTCGTACCTTGTTGCACATTCCATACTAAAGTCAGCTAGTTTTTCTTTGTCACTTTCTCGTAAAGCTTGCATTGGTTCTATTTTGTATGGTTTGAATGACAGGCGTTTCTGTAATACGTTGCACACTATAACATCAGGCATATTCAATTCTAAGCTGGCACATCTCTTCGATTTTCCTGAACTACGTATGTAAAAATGCCGACCTGGTTAAATTGTAGCGTCAGAGACTGCTGGCCGACGCTGGCACAGCATTCTATGTCATTCACAGCCAGTTCCAGCGAAACGACTGTGTCAATTGATAACAGTCTGTCTTTGAGGTGGTGACTTACTCCATTTAGTCCAGAATTGTCTCTGAACTATAGCACTAGATTTGGATCCAAGAAACCATAAACAGTTCACTGTTCTCTCTGCTATTATGACGATAACTTCTATGTAGCTCTCGCGAGTGCCATACAATCTGTTTCAGGAAATTCATTTGGAATTCCAGATTTTCGTTAACTTTTCCTTGTCATGCCTTTAACGTAAATGTTAATAAATGTAATACTTTGTCCATTATTTCGGTTTATTTACGTACGCTGCAGGTAACATAAAAATTTAAAGGAAGAATGAATGATTCCCACACACAATGTCCCTCGGGCGATCGTTTCCGTAACGAGCAGGGTGGCGAGGCGGACTCGCTTTCTTTACGACGACAGTTCAAGCCCGAGTTCACCCATAGTGATTTACATTTGCCGTGATTTTCCTAAATCATTTCTGGCAAATTCCAAGATTGTTCATTTGAAAGAGCTTCGTCGACTTACCTGACCCGATGGTACCCATGACCTCCCACAAGTCAGCCAACCAACTGTTCCCAGGCCTCCCAGCCACAATCAAGGAGCGCCGAGGAAACGTGCTTCTCTTAAATCCCCGATCTAGTTGACGGCATTACCATGTAGTTCCTGAGCGGCGGATAACAACCTCATACTTCTTTAGGCTGAGCATATTAAGTTTAAAGCATCTACCACACGTTATTTGAAGGTGTCCGACGATTTGATATTGTGGTGAACGGCATATACCGACTGCGAGAATTCGACGTTCCGTACTACGAACGTATCTCCGTGTCTTACCGAAACAAAGATTTTGTTTTATGGTCTCTTTGTGAAGGAAATGGGGAAATCGGACGTGGGAGAGGCAGAGAGAGATTGTATTGTTCTGCGACGCCATTACGGTATACAGCAGATAACGACGACGAATTTCAGCGAAATCGCCGCTGGGGAATACAACTCTTGCTCTCCTGTGGTATTTAAAACGAAATATTTGTATTTTCCAGGTTTTCCGGAGAGAGTAGATAAAAGGAAACCAACCAAAACCAATAACTAAACCAATAATTAAAATAAAAGCACACATATAGAGTATTTATTTATAATAATAATAAACAAAGAATATTTTAAGTAACTAACCAATAATGATTTATCAAAATATCTAATTATTCTTCTTGTTTTGCTTACTCTGTTTTCACATTTTGTCACATCGAATAACGCACTAGACTCATTGCAGACCGTTCTGTCGGAAGGAGTATTTTGTTCCTACAGAGAAACAAAGTTTCGTTTTCAATTGAGATTGGTCATCTGCAAGTCGTAATGACATCATCATAATGACATCATCATAATACAAAAATAAGGATCTGCCGAAATACAAGAAAGAAATGCACATGACCTTTATTAGCATGTATTTCTGAAATACAATCTTGATACATCCTAGTGTATACCAACGTTTTAACTACATCCATTTTCTTTTTTCCTCGTGCTGAGGCTTCACATCTGTTACATAAAAAGTAAAAAAATATTTTTTTTGAAATCTTTGTTTGCAGGCTCACAGCAGTTCCACATTTTCGATACTTATGTTGATGGATGCCAATTACTTCTGCTATGAACTATGTTAACAGAAATTCTGCCGTTAACTAAATGTTTAAAAATAATAGTGTTTCGGTCACAATGATTTTACTTCATCCATCAGGTGTTCTGCTGGTAACCATCACCATTAGGAAATATTGGAAATCTGTGGTAAGGTCTTGAGGCACCAAACTGCTGAGTTCATCGATCAGTAAGCCTACACACTACTTAAGTTAACTTTAACTAACTTACCCTATGGACAAGACACACACCCATGTAGGAGGGAGGACTCGAACCTCCGTCGAGGGGAGCCGCACGGACAGCCACAAGGCACCCTAGATTGCGCGGCTACCCCGCGCAATCACCATTAGGCAAAAGATACTTTCCACCTGATGATGCTGGTTAATCGTCGAAACGCCTTGTGGATGATATAATAGCTTGGTGCTTGAAGCAGAATGATGGAGTTTTTTTTTCATTCAGATGTACAAAAGCGACACACAACGCCAACAGAAAAGATGGAATGCGAATGCCAACCCCAGGTATACGAAGTCGTCAGAAGGCATTTCAGGTACATGTAGTGATATCGGCCCACATGTTCGTTAACTACAAGTCATCGAAAATAAAAACTACATTTTTAGTTATGTTGGAGAAGGAACTTACTCGTTGGGTTAATTTCTACTTTTCGGCTTTTATCTTTTTTTAATCCTTTTTTTCGGAACATATATTGTATGACTTCGATATTTTCAACCTATATCTTCTCCTTCATATTGTCACATTCCTGTATCCCATACTTACTTCATTTTGTATATACACTATTTTTTTACATTCGCAAACTGTCACAATACTATCCTGTCGCACCATTCGTTTGTAATACGGCTATCACTCCGCTAACGTCTGATTACGCGAATTCCTCATCTTCATTTCTCCTTACTAATTCTAAACTTGTAATTATGGCTTAACAGTACTGTAGCAGTCACTCGGCTTGGAGAAGGCTGCAACTGTGACGTCTGTGTTTGATTCACACGCCGTTTTGAGGAGAACTCAACTCTTTTCACATCGCTAATCGTCTTATCCCATCATGTTGACCGCGATGTAGGATGCCGTGATGCCGTGCTGTGTACTGAACCTGGCCCGCTAGTATGGTCGACCATCAAACTCGTGGGACGCTGGGGTTTTAGGGCAGCTTCTGCTCTGGACCAGAGTCGTGTTGTTAGACCCTGACCTACAAATCAGTGCTTGCTGCTGTGCTGACTTCAATACTGGTCACTGGACTTCATTATCCAAGCTGACTTTCTGTTCAAGCACCAAGTGTAACACCAAAATAGAACAATCTAACACACAAAATGTTATCATTCATACAATAACCAGTGAATGAAGTGCGGACGACGTGAATGCCATCGATGCTACTGATCGAGCCCTCTAAGCTAGTGGTGGTGGAATAATTATGTTGGCCGGCCGGTGTGGCCGTGCGGTTCTAGGCGCTTCAGTCTGGAGCCGCGTGACCGCTACGGTCGCAGGTTCGAATCCTGTCTCGGGCATGGATGTGTGTGATGTCCTTAGGTTAGTTAGGTTTAAGTAGTTCTAAGTTCTAGGGGACTGATGCCCACAGATGTTAAGTCCCATAGTGCTCAGAGCCAATAATTATGTTGGCCGGCCGAGGTGGCCGAGCGGATCTAGGCGCTTCAGACTGGAACCGCGCGACCGCTACGGTCGCCGATTCGAATCCTACCTCGGGCATGGATGTCTTAGGTTAGTTAGGTCTAAGTAGTTCTAAGTTCTAGGGGACTGATGACCTCAGATGTTAAGTCCCGTAGCGTTCAGAGCCATTTGAACCAATAAATTTGTAGTCTAGAAGAGCCTCCGCTCCATGACTTCATTTGTAATGTCCGAATTGGTATGCTCTTTTCGAGTGTTCTATGGTCTTCATTTCCGCTACATTTGATTAACGAATTTGTTACAGTGTCTTTACTGCTCAGTCAGACCATTGCTGGGCGATGTTGCGTCCTACCCAATGTCTCTTACACAACGTTACGAGAGTAACTTAGGTAGTTCGGTCTGTGCTCTTACAACCATTTTCTACTGAGCTCGCTCGCACTCGCACAGAGGAGTGTCGAGATTCTGTCTCTCTGAACGAGTGATGTTGTCGAAAAGTTTACGATTGGGGTTGGCGGCTGTTGATACTTTCGCGTGATTGAGTAACGCCGGCTTTTCGAACTTACAAATGTTTCCTCTCCCGCCTCCCTTCTAATATGTCATGCTTTTCACTGTTTCTACTATTTTTATGGGCTATCTACTGGACCATTTAACCATTAACTCTGAGGGAGGTAATGAAGAGTGTCTCCTGTAAGATGTAAGATGTCCATACTATGTTAACCGTTTATTTTCAGTTGTGTGTACAATATTCTTTGTAGCTCGAATCTTCCTTCGTAGCACTTAATTTCTTATATTTTGTCATCATATTGCTTCGCAATTTCGTCTCTAAGGCTCTATTTACACTGCCTTTAATTTCTTCTCGTTGACCCTGGATACTTACCGCAGTTCAGTACCATAGAGAGCAATGCTTTTAACTTTAGTTTCGCACGTCCTCCTTTTCAAATATTTGATGTAGTTTTATTCCAAATAATGGAGTGTAATTGCTTAAGTGAAAGATTTATCTTTTCTATTCTGTGCTTTATTTCCTCGTTGCTTCCGACTTTATACGGAATGACTGACCTTAAATATTTATATGACCGATTACTTTTTTCTATAGATCATCGCTAACAAGGTCCCTTCCTATACTTCCTAAAACCAACTATTAAGTCGTTTGATGCAACATATTCTTCTTTGAGATTTCTTAACATATGACACATCCTCTTTTTCCAGCGAAAACGACCTGATCGTCTGATAAATTTAGGGAAAACAGAATATTATCCCCTACTGTTAATTCTGTGTTTTGACACTTCCTTTTCCATTTTTACAGTGCTTCGTTCTAAGATATTTTAAGTAGAGTAGACGCTAAGCACCATCCTAGTCTCAGTCCTTCTCTAGCCTTAAGCTTTTGCGATAGTAGCTCCACAGTTTTAACACATGTATTATAGAAATACAGCTTTCTGGTGGCTTGTATGTAAAACGTCTGGTTTCTCATTGAATACCACATCTTAGAAAGCGGTACACTGTCACAGGCCTTCTGCACGTCTATAAAAACCATATGTGCCTCCCAGTTACGTACCATTCTCTTGTCACCTGTCTAATGCTGCAGATATTGTCGATACAAGACTTTCGTGTCCGAAAGACATTCTGTTCTTCTGCCTCATCAGTTTCTTTCTCAGTTTGAGTTTCAATGATGTTACAATATAGTCTCGATATTTCTACATAATTTGTGATGTCATCCTTGCTTCACTGTTTACATATGTTTGTGATGAATCCTTCTTCTAAATCCAAAGGGATTTCCTTTCCGCTAAGACAGCTTCACGAATAGCTCTCACAATTCTCTTGTACAGTATTTCCACTGCTGTATGATTAGTCTGATGTAGCTTCCCATCCTTTCTTAGCTTGTATAAAGAGGCAACTGAAGGATCCTGTAGTAAACGTAACTTATATTGTGACTGGTCCGGTTTCTGTCCTTTCTCACTACTATTATTTTGGCACCAAATAATATTTGAAATGGGAACCAAAGGGCACACCGAAGCAGGAAATGGCAAGGTCCACATTCTGCTCCCCTGTGGACCCTGCATCATCCAAATTTGTATGATTACTTTATTTCCGTATAGCATAATCAATTGTAGACTTTAACTTCCCTCTGGGCTGTGTCCACGTATATTTATCGATCTCTTTGTGTTGAAAAAAAAAACTGTTGTATATCTTAGGACTGCTCTGTCCGAACATTTCTACCTGCCTTTCTCCATTATCATTCACAATACCATTCCCAAATTTGCCTACAACCTCGCTAGCATCCTGCTTACCAACAATTCTATTAAAATATCCTAAAAGATTCTGCTCGTTCCTATCGTCAATGCCATCTAGGATGTTTGTCAGATCATTAAAGAAATTATTCTTCTCAGCGTCAGCAACTTTATTTGTTGGTATATGCTGCAATGGAATCGCTGCGTCGTATCCTTCCCACTTCATATCCACACACATTGGGCATTCGTTCACACAGTCCAATTCCTTAATGCAGTGTTTCAACTTTTTATGTACCGCGACGGTTGTCACCTTATTTGCCCAACACATGAATATAATCATATATTTCCTCTACTGCTTTACCTTTATTTTTTGTTTCTGTTAATGCTGTTACTTCTACACCGTCCTAATGGATATCTTTGAACACTTGTGCTTTCTTATTGGCGGTGCCCTGGACGTTCCATGTACCAAAATTCATAACTGGTTTTGTTCGCTGGGTCAATTCGTCGTAATTCCGATCTGGATTCGAAGCTTTACTCTTTGAGTTTTTTGTAGGTTTAAATTTTCCGAGAGATGGGGAACAGGCCCAACGCCTCGTCTCCCAAACTGAGGGACGACGTAGTTTTTAATCAAGGTCTTATTCCTGCATACGATTTCTGTTATGGACTTTAAGTGCTCTAATTTTCGCCGGCTGCAGGATAGTTAGGTCCAACTTCTCCACTGTCTCCCGGTCTCAAAATGTAATACTGCTGATCTCGAAAAAAAACAAGAGTTGGTCAAGGGAGACCGATAGAATAGAACGACAATGATCAATGGTCCAAAATGTGGCACTCGTATTAGTACATATGTATGTACGTATGTGTGTGTGTGTGTGTGTGTGTGTGTGTGTGTGTGTGTGTGTGTGTGTGTGTGTGTGTGTATTTGTATGTGTGTTGCAGTGAACGAAACGAAGGGAAAGAAATCATTATGTATCGTTCTGTCGATGTCGTGATCATTGGAACACGATTTCGGGGATTATAAAGAAAGAGAACCGAATAAGCCATGTTTTTGGAAACGAACTTCTCTTTATCCATCTTGATCGGTCGTAGGGAGGCCGCAGAAAATCATAACCTGTTTGGCTGGACGGGTATTCTAAATGCTGTCCTCCAGAATTAGTCTCACCACTACGTCACTTCCTTTTCGAAGCGGAAGAGGGTGTGTGATAGGTATTCTGGGGATGCTAGATAGTGTTACTTTCGGACGATGGAATCTGTACTCCACTGATCACGGATACACATTAGGAAACAATATTTCACCCACACCACGGCATTTCTGTGCTTACCTGTATTCATATGACAATGATCTTCACCCAGAAGGAGGACCACTGCACTGAGGCAGATTACTTTCATCCAAGTCCTGCCATAGATGAATCGTACACTCTAGGAATCCACTAATATCGTCTGCACGATACAACTTTGATCGATGTTAGGATATTTAATACATATCGTGCGTCATGATTTCAGCACTTAATGGAAACCATTCACTGAGGAGTAAGGATTGTAATAGTAGCAAACTGAGACCCTACACGGTACTAGCAAAGTGCCCTCTCTTAAGTGGACCACTGTTGTTGTTCGTAGAGTATGGACAACTTAGTGTATCCGATAAAAAATTCTGTACCGACAGTACAATAGTTGTTTAGGTTGTCCTACAGCTATACAGCCAGCTGCTTTCTCTAACAACTCGAGGAGGGAAACATTATTCAGTGCACCCTAGAAAGAGTTGTTCTCTCTTCGAGTTTAGCCACAAATCATTAAGACCTGCATCATTTAAGAAAGATTTTGATGTAAATAAGTGATAATAGGAAAGATAGGACCATACCAATATCACTGGGTATTGACGAATTATGGCTCTATAAGTGAAGAAATATAGTTCATCAAAGATTCACATTTGCTCAACAAAACTAAGAAGCAAATACTATTTCTCTGAAATCAGAGAAATTGATACGAAATGAGTATCACTTGCAATGAAGTTAAGTGGTAGAAACGAACGGGAGGATTACGAAAATAATTTACGCCAAGGGAATGGTAATCGCTAGGCCTTGTTTTGAGCACCTTAGTACTCTAAAGGCATGATACGGTTCCAAGATGGCCGCCGAGTAAGTGACGCCAGAAACAATTTCCAGAAAGTTAAGTGATTTAGACAGGAATATAATTTAGTTTAACGCCGACAACAAATTAAATACGTGCATTAGTGTATCGTTTAGTCTTGCCGTTAAAGGTTTGACTTTTATTTGCGTATTTTTTCAGAAAACACGAAAAGATCGTAACTTCGCGAAGTCGCGCTTAGGCTTAAATTTTGTAAACGTGTTTGTTTCTTATTTCACGGTAATTTAACTAGTTTCTCGGTAACAAATAAGTAAACTACCGTAAATAGCGTATAACTTCATTATTTTAATACAGATTTCAGAAAAACAGCGTAACTTTATATCAGAAACTTGCCTATATACATTTGTTTATAGGCCTAATTCTCGTAACGTTTTTGGAGAATCAAAGTTAAAGTATCTCGTTTAATTGTCCTTTTTTTCATTCCATCGAGTGAAATATATAATAAATAGCGTATACCTTCGTTGTTTTATACAGATCTCAGAAAAACAGCGGAATTTTAAATCAGAAACTTGCTTATATACATTTGTGACTAGGCTTAATTCTTGTAACGTCTTTTTTGATTTTCGGTAATTTAATTGATTTATTCTAGCTAAAGTATTATTTTTGCCATGAGTGAGAAGTGCCTGACTTGCCGTAGAATTGTTAGTTCCGGGGTTTGGTGTGATGGATGCAGTAGTTTTTTCACTGGGGGGACTGCAGTGGCGTGGGTGTTGGGAAAGTGGATCAGGCTCATCATTGGTTATGTAGGATTTGCAGCAGAGATAGGAAGATAGTGGAACAGGAGGGGAAAATTGCTGCCCTTCAGGCTGAGCTAGATCAGGCTAGGGAAGATCTGGACAGGTTAAGGAGGGAGAAGGGCAAAGAGGGGTGGGAAGTGGCAACAGGTAGCAGAAGGAACAGGCCTAGAACTAAGTCTGACAGTTTTGTGGTGAATGTCAAAAATAAGTTTCACCTGTTGCTTCAGTTAGAAACTGATGAGCCTCAAGCAGAGGTAGGTGTAGACAGGACACAACAAACTTTCGATAGGAAATTGAAAAAGAATGTAGGAAAGTCATCGAAAAGGAAGAAAGTTTTGTTGTTAGGCAGTTCTCATGCCATAGGTGTAGGCCAACTTCTGCAGGAGGAATTAGGACCAGAATACCAGGTCACAAATTTTTTCAAACCAAGTGCTAGTCTGGATCAGGTGACAGAGGATTTAGGTTCACTCTGTAAAGGATTTACCAGGGAAGACACCGTGGTTATTGTGGGAGGGCCAGGGAACAGCATCGACAGAGATCCTGGGTACAGTATAGAGTGTGATCTGGTAAAGATTGCGTCGGCATCGAGACACACCAATGTTGAATTTGTATCTGTCCTGAGACGCCATGACCGGCCTCATTTGAACTCTTCTGTTGGGAGAGTTAATTTGGAGTTGGAACGGCTGCTTGGGTTGGGTGCGGGGGCTCATATTGGTGTGGTTCCTGTTGATTATCTCAGTAGGTGGGACTATACCACGCACGCCCTACATCTCAACAGGAAAGGGAAGGGGAAACTGGCTGGGGTAATAGCAGGAAATTTAAGGGGGGGGAGGCACTGCCATGAATGGTAAAATACCAGTGGTTACAGGTGTTGGAGCAGCAACTTTTTTAGGATAGGTAAGACAGAAAGATGTCAAGTTCTACGAGAGGTCAGGGTTGAAACAAATCTTCAGTTTAGGAAAGAAATTAAACAGCACAATTCTAGCACATTGGATCACCAATCACAGCTACCAATTTTAATTTTCACCAATCACCAGAAATTTTATCTCCACCAAGTTGTATCTCAGTCCTAGGTAATTGCATTGATGAATTAAAGTCACCCAACCCAGTTGACATAATCTGCCTCTCTGAACACCATGTGACCACTGGTATAGGAACTAGGCCTAAACACAATGAGAAACTCAGACAGGAGAGTGCTGCAAATGTTAGAATAAGGAAAGGTTCTCATAAAAGTATAATTAAAAATAATGTAAATATATTTCATCAAAATTTAAAGAATAAAGTAGATGAGCTTCTGGTTTGTTTAGAAGATTTAGAAGCTGAGAATGAAATAGATATACTATGCCTGTCTGAGCATCACATTGTTACCGATATGGATAAGGTAAATGTAAGTGGTTATAAGCTCTCTGCACATGTAATGAGAGAAAATATGGAGAAAGGAGGAGTTGCCATATATGTCAAAAGTTATCATTGTGCAAAAAGTATAGAAACAAAAAAGTTTTGTGTAGAGAAACATATAGAAGCATGTGCCTGTGAGCTTAAATTAAATAAAGGCACATTTATAATTGTAACTGTATATAGGTCCCCATCAGGAAATTTTCATCTATTTCTGAAAAATTTGGACTCCTTGTTGTGCTATCTGTCAGACAGGGGGAAGCAAATTATTATTTGTGGGGACTTCAATGTAGATTCTCTGAAAGAGGGTAACAGGAAAAATGACCTTGAAGTATTACTCGGTTCTTTCAATTTGACACCCGTTATTGATTTTCCTACTCGGGTGGTAAAGGATAGCAGCTCACTGATAGATAACTTCTTTATAGACCAAGATAAGTTTAACCAGGTAAATGCTCAGCCTGTTGAGAGTGGTCTTTCTGATCATGGTGCACAGCTAGTTACAATATATGACATAGCTCCATTCAGCAATACTAAACAGTCCTCCAAAGTAGTACGTTCAGTCAACGATTTAACAACTGCAAATTTCAGGGAAAGCCTACAGCAGTTAGACTGGGATGAGGTGTACCGTGAACCTGATGCCAATTTAAAATATAATTTATTTCATGACATTTTCGTAAATGCATTTGAAAACTGCTTCCCCAAGAAAATAGTTAAATATACTCGTAAGAAACCTTGTAACAAAGCATGGCTTACTAAGGGTATAAAAATATCTTGTAACCGGAAAAGGGAAATGTATCTGACAGCAAGAAAGAGTAGTGACCCAGAAACTATCGAAATTATAAAAACTACTATGTTATATTAAGAAAAGTTATTAAAAAATCCAGGAGTATGTGTATCATGTCTGAAATCAGCAACTCTGATAATAAAATTAAAACAAGTTGGAATATTATTAAAAGAGAAACAGATCAACCAAGAGCAGAGGAAGACAGTATTACCATCAAATTGAATGAAAGCTTCACGAACAAAAAGTCAGAAGTTGAAAATATTTTTAATAATCATTTTCTAAATGTTGTGGATATAGTAGGATCCAGGTGTTCATTAGAAGATGCTAGGCTGTTAATGGAAGAGGCCATACCTACGTAATTTGATACAATTGAAATCTCACCCACTTCTCCCTCTGAAATTAGGAAAATAATAAACTTGCTTAAAAGCAAAAACTCACATGGAATTGATGGCATTTCCAGCAAAATACTAAAAGCTTGTTCTCAACAGATAAGTAAGATTCTCAGCCACCTGTGTAATAGCTCTCTGGAACAGGGCATTTTCCCTGATAGACTGAAATATGCTATTGTTATACCTTTGCATAAAAAGGGGGATAGATCTGATGTCAACAATTACCGTCCAATCTCCCTTCTAACAGCTTTATCCAAAATTTTTGAGAAAGTAATGTATTCAAGAGTAGCTTCACATATCTGTAAAAATGAAGTACTAACAAAATGTCAGTTTGGTTTCCAGAAAGGTTTTTCAACAGAAAATGCCATATATGCTTTCACCAGTCAAATTTTGAATGATCTGAATAACCGAACACCACCTATTGGGATTTTTTGTGATCTCTCAAAGGCTTTTGATTGTGTAAATCATGAAATTCTGCTAGACAAGCTCAAGTATTGTGGCATGAGTGGGACAGTGCACAAATGGTTTATTTCGTACCTAACTGGAAGAGTGCAGAAAGTTGAAATAAGTAGTTCTCGTAACATGCAAAGATCAGCACATTCCTCAAACTGGGGAACTATCAAGAATGGGGTTCCACGAGGGTCAGTCTTGGGTCCTTTGTTGTTCTTATTATATATTAATGACTTGCCATTCTATATTCATGAAGAGGCAAAGTTAGTTCTCTTTGCTGATGATACAAGTATAGTAATCACACCTGAGAAACAAGAATTAACTGATGAAATCGTCAATACTGTCTTTCAGAAAATTACTAAGTGGTTCCTTGTAAACGGACTCTCACTGAATTTTGATAAGACACAGTACATACAGTTCCGTACAGTGAATGGTATGACGCCATTAATAAATATAGACCTTAATCAGAAGCATATAGCTAAGGTAGAATATTCCAAACTTTTAGGTATATCCATTGATGAGAGATTAAATTGGAAGAAACACATTGATGATCTGCTGAAACGTTTGAGTTCAGCTACTTATGCAATAAGGGTCATTGCAAATTTTGGTGATAAACATCTTAGTAAATTAGCTTACTACGCCTATTTTCACTCATTGCTTTCATATGGCATCATATTTTGGGGTAATTCATCACTGAGGAATAAAGTATTTATTGCACAAAAGCGTGTAATCAGAATAATAGCTGGAGTCCACCCAAGATCATCCTGCAGACATTTATTTAAGGATCTAGGGATATTCACAGTAGCTTCTCAGTATATATACTCTCTTATGAAATTTGTTATTAACAACCAAACCCAATTCAAAAGTAATAGCAGTGTGCATAACTACAATACTAGGAGAAAGGACGATCTTCACTATTCAAGATTAAATCTAACTTTGGCACAGAAAGGGGTGAATTATACTGGCACTAAAGTCTTTGGTCACTTACCAAATAGTATCAAAAGTCTGACAGATAACCAACAAGTATTTAAGAAGAAATTAAAAGAATTTCTGAATGACAACTCCTTCTACTCCATAGAGGAATTTTTAGATATAAATTAAGACAAAAAAAAGAAAAAAAAAAGAAAAAAAATATAAAATAAGAAAAAAAATAGAAATAAAAATAAAAAATAAAAAAACACAAAAAATAAAGTTGTTATATTAACTTAAGTATGTAGTTAAATTAACCTAATTATGTCATGTATTGGAAAATTCGACTCGTTCCACATCATTACGAAATATCGTATTCATGATCCATGGAACTAGTATTAATCCAATCTAATCTAATCTAACAACGCTAGTATTAGAATGGTGGCTTGCCCGAGGTCCATAGTGGTGGATGCTGACTACCTGGAGTGGACGTTACGTCATGGCTGTTCCAGAAAACTGACAAAATTTAGAGTGATAGATCCTGCTTGACCCTTGTTTAAAATCAACATATTCCCTCCTTGACTGAAAAAAAGGAAAAAAATAGGTTGTACTGAAGTAAATGTACCAACCTGTTACCTTACTGTTATCTCGTTGATCCCATCCATCAACCAGTGTCATCCCTTCTATCACTGGCATCTTGATGAAAATTAATAATTATAAATTGAAAATACGTACATCGAAATCAAAATAGTGCAAAATTTGTATCATAATTCAGTGACATGATATATGTTCCTTCTTCGTTTTGTGAATACGTAAGTGGCTATCGAAGTCTCAGCTTTTATCATTTAATAACTTATTGTTGAAAAGATTCACTCACTTCAGTTTAGGTAAGAAAATTTTTCCCGTAGTATTCTATGAAAGTGTCCACCCCTTTGAGTTTGACTCTTTATGTTGCAGATGTATTTTCTTCTTTTCTTCCTTTTTCAGTTGCCCAAATATTGCTCCTGCATGCTATAGTACACAGCCTTTATTGTAGCTCGAAAAAGATCCCGGAACAAATAATACTGATCAAATCATAAGCGGTCGAGTAAAAACCCAGCCACCAGTTCGTATTCCCGGAGAGTGTGAAAAGCGTTGCCGAGGTCTTATTCATAAGAGCAGCAGTCTATCCAATCGGTAATCCCTTTATCTCCGAAGTCCAGTATGGGACCTTGTGGCGTGTGGCGAGCTTTTCTTCAATAATCCAAGCTCCGCATCATATGATATGGCGAGCTTGCGCCGCGACTCGGTTTGTCACTTGAGTCTAGGTGCACGGCCCATACCGTAGGCAACTGACTGGCGTAGAGGTTTTAGTCACACCGTATCGACATGCAAAATGGAGACATATTCTTACACTAGCTGTGGGACATGATCGTTCTTTGCTTTAATGCAGTGCTCGACGTCCTATTCAGCAAAATACCATAACTATTCTCCTCTTGTTTAGAGCCTGCCAACCATTTAGAATGTAAATGAGAAGCAGCGTTAGGACACAACGTGCCGAGGGCATTAGAGGCGCAGCGATATTTCAAAGGAATTATGCCGACTATGGTCTTGGATGATTTGTGAAAATGAAAATTGATGGGAAAGGAATTGGGATCGGCATCTTTCGGAATGCGACTCCACTGTCTTATCACTATGCCGCTTTGTTCGGTTCAATGGCGGGTATGCTCTGCGGTAATACCGGTACCCTTACTTTGTAGCTAGGAAACTATCGAAGTAATCCGATGACTTTCGTATTATCGACGTCATCGCTCGTAAACTTTTTAAAAATTTTAATGTTCTTCATACTTTCGCACGTCGTATAAGACACTTTATGATGTACTCCTTATCTTCAGGTGATAATGCACAACGGAAGTGCAGTCAAAGTTTTACTGAAGCTGTGAAAGACAGGGAATACTTATCATCATATATAGAAACCTCGTGTCTTGCAAGCAACTGAACGCGTTGGTTGTAGGATAGTACACGTTTTCAGATAGAAATTAAATAAAAGAGAACAAAATTTCTTGAGGATCACCACAGTACCTAATATAATCCACAAATAAGAAAATAAAAGCTGAAGTACCTTCCTCTTGTAAGCCGCATACTGGGACACAAATTTTGTTATACGTGCTACGTACCGGACAACTGAAGACAGACTAGTAATAAATACAGTATAGGATCAGAAACAGATGACAAGAAATATAAACGCCTAATTAGACACGATACACATAAGAAAAACATAAATGAATTCTTAATTTGCATTTCGAACAAACAACCAGAACACTACCGAACCAAACAGTCACAATAGTGGTACAAGTAATGGCAATTAAGGCTATGGTTACTGCCGACACTCGGTTCACTCACATCCAACATACAAGTGGGAAGCTGGCCAGGCATATCCGTACAGCGATCACGGAAGGTAAGCGTGGAGCCAACAAGCCAGTTGAACACCGCGGCGATCTACCGTCCGTCTGCAGGTGTGGTCGGTCGCAGAAGCACACAACACGCTCCTTCCCTTTGTACGCGCCCCACATGCCCAACAGTTCGGAGTTGGCCGCAACTGACGTAATAATAGTTCGCTATCCAGGAACACGCCTGAGTCTCTTCCTGGTATCGCTGCTACGGTCAGAGGCTGTGGCTGTTAACTGCCCAACTTGTACCAGCCATCGATTGTCGCCACACTGCTCGCCTCGCCACCAGGTTCCAACTCGGTCGCCTCATCCCGAGCGAACTGTTTCACCTTCTCAGTCTCACAGTCGCTGCCCTCACGTCTCCGGTCTCTGCGCAATACACGTCCTCTTCAGGCAAAGGTGTTCTACTGCATACCGTCGCGTGACCAATCTGTCGCGTAGAGATTCAAAAGGGAGATTCAGAGAAAGTGCAAAATGGCTAAGCATGAATAGCCAGAGGGCAGATATAAAGATTTTGTATCATGTATCGCTAGGGGAAAGATTGATGCCGTGTTCAGGAATATTAACGAGATTTTTGTATAAAAGAAAAGTAGCTGTATGAATATCAAGAGGTCAGAAGCTGAGGGAATCAAATTAGGATATGAGATACTTAAAGTAGTAGAAGAGTTTTGCTGTTTGGGCAGCAAGCAAAGATGAGAAAGGTGAGACGTGGTAGGAGTATATAGAGGTTCTGTACAAGGGAGATGATCTTGAAGGAAATATTATAGAAATGGAAGAGGAAGTAGAGGAAAAGGAGGTGGGAGATATACTACGGATAGACTTGGGAGAGCCAGCCGTGAAAAAACTGTTCCATGGTAAGATCTTTGGAAGTTATTTTTATTCCTTCCTGGAAGAATTTACAGCTCAATTTGAGTAGTTTCCTACATTTTTAGCGATGCTTATTTCCTAGAGCGTACCACATCTTTGCAAAAGTTCTATACGAGTAATAGTGGTTAAACCAAAACTTTCAATTGTAGTGTAATTAAGTGGGACATTTCTGTTCGGTGTTTGTTGATGGTAAAAACTAAGTTGCCAGAAGAGTGTTCCACGTTGCTGGATTGGCGTGGCTTGCTGTCTATTTGTTTGCTAATTGTTTGCAGTCGAGTGTCCTGACTGTGTTCAAGTTGAGTATCTTATGTTATCTGACTTGTACTGTGAATGAGATTTTGCTGTCGATCAAGAGGCCTTTATCTGGTTAGTTGAGTTCTCACAGGGAATTTTTCCTTTAACCTTATTGTCCTGTGTAAGACATACTGGAAGTTTGGAATAAGTTTTATTTTACATTATTTGATGTAAGTCCTGTGGTTAAGCCATACATGCGAACTGTTAAATCTTCTTGACTAGTTAATGTTTATCTTTTGGGGGTGTGCTAATGTCTTAGTTTTGGGATCACTTGCATAATTTATGTAGAGCTCAATTATAATTACTTTTCTGGTTTATTTCAATTTAGTTTTTTTTAAAGCCAATAATGTTAAAGGCTTATCACCTTACATCTTGTTTAAGGGGATTAAAAGGGTATTATTGTAATCCAGTAACGGTGTTATTCACCATTTAGATCGCTTTTCAAGTGCGTATATTTAACATGCCAAATTAACATGGAATTTTCCTAACTGTTTTTCTTAGAGGCACCTATTGTTACTTCGAGAAATAATTGTTTGTTGTTAAGTTCAATGTTAGTTCAATAGGCCTAGTTTTTCCCTGTCATATTTCTGATCCTGTAAATCTCGATCATTCCTAAAAGATTATTCGAAATAAAAAATAAATAAATTAAACAATTTTCAGGAACGTATCAAGATCGCATGGCCTACGTGGGAGATTTATTTTGTGTTTACTCTATGCCTTTATCAGATGCAGCACGTCATGCCGGTGTAGAATGAAGCTCCTACTGCTCTTTCAAACATCTCAGTACATCCCACATTGTGACAATATCTGCCACCCTCTCAGTGAGTTAGATTTCACCAGGCCTTGTAGAAAAACCCCTAGACTTTCATCGGTTATCACATATCGGATCCCTTCTCGTCGTTTTAACATCGCATGTGTCCAGTATCGTTCACAGTACGTTAATCTTTAAATGCAAAGCATAGCGTCTCGTATTTCTCTAAACTCATTTGTTAATGAAATACGAATACCGCAGACTCTCCTCAACCCATAAACGTTATGAGGATGGAAAGGAATCAGGAAATCCCAGCGATTTGTTACGACCCTACAATAGGTAGGCCACGCAAACAAAGCTTTAGAAACCCGATAGGAACGAAACAGAAATGTGTGCACCTTCTGTACTATTATTTAAGCCCCACTCTAACAACAGGCATACAACTACCAACTGATTACTATAAATGTCATAGAAAGGTCATAACATAACTTTACAGCAGAGAGGCGCATTACACTAGGGATGTAACGGAGCCGTTTATTCGAGCCGAAGCTCTGAACTTTTGATACAGTACAATTCCGCCTCCGGTTCCGATGGCTGATATGGTGCTTCCAAGGTCAGTTTCAAAGAGTGGACTTCAAAACTGAACACGACAAATAGCAGCAAGGAAGTGGTCAGCCATTTACCCTGAGTGGTATTTTGCTGTCCTCTCTCCTGCCTCGACTTGCCGTTCCTGCTGTTTGCCTGTTATCTTATGTAAGCCCACTGTGGGGATGATTAGTGTAATTTCCTAACACTCCTCAACTGAGAATACTACTCGGTATGTGGAAACTGAAAAACCCCACAAACGGCCTTCAGATAGTGGCACAGTTTCTGGGTGAAGTGTTAAATCACTTTAAACTTCCTGATAGATTAAAACTGTGTACAGAAGCGGGGCTACAACCTTGGTCTTTGTCCTCAAGGGCAAGTGCTTCACCGATTGTATTTTAGAAGCAAGAATCGAGACCAGTCCTCACAGCTCTACTTCCGCCAATACCAATACATCTCCTTCCTTACAGCCTTCATACGAGTCTTCCTGCGTAACGTCGGGGTCGGGCACAGCCGGAGGAGAGGATATTGTGGCGGTACATCTTAGGCACAGTCTGGCGGATTGTGCAGCTAGAGTAAGCTTGGCAGTTTCGCGTATAAAATAACTGCCTATCGGGACTTATCGTTTAAATGATGGCATATCTTGCCAAGCTCATACTGTTGCGATCCTTACACTGTAGGTGACTGAAAATAGCACTAGCCGCTGCCTTTATATCATATTCCTGCTGCTCTCGATCTCTGGCAACAGTACCTGGTCGCGGGAATGCTGGAGAAGTCAAACGGAGCGCGGGATCTGAATACGTCCCATGGTCCTAAGTTCCCATAACAGTACCTCAGGGGTCGTGCCGCTGATGATACGAAGGAGCCACTTCTGCCTGTCGTGGTAAGTGCCCTACTTTTGGCCTGGCGTGCGTGCATCTTCCCAAGACTGTCATGTTTTGAGCACACCGGAGCATGAGTACCAGGTGTTGTTTACTTGGACACGACTGACTTTGTTTATCGCATCGTGTAGCCGGAACTCTACGGGTGTTTTTATGATCGAAACAGTGGACTTGTACAGTCATAATTCGGAATGTGTATATCAGAGACTTTCTTCGTTTTTCTTTATCAGTATGACGCTTCGCGTATATTTTTTGTACTGTCTGGATAGTTTGGCCTTTTACCGTTTTCCACGCTAGTATTTGCTATGGTACAGTTCAAAGTCCTGGGTCATCTATTACTGTTTTATAATGCAATATTGGTAAGTGTCATCTATTTTACAGAATTAAATAACCATGATCATCTGACTAAATATTTAAAGCAATTACACTGTTTTCATCGTTCCCAAACACAGCGTTTTGTTAAAAAGAGAGATGAAATGCTAAGAGGGTTTGGAACCCATGTTCGTTTCGAAACGGTGATAGTATATGGCCAGATAACTAAAACAGGTACCTCGTTAAAATACGACAATTTGTTGTAGTTATTAACAACTTTCAAAACTGGGAAATGAAATATAAGCTTTTAACTTTGGAATTAAACGAGAACATGCTAGCACAACCTTCACTTACAACCTCTAAAACTACCAGCCGTTAAAAAAACAAAATAAAAAAAATTAAATTTGGTACACTCTAATACCTATTAGCTGACCATAAACACGATAATCCTTAGTAAAATTTAATAAATACAAGCCAACACAATCATTGAAATATGGGAACCCTAAAATTTTTGTGTCTTCCATAAACACTATAAGAAGCACTTTTCATACATATAATTGTACAGCATACAAATTACTCTTTGTATTGGGCGATTTAAACAAACTATTTTCTGTTGTTATTTGACATTTAGGTCACACGAAGCAATTTAAGTACTACAGTATCTAACTGATGATTTAACTTAAGTTTTTAGACGCTTTAATAGTGAATGTAAAAAAATTCCAAATAATTGCTTTCACTTTTGTAGACACTGTGAATCTTTCGGGAATTGAAACAGGACCCTAATGTGGGTAGGTGACTTGGGTCAATGATGTTCCCTTCAACCACACACATTATAACTCACTTATATTAAGTCACTGTCATTAAATTATTTCTTAATGTACTGATGGAATTCTAATGAGTTTGTTGATTTCTTGGAGGTGCCGAAGTCATGATCTACTGTGGCGATGGCGAGTGACAGTATTAAGGTTTGTTGTATGAAAATTCATCTTGGGACGTCATATAACGAACAGAACTGCTCAGTACGCAATGTTGCAGTATAGAGACAGAATTTCTGGCTGAGGCTAATTTAATATAATTGACAGATAATTTTGACTCGCTTTTTACTCTATGGCGTAGCACTTCGATGGATAGCTACAGATTGACTGTCGTACTATTGGGGCACATTTTTCTTTAACACATAAACACCAACCAGATAGCCCGCATCTCGTGGTCGTGCGGTAGCGTTCTCGCTTCCCACGCCTGGGTTCCCGGGTTCGATTCCCGGCGGGGTCAGGGATTTTCTCTGCCTCGTGATGGCTGGGTGTTGTGTGCTGTCCTTAGGTTAGTTAGGTTTAAGTAGTTCTAAGTTCTAGGGGACTGATGACCACAGATGTTAAGTCCCATAGTGCTCAGAGCCATTTGAACCATTTGAAACGCCCACACCGCACATGCCCTCCGCTTCACTAAATCGCCAGGTAACAGTTCATGATGCCGATGGATTTTGTACGGATAGCTTCGGGGGGTACGCCTCAGTGCCAACCAAACAGTAGTGTACGGAATGCCGGTGCGACGCGCGACTGCATGAGCGCTGACTTCCCCGTGCATAGACGAACCCGCTACCGTCTCCATTTCTTCCTGAACTGTCTCAGCAGCATTACGCCTTGTGCTCGGTGGGCCACTACGGGGTCTATCGTCTAAACAACCCATGGCTTCGAACTTCGAAATCATTTTCGCTACAGCTGCATTTGTCAACGGACCTTTAACCGTTCCAATCCCCTTCCTATGGCGATAGGATCGTAACGCTGAACTAGCCCATTCCCCAAACTGATAATACAGCTTTACTAAAAGCGCCATTTCAGGCAACGTCCACATGCTACGACTGCTGGCGCATCTGATTTTCTCTCTCATTACAGCTCCTTTTATATACGATTGTCATGCGCAGTCAAAGACGTTTTGCTGTCCACCGCCAACTGTTTGACATTTTGCGAACTTGTTTGTTTTGTTGTAATAAAACCCCATGTCATTCCAAGCATGTGTGTCAATCAAAGTGACAACAGACCACAGAAAGACGCCGTGTGTAATCTGGAATGCAAAACCCAAATCTGTGACAACATTTCTGCGAAATTATCGGAAACCGTATGGGAGGTCACCACAGATGAAAAGAAACATAAAAGCTTAAGGAGACGTATTTGTCCAACCACATGAGCCCCGCACTCTCCTGGCGCCACAGCACTGGATATCTTCTTTTGGGTCTGCAATGGTCGCTTGTTCACAACATCAGACACTAACAGTGCTATCACTCATGTACGAATCAGTGAAGCAATCAGGACTGTTGATGCTGCAATGTTGGCGTATAACTTGACAGAACTCCAACAGCGTCTTAATGTTCAACGAGCCACGGATAGGACAAGTACTTGAATTTTCGCATAACAGAAAATGTTTTGAGAGCTGTTAAACAAATTACAATGAACCGTGATGCTGTGTCTCTAATAGTTTTCATGTAATGATATTTTTGAAGTGTTTTTATGTACACCTTATACCTTTCCGCCAGGGGGCTGTGTCGGTGTATGATAGGAGATAACATTTCTGTGTCGCTCAAACTACAACCAATTGTTTCATTTTCTGTCTCCTTGCGTGCACCGTCTTGAATATTTCACAAATGAAAATATTTTCGCCTGCACTTTACTTAAATGTATTTATGCAGAATCGCGGTGTCGACCTATTGTATCACACTCAAGTTACGGCGCACTATATAGTGCGTCAGGGTCTAAACCGATCGTTTAAGAGGACACTGCCTTAGTGTCAACCATGCTTACATAGACCATGCAGTATCGGGGGTGAAGAGGAGAGATTTTACACCCCTCTATTAAACATTCCTTTCACACTATCTGTGAACTGAAGCACATATAAAGCACATTTTAATATCCCACCTGAGAATTTAATTATCACAGATCTGGTTACAAACGTTCCATCTATACCCGAATTATTCACACAATATGTACGCATCCCGACTGAAACTGCGCGACAGATAACGCAGTCCATAATTAATGTACTGTTTTAAAAATCGTATTAACTGTTTTATTTCCACGAAGCAATCTGCATCATCATAGATTTAATCAGGCCCTAATTGCACTGATCTGAGCGCTACTTACTTCCTAAACCGGCACTCTTGGATTATAGTGTTCATAGGAAAACAGAATATTAATTAAGGGTTTAGCACAGAAGCTACAGACTGATTTAAATTGAAACATTTATTCTTCCTAGTAATTTTAAGAATATATTTATTACTGTATTTCGTTAAAATTACTGCCACTCATTCCAGGATCCTCTCTGCAATCATAAATTCTCTCAAGGAAGTTGCGAACGCTAAAGGTCAAGAAATTAGTTATCAGATACTTGGGGAAACAAAGATAGGCGGTGAACACGTGATGGTCTCAAATGTGATATTCCATCAGCCATAAAGTTAATTAATTTGGAAAAACGGACTGTAAAAAGCAAAACAATGTATGGTAAAGTAAGTGGTGAATATCTGCTATTGACTTGGCTCATTGAGAAATGAAAAGTTTTCTTTGGCCAATAGGGTATGTGCGTATTCAGTTGGTAGAGTATTGGAGCTGTAGTGGACGGAATGGGACCAGTCGGGGAACGACTTCAGATGATGATAATGATGATGATGATGCTTGGTTCTTCGGGCTCTCAACTGCACGGTTATGAGTGCGCGTACGAATTCCCAACCTTTGCTCAGCCCAGCCTCTCCACTTTCATGAATGATGAGGAAATGAAGAGGACAGCATCAAACACCCAGTCATCTCGAGGCAAGTGAATATCCCTGACCCCACCGGGAATCGAACCCGAGATCCCGTGTTCGGGGAACGACTTCTGAGGCAGCGGTAGATGGCATATTCGCCGATAGCGTCGATAGCGAGTCGCCAGAGCAGAACAGGCAGACAGTACAATGGGACCACAGAGAACGGAGGCTGCAAGCCACAGTACCAAGTCTAAAGGGCAGACCAGCATCGAGTACTAAGAAATAGCGAAAGCCACACGGCAATGCAGAGAAACTAACGAATGGGTCGGCCGCGCTGCTGTCATTATAGAGCAGCCTCATAGGTCGGACGGCTCTGCTTACATCGGCGACTGCAGCTCTCGTGATACCAGCAGTACTGCATAGCGGACTGACACCTGGAAAGTTACCTATTAAAAGAAAAGGTTAAGCACAGGGTACCCATAGTTATTATTCCAGTTTCATATGCCGCCAAATCTGAACAGCGTAGTACTGACATGAGGGGAAACGTCATCTTTGTTTCAGACACACCTGTCGCTATTTGAGAATATTTTTCTGGCATTTATTCAGATTCATATGCTCTGTTAATTCATTATTAAATTTACACACGCTGTTTTTAAAGTGATCAGTCTTCTTACTCGTTTGATGCGTACCTCCACAAATTCCGGACCTCATCGATGCCCATATCGTGCAGGTGGTCTTTATATGCCCAATACATCAACAAAAGCAAAACGAGGATAATTGAATGTAGTCGAATTAAGTCGGGTGATGCTGAGGGAATTAGATTAGGAAATGACACACTTAAAGTAGTGAAGGAGTTTTACTATTTGGGGAGCCAAATAACTGATGATGGTCGAAGCAGAGAGGATGTAAACTGTAGACTGGCAATGGGAAGGAAAGCGTTTCTGAAGAAGAGAAATTTGCTAACTTCAAGTATTGATTTAAGTGTTAGGAAGTCGTTTCTGAAAGTATTTGTATGGATTGTAGCCATGTATGGAAGTGAATCATGGGCGATAAATAGTTTGGACAAGAAGAGAATAGAAGCTTTCGAAATGTGGTGCTACAGAAGAATGCTGAAGATTAGATGGGTAGATCACATAAATAATGAGGAGGTGTTCAATAGGACTGGGGAGAAGTGAAGTTTGTGGCACAACTTGACTAGAAGAAGGGATCGGTTGGTAGGACATGTTCTGAGGCATCAAGGGATCACCAATTTATTACTGGAGGGCAGCGTGGAGGGTAAAAATCGTAGAGGGAGACCAAGAGATGAATACACCAAGCAGATTCAGAAGGATGTAGGTTGCAGTAGGTACTGGGAGATGAAGAAGCTTGCACAGGATAGAGTAGCATGGAGAGCTGCATCAAACCAGTCTCAGGACTGAAGACCACAACAACAACAACAACCGGAAGACCACCATTACCTAACACATCAGGTCTGGTCAGCTCGACGGCAGTGGAAAGACTGCCTCTCCACGCCCTCGTTCGAGAAACCAATGGTTATACCTCATTCTTCCTAAAGGGACCCTGTGCTGACTACGAGGGTGCATTCAGTGAATAGCAACCCGCAGAAATGTTTCCCAGAAGGCTAGTTCGCTAAGGCTACTAACTAAATAATGGTTATATGCTGTCCTGAGCTCGTCGGTTATAGGAGTAATGAGATCGCAGATCGTGGCTCACCAGCTCCTACTTGGCGAAATATCAAGACACGTTCGTTGGATCTGTTGACCTGTAACAACCGTCCGACAGTGTAAAATGGTAAAAGATTTTCGAAATTTTGAGAAAAATGGTGGTAAGCTATAAGGAGAGACTGACAATGAACAATATGTACAAGACACAACAGGGAATAATAAGAGTGGACGGCCATGAACGAAGTACTCGGATTAAAAAGTCTGTAAGAGAGGGATACAGCCCTTCGCCCCTACTGTACAATTTGCTCATTGAAGAAACAATGATGGAAATAAAGGAAACGTTCAGGAGCGGAATTAGAGTTCAAGGTGAAAGGAAATCAATGATACGATTCGCTGATGATATTGCTATCCTGAGTGAAGGTGAAGAAGAATTACCTAATCTGCTGAATGGACTGAACAGTCTAAGAAGTTAAGAATATGGTCTGACAGTAAATCGAAGGAAGTAAGAAGAAGTAGCAGAAATGAGAATAGCGACAAACATAACATCAAGATTAATTGAGAAAAAATAGATAAAGGTCAGGTATTCTACTACTTTTCAGCAAAATAACCAATGACGGACGGTGAAAGGAGGATGTGAAAAGCAAACTAGAACTGGTAAAACGAGCATTCCTGGCAAAGACAAGTCTTCTAGTATCAAGTATAGGCCTTAATTTGAGGAAGAAATTTCTGAGAATGTACGTTTGATGCATTGCATTGTACGGTAGTGAAACATGGACTGTGGGAAAACCGAAACAGAAGAGAATAGAAACATTTGAGATGTGGTGCTAGAGACGGAAGTTGAACATTAGGTGGACTGATAAGTTAAGCATTAAGGAGGTTGTGCATAGAATCTGAGAAGAAAGGAGTATGTGGAAAACATTGACAAGGAAAAGGGACAGGATGATAGGACATCCGTTAAGACATCCGGCAATGACTTTGGCATCGTACTAGAGGGAACTATAGAGGGCTCAAACTGAAGGGGAAGACAGAGATTTTAATATATCCAGCAAAAAATTGAGGAAGTTGGACGCAAGTGTTACCCGAAGATGAAGAGGTGGTGCAGGACAGGAATTTATGGCGGGCCGCATGAAACCAGTAAGAAGACTGATCACTTAAAAAAGAGCGTGCGTAATTTTAATAATGAATTAACAGAATATATAAATTTCAATAAATCTCAGCAAAATATTATCATACAACGACAAAGACGATTGACACCTGGAAAGCGTCCTATTAAAAGGAACTATTACGCACAGGGTACCCATAACTATTATTCCAGTTTCATATGCCGTCAAATGTGAATAGCGTAGTACTGACATGAGGGGAAACGTCAGGCAACAACAACACAAATTATCGAAATTTTGACCAATAGGTGGTGATACAAGCGTCAGAATATGTACACCAACTGCTGCACTGCACTCGGCTTTTCCTCAGATTGCATCCGAGATGCCGAACATAACCGTCTCCACGAAGGATCAGTCACTGCTGTTAGAGCTCTTTTACAAGGACGGTGGCAGTAGCCGTGCCGAAGTTCCGATTACACAAGGACTTCGGTCCGTTGTCTGCAAGGGTCTGGAGAAAAGCACGACAAATTTCGAAAAAAGTTCTTTTGAAGTGCAATGTGGAAGAGGAAGGAAAGCGTTCGATCCGACGTCCGTCGAAGATGTGGATATAACAGTGCAGGAGGGATCGATCGATGGTGTGCCAACATCTAGTGCACGGATAATTGCCGGAATTTTGGACATGCCTGCGAGCATGGTGCATAAAACCCTACGAAAGACACTGAATGGCTATCCATTCAAATTCACCCATGGTCTAGAGTTACTTGCTGCTGACCTTACGGCAAGATAAACTTTGGTACTTCAAGATAATGAACAATGAATGGCTATAGACCTTCAAGCGAACAGACGAAATCACTTTCCATCTCCAAAGGCATGTCAGTACGCAGAATTGCAGAATATGGGCACCGAAAAATCCGACTACACTATCAACCTGTACCACTAAATTCTCGAAAGGTGTCTATTTACTGCTGGTTGATGGCATTATTTATCAAAGGGGCCATACATTTTCCAGGAGATTAAGTGCTGTGGGTTGTCTTACCTGTAGCGTCACTGGTAAACACTATGGCAGTCTTTCGCGCACCGACGTCACTCCATCACTTCAAGAGCATGGATGTGTGGGTAGGATCATCTTCAAGCTAGGTGGTACTCCTCTGCAAATTGCACAGCCAAAGGAGCGGCTGCTGCAGAGGCATTCCTGAAATGCTATAATTTTCAGCCTTCATTTCAGTACAGCTTGGCCGTCTATATCACATGATCTTAATCCGTCTGCTGTGGGATTATCTGACGAATGGCTCTGAACACTATGAGACTCAACATCTCAGGTCTACAGTCCCCTAGAACTTAGAACTAATTAAACCTAACTAACCTAACGACATCACACACATCCATGCCCGAGGCAGGATTCGAACCTACGACCGTAGGAGTCGTGCGGTTCAGCACTGAAGCGCCTAGAACCGATCGGCCACACCGGCCGGCGATCTGAAAGCACCTTTTCAGAAACACATTACGAACATAGTCCCCAAGGCAAATAGCTCTAAGCACTATGGGACTCAACATCTGAGGTCATCAGTCCCCTAGAACTTAGAACTACTTAAACATAAATAGCCTAAGGACATCACACACATCCATAGCCGAGCCAGGAGTCTAAACTGCGACCGTAGCAGCCGCGTGGTTCCGAACTGAAGTGCCTAGAACGGCTCGGCTACAGCGGCCGGCCCAGTCCCCGAGGTACTCCGACGGGTTATGGACCATGCTGTTTCTCGATTTCAACTTGTGGCACACAATAATGGATGGCGTATTGAACAAGGCATGTACCAGGCTCACCACAGTTACAAACCTTCATCGCATTACTTTTTGTGTGGTTTTTAGCCACAGAACAATTAATTTCCGATTTCTGGTCTCAGTTGTGTTGCAGGCTGGCTACGGTGGATGAACTTATCCAATTACTCTGCCGCAGGTGTTGAGTGCCGAACTTGTGAAATCACGCATATTGCACAGTATGTACGGTGTAACGTGCAAGTCATACCATAGGCGTCGTATTGTGGTTTGTCTGCCCTTTGCAGTTGACCCATTTGCATTGAGACGTTTCCAGCGCCATCTATTTGTAAAACATCTTAAATTTATTTGTTTATTTACTTTCTGTTCCATGACCTTTCCCTCAATGTTAATACACTACGTTCACGTTTGGCGCCATTTTGTGCAGTTTTTTCCTCTACAGCGTTTCAAAAGTCGGACTTTCATTATAGACCTATCGTATTCATGCACTTCATAGTGAGCTGTCACTTTAGAATGACAGAACATACCGAAATTGTGATCGTGAATAAAATATACACTAATGGCCATTAAAACTGCTACACCACGAAGAAATGCAGATGATAAACGGGTATTCATTGGACAAATATATTATACTAGAACTGACAAGTCATTACATTTTCAGGCAATTTGGGTGCATAAATCCTGAGAAATCAGTGCCCTGAACAACCACCGCTGGCGGTAATAACGGACTTGATACGCCTGGACATTGAGTCAAACAGAGCTTGTATGGCGTGTACAGGTACAGCTGCCCATGCAGCTTCAACACAATACCACAGTTCATCAAGAGTAGTGACTGGCGTATAGCGACAAGCCGGTTGCTCGGCCACCATTGACCACACGTTTTCAATTGGTGAGAGATCTGGAGAATGTGCTGGCCAGGGCAGCTGTCGAACATTTTCTGTATCCAGAAAGGCCCGTACAGGACCTGCATGCAGTCATGCATTATCCGGCTTAAATGTAAGGTTTCACAGGGATCGAATGAAGGGTAGAGCCACGGGTCGTAACACATCTGAAATGTAACGTCCGCTGTTCAAAGTGCCGTCAATGCGAGCAAGAGGTGACCGAGACGTGTAACCAATGGCACCCCATACCATCACGCCGGGTGATACGGCAATATGGCCATGACGAATACACGCTTCCAATGTGCGTTCACCGCGATGTCGCCAAACACGGATGCGACCATCATGATGCTGTAAACAAAACATGTATGCATCCGAATACAGATTCGTCGTTGAGTGCACCATCGCAGGAGCTCCTGTCTGTGACGCAGTGTTAAGGGTAACCGCAGCCACCGTCTCCGAGTTGATAGCCCATGGTGCTGGAAACGTCGTCGAACTGCTCGTGCAGATGGTTGTTCGTCTTGCAAACGTCCCCATCTGTTGACTCAGGGATCGAGACGCGGCTGCACGATCCGTTACAGCCATGCGGACAAGATGCCTGCTAGTGATACGAGGCCGTTGGGATCCAGCACTGCGTTCCGTATTACCCTCCTGAACCCACCGATTGCATATTCTGCTAACAGTCATTGGATCTCGAGCAACGCGAGCAGCATTGTCGCGATACGATAAACCGCAGTCGCGATAGGCTACAATCCGACCCTTATCAAAGTCGGAAACGTGATGATACGCATTCCTCCTCCTTACATGAGGCATCACAACAACGTTTCACCAGGCGACGCAAGTCAACTGCTGCTTGTGTGCGAGAAATCGCTTGGAAACTTTCCTCATGTCAGCACGTTGTAGGTGTCACCACCGGCGCCAACCTTGTGTGAATGCTCTGAAAGGCTAATCATTTACATGTCATAACATCTTCTTCCTGTCGATTAAATATCGCGTCTGTAGCACGTCATCTTCGAGGTGTAGCAGTTTTAATGGCCAGTAATGTACATTATTCCGAGAACCACCTGGAATGCTAACGCAGTAGCTGGAATAGCTGGTTTGCAGCTTTGGTGCTCACTCCTGTGACTGGGCAGGGTGGAGCTCCTGTGAAGGATCTCTGCCTAAGTGGGGGGTCCTCCACGCCGACGGCTGGTATCTCATATCCCTCAGAGCCAGGCGGCTGCCTGAGCAGCAGCGGCCGGGCCGCGCCGCCCGCCGGGGACCTCATTATATCGGCGCTGCTGGCCGCGTTATTACCGCCGCACACACGGCGCACGCCGCCTCTGCACTCCGTCAAGCCCCCACTCGGGCCGGCGCTCTTCCTTACCTCCGCCGCTATCTCTCCCATTTCTCCGCTCCATTGCGCCACATCTCGTTCCGGTGGGGCCCGCCTTCCTGTTGTACGGTCAACGATGTAGCAGAATGGCTCGTAACGTTACTGACTCTCCTTGTGGCAGGCCTGCAGCCCCTGATGAGAAACCTATTTACCGTTCCCAGCTGCGTTCCTGCTCTCGACCTTCGGACGTAGCAACAGACGTTGAAGTAATACGTGCCACCAACAACACTAATGCGGTTTCGCATCTTGAGTCGGGTTGTTGGTTCCGTATTTGTTCACAAGGTTTCGACGATCGACGCAGCCGTCTTATTCAGCTGCTGACTGGACCCTCTCCACACTGTGATGGGCCTTTAGGTTGCCTTTTGTCACAATGTGTGTGTGTGTTTCCGTTTTGATATTATTGCTCTAGACTTTTTATTTATTTCTTTATTAAATACTAGCTGAATACCTGGGGTGGCCTATGTACCAAGTGATAAGAAAGTCAGTGTAAATTTGAAAACTTAATAAACCACGGAATAATGTAGATACAGAGGTAAAAATTGACACACATGCTTGGAATGACATGGGGTTTTGTTACAGCCAAAAAATAAACAAAGTATTGCTGGACGCGTGAAAGATCTTTTGCGCTCGTCGTTTGGTGATGATCGTGTGCTCTGCCGCCACTTAGTCTTGCTTGGCCTCCCAGGTCCCCAGACCCCAGTCCGTGCGATTATTGGCTTTGGGGTTACCTGAAGTCGCTAGTGTATCGTGATCGACCGACATCTCTAGGGATGCTGAAAGACAACATCCGACGCCAATGCCTCACCATAACTCCGGTCATGCTTTACAGTTCTGTTCCCAACATTATTCCTCGACTACAGCTATTGTTAAGGAATGATGGTGGACATACTGAGCATTTCCTGTAAAGAACATCATCTTTGCATTTTCCTACTTTGTTATGCTAATTATTGCTATTCTGATCAGATGAAGCGCCATCTGTCGTGAATTGTTTGAACTTTTGTATTTTTTTGGTTCTAATAAAACCCCATGTCATTCCAAGCATGTGTGTCAATTTGTATCTCTCTATCTACATTATTCCGTGATTTAATCAGTTTTCAAATTTATACTGACTTTTTTATCACTCAGTATTTATTTATTCCGATCTTCTTCAACTCTCACTCCGTCCATAATCTCCTCTATCCACTCTCTGTCCATCTCTTCCTTTCCCTTCTTTCGGTCCATACATTCCTCCTCCCTCTCTATTTTATTTCCCCCCTCCACGTCCATCTCCTCGTCTCTAGGCTGCCCTCTTCCTCCATTCTCTCTCTCCATCCATCTCATCTTCTCCCCTTTTTCTCACCACCTCTTTCTCCCCATCCCCTTGCTCCATCTATCTCCTCCTTCCCCCTTTCTGTCCATCCAGCTCCAGCTCTCTCTCTGTCCATCTTCTCCTCCCCTGGCTCTACCCGTATCCACTTCTCTCTCTCTCTCTCTCTCTCTCTCCCTCTGTCCATCTATCCACCTCCTCCTAGCTTCGCCCTCTGTCCACCTCGACGTGCCTCTCTTTATTATTCTCTATCCATCTCCTTCTCTCTCTCTACCCATTTCTTATTTACCTTGTCTCAGTCCATCCCTTCTCCCTCCCTCTCTTCATCTCCTCCTTTCCCCTCTCTCTCTCCTGCTCCAAACCATGTTTCGCTTTCTCATTTCTCTCAGTCTGTTTATATCATGCTGTTCCCTAACTCTGTCCCTCTCCCCCTCCCAGCTCTCTAAGCCCTCCACCTTTCGGTTTGTCAACTTCACAAGTTCTCTGTCCATTTCACCAGTTCTCTGTGCAATTCAACTTCCACCTCTCTCTCTGTCTATTTAGTTCAAACTCTATAATTCCATCTCCTCCTCTCCCCCCTGTCTGCTCAGCTGTGCACATCCACATTAGCACTTTCTAGAAGTTATTGTGTTACTGTGAGCAAAACATACCATTTGTGCAGCGCAGCCTAGATGTCATGCATTACCAAACCTTTTCATCCCCATGCCAACCCGTAAGGGACATAGATTTTTCTTACTCACACTGTCAGTAAGTAGTATCTCTACCACGTTTGCTTGAAATTTATCTCGTGCTTTAAGTGGAGATGTAGAACATACATATACGTACATATCTATTTGTATATTTGATGTATATAAATTTACATATGAGGTGAAAAGTATGAATTCTCCAAGACTCCCCGTCTAGCCACAGCTCGTATCATTTTTATCCTACTTCCTTGCTTTGATTGATTAATCATGGAGGAACTTAAATTCGCTTGCTAGGATGCAGTGCTTGGAAGTTATATAGTCCCTGATACTGATATTAAGTGTTGTAGAAGTCTAATCCCGTCGTAATGTTTTGTTGTCATCGTTCTGAAAGATGTTTCTAGTGTCGCAGCCACATAAGCTTGATATATTTCTGTTCTTAACTCCTTGGAAGGGACTCGCAAATGTCATATAATTGTTTTGTATCAGCTGTAATTGTAACAATCTTGATCTAATGAGAACACCCCTGCAATATGGAAGGCAATACAGTTGCTCTTTAGAGATGCTGTTTACTTCCTGCCCCAAGGTATGCAATGCGAACGAATGGCGCTAAATCTCTGGATATTTCTAAACCCTTCCTGTGCTTGTTAGTAATAATCTGTTTGAGAAACAATTTTTAGTCTAGTGTGATAAGCTAATATTTAACAGAATTTGACCAGGGCATGACTGTGTCTTGCATCCGAAGACTGCTTCTATACTGCGTAATTGTTTTAAAATTTTTTATGAAATACGCGGCTGTCATCCTGTCTGCAGTTTGTTTCATGTTCTTCATTCTGCACCATCGTATAGTAAGCGAAATCTGTCCCTTGCAGGTTAGATTTATTAACTACGTGTTGGCGATCGGACCTGTAAAACGCAGTGTCGTTTTCACACTATGTTAGTGTGTCTCCGTGATGCAAGGGAATGTCATTTACGTTTTCAGCCCCTATTTATATGCAACTGACTCACATTGCCAGCTATTCCCTTCGATACACATTTGTTTTTCATAGCCCCGTTGTCATTCCATGTAACGTTCATTCTCTCTACATTTTCCGGCTATCGAAGATGAGTTGACCGAAGATCTTAGAAAATTTGAAGTCCGCACCATAGCACTACGTAAATTGAAACCTCCTTTCTGGTTTACTAGGTTTTCTAGCAACTTTATTTCAATAATTATGCTGTTATAGAAACTGCACATGTACACATTGCTGTCCTCGTCGTGTTTCAGTTCACAATTTAATTCAGAACAGTACTCAGTGACAGCTAATTTTTCTGTTTTACTTAGGTGTGCCAATGGTGTTCCTTAGAATCTTCAACAGTTTTGGACAGCATAATTAATGAGTGTGGTGCCGGAAAACCAAATGGATGTTTCGATTTAATCCTAGCTTGGTGTCAGACACTCTGTTTATTAAGGTCTCATGATCCATCTCGTCTACCAGAGCTGAGAAAAGCTGAGAGAATGTGCCGTTTCATTGAATAACAGTCCGGGCTCTGAGAATGAAATTATAATTATAGGTTGTAGCGGACACAAGGAGTCGAACTTGTCTGCAGGGATTTTCTCTGCCTCGTGATGACTGGGTGTTGTGTGCTGTCCTTAGGTTAGTTAGGTTTAAGTAGTTCTAAGTTCTAGGGGACGGATGACCATAGATGTTAAGTCCCATAGTTGCTCAGAGCCATTTGAACCATTTGAGTCGAAATTGGATACAAACAGTGGCACCACATACATATCGGGAATCATATATCGGGAGTAGTTAGTGATCCCCTACATCCAGCGGTGGTTGGATGATTACATCCCTGAATCACGATAAAGTGTTGCAAAAGCATTTGACTTCCAGTTACGAATTAGGTAATGCTTTGCAATCACGCTTTTGTGCCCCCAGTAATCTTAGCATCCATCTCATTACACCTGTCACGTCGCAATATCGATTGTGGTAAACTTTCTACTTCCGATTTTTATTTTCTTTGCAACAGGATGCAGGTTTGTGTTACACTCGCCGAAACTGCCTTTTATCCTGACTAGAAACTGACTACTTAACTTCTGATGCTATAATTGCAGAAACAGTGGTCCCACAGTGGAAGCGGTATTGTTTCTTGAAATAGTTTTTTGCTCGTACGACAGTGTTATCATCCTCTCTACATTGCTTCATGCACCATGTTTTGGTGTTTTCCCCCCATGGGCGTGGATCTTGCCGTTGGTGGGGAGGCTTGCGAGACTCAACGATACAGATAGCCGTACCGTAGGTGCAACCAAAACGGAGGGGTATTTGTTGAGAGGCCAGACAAACGTCTGGTTCCTGAAGAAGGGCAGCAGCTTTTCCAGTAGTTGCAGGGCCAACAGTCTGGATGATTGGCTGACC
Organism: Schistocerca piceifrons; assembly: GCF_021461385.2. NCBI lineage: Eukaryota > Metazoa > Arthropoda > Insecta > Orthoptera > Acrididae > Schistocerca > Schistocerca piceifrons. The sequence continues at coordinate 155,287,904 of NC_060143.1, forward strand.
TGGCCTAACATTAACCAAAATGGCCTTGCTGTGCTGGTAATGTGAACGGCTGAAAGCAAGGAGACGTAATTTTTCCCGAGCGTATGCAGCTTTATGGTTAAGTGGAGATGCCGTCCTCTTGGGTAAAATATTTCGGAGGTAAAATAATCCCATATTTGGATCTCCGGGCGGGGACTACTCAGGAGACGTCGTTATCAGGAGAAAGAAAATGGGCATTCTACTTACTGGAGCGTGGAATATCAGATTCCTTAATCGGGCAGGTAGGTTAGTAAATTTAAAATGTGACGTGGATAGTTTAACGTTAAATATAGTGGGTATTAGGGACGTTCAGTGGCAGGAGGAACAAGACTTTAGGTCAGGTGAATGCAGGGTTATTAATACAAAATCAAACAGGGGTACTGCAGGAATAGGTTTAATAAGGAATAAAAAAATTGGAGCGCGGGTAAGCTACGACAAACAGCATAGTGAACGCATTAATGTAGCAAAGATAGACACGAAGCCTACGCCTACCATATTAGTACAAGTTTATATGTCAACCAGCTCCGAGGATGACGTAGAGATTGATGAAATGTGTGATGAGATAAAAGACGTTACTCAGATAGTAAAGCAGACGAAATTTTAATAGTCGTGGGTGACGGGAATTCGATAGTAGGAAAAGGAAGATAAGGAGAAGTAGTAGCTGAGTATGGAATGGGGGTAAAGAATGAAAGAGGAAGCCACCTGGTAGAATTTTGCACAGAGCATATCTTAATCGTAACTAATTATTCGGTCATGAATCATGATGATTGTACACATGGAAGAGGCCTGGAGACACTGGAGGGTTTCAGATAGATTATGTAATAGTAAGACAGAGATTTAGGAACCAGGTTTTAAACTGTAATACATTTCCATGGGCAGATGTGAACTCTGCCTACAATCAATAGGTTATGAACTTGAAATGAAAACTGTAGAAACTGTAAAAAGTAGGTAATTTAAGGAAATGGGACCTAGATACACTGAAAGAACCAGAGGGTGTAGAGAGTTTCAGTGAGCGCATTAGGGAACGATTGACTAGACCGGGAGAAAGAAATACAGCAGAAGAAGAATGGGTAGCTTTGAGAGATGAAATAGTGAAGGCAGCAGAGTATCAAGTATGTAAAAGCACGAGCGCTAGTAGAAATCCTTGGTTAACAGTAGAAATATTGAACTCAACTGATGAAAGGAGAAAATACAAAAGCGCAGTAAATGAAGCAAGCAAAAAGGAATAGAAACGTCTCAAAAATCAGATCCACAGGAAGCGCAAAATCGCTAAGCAGGGATGGCTAGAGGACAAATGTAAGGATGTTGAGGCATATATCACTAGGTGTAAGATAGATACTGCCTACAGGAAAATTAAAGCGACCTTTGAGAAAAGAGAACCACTTGTATGAATATCAAGAGATCAGATGGGAACATAATTCTAAGCAAAGAAGGGAAATCAGAAAGGTCGAAAGGGTACATAGAGCGTCTATACGAGGGCGATGTACTTGACGACAATATTACGGGAATGGAAGACGATGTAGTTGAAGATGAAATGGGAGATATGGAACTGCGTGAAGAGCACTGAAAGACCTAAGTCGAAACAAGGTCCCGGTGGTAGACAACATTCCATTAGAACTACTGATAGCCCTGGAAGAGCCAGCCCTGACAAAACTCTACCATCTGGTGAGCAAGATGTATGAGACAGGCGAAATACCCTCAAACTTCAAGAAGAATGTAATAATTCCAATCCCAAAGAACGCAGGTGTTGACAGATGTGAAAATTACTGAACTATCGGTTTAATAAGTCACAGCTGCAAAATACTGACCCGAATTGTTTACAGATGAATGGAAAAACTGGTAGAAGTTGACCTCGGAGAAGATCGGTTTGGATTCCGTAGAAATGTTGGAACACTTGAGGCAATAATGACCCTACTACTTATCTTACAAGATAGGTTAAGGAAAGGTAAACCTACTTTTCTATCATTTATAGACTTTGAGAAAGCTTTTGGACAATGCTGACAGAAATACTCTCTTTCAAATTCTGAGGGTGGCAGGGGTCAAATACTGGGAGCGAGAGGCTATTTACAGTTTGTACAGATACAAGATGGCAGTGATAAGAGTCGATGGACATGAAAGGGAAGCAGTGGTTGGGGAGAGAACAGCCTATCCTCGATGTTATTCAATCTGTATAATGAGCAAGCAATAAAGGAAACAAACGAAAAATTCGGAGTAGGAGTTAATATCCATGGAGAAGAAATTGACGAATGCCGATTACATTGTAATACTGTCAGAGACAGCAATGGAAAGCGAAGAGCAGTGGATCCGAATGGACAGTTTCTTGAAAGGAATATAAGGTGAACATCAACAACAGCAAAACGACGATAATGGAATGTATTCGAATTAAATCGGGTGATGATGAGGGAAATGATAGACTTACAGTAGTAGATGAGTTTTGCAATTTGGGGAGCAAAATAACTGATTGTGGTCGAAATAGAGAGGATATAAAATGTAGACTGGCAATTGCAAGGAAAACGTTTCTGAAGAAGAGAAATTTGTTAACACCGAGTATAGATTTAAGTGTCAGGAAGTCTTTTCTGAAAGTATTTGTATGTAGTGTAGCTATGCATGGAAGTGCAACGTTGACGATAAATAGTTTAGACAAGAAGAGAATAGATGCTTTGGAAATGTGGTGCTACTGAAAAATGCTGAAGATTTACTGATCAGGAGGTACTGAACAGAAATGGGGAGATGAGAAATTTGTAGCACAACTTGACTAGAAGAAGGGATCGGTTATTAGGACATGTTCTGAGGTATCAAGGGATCACCAATTTAGTGTGGGAGGGCAGCATAGAATGTAAAAATCCTAGAGAGAGACTAAGAGATGAATACAGTAAGCAGATTCAGAATGATTTAGGTTGCAATAGGTACTGGGAGAGGAAGAAGCTTGCACAGGATAGAGTAACATGGAGAGCTTGGCTCAAACCCGTCTCTCCTCTGAAGACCACAACAACGACAACATGGGATAAACCTGATTTCCTTCGTACAGTCGGAATGTTCTCTGTGTGTGGTGTGTTTTGAGAACACCAATGCTCAATTGACAAACTACTCCACTTAACACTATAGCTACTTCTGTATTACAGAAATAAATTTTATGAAATTGATGACGAAACATAGTTTCTCAGTTTAGCAGTACATCACACATGTCCTGCTCGTGGGGACGGTTGCCTAGTATCAGTCTAAGAACCATGATATCAATGTAGCAACTTTAGCTTTCATTTTCATACTAGGCATGATTTTATTAGTAGGGTAAAAACTAATATTCTGAAGCCAACAAAAGCTGAAATGGAAGATTCTTTTTATTCGACTTACTTAATCATACACAATATACGTTAGGGGTTCCTTGGTTAATTAGTTTCGAGCCGTGCTGACTTCAGAGCATCATTCAAAGATGATAAAAACCTTTTGTTTTCCAGCCCATACATGTACAACCTGGATTACTAATATCAGTCGTTGTTTTCAGATAACAACATTACACTTGCTAATACAATAACACGTCTCGGTTCCTCCGCATGTCATGCTACGTCAGCTGCACATTGTATTAGCAAGTGTAATACATTGATCTGAATACGCCAATAGTATGCTGAAACAAGTAATCAAGGCTACGTATGCACACTTCCCGACAGCAAAATAAATCTTTTAACACATTGTAATTACTATTTTTCCTCCAATGGTCAATAAAACGATTTTTAATTTCCATCTTCAGGGATATAGCTGCGTGCTGAGTCGAGAGTATCGGAAGAACACCCATGTTACTGATAAAAGAATGCCTCCTTCGTAAGGGAGGTATGAAAGTAATTACCAATCCATACCAATATTTCAGCAGCATTGTCTTCCTGCAGAAGGTCGTTTGCATACCGCGACTGTACCCAAAGTTAGGGGTAGTTGATGATAATTATATACTGTATCGGGATACCACTGCTCAAATGGCTCTAAGCACTATGGCACTTAACATCTGAGGTCATCAGTCCCCTAGACTTAGAACAACTTGAACCTAACTAATCTAAGGACATCACACACATTCTTGCCCGAGGCAGGATTCGAACCTTGGATCGTAGTAGCCGCGCGGTTCCGGATTGAAGCGCCTAGAACCGCTCGGTCACAGCGGCCGGAAATACCACTGCATGTACGGTGTGCTGAAGACCGCTACTGTAGTCTGAAAAAGATAACTGTAAGGATGCTTGTCACATTTTTACGAATCTGTGGTATAGTGTGAAGGATACACAAGTAACAACAAAGGCTCTCATATCGTGATAGCAGCAAAATTCGTGTTGCAGACGGTTGAAGAACGCGCTGTTGCTACTACGACGCCCCTTCATTTGCTATAATACGTTAACGTCAATGCCCACACGAGGAAAAAAGGAACACATAGCATTGAAGTCATGTACAGGACACCACTTATTAAGATATCTAACAACGTTCTGTGAAAACCAGCGGAAAAATTGTGCACTAGGAGAACCGTTACTGTTGAACACCGAAATAGTACTGGAGATTTTTCACTATAATTTTCAGGTCATCTGCACTATAATAGAAGAAAAAGAAAACTGATAATGCTGATTAAAAGCGTCTGCAGTGCTTGTGGCAAGGGGGGGCGGGGGGACATCGTCACTCATTAACGAAAATTTTAATTTCTTCTTGCTGGTCTTGTAACAGTTCCATTTATGCTTGTTCTGTAGTTAGTTCACACACTTTCACAGGATCTCATCACCAGCGTTGTGATGGGGTCGGTGTAACACATTTCACTGAACTCAACAAAATACAATGAAAGTACTGATAAAAGTGTGCTAACAGTATGCATGTAGAAGTCCAGCAAGAACCAATACCTAAATCGGTAGCAATAGTTGTAGCAAGGGCTGCTTTCTGTTCGCATTCGAATATTACCAAGATGAAGAATGCAGCTCGGATCTACGGATTGGAGTGTCTCCACAGGCATTGTAGTTAATAATTCATGCGATGATATTGCTTGACCTAAAGTTCCAAATTTCTACAGACAGTGCTGAGGCTGGTGATGGTCGTAGTGCCGCGTACGGTAAAGTCTGTTAACGATATTAATGGCGGTACTGTACTTACTGGAGGCATTCCTAACAGAAATTAATCAAAATTCACTGCAAATAAAGGAATCTAATGAAGGAGTTCTTCGACAAGTAGGTATAGGAAGGCAACCACTTACAGAAGCGTAACGAAGGAATCTAAAAACATAGGTATTCTCAGTTACATAACAGTTCTTAAATATATATGAAGGAAAAGCGGTAGGTAAACGACCAAGTGGTAGTGCCTGGATATATTGCTTTGAATAATGGTATTCAGGAATTATAAAGATGACTAGTACCAGGAGGAAAACAGAACGACGTAGCTTGGACATTTGAATGTAACACACTTATCGCGTACTTATAGTCGAACTGCCACGTGCAAAAAAGTTTACGTTTCTCGGCAACCACTTCCAATAAATAAATCAGCAACAAGTAGTATGAGCTGTGTTGCGAATTTTTTTTTCATGTATCCCAGCGCTTTATATAAATTCGAGTCGTTTGATTACAGTGCTAGAAATTTTCGCAAGTTAATTGTGACTGCTGAGCAGCCAAGCAGAATAATATCCGAAATAAACTATGATAGCTAGTGGCTCCAATTGCACGTTACTAACTTTTATGCTAATTTGATGAAATGGATGAGATTTCAGAATGGGCCGTCGAGACCCATACGTCACAACATTGACTATTAGAGTAGTTCATATGTTCCAGCATAGATCCTAACAGAGTCACTGGAGGCATGATTGTTGTTCTCCATGGTCTGCAAGTTCTTAAGTATTCTCCTCATACCAGTCACGCGCCCACAGATACAGAAATAGAAAAGGATGAAATTCGATGACTGACTGGAGCATACTAAAGGACAGTTTCGTGAAAACCACTAGTCGAAGAAGGTGTTTAAGTTTTGACTGGTGCACTCTTATGTAGCAATCACCCAACCGCTATAACGAAAAATTTATTACAGAAGCCATGACAGTGGGTTCACAGGAACGTCAGATACACATTGAACCTGTGGTACTATGTCTAAGCGACAGGTCTCCAGAAGCAGCCACCAGAATCTCAACACACAAATTCAGGCTGAGCCTGGGGTGAGGGAGGGGAGGTGCAAATGGTTTGCAGCCACATGTCTTTTGATTTCGGAAAAGTTTTGCCGTCAATGGCACGATTCAGCTTTACGGTGGGCATGAAAGCTACCAATCCTTCCAAAACTATACTCATACAAAGTTACGAAGTCGAATTATGCTCTGAAATATACTCCCAGACAGTGAATAAAACCCATTAATAATACTATCTGTGGAATAGCAAACAGGAGAAGCAAACCTCACGCAAAGTGAAACTAGAGGGATAAGGGTGGGGGGGGGGGGGGCGAGGGGAATTACTGTAGTAAGTAACACAACACAACTGAATACTTGAACGTGAACTGCAAACCTGACAGTACACAGCCCCATAGTGCGAAGCCAAACGTTTTGTCGTCCTTTACCTAGACCTTATGTGGTGAATTTGATGATTTACAGTCGTTGTCTCCGCCACTGGATATCTCAGAGAACTGCTTCAGATCCAGTTTACCTGGGCTGTTCAATTATTTTATGAAAAGTAAATGCAAACGTGACATACATGTGCAACGTACTCCTGATGAAAATGGAAAGTAAATTTATGAAACACGATTCCCACGAAACCTTGCTTAAAAATTCCGAAATAAGAAGAAAATTATACGTGATAGAATTGGTACATCGAACAAGAATCTGTAAGATAACGAAATTGCAAATTAGAATCGTATGAGAAACACTGAATAATACGTAATCAGATAGGCCTCTGCTGCTATGGGAAAACGAATAAAAATATCTAACGACCCTTCCGAACATCATATCATAGAACTACAAAACATTGTCGCGAGTGAGAGGAGTTGTCTGTAGGTAAACTGAATTTACAAATCTTTAACACATCGTCTGACTTCCATCAACATGTGCTTCGAAGCAACTGAAAACGAAAGAGGAGACCCAGCATTTTGCACGTGAAGTCCGTAAGTAAAAGATAACGTGAAGAAGACACGATTTTACAGAACGTGAATGTTATGATGGATCCCACCCATATGAATACAACTGAAATGCTCGTAGCTTGATGTAATCTCACCATTAAACCGAAGATTGATTATTAAAAAAAGCTTCTGTGATAATAACCTATTTGCTGCTATTGTAAATAATTTATTAAATGAGTGATTTACAAGAGAAGCCTAGCAGTTATTTTTGAAGATGTCTTGTTATGGCTCCAGTTGTCCTCATACAAGATAAATGTGCGAACGCTTCTGCTACAGCGCATTGACCAGGATAAAGAATGAGATGAAAGTGTCTTTGTAATTCAGGAACAAGATAAAGTCAGTCGAATGATGCACGCCTAGCGCTTCCACTGCTTGACTCGTGTCAAAGTTTTGGCTTCGTGGCGAAAGAATACAGTACCTGCACTTTCCTGTGTTACGTAGCAGGTTTATTCTTAATCTGTCACGCAATGTACAGTATTTCAGAATATTATACTCTCAATCCTTTGATCAGCGTAGTTATTCTCCTACACTGCTGCTTCGTAACTGCAGATTATGTTTGGTACCCCCCGCTCCCCCCAGTGGCTGTGCTACTTAATGCCTATTTTCGCCTCTTATTGCAACGGAAGGCCCTGCGGAATTGAGAGCCTATGAGCTGTCAGGAAAAAAATAAGAATTTCTTAATTTCTTAAAACAAACGAGTAGGGTCGTAAACTTGTTAGCTCAAGGCTAAGTTTCAGCCTCATGTAGTCGCCACACACACACTGGACGGTTCTCGTGGACAGCTACCTACCATAGAAAAACGCAGTGCTGTTCGAAGAACCCTTTTAGAAGCATAAAAAATTGTAACCAGATGTCTCTTCCCAGATGCAAGCGTGAAATCCGCCCTTGCCTCAGTGACCTCACCTACAACTAGCATTTCCTTTGGTTTAAAGCGTTATTTTCTATAGAGCACGCAACTGTTCATGCTCGTCACTATGGAAGCTCTCTTGTTTGTCAGCTTCAGAGTCGTTTTATGAAATGGAAGAAGTCTCTTTGCTTCTTCCTCACGAAATCCACATGAGTATGCGTTTGTTTAATCTTATTAACAAAATTTTACCACACGGAACTAGCTATGCCTACTTCAAATGGCCGGCGAGATTCCTGGTCTGACAGAAACCGTGAGTTTCAGAGCCTTAAGATAAAGAAACACTTGCTTTTAGGACATGGTGGAGTAGACACTTGCTACTAGGAAATGGGGGAAAATGTTTTGCTGCTAAGAGAACACTGATGATGGTAGATCATCGAGTAAAGACATGTTACTAAACGACTGAAGAGACGAGCCTTGTTGTGGCATAGAAGGATGTCAATACGAACAGAGAGCTGACCACAGAATCTCCAGTCTCTCTGTCGCCGCCTTCTGTATTCACGCTACGTCAATTTGGTAAGATTGGACAAAATTGCAAACACTGATGCGGTAAGTATGTGAAGTTAATTCACTCCCTTCAGGATCGAGTCGTACAATTTTATCGTTTCGCAGCCAGCTAGCTGCTCCCCTTGCGTATTTTGGTGAGATTTCAGTTCATACGCATTTTCCCTTATTATTTCTGCAATCAACTGACCACTCTTGCAGTCACTGATCGAATCCGCGAAATATTCCCATAAATATGCTCCTAGCCGGCCAATCTACCCGTGCCAACGTTAGATTTTAGGATTGTACCCCCTTTTCCAATTTTTAAATGCCCATTCAATTACTTTGATGGGTAACTCTTACGCTGATGTTTACAATAACAAGCTGTTTGATATACTGATCAGTTGTTTCTCTTACAGATACATGATCCCACCTCTAATTAATATATCTATGTGTGTGCTGTTGTGTTTATATTTTCATGCTTGATTGAGCAAAACCTATTAATTACCGTTTCACTAAGACATCGCCATTTGCGTGACTTTATCATTTCCCTTAAATTAATGTGCTTCATCATATAGTGTGCTTTCCTTCTCTGAATGGCGTCAGACTACAGCATCCTAAAGGTATGCTACACACGACAACCGACGCCTCACATCTGAAATTTTTTGGAACATTTGGTTTGGCAGAGATACATCGCTCTCGCAGAGGCGATTCCCGACTGAATCAGGAAGTGACTAATTCAGTGCACGGTTCACCGAAGCATGAAAAGCACTAGTTACAAGAAGGCCGTCTTCGCATTCACATGTATACTGGTTAAGTGACAGTATCCTTGAATGGTGGAGACATCCGAAACAAACCAGGGCCAGACAGTTCCCACATACACGTTGCTGCTGATTCGGTTCAAATGGTTCAAATGGCTCTGATCACTATGAGACTTAACATCTGTGGTCATCAGTCCCCTGGAACTTAGAACTACTTAAACCCAACGAACCTAAGGACATCACACACATCCATGCCCGAGGCAGGATTCGAACCTGCGACCGTAGCAGTCGCGCGGCTCCGGACTGAGCGCCTAGAACCGCTAGACTACCGCGGCCGGCTGCTGATTCGGTTTGTAGTTATTTTCACAGAGGATGTTCCACACTATCACCTGGCTACCTAACAGTAATTAGGCTTACCCTTGGTGCTGATACGGAAACCACTATGGACATTTATGATACGTTTCTCCTCAGCAGGTGCACCTACATCATGTAGCTGCCCACCACAATCACTCTTTCCTGCGAATTTCCCTGTCTCACTTAAATGCTAAAGAGACTGAACTCCGGAATGATAACCACACGTATCCTGAGACTAGTTCATTGCCCTGATTTGTTTCTTATTGTCACCGGCCATTTTCTGTAGTTTGTCCAAAGTGTTCAAAATCAACTTAGTCTTTTTTTTGTGATCTGTCAGTGTTGACCATTCCGTTACTCCGACTGGAACACTGCGATCTGTAGTCACATACACGATTGCTTACACTTTGTAATTCCATTCTTATTGATACATTATGTTTCTTGTCTGTTCCTGTGTACTCAACTGTTCTCCAAACATGTAATTTCTACCATCTGGTGGTGTTTTGCTTTTCGTCAGGTAACCTGTCTCACATTCGTACAGAAGAATTCCGACATCCACGATGGAAAACTTCATTATGGCCTGACTTCTCATTCATTTTTACTAGATTCTATAGATTCTACGAGTAATTTAACGGAATATTCCTGTTATGTTTCGAATAAATACTACTAGAAGCAGCACTCAACATGGGGCTATTTCCATAGTTTTCGAACTTCTGCTGGAAATGATAACACAGCAGCCTTCGTTACAGGAGGACAACTACAAAAAGCAAAAATATAGAAGGCATGAAATAAATCTCTGTTACCTGCTGCTGAGCTAGAGATTGTACTTAATTCTCTCTCTCCTTCGACTATAGTTTGCTGCAACGTGTGCAATACTCTGCAAATTAGAGGGCGGAGTTCCTAGAATCAGGGGCTGCTTTGTTCATGGAACTCGGCTAGTTGCCCTGACCTCTACCGGAGCTGTTTGGAGTTGCCTATGCGTTCCCCTGTATCCGGCATCAGCTACGAGAGGATGTTATCCAGACAACTGGAATACATTGCAGACTTTACACCAGCACGGTAGTGAAGCAAGATGAGCAACCTTCTGGCATGTTATATTTTACGAAAAAGTGTACTGTCTAGTTTTGAAGGACACCGCCATAATCCGACGAGTTAGTTGCAGCTGCAGCCACCTCTTGCAGCTCAGTAGCAAGGTTTGTCATTCTACCCAGTCCTATGCATATTGACCAAAGACCTAAACCACTTGACAAGTATCGTTTCATTGTCTCTTTTATATCAATTGCCTTTCTCCGTTTCCAATATTTCTTGATTTCCTAGTCAGTCACCTCTTCGTAATTTTTTGTTGTGAAGTTTTATAAATAGAATTACCAGTTTCGGTTCTACGAAACCTGTTCTTAATCTCTAATTTTACTGCCGGTAACCAGTCATAAAAATTTTAAAAAAATGTTGCTAATATGTGACTTTACAACGTTATCACTTGTAGCTGTCCCGAATAATGAGACATTCTTAGGATGGCTAATAGCCAAAACTTGTAAGTCTATTAAAAATTGCTATCAAGGCAACTAAATAGAAAATATGTACACCCTATGACCTGTCTCCAATTTGTCATTTTATGTCGGATTTGATTTTCTTGATACGCTACTCAAATATCTCCACTGATCCATTACTATGCTCTTCATTTATTTCTATTCTGCTTCGTTAATTTCCCCCATTTCAGTCCCATATATAGAAATACTTTAAACTGTTAACCACCCATTCGCCTTTTGGATTTACTTTTAGTAACATAATTCCATATAACAATATTTCATACAATTTTTGTGAAACATCTCGACTAAAACTGTTGACAATTTGTGATTCAGTGTAGCCTTCAATTGTTAATTAATCTGCTAAATGTTTGTGTGATTCAGTTGTTGTTGTTGCCTTCAGTCCTGAGACTGGTTTGATGCAGCTCTCCATGCTACTCTATTCTGTGCAAGCTTCATCTCCCAGTACCTACTGCAACCTACATCCTTCTGAATCTGCTTAGTGTATTCATCTCTTGGTCTCCCTCTACGATTTTTACCCTCCATGCTGCCCTCCAATGCTAAATTTGTGATCCCTTGATGCCTCAGAACATGTCCTACCAACCGGTCCCTTCTTCTTGTCAAGTTGTGCCACAAACCCCTCTTCTCCCCAATTCTATTCAATACCTCCTCATTTGTTATGTGATCTACCCATCTAATCTTCAGCATTCTTCTGTAGCACCACATTTCGAAAGCTTCTATTCTCTTCTTGTCCAAACTATTTATCGTCCATGTTTCACTTCCATACATGGCTACACTCCATACAAATACTTTCAGAAACGACTTCCGGACACTTAAATCTATACTCGATGTTAACAAATTTCTCTTCTTCAGAAACGCTTTCCTTGCCATTGCCTGTCTACATTTTATATCCTCTCTACTTCGACCATCATCAGTTATTTTGCTCCCCAAATAGCAAAACTCCTTCACTACTTTAAGTGCCTCATTTCCTAACCTAATTCCCTCAGCATCACCCGACTTAATTCGACTACATTCCATTATCCTCGTCCATTCCGTTCCACTGCTCTTCCAAGTCCTTTGCTGCCTATGACAGAATTACAATGTCATCGGCGAACCTCAACGTTTTTATTTCTTCTCCATGGACTTTAATACCTACACCGAATTTTTCTTTTGTTTCCTTTACTGCTTGCTCAATATACAGATTAAATAACATCGGGGACAGGCTACAAACCTGTCTCACTCCCTTCCCAACCGCTGCTTTCCTTTCACGCCCCTCGACTCTTATAACTGCTATCTTGTTTCTGTACAAATTGTAAATAGCCTTTCGCTCCCCGTATTTTACCCCTGCCACTTTTAGAATTTGAAAGAGAGCATTCCAGTCAACATTGTCAAAAGCTTTCTCTAAGTCTAAAATGCTAGAAATGTAGGTTAGCCTTTCCTTAATCTATTTTCTAAGATAAGTCGTAGGGTCAGTATTGCCTCACGTGTTCCAAAATTTCTGCGGAATCCAAACCGATCTTCGCCATGGTCGGCTTCTACCAGTTTTTCCATTCGTCTGTAAAGAATTCGCGTTAGTATTTTGCAGCCGTGACTTATTAAATTGATAGTTCGGTAATTTTCACATCTGTAACACCTGCTTTCTTTGGGATTGGAATTATTATATTCTACTTGAAGTCTGAGGGTCTTTCATCTGTCTCATACATCTTGCTGACGAGATGGTAGAGTTTTGTCAGGACTGGCTCTCCCAAGGCCGTCAGTGGTTCCAACGGAATATTGTCTACTCCCAGGGCCTTGTTTCGGCTGAGGTCTTTCAGTGCTCTGTCAAACTCTTCAAGCAGTATCGTATCTCCCATTTCATCTCCATCTACATCCTCTTCCATTTCCATAATATTGTCCTCAAGTACATCGCCCTTGTATAGACGCTCTATGTACCCTTTCGACCTTTCTGATTCCCCTTCTTTGCTTAGAACTATGTTCCCATCTGATCTCTTGATATTCATACAAGTGGTTCTCTTTTCTCAAAGGTCTCTTTAATTTTCCTGTAGGCAGTATCTATCTTACCCCTAGTGAGATAAGCTTCTCCATCCTTACATTTATCCTCTAGCCATGCCTGCTTAGCCATTTTGCACTTCCTGTCGATCTCATTTTTGAGACGTTTGTATTCCTTTTTGCCTGCTTCATTTACTGCGTTTTTATATTTTCTCCTTTCATCAATTAAATTCAATATTTCTTCTGTTACCCAAGGATTTCCACTAACCCTCGTCTTTTTACCTACTTGATCCTCTGCTGCCTTCACTACATCATCCCTCAGAGCTACCCATTCTTCTTCTATTGTATTTCTTTCCCCCGTTCCTGTCAATTGTTCCCTTATGCTCTCCCTGAAACTCTGTACAACCTCTGGTTCTTTCAGTTTATCCAGATCCCATCTCCTTAAATTCCCACTTTTTTGCAGTTTCTTCAGATTTAATCTACATTTCATAACCAATAGATTGTTGTCAGAGTCCACATCTGCCGCTGGGAATGTCTTACAATTTAAAACCTGGTTGCTAAACCTCTGTCTTACCATTATATAATCTGGTACCTTTAAGTATCTCCAGGATTCTTCCATCTATACAACCTTCTTTTATGATTCTTGAACCAAGAGTTAGCTACGATTAAGTTATGCTCTGTACAAAATTGTACCAGACGGCTTCCTCTTTAATTTCTTACCGCCAATCCATATTCACCTACAATGTTTTCTTCTCTCCCTTTTCCTACTTTCGAATTCCAGTCACCCACGACTATTAAATTTTCGTCTCCCTTCTCTGCCTGAATAATTTCTTTTATCTCATCATAGATATCTTCAATTGCTTCGTCGTCTGCAGCGGTAGTTGGCATATAAACTTGTACTTCTGTAGTAGGCATGGGTTTCTTGTCTATCTTGGCCACAATAATGCGTTCACTATGTTGTTGGTAGGAGCTTACCAGCATTCATATTTTTTTATTCATTATTAAACCTACTCCTGCATTACCCCTATTTGATTTTGTATTTATAATCCTGTATTCACCTGACCAAAAGTCTTGGTCCTCCTGCCACCAAACTTCACTAATTCCCACTTATTTAACTTCAACCTATCGATTTCCCTTTTTAAATTTTCTAACCTACCTGCCCGATTAAGGGATCTGACATTCCACGATCCGTAGAACGCCAGTTTTCTTTCTCCTGATAACGACGTCCTGAGTAGTCCCCGCCCGAAGATCCGAATGGGGGACTATTTTACCTCCGGAATATTTTACCCAAGAGGACGCCATCGTCATTTAAGCATACAGTAAAGCTGCATGCCCTCGGGAAAAATTACGGCTGTAGTTTCCCCTTGCTTTCAGCCGTTCGCAGAACCAGCACAGCAAGGCCGTTTTGGTTAGTGTTGCAAGGCCAGATCAGTCAATCATCCAGACTGTAGCCCCTGCAACTAATGAAAAGGCTGATGCCCCTCTTCAGGAACCACACGTTTGTCTGGCCTCTCAACAGATACCCCTCCGTTGTGGTTGCACCTACTGTACGCCCATCTGTATCGCTGAGGCATGCAAGCCTCCCCACCAACGGCAAGGTCCATGGTTCATGGGGCCGGGTGATTCAGTACATTTATTACTTTTTGATGTATTATCATTGGTCTTAGTTAAGACGTGTTACGTCTCCTTTGCATTCACTGCAAGAACGCTGCATCCAAAACTAATCTGTACTGAATACTGTGCAGATAAGTTGCATCTACTGCTACATTCCTGGAATTAGGGAGAAACTTTCGCTCTAGCACAGTTTTGGTCAAGCTTACGTTCAGGGGCAAACTTGATCGATTTATGAACCCCTCAAACTCTCTTTAACCTGTTCTTATGCTACGTGGTTTATGACTCCCTGAGGGTTGACTTATGACCTGCTATAGATAATCCACACTTTCAGAAACCATCATCCCTACCCCTCCCCCTCCTGCAGCCCTCTGAAAAACCACAACCACTCGCCCCTTCCCTTCAATAATAGGAGCGCATTTTAGATATCAAATTAATAATTCCCTTTCCATTCCCAATCTGGAAATTGGTGGAAATGGACTCAGTCTGTAGTGGAGAGGAAGGATCTCATGATACAAAATTGAAATCAATTTCAGTTACATAGCAGATGATATACTATTTATTTATAAAGATCAATTTACAGTGGTTGGTTATTTTTATTTGGCCGGAAAAGCTCATATACACCAACTACAGGTGCTAATTATGTAATTATACTGCTGTGAATTGGAAGCGTTGTCTTGTTAGAAAATTTTCGTATGTGTGATCACCTTCAGATGTATTGATCTACTGAGCTAGTTCCCAATGCCGCCCCTCCCAGAAAAAATTAGCGGTAAAAAGATTCAGTCTCTGCTGGAGAGGAAGGATCTTACAAAACGAAATTCAAATCAACGTCAGTAATATATTGAGGCATATTCCTTATTTAATCAGTTTGCGGGAGACAGGGCTTCCCCGTATGGGCAGAGCTCACATCTGCATCACCCCCCAACCCGTTTTCCATGACGCAGTAACTGCAAGCACCTAGCAACGGAATGAAGTGCTGTATAGTAGCCACCATTTCGGGATCTCCGGGTGTCCGGAAGCCGCCACGAAGGTCTAAACCACCCATAGTCCTACTTACAGATCACGATACTAAATACCACCTGCTCAAAACCAGATGTTGACATCCTCTAATCTCAAGGTATCAAACAAAGCATGAGCTGGGAGCGTTCTGTTGATCGGGATATTACAGTCGCTTCTTGTCTCGGTGTCTGAAGAGGCTATCTTCTGTTTGTGTGTATGAACCAACGTCTCCAAACACGCGGACGGAGGTTTACATCTCCCTATGAAGCACTGTCTTCCTACTGGCTAATGCCGGGAACAAAGGGAGAAGTGAGGCAATTTCGATGTCAAAAATAGAGGAAAATAGTTCATTTGCTGTACCCTGTTAAATTAATTGTTTAACGACTTATAGTAGTCAAATAGAACACTTAAAACACTCACCACCACCTTGCGATGATCCTTTCTCATAATAGAAAAATATTTTCAGCGTTTGAGTATCACAAGCAAACGTTATGCGAATCAAATAATTACATGTCCACCACAAATAGATCGTAGCACTAAATATATCTATGGTCTTGCATTCTATGACGTTTGAGAGTGCAGGTACCCTCCTGCACCGCAAAGTTTGTACTACACGCAGCAGGTGAATAAAATCAAAGCGAGCACACAGTCCCCGATCGGGAAGAGTGCGCCATTCGCCAAATGCTGCTTGCCACCATGGCGCCCTCTGCCACCGGCACACATATAGGCTTTGCTAACAGCTGCACACCCATGCCCCAGCATCCACATGCCTCCCCTACCGATTGTACAGAGTTTGGAGAGACTGTGACCAAACTGTCAACCAATCCATTTAGATGGGGTTGACTAACCGTCCAGTGCTAACATCCCTCAATTAGAGTCCTCTCATGCAAAACCTGTCCATCTGTTTCTGTCTCCAATCACCCAGCACACAGATCAGTTCCTTAATCCCTGATGCCCCGGGCAAAGCAGACAGATTGGCGCATTCTTTGTACCTAACCACCTATTCTAGGCTAAACGAATCCGTGACCTGCGGTCGCCGAATCCTTGTGATCACTCGTGCATCCAGCAGCGCCACAATGCAAGTCAAGCAGCAGCGGCTTGGATGCATATAGTAGTTCTAACCAATTCCATCTGACATCTGATATAGACGCCCCGCTCCCTTTGAAAAATCCGGAGTACACTCTCTGAGACGTGGATGCTGTTGACCATACACCTCGAATATCCCACGTGAAATGTAGATTTGTCCCTTTTATACCAATTATTTTCGGAGACAGAAGAAACTGGAGAAGTTGTAAATATCAGGTTTATACTATGTATCACTTTGTAGACTCGGTAACACATCAGATTTTATAACAGTGGTCATCTCTCCATGTGTAGATGGGTAATTTAAATTTCGTAAAAGATACTGCCACCACTAGAAAAGGCCTAATTAGCGCTTCTGCTCCCCATTCATAGCCATGGTAAACCACGCATCGCTTCCGCCCACGAGGTGGCACATCGTTGATATGAAACTAATAGGCTATTTAACTGAACTGATCATGAGAGTCGTTTTGTATGCCGAGTAATTTTTGGCAGTAATCGTCAGACTGGTAATCCCTGATGAAAAGACAATGTTCTTTTCGATGAACACTATTGACAACCAACATCTGAAGCTGACAGAAGATGTATTCAACTAGCGTCAACACAAATTTCGTGTAAGGACCGCAAAGACAAGATAGCGGAAATCTGCGCTCATCAGCAGGCAAGTAGACAGTCGTTTTCCTCACTCTGTTTTCAGGTGGATAGGAAAGAGAATGACTAACAGAGGTACAGGGTACCGTCCGCCACTCACCATATGATGGCTTGCAAATTAACCTACCTATCAAAATATCAGTCCCTCTATTTTTAAGCACACAAAACTCATTGAAGAATATTGTCACCGATTTATCCAGACACCAAAAGGCGCAACTTCTCCCACTAACTGTCTCTCGAAAAAAATCTTCCATTAGATCTTAATTTTCTCAATGCAGTCGCTATGCAAGACAAATATGAGAGGTGTAATTTGTTTGTCCATGACACTTAAAAGAACCAGCTTAGAGTTCACTTCTTAACATTCCTTTCATCAGATTATCACTTACCTACCGTATTCTAACGAATCTTCCAGTCTTCAATATAAAGCACTTAATTCGCATCATTCCAATGTCTAAGAGATATCCATGGTGGCAGATAGGAGCAGGGGAGATTCACTACTATGCACATTATATGTGGACTGCGCAAAGAGATTCACAAGCATAACATTTACAATTCATCGAAGTCGAATGACGATCTGTAGATATCACTGTGTACTTGTCCTAATCATCGTGTTACAGTTATCACCACAACAGACAATGTGTGTGAATTCTTAAGGGACCAAACTGATGAGGTGATCGGTCCCTAGACTTACACAGTACGTTAAACTAACTTATATTAACTTATGCTAATAACAATACACACACACGCCCGAGGGAGGATTCAAACTTCCGGCGGGAGGGGCCGCGCAGTCCGTGACATGGCGCCTCAAACCGTGCGACCACTCCGCGTTACCGCACTAGAAATACAACTGTGCTGTGGTGTCTGTGTCTTCATTGACAGCTCAGTCTCTCTCTCTCTCTCTATGTTTGTCTCTCTCTCTTCTTCTCCCTCTCTCTCTCCCCTCGTAATTTTTGTATTTCCAACGGAGTAAAACTATGAACTATAACAGCTTTACTAATGTCATCTAAAAGAGAACTCAATATGATTTTATTCCCTCTGCCTCTTTCGATATACTGGGAACAAAATACTTTCCGTGAGTTGACATCTCCCGTATGTGGTGACCCCTTAAATATACATGTATTGCTATACTGGAGCTGGCAACCAGTAATTGAATTCGGTTGCACGGACAAGTGTCAAGTTTTGTCATCTGTACAGCAGGAAGACCATGGTGACTATCACTCACAAAGGGAGGGTTCATTGGTTGTTGTTTCATAAGCAGTTTGATACATAGTTTTTTGCTGTAACACATCGAAGCGGTGTATGACTATAGCTGTATACACAGATATGCATTGTTTTTCTAGCATGAGTTCGAGGTATTTGCCACACACTAAACCGATATAACAAATTTTGATCCATTGGCTTTCACAGAAGGCTGGACATCACATGGTGTAAACTATGCTGCTCCCATAATTCACAGGATGAAATTTATTAGTAGGTTAATACTGTGTGCCACAACGAGATTCTGACTCAGAACCTCTGCCTTTCATGGGCAAGTGCTCTACCATCTGAGTTATCCAAGCATGTCTCACAACTTGTTATCACAGTTTCAGTTCCGCCAGTACCTCGCCTCCTACCTTCCAAACCTCACAGAAGCTCTCCTGCAGACCTTGCAGAGCTGGAACTCGTCGAAGAAATGGAAGAAAGGGTATTGCGGAGGCGTGTCTTAGCCACAGCCTGGGGAGTGCTAGTTCTGCAAGACCTACAGGAGAGCTTCAGTGAAGTTTGGAAGGTGGGAGACGAGGTACTGGAGGAATTGAAGCTGTGGGGATGGATCGTGAGTCATGCTTGGGTAGCTCAGATGGTAGAGCACCTGCCATCAAAAGGCAAAGGTCCTGGGTTTGAGTCTCTGTCTGGCACACAGTTTTCATTTGCCAGGAAGTTTTATATCAGGGTGCACTATCCTGTAAAGTGAAAATTTCATTCTGGGAACATACAGAATCTTTGAAGTAAAAGACAGAGGCGGTGTTTGTTATTGACAAATGTGTGGAAGACATCGCAGGATATGGAAACTTTAAGGATTTTCGGAGTTGCGCACTGTTTCCTCTACAGTATTACCTTCCACAGTGAAGGGGTAGTAGATGTCTCGGTGTGTCTTTCCGAAGAGCCAAAATACGTCTTTTGTCGACCATCTTCTGATTACAGGTCACGCACCTAAAGCTGTTCACTGTATCAACATTTTGCACACGGAGAAGAAAGACCGTAGATTATATGTTCTCGAAGAATTAGATGTTCTTAAACATTTTTCTCGAAATGATCAGCTACAATTACGTAATAGAAGCTTCTTCAATGGTATAAAGCCGTTACTTGATATTTGATTTCGTGTCCCCTCGAATCTATCTAAGTCGGTTCCTAACCTTTTGTTCATTAAATGGTTTATATTAGCTACATTTCATGATATTATATTAACTATATTGCATGTTATACCGTTTTTCTAATCGCTGAGTTATTCAGCTCCCTTTGTAATTCTGTAATGGCGATTTCAGCCTTTAAACTGTACTTCTAAGCTCTTATGTAGACAATTTGTTACCGTGTCTGCTACTTACACATAAAATATTACCTCTTACGTGATATATTAAATAATGTTCATCACAATATTTGTCTGTCTATATTTCGAATGTTAAGTAGCCTGTTTGTATTTGCGGCTACTAGATGGCACTTCTGGTGTAATGTTCACCTGCCTGCAATTGCTAATGCGGGCCCCTCAGTCTGATGCTACCGCACCTCGACGTGTGTGAACAGCCCATAATGGCTTGCGTTCTATGTTTACTATTTTAAAGTTGTGTGGCTGAAGCTTTATCGCTTGATATTTATTATATACGTGCCATGTAAGTACTATGCCTAGATGCTATTCAGTAGTTACACTTATAATCATTTTCTTTCCTATATCTTAGTACTTACGTTATAGGCCAGTTTAAATGTTTTATTTCTGATGAAGGCACTGTTAGAAGTGGCCGAAACGTAGGTCAAAAAGACTTCATTTTGCGACCGAAGGTTGTTATTGCTAATTTTTTTTTTGTGTGGATGTATGTGTTGCGTGTTTGCACTGGACAATTACCCAAATTCAAGTAAGTTGAACAGTTGACTGCTAGGTGACAGTCTCTCCGACCACTGAACATTCGGTAGGACAAGTGTGTGGATGCTAGGAGATGGACATGCAGCTGCCAGGCTGGGTGATATCTGTGCAGGTGTCTTCTGACCGGTGCCCATGAGACAATGCGACGTCCCTGCTGACGCCACTCGGTGCGACTGGGGCACGCAGCTGTCGACTCTTTGCAATCACGAGTTCAAAAAATGTCTCTAAGCACTCTACTTAGAACTACTTAAACCTAACTGACCAAAGGACATCATACACATCCATGCCCGAGCAGGATTCGAAACTCCGACCGTAGCAGCCACATGATTCGGGAATGGATATTTTCACCTGAGATGTTTAGTGGAAGCAGGAAGTGGAGAAGGGTGCTTGTGTTCTCAAATGTCAGTTCATACTAGTCCTTAGACATATTTAGTGCTATTTGTGGCAGAAATGTAATTATTTGATTTTCATGACGTTAGTGTGTGACAATTAAACGTAGAAAATATGTTTCTGTTATAGTTGCTTAACTATTCAGTTAGTATGTCTTTTGTTTCAATTGATCAGTTTTTTAGTCTCTCTTTCTTTTATGTTTTTGTCTTTTTATCTTGAGTAGAGAAGAAGGATCGATGACAGATATTAGTCCCGAATCATGAGGACGAAAGAACTAGCAGCGTAAAAACAAAGAAAGTAAACCGTTAATTAACTCGGGTACATCGTAGGCTTCAGCTACCTAACAATGCAAAGAGTGCTATTTCCCCATGAGGTTTCTGTGTATACATACGTTTTTGGGTGGGTTTCTCCTTTAACAAAACACAATATTGTTTTTCATCCCAAACTTGTTTCATTGGAGTTGCAGCATCATCAGTGGGTTATTATTTGTGGCTCTTTACCACGTGGTGTGGTTTTCCTGAGGTATCATGCTTTTATAGAACCTGTTTCCTTTCACAGTTCGTCATGTTTTCTTTATTCCCCATCCTCTTCACTGTGAAGTTCTGTGTATTGAGCTGTCGCTGTCACTGTCACCCACTCAAAAACATATGTATTGTTGAAGCAAACACTGACAAAGGAGCTTCAAACTCAAGATGATTAATCTCTCATTCTGATACCAACAATGTTATACAATCCTTTGCTCTGTCTCCAGAGCACTATGTCTATGACGCGTGTGTTTTGCCTTTCATGGTTCTGTTTGAAAGTTTGGTTTATTTTACTCTGATAATTAATTTAATGCCTTCATCCCTAACTGACAATACAAAACTATCTTGAGCTTGCACAAGATCATTTATTTTCACCACTTCATCATCAATTTTACAATTAACCGCTTGCTTACATTGATCTAATTTTTTACCAATTCTTTACCCTCATGTTCAATTTCTTTCTCACAAGCCCATAATCTAGTTTTTTGAGGATCAACGCTGGTCTCTAAACGTTTCAACTTACGATTAATTTTTGTTATCTCCTCACTTCTGGCTTCTATTTTCTCAGCAAATATTTTTTGTCATTTCTTTAATTCATCTGAACCATTTTTGATACTTTTTGCCCTTGTTCTAACTTTCCTTTCAACATTTTTTAAAATTCTTTTGCCTCTGTTATATATTTTCTTCTAGCTCTATTTTTAATTATTTTTGCCCAGATACTCTCTCCAATGATATTTCAATCATACTTTGATTATTATCTTGTGTAGGAAATGTGTCAGCTGAAGCTGTTCATGGCCTATTCTATGTGATGTACTTTTTCATTTATTAGTAATTGTTGTGTCAGAGTCATCATCTCTGACATCACCATTCAACTTATTTAACTTACCATTAACATTCATCTCATCTATATCAGAACCCACCTCTCCAATTTCACTATTGCTACTTTCGGAAATTATGTTTTCTTCGAACACTTCAGTTTCTACGTCAGATGTTTCTGGCAAATAGCGATCATCCATTTGGTTTTGTACACTTTCCTCATCTACTACTGAATCTAATTTTTCCTGTACATTCTCTATTACTGACTTCAGGTTAATATGCTCTTTTCTTATATTACTAATTTCATCTGGCATGCCCTATAACTGGCTTGCCTCTTCAGTTGCATTACCCTGAGATACACTGCCTCTCTAATTCTAAGACTGTACCACATTCGCTTTCCTCCGACATTTTGTTACTAAAGAAATCATTGCAAAAAAATTAAAAATATTCTTAATAATCCCTATGGTTGTCAATACTAGCTTCCTCTCGCTAGTTGTAAAGTGATTAGCACACACACTACATACTTCTCCTGCCATTTGCTGCTGCTCGCCACATTATTTTTGTCGCGTTGGGTGTCTTCGTCTGCCGTTGTTAACCACCGGGCTATCTATGCCGTTCGCCGCCTGCTGACGTTGGACTGCAGCAGGTGGAGGCGACAGGTGTGTCTTCAATGTCATGCACCTCGCCTGCTGTAAGCTGCTCTGCTAACTGCTCACTGAAGCGTTGCTTCTCGTGGTTGTGAAATAAAACGTAATCCCTTTGGACAGCGCACACACTTACAACTTTACACTTCTACTTCGCGTTTTCACTTCCGTCTGCGCGACTCGGATTAATTAGCGACATTTATAAATTATGTTGCCTAACAGTTCAAAGAAACTTACAAAAGTTCAAATAGGATATAATTTCATAGTTCACACAGTATCGCCTTTTTTCTTTTTCACTGTTCATACACTACTGATTCGGGCATTTTATGATAATCATCATGTTCTCACTATGATTTTCACATCCCACACAGTTCACAGTTTTCGTTAACGGATAGCGCTCTCTTCTTTGGATACACGTTACTTGCAAGGGATGCCATGCATAAATTATGTGTCCCTTTTGAAGTCAGATCTGTAAGCTGGAGAGATCTGGAGAGACTGAATAAGAGTATCTGACCGTTCATTCCACCAACCTGTCGTCATCAAAAATTGTATCCCCAGCGCAGAAGACAGCTCACTGGTCGTGGGATCTTCTTCGGCGGCGGCTGCTTCGCTGTCAGTTCCAACCTGTGATTGTGCTTTTTGCGGGATGCCACTTACCCATGTTGGTCTCTGCATCTACAGGTCTGTACTACTGTCAATGATGGTAGGCAACACTTCTCATTAATGTATCCTGTTTCGTTATTATTCAAATATTCACACATTTACACTATCTTTTACAACACTTGACATAACTTTCTTGACTGTATGGTGACTTTTCCATCCAACTTCCGAATTATGATACACATGTCCAGCTCTCCTGCAGGTACTAGACATAGTATTACTTATTCACAACTAATTTACGTGCGATACAGAGTACAAGATGTCCGGCTCTGAAGAACACCCGAAACAGAATGACAACAGCATATTCACATGTAACTAAGGCACGATACTGAGACACGTGTCCGGCCGTCCAGAACGCCCGAAACAGAGTGACCAGCCCAGCCGAAGTACTTCGTCCCTCAGGTGCGCCAAAGCGACTCGGTGTCCGAAGCACTTGGGTTGGAATATCGTTACTCTTATATTTCCTTAAACTAGTGAAATTTAATAAACAAAAACGATAGACTCGTAGGGTAACAATGAGATTTTCTCATACTAAAAGCTGGGTTAAATACAATGAAAAATATATAAGTAGTTAATGAGAGAAGTTAGGCGTTTTGGTGCCTAGCTCCCGAACGTGACGAATCACAAGCAAGTTCAGTACAATTGGAGGACTCTTCCACTTTTCGCTTGTATCTCACTTCACTTTTGCATCACATACTACTTCACGTGTATCAAGCTGCATCAAGGAAGACTTGTAGCAAAATAAAACACTGGCGGCCACAGCCAGGAATATCACACTGATATGACGTAATAACGGTATATATGAAATTTTACAACTTTAATTCATTATAACACAAAGCGGAAATATAGATAGTACAGAAGATAAATACAGTAATCCACAGTCAAATGGTGGTTTACTCTTTTGAAAAATGTTGTATGACTGCGGCTCAACACAACCGAAAAACTTTTTCCTGC
Organism: Schistocerca piceifrons; assembly: GCF_021461385.2. NCBI lineage: Eukaryota > Metazoa > Arthropoda > Insecta > Orthoptera > Acrididae > Schistocerca > Schistocerca piceifrons. The sequence goes on from NC_060143.1 coordinate 155,312,472, forward strand.
AGCGAATCAGCCATATGTGGGAGCATTTTAATGTAGTATCTATGTTGGGTGCATACACAACGTCGCGAAAATCGTCTGATTGATGCAGGAACTTTCTAATAATTTCAGGTGTTTATTTTACGTTTGCGCTTTAAGTTTTTGTCGGACAGCAGGTGCTAAAATTTATGACCCACTTCAAAATTTACACTTTGTATTGGTGCATTTAAAATATTTGAAATTATTAAATTCTCAGAGTTTTGTCATGCATGTTTTTCTATGTGTTAAAGCAGAAATTATTAAATTAAAGTTTATTACAAGATAAAACATTAACGTCATTGCCGTAGTTCTGGTACTCCTCTTTGAAAGATGTGTCACACATGGGAATACAGTCCTAGTAAATTGTAAATACTTGTAACAGCTTCTGATTCTTGTTGTAATTGTAATTGTTCCTTTAATATTACAAAATACAAACAGAAAAACCAACATCATCACTTCCGATATCAATGTCTCTCTCATATGAAAAGGGTCTGCCGTTCGTCTACTGCCTCCTAAATACAAAGTAGTTCCCATGGACTTACATTTGTTATCATCTCATTCCGTACATACGTTAGTGTCAAACTATAAAACGAATCGTATCGTTTCAACATGAAATCCCTTTTGGGAGATATCTCCGAAACTGTAGGTACATTTTCTGTTCCTCTTTCTCTTCCTCTTCCTTTTCTTCCCTCTACTCTTACATCCTAAAATTTTTTTAGTGAAACCTGTTTCACAGTAACGTAGCCAATTACGGTTTTTAAATGTTTTCCCCGTTGATTCAATGTGTATGGACGTATATAAATCATTTTTGAAACTCTTCAGGATTTCCCGGCGAGGCGTTATCATGTTCCTTAATCGGGTCTCTGCCGGTTATTCGCGTCTTTCATGCGCAAATAACCGACAGAAACCCGATTGATGAACACGTATCATTTTTGTTTCATTGATCAGTACATCCTTAAGGTGTATTATATATAAGAAATAAGATTACTTAGTACATGTTTACAATAAAAGTGCATAATATCATCCCCTCCACCGATCTGAAGTAAACAGTCATCATGGAAGTGTAATAAATCAGAAAAACTCTAACATGTAGATATGTTATACATTAAAGTGCATAAGGTAATTTTTACGCTATTATAGGCACATGACATAGAGCAGAATTTCAGTGTACAACATGCATTTACATTGGTAACAAAAGTGCAATGAAGATGCACAGGAGTCAGATTTTACGTCACTCACATTTTTGATAATACATACATCTATTGATTCTGCTGAGTAGGAGTCCACCAGTAACGTTATTGGTAGTGAAACTCTTTATAGGTGCTGTAAAAACATTGAAACCATGTTTCCCTAATAATCAGACCATTTCGGAAGACGAGCAAATGATACTGCTTCGCAATGGAGAGTATTTTTATTGCTGGTATTGATTTCATGAACTGAAGTGTTGGTTTGAATGAAGGCAGCGTTATTTATGACGAATTTGATGAAGCAGTTGTTAGTATCCCCAGTTCTTTGAACAGACCTCTGCAGGACATTCCTGAGGTGATACTACAGAGCCTGAAATGAAGCCTATGTATAAGGAAGGAGTTAAAGAAATAGCAGCAATCTTCATTTAAATTTCTCTTTTGCCAATGTTCTCGAAAATTTTAGATAGTGTTTGTATCCTAGAGGCTTCTTAACCAGTCGACTGCAAGTAACATACTCTGAAAATCATAGAACTTGTAAGGGAATCCTATATTCAGCAAGCTATTTACACATACATCGGGAATGTACTTAATTTGTTAGATAATAAACAGAGGCTGCCGGTGTACCTTTGTGTAATGTGTCAAAGGCTTTTGACAGTGTAACTCAGGATAATACTACTGAGTGAATTAGCTTTTTCCGACAGGATGTGCCACAAAATGTTTCAAGCCGTACCTCTTTGAAAGGCTATTCATTTGGACAAAATTTTATTTTATGCCATCAGTCATCATACAGCTGGAAACTAATTACATATGGTGAACTTCACTCTTTCTTGTGGATTAATAACGTTTCGTCCGTAATATTACCTGATTCTAGGTTTGCTTTGATTATAGAAAATAGAAATATTATACATCAATTAAAGTTTGTGAAAGACTGTTAATGTGTTTTTAATGGGTCCTACGCAATTCTTCCTCGAAAATCTGAGAAAACACACTGTATCCAATGCAGAACTTTTAAGATATTTGTACCCTGAATATCTAAAAAAGGCTAAAGAGGGTGAAAGTCTCACACTCTTAACATAATATCATGCTAATGAATTCAGTGTGGAGGATGATACCACAAAACAGCATTACCACCTGAAGAGTGTCATTTGATGTGAGCAGACATAGGTGACATAAAAATTAAAAAGACAGCATATTAACTACGTAGTGCGAAATTAAGAAGGAAATCACACTTAACGGTTTCTTGTCAGAAATCAGAGTCAGAAATTAATTTTTGTTCATGCTTGATTACCGAGGTATCTCAGTACTTTTATAAGCACACTCCACGGTATCTTCGGGTGGTAATATGCGTGACTTTCATGAGAAGAAGACGTGGTCTATAAAATAAAGTGTAAACTCACTCTTCATGTATTTTAGTATATGTTTCTCTTTAGAAAATATATGTCCAGCTATACACCATCAATAGTGTATAGTGGGATTTTTCTGAAAATGACACACAGTTCAAAAGGAAACGGTCTAGAAATTGCTTTTAAGAGAAACTATTATGTCCGACTCTTAGCTCTGTATTTCGTATGTGCGATTTGTAAGGTGTGTTATATCGACAACAGAGGGCTGGCGACGAGAAAATTAAATGCGGACCGCGTCAACCATAATCAAATGGTAAATACTTAGAAACCGATAAAAACCGCCTGGAACACCATTTCACAGAGTTTAAGGTAAACAATTCTGGCATTCCAAAAATCTGTATTTTTATCTTAGTCTTTGCATGATGAACTTCGTGTAATTAGTGAGCTAAGTCAGTTTAAGAATATTTATAAAATGTCTTCTAAACAATATTATGATAGTAGAAAGTATGTACTTCACTGCCGTGCCGAATTTCAAGGGCGAGTAAAACATAAAAATTACATTTCACCGTGAAGTATCGAGCCAAAGTGTTTATGCAGACACTGTAATTTCACGTGTTCGGAAAATTTATGAAAGTCACTATACGTAGAGTCTATCACACGAGAGCATAGCGAACGCTGTGCTCCCACAGAGAAATACACAGATTTTGCTTCTATAAGACTAGCCTTTACACATTTTACAGACTATGTAAAGTTCTGAGTTTTCCTGTCATAAAGGAAAACATTATCATGTTCTTATGACCTTATCCTAATGTTATCAAAAGTAGTTAAAGAGGGTTGTCTGGTTCTTAAAAGCATGAAATCGACCAAGAGACGTGACGAGAGGATAATTATTGACCTGTTGAGAAAACCTTTACAACGTAGGAAACAGTGGCACTACGATTTAGATTGTAAGTCCCTTCTAGGTTCGACCAATACTTCCGCGGTTTTTCACACTCCGCGGAGTCCTTTTCTGTCCTGTGTAGATCGTTTGGTGCAACTTGGTAATCAACGGACGGCGCACTAAGTGCTTTTGTAGTACAGCACCAATCGAAAACACTTTAATCTCACCGCTGAAATGATAAGTGCATCCAACACAAAAGTTACGAAATTCTGAAGCAAGTGAAACTAGGATATTTGGTAATGATTAGTAACGTTCGAAGAAAATTATCTCTTTTCTAGCTCATACGGGCACATCAGCAGCTCAAATTAACTGTGAAACGAATGGGAACATTTTCTCGCCAGTCCTATTATAATCTTATTGAACTTTATAGTAACTATATGAAAAATGGCAAATTCATATGAACATCAGAAATGAAAATGTTACGAAGGAAGTGTCCGACTTTTTCCTTGTATACTGGAAGTGGATAACACAGTATAGCTATATTCTGCGTATATGGTACTGAAACCGACAAGAAAGTTATATTATTTCTCCTATGGTGCCAATTAAATAGTTGGACACCCCTTTTGGTTTACGGTGTTACTCCAGAACTAACATGAAGTATGCAGAAACTTATATTTACGTGCAACTTGCCAGTGTGACATGATTTGGAAGAATACACCCAGAGCCCTCGCACTTCAAGCGAAACTAAAAGAAGAATTGTATGGACTTCAAAATGACGTAGTGATCTCATGGGAGGCCTCATTGCGGTAGACTGTAAACAAAACTTTCAAGTGGAGGGGCAAACATAGAAGTACAGTCGACATCTACACTATTGCACACTTATAAAATCTGGTTTTGTTCCAGAAAATCGAGATTATTATAGTAAAATTAACTAATCAGACCTTTACCCGCAAATTAAGAGGCATCACATATCAGCGTAGAGATCTAATCATACCGTTTGGCATTTCAAGTGGTCCTGCCAAAATGCAACTCTGTCGTTAACAGTTTATTTAGAAAATTAAGGATGCTAGAATTACTTAGATGTCATTATTATTACAGGAGCCAATAAGCCCAAGAGAGCCCGATTGTCATTCCAAAATACTCAGCATGCCGTCCTAAAACACCTCAACGACAGCCTCCGATAACGCGCGGGTGTTAAATACGTGCCACTGCTGAATGCCAGTGGACTGGTCCTCGCTGCCAGCCACAGAAGAGCTCTTTTTCCCACTCGCCTCCGATGCAGCCAGCACTCCGGTGCACGAATAGCACGTGGCACCGTCCTCTATTCCCGAACGAACCTAATGAATTCCCTCCCCATTCTCACATCACCCTCCTTTCTCTTGTGTCTCACAACCGGTGCAGCGACATCACTTCTATCAAGACAGTCTGCTAAATTTAGGATTCTCCCACTCACATATGCTTTCACAAATTGGTATGGATGCTTTAATATGGAGCGGAAAGAGCTCCAACGAGGAAGACCTAAGCTCATGTGCGTATTTAATTCGCGGGCAGCACACTAAGCTAGACACTTCTCACAGGAGCGTCTCTGCAAATGGCAAACAAACCCACGGTCGCCACGTCATGTCACGTGGTTTCACAGGGTGTTCTAAACTCAGGCATAACTTTTTAAAACAGACACTGGCATGTGACCTTCTAAATGATGTTGTTGTTGTGGTCTTCAGTCCAGAGACTGGTTTGATGCAGCTCTCCATGCTACTCTGTCCTGTGCAAGCTTCATCTCCCAGTACCTACTGCAACCTACATCCTTCTGAATCTGTTTAGTGTATTCATCTCTTGGTCTCCCTCTACGATTTTTACCCTCCGCGCTGCCCTCCGATACTAAATTGGTGATCTCTTGATGCCTCAGAATATGTCCTACCAACCGATCCCTTCTTCTAATCAAGTTGTGCCACAAACGTCTCTTCTGCCCAATTCTATTCAACACCTCCTCATTAGCTATGTGATTTACCCATCTAACCTTCAGCATTCTTCTGCAGCACCACATTTCGAATGCTTCTATTCTCTTTTTGTCTAAACTATTTTTCGTCCACGTTTCACTTCCATATATGGCTACACTCCATACAAATATTTTCAGAAACGACTTCCTGACAGTTAAATCTACACTCGATGTTAACAAATTTCTCTTCTTCAGAAACACTTTCCGTACCATTGCCCGCATACATTTTATATCCTCTCTACTTCTACCATCACCAGTTATTTTGCTCCCCAAATAGCAAAACTCCTTTATTACTATAAGTCTCTCATTTCCTAATCTAATGCCCTCAGCATCGCCCGATTTAATTCGACTACACTCCATTATCCTCGTTTTGCTTTTGTTGATGTTCATCTAATATCCTCCTTTCAAGACACTGTTCATTCCGTTCAGCTTCTCTTCCAGGTCCTTTGTGGTCTCTGACAGAATTACAATGTCATCGGCGAACCTCAAAGATTTAATTTCTTGGCCATGAATTTTAATTCCTACTCCGAATTTTTCTTTTGTTTCCTTTACTGCTTGCTCAATATACAGAATGAATATCCTTATTAAAAATAATGTGTGCATGTGGTTACATTTGTTTTATGTGTTCACCATTCTTTTCTTAATGTGCCTAGTGATTCAGTACTACATTTTCTCTTCCTAATTGGAATTTTGGGGCAGGGTTTGTTGCATAGTTTGAAAATGGGTCCGCCTTGGCGTCTCTGGAATAATGTTATTAGCGATTAACAGAGGTCATGTCATACACCTGGCTTCAACGCTCTCCAATTTTCAAATGGTAGGGCAGCAGGTGAGGGCGGTTATAAGATACTGGTAGGAACAAGAAGTTAACAACAAAACAATAAACATTTATTTTAATGTCAAAACAATGTTCACAACACAAAATCTGCCAAGTACCTAAAACATTTACATAATCTTCAATCAGCACATTCAGTTAAATTAAATGGAGCATCGGCCTCTCACAATAAAGTGATGTTACACCAAAATTTTCGGTAAATCCGAACAATTGCATGCAGAATATAGTCAGAATTAAAACAAGTTACCCCATTTACCATCGTCGACAAAGAATGTACCAATTTTTATTACTGCACTAACGATGGGCAGTCCGTGCCTGAATTGATTCAGAGAGCCTGAACCTTCAGAAAGTGGATGGTGGGAGATTTGAAAAAAGTGAATGGTGGCTCAATTGATGTCAAAATGAGTCTCTGCTGGCAGTAATGTGCTGAATGAAAATTCTGCGGCTGATTGCTCCAAAGGCGCCTCCACCACATTCTTAACGAAACGTTTCCCAAGCTACAAAAAATATATTATAGACCACGTCCACATGTGGATTTTCATAACTTATTCGTACATGAAGCTTTTCACATCCATGAAAACAACACAAAATAAAAAATTCCATTTATTTTTAAGTTATTGGCTGTGGGGCCGTACTAATTCTGGTATCTCAGGAGCAATGCTAATGACAGTATAAAAGTAAGCACACACAACACCCAGTTTCCGAATGAAAAAAATTTTCGACTCATTGAGGAATCGAACCTGAGCCCATTCACTTAGCAGTCCGCCACGATGACTGCGCAACTACCAAGGCAAATGACAGAGGAATTCTTCACAACGTTACTTTAACTGAGAAATCAGTTCCTTCATCATTTTTCTGCTTTCATTTGTAAAGAATGTCACTCATTGCAAAAGCTCAATAAATTTGTCATTAAAAATATATCACTTTTTCAAACCAACAGCTCAATTCATGGAATCAATACTAGAAATAAGAATAATCTTCACAAGGATTTAAAGTCACTTAGTCTTGTACAAAAAGGTGTGCATTATTCAGGAACACACATTTTCAATAACTTGCCAGCAGCCATAAAAAGCTTAACAACCAATGAAATTCAGTTTAAGAGAAGCCTAAAGGATTTATTGGTGGCCAACTCCTTCTACTCCATTGATGAATTTCTGAGGAAAACCAACTGATTTGTATATAAGTACAACATAACTTCTGCACAATTTCAGTGCAGTAATGTGTTCACTGAAAATTTGTGTGTGTGTGTGTGTGTGTGTGTGTGTGTGTGTGTAAGTATAATCTAACTTCTGCACCATTTCAGTGCAGTAATGTGTTCATTGTAAATAAGTATTACAGTAGTTGTATTACATGTTTCTTACCTTATAAATAAATATAAAACTTTTTTATTTTAAATTCAGTGCAATAGTATTTGTAAAATGACTCTTAGTGTTCATTAAAAAATGACGATCATTCCACTTGGGACCTGTGGAATGGTACATTAGCTTATTTGTTTTAGTTTAAATATTTGTCATGTATTGTTGTTTTTCTGACATGTTCCACATCCTGGAGGACCTCCTCACTACGGATCAATTGGAATGAAAGTAAATCTAATCTAATCTAAAACGTTTACATACATTAGAGTGAGTTCTTAGTTCTTATCTTTTGAATTAGTATAACATTCAGAATGTGCTGTCAGCTATCACATAAGCAGCAGTTTCAGGCACCACATATACAAAAATATGCCGCCTTCGCAGGAATTAATGACCATTCTGTGCAGATGCACCCTTTGTGCGCCCTCTGGTGGGAATCTACGTGTGGCTGCGAAGAATGTGGGTTTTGGGCGGGGGACACTAGATATGTTGTGTACAACGGGTTGGAAATTGGTATTGCACGGGAATCGTGTTCGGATAGCGGAAGCAATAAAGGCAACTCTCGAGTAAAGCGGTAAATCCGGGTTGGATTCCCAATCCGGTACTAATTTTTAGTTTTCGCCACCGAATTCCTGTCAGTGCCCGATAGTGGTTGAAGTACCAATTTCAGTTTGGTCTTTGTCTATTTTGTTGAGTTTTCTGTCATCAGAAAGGCCCATATTAGTTTTAATTCCGCATATGGTAGCTGGCATAACTTTAACTTGAACAGGGTAAATTCTGCAGCGTGGGGATGTTGTAAATGGTTTTTGTTGCAACTGTCGTTCACTCTTGTATACAGCTGGTTGCGGTTGTTTACAGCGTTACTCCTAAGTAAAACTGGATACGAATTTTAACGTTGATCCACCACACGTGAGATGGTCTCTCGTTGATGTTTTTCCTTCTCTTCTAAATTTCATTTCTGTCGCCTTTGACCTATTCGTTTCCATCGAGTTTTCTAGTACCCGTCTTCTGAAGGTCCCCATGGCCGCTTCTACGTCTTCTCGGCTCCTGGAGAAAATGAACGTGCCATCTGCGTACACAAAAAGTCTTACATCCCTTGCGTCCACACTCTGCCCGATTTCCTCAGTCATTACGTTAAAGAGTACCGGACTCTTGGATCTCCTCGTATTGCCCCCATCGATATGCCATCATATATTGCTGCATGGTTTACTTGCATGATTTACCTAGTATAGTCTGCAGCTTCTGAATGAGAACATTTATATTGATATTGTCAGCTGCTTTAGACAGGTGTATAAAGATAGAGTACTGAAGGGCAGTGACTATACTTAACAAAACCGGACATACATTCTTGCTCAATGTGAAGTTTTGAGCCGGCCGGAGTGGCCGTGCGGTTGTAGGCGCTACAGTCTGGAGCCGAGCGACCACTACGGTCGCAGGTTCGAATCCTGCTTCGGGCATGGATGTGTGTTATGTCCTTAGGTTAGTTAGGTTTAATTAGTTCTAGGCGACTGATGATCTCAGAAATTAAGTCGCATAGTGCTCAGAGCCATTTGAACCATATTTGATGTTTTCATTCTGCAGTATTCTGTTATCTAATGTAAAGGAAAAGAAAATTCTAAAAAACTTTTTTTGCAATAATTCAGTCACAGAAGGACAACTAACACCATTAACTTTTCACTATTACAGTAATAGTTTTTTCCCACATGTTTTCAATTAGCTGCCCAGCAAGAAGTAAATTACCGGTGACTGTTGATTTACAACATAGACATTCTACTTACAAGCATGCTGAGAGGAAAGTGAGAAAGAATTTGGTTCGTTGGAAGGTTTCTATGAACTGATCCCTTTCGAACACTGGCGCTACGGACAGAATATGAACTTAGAGATTAGATGACTAACTTTACAGCGGATAGACCTCATCACTACGATAATTCGTTTTATTCCATCAGTAGGCATATTTGCACGTATCTGAACTGAAGTGACGTAGCGAAACTTTCTGTGCTGACTGGGAGGCGAATCTTGCGTTGGCTACGCATGAAGAGACGTTGACTGTCGAATTATGTTTCACCAGTAGCTAGGAAAGGTATGTTTGAACCTGAAATGATAGGACGAGAAATTGTGTGTCTGACTGGGAGTCGAAACAGGTACCAATCGTTATTATGAACAGTGCACAGAGATGCGTTAAACTTATTAATTATTTTTATATTTAGTGTCTCTTGTAGATTACTCTCTGATGTAAGATACTGAGAGTCATGTTTCTTTTCTCAAAACTTTTCCTGGAACTATCAGATGAAGACAGTAATAACTCATAATATTAGGAACACTATGAAAATAAAACACTTTTCTAGGAAATAGGAAAAATTTTTATACATATGGCAGATTAGACAGCTAAAAATTTAGTCTACTAATTCGTACAAAAACCAAACAATGGAAACTCAAGGTAGGAATATCAGCAATCTAGGAAAAGACAGATTGCTACTTACCGGAACTATGCTCTCACAGGATGGCATTTTGTCCTGCGACTCCTTCAGTTATTACAAGTGCGTTTCACTTTTGTTGGAGGCTCACGGTTAAAAAGCTAGCCGCGGCCCGAGGCTCAGCGCGTTCACCTCCGTGGGCATTGTAGCTGGCAGTGTGAGCCTACGGGCCCACGTGATAGCGGCAGCGAGCCTATATAGAGGTCATGCAAAGGTCGAATGGTGTCGCCCCAAGCACAGCTTGGGCGAACGAAGTTCTTATCTCATCCGGCGTGTACTCACAGCCACGGATCACGACCATTTTGTCCTGCAGTAACCCTGGATATTTAAGGTAAAATGTCAGTTAAATACAATTAACTCGTATTGTGATTCACAAGAATAGAGTTTATTACTTTCCTGACTTATATCTCAAATCAAGGAATCATTCTACGCTCTTTCTTGTCAACTGTGAACAGGCCGTCCGGAGAGTACATTTACAAAATAGAAATCGCTTAACAAGAGAATTCCATCTCCATCTGATCAAATGCTGTGCGTTTCCTTCCAAGAAAAGTTGTCTTAAATTAGCTCTTTCGTTTGAAGGATATAGTGATGTACTAGGTATGGTCGTTGTGATTTGTAGAACAACCTTCATACCACCTCACTATCCATTACTGCCAAATTTATTCAAGATGGTGGATCCATGATCGCGGTCATATTTATGGCAACATTTCAATGACGTCTGGGCGGAATGTTCACGCTTTGGCGGGAAAATAGGTCAATATGGCTATCGCCAGTAATCTAACCCCTCCCCTCCCCCTCCCCTACCCTCCCCCAGAAAATCGTGATAAATTCAAATTCCATCAAGACAATGCAACACACCATGGCTACCTCCACTAACATAAGAAAATAGCGAGAAAATAGCTCACTTGGACTACCTACACTAACCTTAGCCATCCAACAGCCACCTCTTCCTAGGAATTGGCGGGAAAGTACTCAGCCTGTGCTGGACTGCAGTAGTGTGTAAGCTTAGGGACTGCTGACCTTAGCAGTTAAGTCCCATAACATTTCACACACATTCGAACATTTGAATGCTGTAAAATCCGAATTTGGGCTACATAACGCGTGATCAAGAGATGGCAGGATCATGGTGTGGATAAAGGCTGGGAAAAAAGCAGTACAAATGAGCTCTAAAGCCTGTTCTTCAAGAGTTACGAATATGTGTCCTCATGTAGTCACCAGTTCTAACAGTGTGTCTGTTTTGTTGATGTCGCTTTCAACTCATTTCGACGAAATCTGCCATATATTTCAGAATATTGACATCCATGTCATATTTCTAACGACCATGGACACGTGGCTCGAGACAAGTATGGCCTTCAGTTCCATAAACATACACTCCGCTGTCCTAGCACAGCACAGAAGTTACAGATGAAGAGATGCAGTAGCGGCATAGCGGCATGCAAACGACTTATTATCGCCCATGCAACTCACAACCAACAATGATGGAAAAAGACAAGTCCAATACACACTGAAGCGCCAAAGAAACTGGTGTAGGTACGTGTATTAAAATACAGATATATGTAAACAGGCAGAATACGGCGCTGCGTTCGGTAACGCCTATGTAAGTCAAGAAGTGTGTGGCTTATTTGATAGATCGGTTACTGCTGATACAATGGCAGGTTGTCAAGATTTAAGTGGGTTTGAATGTGGTGTTACAGTCGGTGAACGAGGAATGGGAAACAGCATCTCCGAGGTAGCAACGAAGGGGGATATTCCCGTACGACCCTTTCATGATGTGTACCGTGAATCAGGTAAACCATCAAACCTCCGACATCGCAGCTGCCGGAAAAAGATCCTGCAACAACGGGACCAACGTCGACCGAAAATAATCGTTCAGAGTGACAGAAGGGCAATCATTCCGTAAATTGCTGCAGATTTCAATGCTGGGCCATTAACGAGTGTCAGCGTGCGAACATTTCAACGAACACCTTCGATAAGGGCTTTCGGAACCGAAGGGTCGCTTTTGATCCCTTGTATGACACAAAGCTCTATGCCTCGCCTGGACCCGTCAACAGAGACTTCCGTTTGTCGATGACTGGAAACATATTGCCTGGTAGGATGAGTCTCGTTTCAAACTGTATCTGGCGGATGGACATGTACGGGTATGGAGACAACCTCATGAATCCATGGACCCTGCACGTCAGCAGAGGGACTGTTGAAGGTGGTGGAACCTCTGTAATGGTGTGGGTCATGTGTAGTGGAGTGATATGGGACCGCTAATGCGTCTAGACATGACTAACCGGTGACACGTACGTAAGCATCCTGTCTGATCACCTCCATCCATTCGTGTCTGTTGTGCATTCCGACGGACATGGGAAATTCCAGAGCGACAATGTGATACCCAAATGTCCTGAATTGCTACATAGTGCCTCCAGGGACACTCTTCTGAGTTTAAACACTTCCACTGCCCACACAACTCCCCAGACATGAACATTATTGTGCATATCTGAGATGCCTTTCAACCCCTCGTACTCTTAAGGATTTATGGATAGCCCTTCAGCATTAATGTCGTCAATTCCTTTCAGCACTACTTCATACATTCGTCGAGTCCATGCCACATCGTGTTGCGGTACTTGTAGGTTCTCGTGGGAGCCCTACACGATATGAGGCAGGTGTACCAGTTCCTTAGGCTCCTCAGTGTATGTTTGTAAATATCACATCACTTAACAAAATTTATTTAGTTTGGGTCCTCTAGGCATCTCGAAAGTGGGTGGGCTAGCCTTTATCAAAACTGACCTTTAAAAATTTAATTCGACTTATGAGCATACAATTAATGCTGGTAACACTAGCATAACTATTTTGCCTCTTCACCGTGAAATGAAAGACTATTTCAGCTTGCACCTACCCAAAATGCTGCCTATACTCCCCCTCCCCCCCACGCCATTCCCATACACACATTTGCTACGAAATCCCCCCCGCCCCCACCGCCCTTCCCATACACACATTTGCTACGAAATCCACAAGCAAAGAGGTTCGCACCTGGAATATCAGCTCACAACATCATAATCGTGACTTGCTCTCTAAACTATCCAAGGAATAAACTGTAAGTGACATGATACACAGACCTTAAGCGAATCAATGAACCTGAAGCTGAAGCGACGGCAGAAGAGATAATATGGGAGACGACTTTCATTCCATTCGTGGACGTGCAGGATAAACATTATGGATTTACTTCCAAGCTAACCCTATTACACAAATAAATATGCTCCCCAAAGATCGGAGTCCTGAAGGGAAAACCCACACCTTGGCTAACGGAACAGCTGAATCAATTCATGAATCCCGGAGGTATGGCACATTGGTCTTACAAACGACCTCCTACCTTCGAAAATAAAGTTTAACACAATCAGAAAGCAAAGAGAGTGAGTCAATCTGAGAGAAACAATAACTAAGGCACGCAAAAACGTTAATCTAAAACATAAAGACCAGATGCTGTGTGAAAAACTTGTTTGACCAAGGGAAGAGTAGGTAAAGTAGAAGCCCCAGCTCATCCCTTTGTCCCAACCAAGGAACTAAACCAGCACTTGTCTTTGGCGTTAACCTTCGTTGAATCGTAAACAAAACATCGACTTACTGATTATTGCCGCGTGGGTTAGCCGAGCGGTGTGGGGCGTCCTGTCACGGTTCGCGCAGCTAAACACGTCGGAGGTTCGAGTCTTCCCTCAGGCATGGGTGTGTGTGTTGTCCTTACCGTAAGTTAGTTTCAGTTAGATTAATTACTGTGTAAGGCTATGGACCGATGGCCTCAGCAGTTTTGTCCCACAGAACTTTACCAAAAGTTTCCAAATTTATCGATTATTTCACGGAAGTAAACGACGGTAATTGTGGAAAATTCTTTCTTGAGATGACAACCCCTTCGAAAAGTGTTTCGGATCAGCATTTACTGTACAGGACGGCGTCGCAATCCAAATGCTCAAGATTATTGTTGACCCACTACTGCTCATAATAACATCTGCTCCCTAGACGTTCATGTTCTTGCCTGGACAACACAGCAGAAACACTCGATCCCATCGGATTACAATCGCTAGAGATCCAGTTGATAAGTAGGGTAGCTGTTTTAGATGTCCAGAAGTTTTTCCTTTACTCTGTAGTGTTATACACGCCTACAATCCTGCTACTGTACACTTCTTCCCAGAGTGTAGCAGACATTGCTCACCGCGCAATTTCAAACTTTTCCCGTACGTTCTCTTGATTATCTTATAACAAAGATGTGTAACGTGTACAATGACAGTCCCTGCTTTTCTGAAACGATTATTGTACAATTGACTATATTGTTAAAACGTAATGACAGATTAAAACTGTGTGACAGACAGTGATTCGAGCGTGAAACTTCCTAATTGAGCCATAGAAACACGAACTGTGACACATCGTTACAGTTTCTATTCTTTCCGTACCTTTACCCTAATTCGTATAGTTTACTGATGATCTCTTGCATATATTGCTGTATCATCACAAAATGGTTCGAATGGCTCTGAGCACTATGCGACTTAACTTCTGAGGTCATCAGGCGCCTAGAACAGAACTAATTAAACCTACTAACCTAAGGACGTCACACACAGCCATGCCCGAGGCAGTATTCGAACCTGCGACCGTAGCGGTCGCTCGGTTCCAGTCTGTAGCGCACGGCCACTACGTCACACACAGCCATGCCCGAGGCAGTATTCGAACCTGCAACCGTAGCGGTCGCTCGGTTCCAGATTGTAGCGCACGGCCACTCCGGCCGGCTGTACCATCACATTTGAGGATGTAAGAGGATATGTGCTGCAATGCTTCAAGCATTTTCATGATTGGTGACCTTGTATTTAAAGGACCGATTTTGTGATCTGTTCATAAAAGTGCCGCTATAACGCTTCATATTGAAGAATGACCTATTTTTTAGATCGTACTCCATTTCAGTTTCTCGGACAAAATCTTTTACTTCCGAACAATTCATCTGTCTCTTGTAGCAGCATACAAAGGAATGAGAGGTATGGAATTTTCCACAGTAATATTTTTTTGGGTTTCAACACACAGCAGACTACCTTGGCCTTGCGTACTTCGCCATGTTTCATAATCCCTTCTTGTCGTTGTATTTCCACAGGTACGTACTTCACATATATTTCTGCCCCAGAAATATTTCATTTCCTCTCTCTGAATTGTAATACGGTGCCTCTGTGCTCCAGCTGGTATTAACGCCGGGTGTTCCCACACACTTACAGTGAGCGGTGTCTCCGCGAAAAAAACCAGGCCCGCTGAAACATCGGACGTGACTTGTGCCCTTGTATCAGCAGGTGTTCCACGAAACGCAAGCACAGGGAATTTGCATCTCTTGAAAGATGAAACGAAGCTCGAACTTAGTGTAAAATCTGTAAGACGTCAGAATCTCTAAGGAAATTTTTTCAAAATTTGAGATACACTTTTAGCGCGTATGAATTATACAAGAGCTTTCTCTCTCCTATCTGTTCACTGCCAGTCTAGAGTAACAGAAAGCCTAGAAGGCTGATGTACAGTACTACTGCAGTGGTAATTTTCAAAACGTGAAAACAAATGCATATTTATTAACTCCATTGAGTTCATGTGAGAAATGTCCGCCCCAGTAGCTGAGTGGTCAGCGTGACGGATTGCCGTCCTCTGGGCCCGGGTTCGATTCCCGGCTGGTTCGGAGATTTTCTCCGCTCAGGGACTGGGTGTTGTGTTGTGTTCATCATCATTTCATCCCCATCCGGCGTGCAGGTCGCCCAATGTGGCGCCGAATGCAATAAGACCTGCGATATGGCGGCCGGACCTGCCCCGCGAGGGGCCTCCCGGCCAATGACGCCAAACGCTCATTTCCATTTCCATGTGAGAAATATGCACATACCGTTAATAGCCTGCAAACAATGTTACAGAACTAGCTGTTCGTAATCGAGTATTACCATGTGGATGGTTAAAAATGGTGGCGATAGAATTTAAAATCTTACATAATCTCTCAACAAAAAACTACTGTCTCGCTTCATTGTAATTTTGCGTATATATTTAGGAAACTAGGTAAGGACAAGTTGTTTAAATTTTACAGACAGTGAGGAAGAACTTCAACTGAAGGTGCTCCAGCAAGAGAATGAACAAGATGAAGATGAAAGATGGAGCGAAAGAGATATGGATAGTCTGCCTTCAAGAGAATGGACGATAGCTAAAGAATATGCTATACAATCCCGCGTCCAGCCATCCTGATTTAGGTTTTCCGTGATTTCCCTAAATCGCTCCAGGCAAATGCCGGGATGGTTCCTTTGAAAGGGCACGGCCGGCTTCCTTCGCCGTCCTTCCCTAATCCGATGAGACCGATGACCTCGTAGTTTGGTCTCTTCCCCCAAACAACCCAACCCAATAATCCTACAAACAGCTGCATACTGTGTTCGACTACTTACCAATATTCCTCATATTTTCTTACTCTTGAAATAAGATTGTCTGTCGCAATTCGAGTTTTGTAATTTTGGGCTCTTTATTCCTACGACGTATTATAAATAAAGTAAACATGTAGCTCTATTAAGTTTGAATAAAAGAAAGAACATATAGCGAAAGAGAAGGTCATGAAGATATTATCTGTAAAGTATCTCTTTGATTAAAGTGGAAAGAAAGACATGTGACACTTCACATCGAGTTTAACGATAAGCTTACTGTAACAAAGAATTGCAGGACATGATTCGGAGAGTTTAAGTGCCCCGAGTCCCTTTCGCCACCTTTTATATTACCAAACAGAATATTTTGTGTTTATCGTTAAACACATATCAGTGCCAGATGGGTTTACTACCTACAGCTACATGTTCATCTACATATACGTTCAGTGCTCTGCGGAGGGCACCTTTTACCACAGCTACTTATTCTCTCTCGTGTTCCACTCGCAAATGGGGCGAGTTAAATGCGACTGGCTCTACCCTTCCCTATGACACCTGAATTTTCTTCCGCTGTATACTATACCTCGAATTTTCAGAAATGCAGCTAACTGATAAAAAGTTGTTAAGCTTTAAAGTCACTGAGCAGTGTAACCAGCAGTGAAATAAGAAATTCGCAAGTGACTTATTTGCTCCATAAACTTGCGGAATATTGGAAACTTCCACTATAGAGTCCCCTCCATTTCTCTCCCCAAAATTCAAGCAGCTTACATTACAATGACTTTGAGGTTTACAAATCAAATTGCTCTGAGACTATGGGACTTAACTTCTGAGGTAATCAGTCCCCTAGAACTTAGAACTACTTAAACCTAACTAACCTAAGGACTTCACACACATCCATGCCCGAGGCAGGATTCGAACCTGCGTCCGTAACGGTCGAGCGGTTCCAGACAGTAGCCCCTAGAACCGCTCGGCCACACCGGCCGGCTTGAGGTTTACATTTGTAAATGATATACTATTGCAAGTCTTCAGTATGTCCCAGAAATGGAAACTTGTTCAGAACCTTAGGTGTAGACAACATAGCGAACTATTAGCCACATTATACGTTAGGTGATTTTAGTGCTCAGCAAGCAGACAATTCGATAACAGTACATGCTATTTATTTTTGCGTGGGTGTGTTTTTCCCTAAAATGTGAAAAGTCAGTCGTGATGTATAATAATTTGCGGCTTGTGGACCAGTCTGAACTTCATTCTTTGACAGTCGAACAGTGATTTGTTTTGAAATAAGTGGTCAGGACTTCCGCTCTGTTTTCTACTCTGTACGGAATCTTATAGTTTATGACACTTAATCTCTTTTATAAGCTCATAGCTCATATAGTGCGGTACTCTGCTGATAATGGATAGGTAATGTTCAGGGCAGCTACACAGAAGGCAACAGTGACCAATACTTAATGATTTATCTGAGCTACAATGATTTGTATCAGTTTGTCTACTAGTCTGGCACTTACTTACAGTGCACTGCAGTGAAACTGGGTGCATCTGTTTGCATTTGTTCATCTGTCTGACAGCGAAAGATATGGCTATCCCCGCTCTTCCTTCCCAGACAACGACCACTGATAATGTGGCTGTACTTTTGGTTCAAACGACGGTACTCGCGACAGATTTCAGGTATAAATTATCACCCCC
This sequence comes from Schistocerca piceifrons, assembly GCF_021461385.2. NCBI lineage: Eukaryota > Metazoa > Arthropoda > Insecta > Orthoptera > Acrididae > Schistocerca > Schistocerca piceifrons. The sequence continues at coordinate 155,330,617 of NC_060143.1, forward strand.
ATAAAATATACGTCTGAAACACACGATCTGCATTACGGATAAATGAAACGGTCACACAGCTGAAAAGCTGTTGGAGCAGAGGAATATATTAATGTGCAAAATTTTTGGACAAAAATAACTTTCGCTTGATGTGTCGCTATCATGTAACATAGCTCGATGAAACTCCGACCGTAATTAGAAAGAACTGCTCCAGAAGGTAAATGAAAGAAATAATGAATAATACGAGCAGAAATGACACTTTTAATCAAAGACAATAATGATACTGAAGTCACCGCGATTCATAATCGTCCCCTAGAGGCGGCAGATGGTCCTTGTGTGATTACCACGGACGGCAGTGCCTGCTCTACAACGTACTTCAATGCTGGCCTAGGGGTTGGTAAGGAGTTCTCGTGATAGGGAGTTCCATTCCCCTATCAGCGCCGTTAACAGTTGCTGGATGGCCGTTATTGCTAATCAACGTCTTCCCAACGTATCCATTATACAATTTATGGAATTTAGGAGGATTTCAAGTTAAACGCTTCTAAGCTGTCAATTTTCGACCTTATCTTATTGGGCAACAAGTTTCAGCATTTTACTACATCTTCAGGCCCATGACCGGCGTGTAGCAATAATCTACCTAGTCTGTGATCAAAACAGGGGACAGTAATATTGGTATAAGTAGAGATTTTGCGCAGTGACCACTTCAACCAACATGATGGACTTACGGAATTTAAGTCGCGAGAACGGGTAGGCTAGCACATTCGCCGAATACCCTCTCGTGCACTCATGTTTTAATGAATGCGGGGAAGGAGGATAGAGCCACGATAATGTTGACCGGTGGGTACACCGTGCTCAAATGTCTGATGGTCAGTATGCGAGCGCCTCCTCACACCATAACCCTTGGACTACAAAAACGATCACGTTCGACAATGTCCCACGGTGAAACATGGGTTCTCAACTCTCGCCATGTGAGGGTACGTCCAGCATTGTCAAACACGAGCGTTTTGGGTGCCCAGATGTTACTGTGTGAGTAGGGGGCGGGGTGCGGAAGGGTATGGGGGTAGGCAGAATGTTCCATTGGCGTACTGACTTCCAAATCTCCGAACACGGTACACCCAGCAGCCAACGTTATTGTGACTTTGTACCTCTCCACCCTGAGCGTCCTTTTATCGGTGTATTCAACCGTGAATTCATTTTTATGGTAAGCCATGGCGCCATTGAATTATTAGACTGTTCTGTGTGGCGCTACTAGCTCAGGTGTAGTATCGACTATCCCTCTTGCGGCCCCATTGCCAATATCTATGAGGATGAGTTGGTATCTCTGGGTTGTGCTCTTAGAAGCTCTTTGCTTGCCTAATAAATATGGGGTTCGCTGGCCCGAGAGGAGGGACGAAGTTTGGGGATTGGTGGTACCGTCGCGACAAGAAGTGGTCACGAGGTCCGAGCGGCCGAAGTCACGAGTTGCGCAAGGAGAGCTTGCTCAGAGCGAAGATACCGGAGTACTTCACCCGGTCAGCGTCGTGTACAAGCAACAGGCCGACATCCAGTCTGTTGGTTAGCAACACTCGTGTCGGACGACCGCTCGTAGCCTAGGTGCACTCTTATACCTGGCGTTTATCGGCACCACTCAATAGAAGCTGCGACGCACCGCGGATCCATGGAACTGCTTGCTGATAAAGGGGAGTAACATTCGGTAATCCTCGCGGTGATCAGTCTCATTGTCCACCTACCCTCCTTATTATTTTGTGGTTTGTAACCGACCCTCAGAGTTTTATTCAGACGGCTCTTTGGTCGCAAATATAGGTCGTAGTGTGTACTAAGACACTAGTTGTCGTTTAAAAAATGGTCCCGCAACTATATTGCCTTTTATTATTATTTTCTGGGTTGTACCTGACCCTCGAAGCTTTACTCGGTCGGCTCTCTGATCGTAAATATCGACCGTCGTATTGTACTAAGACACTAGTTGTCGTTTGAAAATTTGTCCCGCTATTATATTGCCTTTCCTTTCTGATTTGTACCCGATCATTAATGTTCTGATGAATTATCTCCAGGTTATTAATACTGCCGGAACAATTGTCCTAAGGCACAGGTTGCCGTTAAACAAAAGAGGGACCTTGTGGTTAGATTTAGATGTTATCTGGTTTAATTCTTTGACTGTAATTACATTTTTCAGTAATTAGTTATAACCTCAATAATCTGTTGTGCTAAGCTGTGAGTTGCTGTTTTTGAAAGACCGGGTGTAAATGGTTCAAATGGCTCTGAGCACTATGGGACTTCACATCGGAGATCATCAGTCCCCTAAAACTTAGAACAACTTAAACCTAACTAACCTAAAGACAGCACACACATCCATTCCCGAGGAAGGATTCGAACCTGCGACAGTAGCGGTCACCCGGTACCACACTGAAGCGCCTAGGACAGCTCGGCCACACCGGCCGGCCATTACTGGTGTATTTTAGCTGGATCTTGTGGTCCTGCTGAGTGAGTTCTCTTGTAACAAGTGTCCACTAGCAATGTTTTAAGACGTTCATTCTGAGCGGTCTTAATAACTGACAATCAATTTAACTATGAAAATAATAATAGCCTGGGTTTTAGTCAAAATAAGGTTGTCAAAAGGGACAGATTGGTATCCAATCGCACCTTGGTTGTCGATTGAAATTAAGGATTTGGTTGCTTTAAAGTAAGCCTCATCATTGTCATATTGTTTCCTAATTTGTTTATCTTTATGGACAGACGCGCATCTTAACCCCGAATCTTTCGAAATACAGCTTTCAAGTTAAAAGTTACGTCATCTGTATTGAGGAAGTGATCCGCTCTTGTCATCAATGGTGCTTATATACGAGGGTTGGAACATAAATAGTGGCCACTATTTATTCACAAACGTTAAAAAGAGTTACATGTTTGCACCTGTTACTGTCCATCAAAGTATTAACCACCGTTGTGTAGAACCCGTTGGCATCGATGTGGAAGGCGTAGTATAGCGTTAGCAGAGCCTGTTCTGTTGATGGTGCGAATGGAGCGGTCTACTGGCTGTCGAATCTCAGCAACAGTTCTGAAGTGAATGCCACGAAGTGGTTCCTTCATCTTCCGAATCAAAGTCACGAGGACTTAAGTCCGGGGAGTATGGTGGATGGTACAGTACTTCCCAGGCCCATCGACCGAACAGAGCAGCCACATCTTGCGCTGAATGCGTCCGCGCATTATCGAGCAAAATGATGGGTGGGTTGCGTAGAAAGTGTCGCCGCTTCTTCCGCAAAGCTGGTCGCAGGTGATGCTCCAACAACGACCAGCCTTGCTAAAGAAGTGGCGACACTTTCTGCGTAACTCACCCATCATTTTGCACTACAATGCGCGGGCGCATACAGCGCAATCGTTGGTTGCTCTGTTCGGTCTATGGGACTAGGAAGTACTGCACCATCCACCATACTTCCCGGACTTAAGTCCTTGTGTCTTTGATTTGATTCCGAAGTGAAGGTACCATTTCGTGGCATTCGCTTCAGAACTGTTCCAGAGATTCGACAGGCAGTAGACCGCTCCATTCGTACCATCAACAGAACAGGCTCCGATAACGGTATACTACACCTTCCACATCGAGGTTGTACACAACGCTGGTGACTACTTTGAAGGACAGTAACAGAAGCAAACATGTAACTCTTTTGCATCGTTTGAGTAACAGATGCAAACATGTAACTCTTTTGTATCGTTTGTGAATAAGTAGTTGCCACTATTTAAGTTCCAACCTACGTAGTTTTCACGAGCTGCAGAAGAGCATTTGATAAGTGAGACTGTGTAGAGCACGATAGTAAACACCGCTGTTTGACCCAATAACGGGCGGGCTGCAGATCCGGCGGTCTTGTAAATTTTGTTGTTCGTTTTGTAAACAAAAATAGTTATGGTTGTATATTGTTAAATAAAGAGGTTGTGTGAAAAGGAAGTTATATTCGTGGGCCTCCGTTCCACGTTATCCTTAAATCCAGTAAGTAGCACGTTTCATATGGATGAGAAGGTGTGGCCACATCGAACTATACAGACTGGAGAAGCTCTTAGAACGAGAGGAGATTCAGCATATGGGCTATGGGCTGGCCTTCCCGTTACCCTGCCTGAAAGCACGTGTTGGATGCTTAGGTGTGTGGGCGGGGGGGGGGGGGGGGGGGGGGGGGGCGCTGCAGCGGGTCTACGTGCACCAACAGAGCGTCCACCAGTTGTCAGCCGCTCAGTTGAAGAAATGTAACGTCCTGCCACAAGAACACCTTACCAACATTGTGGCCACCAGGGAGCACGTTACAGAGAATGCACTGCCGTCGGCGATAATCACACACACCGTCTAACAGTCATGTTCTACGTACTGTAATATCCTGAGGACCATCATGAATCGCTCAGCCTTCCGCTTCATTTCTGCCTTCGAATAAAAAGTGACGTTTCTGTTGGTCTCATTGCGCATTTCTTTCAGGTATCTTCTGTACTCTTTTGTAGCAGTACTTTCTATTTATGGTCCAAGTTTAGTGGACGAGAGTTGCTTGCCAGTGAAATATAATTCGAGTGTCTCTTTCGTCCCTATGTTTTGCACACCAGTGTAATTTAATATCAGTACATAGGAGACCACAGAAAAAGAAGAAGAAGCATTAAAATATTGTAACTGTATTTGAAAACTGTACAACTGTATTCTCAAAGAAAAGCTCATCCTGTGCCCTGGGGGTGTTTTGTGTAAGGTATGGTCCTGTAGCACTGCAGGGGGTGGTACTTCCCTGCTTCCCTCCGACTTCTGGACAGACATATCCAATCCGTTATAAGAACACCTGCAAGTTAATGTGGCCTCTCAATCGCAGTTCAGTTAATCGTAGTGTTTTTCATCTTAACAACGAACGACAAGAGAAGTGACTCAAAAGAGAAGAAAGGAATGTTGCGGTGTGTACGCAGTTCGGATTTTTACTTTTTACTAAATGAGCGTTACAAAATAACATGTAACATGTTTGTAGTTATCAGTTCATAGGAGTTATTTACAGAAACTAAGACAAAATTTTCAGTTCATGCTATGTTTCTGTACGCAAGTTGAGACGCGTAATGGACTATTCTACCATTTACGACACCTTCGTACGATGTCGAAGGGAACAGAGGTTTTTTCTGATGCGGCTTCAGATAGGAAATTCCCTTGTATAAACTTATGGGTTTGAAATGTCCCACAGACGAAAATTTAAAGGATTCGCCAGGCAATTTTTATACCTCCATCTACTGATATACACTCCTGGAAATGGAAAAAAGAACACATTGACACCGGTGTGTCAGACCCACCATACTTGCTCCGGACACTGCGAGAGGGCTGTACAAGCAATGATCACACGCACGGCACAGCGGACACACCAGGAACCGCGGTGTTGGCCGTCGAATGGCGCTAGCTGCGCAGCATTTGTGCACCGCCGCCGTCAGTGTCAGCCAGTTTGCCGTGGCATACGGAGCTCCATCGCAGTCTTTAACACTGGTAGCCTGCCGCGACAGCGTGGACGTGAACCGTATGTGCAGTTGACGGACTTTGAGCGAGGGCGTATAGTGGGCATGCGGGAGGCCGGGTGGACGTACCGCCGAATTGCTCAACACGTGGGGCGTGAGGTCTCCACAGTACATCGATGTTGTCGCCAGTGGTCGGCGGAAGGTGCACGTGCCCGTCGATCTGGGACCGGACCCAGCGACGCACGGATGCACGCCAAGACCGTAGGATCCTACGCAGTGCCGTAGGGGACCGCACCGCCACTTCCCAGGAAATTAGTGACACCGTTGCTCCTGGGGTATCGGCGAGGACCATTTGCAACCGTCTCCATGAAGCTGGGCTACGGTCCCACACACCGTTAGGCCGTATTCCGCTCACGCCCCAACATCGTGCAGCCCGCCTCCAGTGGTGTCGCGACAGGCGTGAATGGAGGGACGAATGGAGACGTGTCGTCTTCAGCGATGAGAGTCGCTTCTGCCTTGGTGCCAATGATGGTCGTATGCGTGTTTGGCGCCGTGCAGGTGAGCGCCACAATCAGGACTGCATACGACCGAGGCACACAGGGCCAACACCCGGCATCATGGTGTGGGGAGCGATCTCCTACACTGGCCGTACACCACTGGTGATCGTCGAGGGGACACTGAATAGTGCACGGTACATCCAAACCGTCATCGAACCCATCGTTCTACCATTCCTAGACCGGCAAGGAACTTGCTGTTCCAACAGGACAATGTACGTCCGCATGTATCCCGTGCCACCCAACGTGCTCTAGAAGGTGTAAGTCAACTACCCTGGCCAGCAAGATCTCCGGATCTGTCCCCCATTGAGCATGTTTGGGACTGGATGAAGCGTCGTCTCACGCGGTCTGCACGTCCAGCACGAACGCTGGTCCAACTGAGGCGCCAGGTGGAAATGGCATGGCAAGCCGTTCCACAGGACTACATCCAGCATCTCTACGATCGTCTCCATGGGAGAATAGCAGCCTGCATTGCTGCGAAAGGTGGATATACACTGTACTAGTGCCGAAATTGTGCATGCTCTGTTGCCTGTGTCTATGTGCCTGTGGTTTTGTCAGTGTGATCATGTGATGTATCTGACCCCAGGAATGTGTCAATAAAGTTTCCCCTTCCTGGGACAATGAATTCACGGTGTTCTTATTTCAATTTCCAGGAGTGTATTTTCTGACACTGCAGCCAGCATATCTCGAATAAAGTCGCAGAATGCTCCTGTAATTCCATCAAATATAAAGCAATTACTTCTTGAAAGACGTCACAGTGACGACGATTAGACCGCTAACTGAATAAGAAAGTGGTACTGCCTATTCTGAAAACATATATAAACAAAATATTTATTAAATATCAATCTATCATACTTCATACAGATAGTTCTGTGTTGTCGAAAACAAAATGTAAACTGTAGTTTCGATAACAGTAGAAACCATAGATAAGATAGTCAACTGGAATTGATCACAAATTGTGCGCAGTGTTGGCCATTCGAAATTTTTATCGATGTCTCATGACTACCATTGTCTTTTAGGCGTAAGGCCAGAAAACAATCCCTCAGGTTACATCATACCGTTATTTTATCCACGCTGGAAGTTCATAAATCCGTAGCCCTTAGGGATTGTTGGTGAAGAACGCAGACAGCCACATGTACTTTAAAACGCTTTATTTTGATGCCATAACCAGTTTCGGACAATCGTGGCCATCTGCAGGTTACTATTTCTTCCATTGACAATCATGTATTCGTTAGCACTGTATCGTCCACTGCTGCACTGCTGAAGAATATTCTAATGGTTAGTGGCACTTTATAAGTTGTCTGGTCAGCATAAACATCCTAATGTGTCTGAGTTTTTGTAGATATAAAACGAACAGTTGTATACACTTACGTGTGTTCGGCCGGACTGCTTTTTGTCTTACTATCGCACTTACGCTTGTCCGGGGCGACGCATAAACTGTTACAATATTAACAGTACACGTATTCCAAATAAATCATTGCTTCACACAAACATTTCTAATATTCTTATTTTCACTCTCGAATACCTAATGTATATACGATATTTTAGTTTACAAAGGAAAGACTATCCACCAAGCAAGCATGTCTACGTCGGTCGATACCGTTGGGTCTTCTGAGGCCTGTTCGAACGGAGTCAGAGTATGTTTAGAAAATGAAACGATTGGGAAATGAAACACGCTCGTTACACAAATATGCTATTACTCTAAGAATGAACTTATTATTTAAGGATGATAGGGCCAGTTAGTTTTAATGGGTTTTTATCTGTAACTAGCACCTTAAATTTTTACAGAACGTTATAGAGCCATCAGACTGCGTAACGGTACTGTAAATACGTATACGTCACCCTTAAATAAACATAACTTTTATGATCACTACGGTTAAGCACTTAGTTGGTCAATGAGAGTATTAAGTAGGTAGCGAGAAGAGTGATGGAGTGTCACAGTTTTACTCAGTATGAGAATTTAGATTCAAACAGTTTACATAAACATCATATTTGTAACACTGTATAAATTTAAGCAAGTGACAACTATATCATTTTGTAGGAAAAATTACAGATACCTGTAATAAGGCAGTTCTTTGGGATTCTCCAGTGTGTAAGTTTGGTCTCTGTTCTTTTTCTTCTCTAGTAGTTAGGATAGTAAGTAGTTCAGGTTTTCCCCTAATTCAGTAAGAGTACCCTTGCTCAGAGTTCTGACTGGCCATTTAGGGGAGGTTACACTTGGCGACAACCGGCCAGGATCGTATTTCTTTGTGAATCTCTGAGAAGTAGTCATATATCTGCTCTTATTTACTTAAATGTAGTTTGCATCTGGCGCAACGACATTTACTAATTTGTCACTCTTTCTTTCACAGATCATCGGCAATTTATTGCTCTTTGTTGTAATTGTGTTTGTTCCATTTTTACTTTGTCTTTGTTTCATTTTGTGCTTAATTTCGATTTGTGAAAAATGCCTCGAAAAACTGTTAACAGTACATCGCGATGTTCAATGAGTGAAACAGCCGACTGAAATAATTTGACCGATAATAATTGCGACACATAATGTAATAGTGATAATCGTCTAATTACAGACAATCAGTGCGTACCAATCACTAACATTGATTTTAATCCTAATGATGAGCAAACTAATGCAATTATGTCCAGAGTAAATGTAACAATTGATGACCCGGCACGTTCCATTATAATGAACGCTGCCCAGTTTGACACACCCGGTTTGCAAAATTTACGTAACGAACAGACAAATTTTTCTAACGAAAATGAACAGTGTAATCAGAATACGTCAGATTTATTTGATTCCGGTGTAGTGACTAACAGTGCACATCCAATTGGCGAACCTTTTCAAGAATCAGAAAATGACCGAATTGGTTACACAAAGCGTGACACATACAGATACATCATCATACAGCATAGAGAATACAGCAGCTAATTTTGGCATGGATCGAGTTATAGCATTAATGCTACAAACTAATGAAAATGTCAAACAACTTAATGAAAATTTCAAACAGTCGAAGAAAGAACAAGACAACAATCACAAACAACTTAGTGAACAGATTACAGCCGTTGCCGCGCAATGTCATGATACTAAGGAACAATTACGTGAGGAAAATAAGGCTTGCGCTAGGAACAGTAGTAAAGAAATTAGATGTGTGGCACAAGAATTAAATAATACACATGCAGCTACAACTAAATTACTTAGAGACGAAATTAGTGCAGTCGCTAAACAATGCTCTTAAAACGCAACACAGTTACGCGATGAGTTTAAATTAATGTCAGCAGAACTTTTACGCACACTGGATGCAAAAGTAGACGCGAAATTTGACCAACAGAACAGCCAAATTGACGAACGTTTTAATCACCACCTACAAAACAGTGAAACGCGTTACCGTAAATTTATACAGGAACAGAATAAAGTAAAGCGACAAGTCATGGAAACAATTACTGCACAGAGGCATCAAGATAAGCGTAAATAGTTTACGAAAGCAAACAACAACATTGCTACAGTATCAGACGAAATTAATGCTATCAAGCAGTTGAACACCGAATTACATGATGAAATCTCTGATCTTAAAACAAAAACAGACACACACACACAGTAGACTTTCAGACAGTGACCGACAGACTTGAACAATTAGAACTAATACAGGATCCCGATGCCATCAAAGGAGACGTTAAAAAATTGAACGAAACCACAAGTAAAATACAAAAACAAATTAATGCTTGTGATAATAAAACCGATGATCAGGTAAAAATACTGACTGAAAAATATGATGAATTGGCCAGTCGTATTGACGTTATCCAAAGTAACAATGACACCAAATCAGACGATACGTCACCAGTTTCGTTTAATCAAACACCTGAATTCCAAAATTTACAGCAGACGATCAGTGAGATAGGTTCGTCCAATAATACATTGCGTAGAAAATTGTCAATTTTACAGCAAGAGGTGACAGAATTGAAAAATGTTTCAGCCTCTAACACGGCACAGTATACGCCACTTTCCGAATATTTGTCAGACTCACACAGCCAGTATAATTTAGGTAATTTACAGAGAGTACGTGAGTTAGATTCCCAACAGTCACAGACAAATAGATTCTCATACAATCCTGAACCTGTTCAGACATTCAGAGACGATAACATTGATTATAAGCAACTTTTATCCGTAAAGAAATCTTCGGTAGTTAATAATGACAGAACACAGATTCACTCTTTCGACTGGATACGACAGTTTGCTTTTGTATTTTCATCAGCTTGGCCTGTAACGCAGAAACTAGAATTGGATTGGATACAACAATTTACTTTTGAATTTTCACCGGCATTGCCTGTAATGCAGAAGTTAAAATTTATTTGTAGCGCGTAATTGACCTCAGGTGATTCATTACGCTTTAATGAATATGTGCCTTAGCGTGCACAGGGCCCTGAGCCGTTGTGGTGCTATTTCATCTTTAGTTTTCTGCACTGCTGCCTTCTCTTCTACTATCCTTTATATCTATGAAAACAGCTCTTCAACTATCGATCTATCTAGAATTAAAAATGTGTAAAGAAAACCTGATACGACAAGTTTTACCCGAAAGTAACAATTTTCATTAGACACTCCAGAACTACCAGTGTAATTTTAATGAAAGATAGAAGTGTAATTATCAGTATCGTCAAAATATCGGCAACAGCAAACACCGTTTGGTATCAATAGACGTTTTTCACCGCAACAACAACGAAACCAACCGGTTAGCATACCTAAACAACAATGCATTCTGCAAGGTCAACCAAGCTTTAATGTTTCGCCGCCTACACGTATAGCGTCAGCTCCAACAAATAGTAACGCACAGCAACAAGGGAATCAGTACGTACAGAAAACACACTATTTCAATTCCTATCGCAATGCACCGTATAGAAATGACTATCATGACAGACGTAAAAGTAATGAGCACAATTTTCAGCGTACGTTTACTAACAGTCGGCCTTACCAGCAGCAAAATCATCCGCAACAACAAATTATCATGAATGAACCAGACAGTAGATATCATCCCGAACGTAATAAATCAGGAAGAAATAACAGAACAGTACAAATAGTTGAAATGCCACAGCATCCTCCCGAAAATAATAGCACGTCAGATAGAATTTGACTAGATATAGTACAGGTTGCATCTTACAGTAACGCAAGCAATGCTTTTGACACGCAGAATCTTGTTCACGAAAATGTTATTACTTTTGACGATATCCGACACACTCTTTTGCAGGAAAGACCAGTTATTCAAAAAACCATTTCACACCCTGTCATTGAAGTAATCGATTCTGGATCACCGATGTCAGTTATAAATGAGGAAACTTTCAACGAATGTAATAAAGAGAATACCTATCCTACGTTACCAATAGGCAAAACTAAAGTAAAAGGAGCAGTATCTGGTAAAGGGGTAGATGTAAAATTACAGACACATTTATCATTTTGTATTGCAGGTCATACATTTCACTCAAATTTTTGGATTGTTCCCTTATTGACGACAGACGCTACTTTAGGTACGAATTTTCTGGTACAACACGACGCAATTATTGACTTTCAAAACTCCTATTTAATGTTAAAGGATGAAAAAGTACAACTGGATTTAGAATTTCAGCAGTCTTTATCTGCAGAAGAACAAACAATTAACCGTACAGAGGTCATTTCCGGATCACGTGACATAGACTGTCATTCCACATTGTTCACAGATACGTACGTACACAACTATAATTGTGGTGCCACCGCCAGACACCACACTTGCTAGGTGGTAGCCTTTAAATCGGCCGCGGTCCATTAGTATACGTCGGACCCGCGTGTCGCCACTGTCACTGATTGCAGACCGAGCGCCACCACACGGCAGGTCTAGAGAGACTTACTAGCACTCGCCCCAGTTGTACAGCAGAGTTTGCCAGAGATGGATCACTGACAAATACGCTCTCATTTGCCGAGACGATAGTTAGCATAGCCTTCAGCTACGTCATTTGCTACGACCTAGCAAGGCGCCATTACCAGTTTATATTGATATTATTGTTAATGTACCGTCAAGAGCGATGTACACCGATAATGGATTAAAGTTAAGTATTCCAGCAACAGCGTACCTTATTGGCTATATTAATTACATTTAACTGTTCCAGACCTCACGCCAGTCTGCGTGTAATTAAACGTATGCATTTCGGCCTCCTTTAGCAACACGGTGTTGGCTCTTCTGCCAACACAGCAATAATACTCCAGACGAAGCTGACTATGACGTTATGCAAATGATTTCTGAAAAAGGTAAACAGAGCAGTGCAAATACAGACGACGAACGCACGCAACTACGCAAAATTCTTTTACAGCAAGCTCCAGTTTTATACACCGTTCCTGGTACTATGTCCGGTTTTATGTATGAATTTCAAGTTAAACAGCACGACACATTTAAAGCCAAACATTATCCCATTCCGTACATTCACAGAGAACAAGTTAAGAAAGAATTGCAAGCTATGCTTGACCAAGGAATTATTGAACCGGCAGTTAGTCCGTACATAAACCCGCTCCATATTGTTAAGACAAAGAATGGTTCAATTCGCCTCGTACTTGATTCGCGTCACATCAACGACATTTTTATTAATAAAACACGTCGCCCACAGTCACTAGAAGACCTTCTACAGAAATTTCATGGTACTGTTATTTATTTCACATTAGATTTGAAATCGGGATTTTGGCAAATTCAACTCCATCCGAACTGCAGAAAGTACACGGCTTTTCTCTGTTTTGGTGACTGTTATCAATTTTGTAAATTACCGTTCGGTTTAACTATTTCTTCAGCAGCATTTATACGCGGTTTAAATACTATACTTCTGACAGAGCTTAAAGACAGAATCACAACGTATGTAGACGACATTCTTATTGCAGAAGCTAACTGGTCTGAACACAATCTGATTCTTGAACAACTGTTGCAAACTTTTCGTGCACAAGGACTCACAGTTAATCTCAGTAAATCGCATTTTGGCAAAACTTCTATAAAATTTCTTCGACATGTAATTTCAGCGGAAGGTATTGCGCCTGACCCGGAAAAACTTCAAGCTTTACGTGACATTACTGTTCCTACGACGAAGGAACAACTACGCAGCTTTTTGGGTTTAATTAACTTCTTTCGTAAATTTATTCGTTACTCTGCTTTAGACACTCCTAGATTATGTCAATTGACGGGTAAAAACACTATTAGGTCCTGGGATAGGCAAGCTAATTCTGAATTTGTGATCCTGAAACAAGCTTTGTTGAATGCACCACTTTTATCACATCCAGATCTTACTAGAAATTTTTCCATTGCCACCGACAGTTCTAACACCGCTTTAGGCGTACACACTTTTCAGGAAATTGAAGAAGATGTTACTACAGTAATTAAAAACATCGCCTTTGCGAGTCGCATTCTGTCACCTGCTGAACGCAATTATTCTGTTACAGAACTTGAAACATTATGTGTTGTTTGGGCATTTACGAGATTTAGGCATTTTCTTTATGGAAGACACACTGCCGTTTACGCAGATCATAGAGCTATACAGTTTTCACTTTCCGCTAAATTTACACACGACAGATTAAGCAGATGGAAACTTTATTTACAGGAATTTAATTTTACAATTGTTCACATTCCCGGCACACAAAATATTGTAGCAGACGCACTATCCCGTTCTCTCAGCAACAATCAGCGAGACATCGCAACCAACTTCTGCAAAGCAAATTTCAGCGTCATGTACATTCAACATGTTGCATTTGAAAATTTCATTTCGTCGTCATTAGAAGACATAGCACAAGAGCAGAGTAAAGACAACGTGTGGAAAGAAATTAAACACCTTTGGCAAGATAGGAATAATGTTACCATTAGAAACCATTACATTGTACGAAATAATATTCTGTTTCGCCGCTCTCACCCTGACAGCAACAATTGGTGATTACGTACTCCTGACGAGCTTGTTAACAAATTAATTTGGTATACTCATATAAGTTATGCACATTACGGAGCCAGAAAATGTTTTCTTATACTGAGACAGAACTGTTATTTTACCAACATGGAGAAACGTATTCGACGAGTTTTAGCGTCATGTAAAATCTGCCAGAAAGCTAAGTCAGAAATGACCTCACATATTCCTCCGTTACATCCCATTGTACCTGTTAAATTGAGACAAATGGCTGCTGTAGATATTTTTGGTCCGATTCCCAGAACTAATAGAGGTTTTTGCTACATCTTTGTCACTGTTGAACTCACTTCAAAATTTGTTACCTTCACTCTGTTACGCAAAGCTACTGCTAAAACTGTTTCGAAAGCATTTGTAAAACATTTTCTATTCCATGTAGGGCATGTATTGAAAGTAATTTCCGACAATGGACCACAATTTCGATCTGCTATATGGACACGTACGTTACGAGCTAGAAACATTTCTCCGATCTATATATCCAAGTATCATGCTTCTTCGAACCCTTGTGATCGACCAATGAAAGAAATTGGTAAACTATGTAGAATATACTGCCATAAAAAACATATTGATTGGGACACATACATACTCTCATTCCAGGATGTAATTAATTCCATACCAAATGAAGCTACTATGCTATCTCCGACTGTTATACTGAAAAATGTTGAACCACCTAACAAAATTAAAGAATTAGTATCCTTTCCTACATCTCGTCGACTACGACACCATGAAATAATTGACATTGCGCTGAACAACATCAAACGTGCCGCAGAGCAACGGAGAAGACAGCAAAAACAGGTTTGTACACGCTGTGACTTTCACATTGGACAGAAGATATTAGTACGCACACATTATTTATCTAACAGAGGAAAGAATAGGTGTAGTAAATTTGAGCCTCTATACGCAAGTCCATATCGAATTCGCAGCATTCCTCACTCCAATGTAGTACACGTCGAAACTCTGAGAACCAGAAAAGGTAAAGGCAATCAACATGTCTCCAATATTAAACCCTTTATTAAATGAATATACTTTATGATTTATCACACTGTAATGCCATTTCCTGATTTTTATATGAGCAATGACGCAATTATATTTATGTGACTACTTAGTGATGATTATCGTATTTTTTTTTCTTGGCAAGTGCCCGGCAAGGTAAGGTTAGTAGGTCGCTTTTCTTATCGTTACACATCAGACTGTGAACATTTTTCCAGATAAGCTTACATATTTTGTGACCAATTATGCAATTCTATCTAGTGACATATTAATTTTATCAATTTCTTTCTCCAATAAAGTCTTCAACTCTCGTCTCTATCAACTACACAACATACAAGCTGAACAAAGAAAGGCATTTCTTGTCGTTACACATGAGAGCGTGCACATTTTCCATTCTTCATATATGTATGATTGTTTTCCTGTTTTGTTTGTATGCACTATGAAATCTTTAAGATATAACAAACACCAGTTGACTTTGACATTTTGCCTTATGATATCTCAACATCGTGACTATTTTACATTTTTTTGCTGCTACATTGTAATACAGTGTGTACATTTCTTCCGCCTGCACACTATCTACGTTTTTGACATATTACGTTTTCTGTCATGCTATGCTGTATGCTCAATTATATCACTAGAAACCAGTTTTGATTTAATGGGTATATGATTTAAATGCAGGACATTAAATCATTATCCATCATTTTCAAAAAGCAATAACGTGCAAAAGAAATAAATTAAACAAACCACAGTGGATTACTATGAAATGGGAATTTCACCTTCGGAATGAACGAAAGAAGATGCAATACCTCGTCACGAAGAGTAAATGGATCAGAATTAACAAGCATTAACAAGAATATACTATACACATCGTATGATAGCGGTCTTAACTAATTTTTTCGTTCAGAACACGAGGCGATTGATGCAGGCTGTCAGACAGAACTACACGTCTTAGTTTTAGTGATGAAATATGCTAGAAATAAGGAACTCTATACTATGAATAGTTGTATGAAGTAAATGGTAACATGAATAATGAACTGTCTTTTTGCAGATGATAATGAAAGGTGATGAATAGTGATGAAGAATATGGTAATATGAATAATGAAGTTTTTCTTTACAGGTGATGCTAATAATGAAGTTATGGTGATATGAAGAATGAAGTTTTTGTTTACAGGTGTTGATAGTGATAAACTTTATATAGCCACTAACCGCACCACTTTTAAGTTTTTCTTTGCAGATGAGGATAATGATGAAGTTTATATACTTGCTGTTAGTTAAGAAATGCTATGTAGTTATTTAAGTATTTGTTGCAGTTCGTTTTGACAGTATGTCTTATGTCGCATGGTATGATGACTGAAGGTTTTGGAAAGGACAGCTAGTGAACATATATATTTGATACACATTTCATTACCTGTTAATTCGAAGTTCACTACTTTTCAGCATAATATGCGTTTCTTCATTCAGCTTAATAATCCATTTTGTATTTTTTTTTTCCAGGAGAAGCTATTCATGAAATTAATGTGCTATAAGCAGTTGGTCATTAAACCTGTTCTAGTACTTGAATTTTGTTTTACCCATTTGTGTGTGTCATTCATGAATGTGATCACATATACTCTATTGTTTCATATCCTTGCTACAGCTAACGCATGACGAATGACGTCACCTATCCTCATTTGCAGCAATAAGTCCAGAGTAAATATTGTTATGCCCCAGCAATTAATTATCGATCCCAACGCAATGCATTGCTAGTATAAAAAAAATAAAAATGTATTCACAGTTCCAAATAATGCTACCAGTTTAAGAGAGTTCTGAGTAATACTGAATGAGGTTTTTCTAATTACAGACCTTGAGTAATAGTTACAGTGTGTTACATTTTAAATATGTCGTATGTCACTTGAATGATGAAAAATGTTTTGTAATATTTAATACTTGCTATGTGTATAGTAACTGGCCAATGAATGCCACTGTTTCTTATATTTGTATTATGTCACTTACATGCTATATATATGAATACTAGTAGCTTGATGCTACACTCTTTAACTCCTGTTTTGAAGGATGACTTCTGATGGTTTGTAACTGGCCAATGAGTGCCAAAGATTACTATAGCTAGCTGAACTATGTAAATAGTATGCCATTAATTAACTCTTGTTGAATGATCACTTTTGAATAATGCATGAAATGGTTTGTAACTGGGCAATGAGTGCCAATGCTCACTATAATTAGATGACTTATGAACATTATTCTGTAATACTTCATACATTGTACAGAAATGTTCAGTAACTAGGCGATGAGTGCCACCAATTACTCAGCTCAGTTGATAGACTAGTGTAATTCTCAATGATGACTGGCATAAGACTTAATGTCCTTCTCCTTCTAACCTAATTACCAGGAATTACTGCAATATCCGTTTGTCCTGTCTATCCTCATGATCATGGAGCACTATATTTGGTTTTTGCACTAATTCTACGTTGGTGTACCTTACAAAAACGTGGTGTTCACACGACATGCTGTCCACCACCTTGAGCGATGGAGATGTTATTATGGTCCCACTGTTTGGTGTACCTAATGTACTACCAAAATGATAACATTGAATATTAATACGACATTTCAGTGTCTTGGATACACTGATTAATACTTCAGGGAAGAGAATTTCAGATTGTCTCACTTTGTGTTGTGCTTCTGTAGAAAGATATGGACTTTCAGTGCAGCTACTGGCAACCTACTGTGCTACAACCATGACGCAATCCTTCCCTTTCCTATCCTAGTTCTTGTAAAATGGTAAAAAAATACTATAGTGTTTATGGACTTTATGTCATTTGATAATATGATTTGTACTCATTGCGTATACATTTTGTGATTTATTGATATGTTCTGTACTACAGTGCGCGTGCACTTTATGTCATTTGTTAATATGTTTTGTACTCATGGCGTATACATTTTGTCATTACCTGATATGTTCTGTACTACAGTGCGTGTGCACTTTATGTCTTTTGCTAATATGATTTGTACTCATTGCGTATACATTTTGTGATTTCTTGATATGTTCTGTATTACAGTGCGTGTGCACTTTATGTCAAATGTTAATATGATTTGGAATCATTGTGTATACATTTTGTGATTTCCTGATATATCGCTGCCAAATTTTTGCCCCCTCCCCAGTGGAGGGTTATGTAAGACGCATGCGCTGTCTGCGATATGAGAATCGCTGACCAGAGAGCAGTGTTGACTGCAGTATGAACTGTGTAACTGTAGTAGTTAGTTGTTGCTAGTCGCTTGTCTGAGGTTGTCTGCGCTTGTCTGCAGTCTGCTCTGGTCGGGAATCTGGAGATGGAGTATTATTGTATAAAGTAAAGAAACAGCGTCGCGCATATCTAGTAATGTAACTAAACTGTCTTCCAAATGTTTTAAAAATGTCCTAATAATAATTTTGGTAATATAAATTAATTTTTTCTTAAAAAAAGCATTTATTTAAAAAAAATCAGTTGCTTCCTTTCACAAATCACAAATGTATAAGCCAGCATTGCACAGAGCTGTGCCGAAAGAATTTTTAGGTAAGAGCAGATATATTCGCCGTTTTATTATTGAAGTAAGAATTTTTACTTTTTATTCAGAATGATCTTACAGGGCCACGACGCAGCACTGCTGTCGTCCAAATTTTACCAGGTTACTGAATTTATCTTTTATTATGAGGTTTAGGAATTTTTTTGTTTCGAGCTTACATTAAATTAGAAAAGAATTTTGTGGGTACATTAAATGTGAATGCATTTGTGCACGGAGATTATAAATGGGTACCAATTTTGTTCTGAGGTCACACAAAAATTAGAATCGCTATCCATAATAATAATTAGGTAATTCCAATTTCATTTTGTGGGGAGTTTACACCTTCGGAAAAGGTTTGTGTTTGTTCGCTACACTCGACCGAGTCAACGGAGAGTGCTACCTTGTAGGGAGGTACTTGTACCTGAGGAACAATGGTTTGATGCCCGACACGGAGCCTGCACCATCAACACGCCACATCTAAAGGGTGTTACAAAAGGTTACGGCCAAACTTTCAGGAAACTTTCCTCACACACAAAGAAAGGAAATATGTTATGTGGACATGTGTCCGGAAACGCTTACTTTCCATGTTAGAGCTCATTTTATTACTTCTCTTCAAATCACATTAGTCATGGAATGGAATCACACAGCAACAGAACGTACCAGCGTCACTTCAAACACTTTGTTACAGGAAATGTTCAAAATGTCCTCCGTTAGCGAGGATACATGCATCCACCTTCCGTCGCATGGAATCCCTGATGCGCTGATGCAGCCCTGGAGAATGGCGTATTGTATCACAGCCGTCCACAATACGAGCACGAAGAGTCTCTACATTTGTTACCGGGCTTGCGTAGACCTTTCAAATTCCCCCATAAATGAAAGTCAAGAGGGTTGAGGTCAGGAGAGCGTGGAGGCCATGGAATTGGTCCGCCTCTACCAATCCACCGGACACCGAATCTGTTGTTGAGAAGCGTACGAACACTTCGACTGAAATGTGCAGGTGCTCCATCGTGCATGAACCACATGTTGTGTCGTATTTGTAAGTGCACGTGTTCAAGCAGCACAGGTAGAGTATCCCGTATGAAATCATGATAACGTGCTCCATTGAGCGTAGGTGGAAGAACATGGGACCCAATCAAGACATCATCAACAATGCCTGAGAAACATTCACAGAAAATCAGTGTTGATGACGTGATTGCACAATTGCGTGCGGATTCTCGTCAGCCCACACATGTTGATTGTGAAAATTTACAATTTGATCACGTTGGAATGAAGGCTCATCCGTAAAGAGAACATTTGAACTGAAATGAGGATTGACACATTGTTGGATGAACCACTCGCAGAAGTGTACCCGTGGAGGCCCATCAGCTGCTGATAGTGCTGCACACGCTGTACATGGTACGGAAACAACTGTTTCTCCCGTAGCACTCTCCATATGGTAACGTGGTCAACGTTACCTTCTACAGCAGCAACTTCTCTGACGCTGACATTAGGGTTATCGTCAACTACACGAAGAATTGCCTCGTCCATTGCAAGTGTCCTCGTCGTTCTAGGTCTTCCCCAGTCGCGAGTGATAGACTGGAATGTTCCGTGCTCCCTAAGACGCCGATCAATTGCTTCGAACGTCTTCCTGTCGGGACACCTTCCTTCTGGAAATCTGTATCTATACAAACGTACCGCGCCGCGGCTATTGCCCCGTGCTAACCCATGCGTCAAATGGGCATCTGCCAACCCCCCATTTGTAAACATTGTACTGAATGCAAAACCACGTTCGTGATGAACACTAACCTGTTGATGCTACGTACTATGTGCTTGATGCTAGTACTGTATAGCAATGAGTCGCATGTCAACACAAGCATCGAAGTGAACATTACCTTCCTTCAATTGGGCCAACTGGCGGTGAACCGAAGAAGTACAGTACATACTGACGAAACTAAAATGAGCTTTAACATGGAAATAATGTGTTTCCGGACACATGTCCACATGACATCTTTTCTTTGTGTGTGAGGAATGTTTCCTGAAAGTTTGGCGGTACCTTTTTGTTACACCCTGTATAAGCTAAGCTCCACGACGCGCTGTACTGTTTCTTGTATTTCCCACGCATTCTAACTATTGAACCTGCTACCGCCTGCGACCGCTAGCTTCCCATGAACGACGTAAAAGGCAAATCGAACAGTTCCCAAAGATTTTCGTGCAGTATTTGGTGGTGCAGTCACAGTTTTAAGTGTTTGAAGACGCCGACATACACGTTGAGAAAAGAAAACCCTTCGAAAATGTGATCTACTACGTTTCGAAAAAAAATTAGAGTAATTGAGAGGAGCAACACCAACGCAGTTGGGAAGATATCGTCCGACGCTGGATCTGCCTTGAGTCCATTAAACATGGCAGCAACCTGCCCTCCATGTTGCCGCAATTATTTAACGGTGATATAACGTAAATATTAAATTTTCACGACACAATTGTGAGTATCAGCGTAAATAATGAGGAATTATAGAGCATTGCCAACTATCAAAAATTTGCTTTGTTTCAATAACAGGTGGATCACACAAAGTAATTTGTCATCTTCTGGTGCGAAACATCATCTTTAAGGTTAGTTTTGTAACATATAAAACTACTTGACTGATTGCAGTGATACATTTAAAGAAATTGTGAGGGCCACGATCAACGGCAAGTGAACTTCTTGCGTTACTGAACAAAGCTGGGAGCAATGTGCATCCGCTTATAACATCACAGCTAGATATTCCTTTGCTAGACATAATTGCGTCAAAGCTTCTTACAGAATGGCTTGAACAGAAGAATCTGACATCAGTGGGATTTCTCACAAGTTTCCGATATCTAAAGAAAATATGCTTTTCTCCGAAATAACAGCAAGTCATTACTGTTTGTGTACTACAGTACTACTACAGCGCGGTATATCTGGTACTAAACAGCAGAGTGCTCAAACGGCAAGCGGTTGGACTATTGGAGGCGGATTTACATCCCTATGGTAGTGCTGCATGTGTCATTTACAACCAGCCACACACATTGCGTAAGTGCAGCAAATGCACGCAAGCTGCACGTAACAAACGTAAAGCTGTTGTAATGGGCAACAACTTGTGCTATAATTATCTGAAGAGTGGCCACAGCACTTCTGAATGAAAACCCATTAGCGAGACAGGAACACGACGCCACAGGGTGCTACACGTAGAATCACAAGTGATACAAGGTGAAACAAGGAAGGGTACTCCAGGCGATATGCAGCACAAGCATAATGGCAAACACGTCAGGTACATCGAAGATTATTCACCGAAGATGAGCCGAGGTAAATAAGTGCTCTCTGCGACAGCGAGAATAAAAGTTCAAGATAGTAAGGAAAATGGCAGATTTGTATGCTGTATTAGAGTGGGGCCCATGGTCTAGGTATGGCATCCTTTCCTAGTAATGAAAACGTACCTGGTTCATGGAACAACCCTTACAATTTTGAAGAAAAAACGCTGCCGAAGAAATCACCCTAGTTTCCCTAGCGGCCTCGTAAAAGAGGACTGAGGAGCGGACACACCTTCAGGGCAATCTCTTGCCCGCCATACCGCCGAAGCATCAGCAATGATCAACGTCATGATGATGTGCAAGGCCATAACGATTATTCACAGTGGGCGTCAGTGAAGTGGAAAGGAAGGAGGATAAGTATTTCTTCTCAGGCGAATATAGGGCATGATCTACATGATCATCAACAGTGTTCTGCTCGAGGGCAAGGCTTTACATGTAGCTCTTCATGCAGTCCTGTCACTTGCTCAACGTATTCGTTTACTCTTAATTATGCTCTATCCTTACGCTATCCACCATGTGGTATTTTCTGAGTGCTACTCTTGTCTTCCACTCGCCCTTCCTTCCATAGCATCCATCAGTAAACAATCTCTTCTCATAAAATGTCCAAGCCACGTGTGTTTCCACTTCCTGGTTGCCTTTGAAGTTTCTCTGTCTTTCTCCTTTCTTATCAACACCTCTACATTTCTCACTTTTTCTACCCATTTTATCCGTTTTGTCCTCCTCCATATCGACATCTCAAATGCTTGTATTCGTCTTTCTTCCTCTTTCGTCAGTGTTCACGTCTGAGCTCTGTATAATGCTACGCTCCGTATAAACGCCAGTCTATCCTTCAAGTTCCTGCCCATGTTCACCTCAGACAGACCTCCTCTTCCTATTAAATGCCTTATTCGTAATTGGTTTAAGTGTTTTATTGCATGCCATGTCTTCAGTAATTATGCTTACAAGTTATTTTTAAGCACTAAATTGTATTGTACCTTCCCGTCCTAGCTCCATAGTTCTTACTTTTGTTGCCCGCAACTCGTGGTCGTGCGGTAGCGTTCTCGCTTCCCACGCCCGGGTTCCCGGGTTCGATTCCCGGTGGGGTCAGGGATTTTCTCTGCCTCGTGATGGCTGGGTGTTGTGTGCTGTCCTTAGGTTAGTTAGGTTTAAGTAGTTCTAAGTTCTAGGGGACTGATGACCATTGATGTTAAGTCCCATAGTGCTCCGAGCCATTTGAACCATTTACTTTTCTTGCACGTATCGCCATACTTCTGTAATATCAACAGCAACAGAGAATTGTATAACTGGAGACGTAAATCTAATGAAAAATGAAATAGACTTATCGTGTGGCATTGATGGCCGAGAGGCCCTATCCGGGGGCGTACAGCCACTGAGTGCAACTCTTATTTCAGTCGATGCCACTTTGGGCGACATGCGTGCCTGTGGTGAGGATGATATGATTATGAGGACAATAAAACACCCAGTCCATGAGCAGAAAAAACCTCCAACCCGGACAGAAATCGAACCCGGGCCCTCAGCATGGAAAGCAAGCACGTTACCACTTTTATTTTTGATTGTCAAATTAATGTAATGTTTAGACCTCCTCCACTTCAGGCAATGTCCCCTGTCACCCATAATACGCCCAAAAACCTATGTAACCTAAAAACAAAAACAAAGATAGTGCCACCGTCACATTCACCCAAAAGCTAAGTCGGACGGTCGTGCGCCACCACTACAGGCTCCATCCTCGAACAAAAATGAAATATGCTTCTGAACATTTACTTAAAAAAAGAAAACGATAAATTAAGGAGTACAATATTGTATTTTATTTGTTGTTAATTTTGTGCCTATGTTTTTAATTATAATTCTTTTTCTGTTCTTTCTTTCCTTTTTTCCTGGGGGTGTCCACAGCAGCCAGACGGAGGGATGTCGTGATCGTCTTCTTGTTCAGCGAGGGTCAAACACCCTATAATTACCGTTGATGTCTCTCATCAGTCCTGGTCGTCTTCTCGTTCAGCGAGGGTGAAGCACCCTATAATTACCGTTGATGTGTCTCATTAGTCCATCATGTCTAATACCTCAGTCCCTCGCAATGTCACTCACTGCGCGGCAACTCCCGTCGGAGGTTCGAGTTCTCCAGCGGGCATGGGTATGTGTGTTGTTAATTTCAGTAGTGTATAAGTCTAGGGACCGATGACCTCAGCAGTTTGGTCCCTTAGAAAGTCACACACATTTGACATTTGGACCTCAGACTCTTCCCACACCCAGTACACCCCAATGGGGTGGAGGGTGCGTAAACGACGACGCCAAGTAATTCGCAAAAAGCGTTCCAAACGACGCCTTGCGCAGTAAAATCGTGTAGTTACTCGTTAAATAATGCCATAAATCTAACAACCCTGCAACGCTCTCATTAAAAAAGTATGACTATGCCACACCTTTAACCTACACCGTGTCGGTATGACATGTAGCAGGGAAGTAAGTGACGTCGGGATGGATCACTTCTGTGGGCTCTACAGACTGAGGCTTCCGTCGCAGCAGCAATGCCGACATTCGCCGTGTGAGGAGCCAGTCGATAGCCCTACCACAAACGAAACGGTGGATTTAGGTGTCGATAGCGGCGCATCTGGGGCAGAGAGGTACCTAAGCGAGACGTATCATGTGTAAACGTTGTCGGGTGGGGAATTTTTCAGTCGTTATCACATACTACAGCGCCCTGACTGTGGTGGGAAGGAAAGGCGAGTGTATGTTACTCCACACTCAGCTAAGCAGACGGACTGCAAATACGATAATCGCGGGGACTGAAACGCGTTTTTTAGGAGAAGGAATAGAGTAAACAATTATGGGACTACATATGGACTTGGTAGTAGGTAAAAGAGGAGAAAGTATAATTGAGCTCTGCAATAAAGTAGAGTTAGTAGCAGAAAATACGTTGCTCATGGGCGGAAGAGGTGGAGAGAGGGGGAGAGAGAAATGGAGGAAGGAAGAGGTTGACAGAGAGAGTTGGACAAAGGTGATGGAGGGGGAGGATGAGCAGACAGACAAAAAGAAGGGAGGATGGGATGGACGAAGAGAGATTGCCGGAGGAGATTATGATAAACGTCGAATTTCCACTGAAACCTACAATTATGGATAAAGGGATGTAAGGCGAAAGTTCAGGGCACATGTACCATCCTGTTACTGCTTGGTTGACGTTACACCTCTGAAACAGGTGGCCTTTGATAATCCAAATTGCAGTTAATTACTACACCGATTGAGTAAGATATCAGATCTCAAAAGCTAGATAATAAAAAGAGGTAGGCCTTGATTAATAAGAGTTTCTGCTAACCCAAATTATGAAACCACTCTTAATTTAACCTAAAGAGGAACTGGTACGCATTCTATAATAATAGCTGAAGGCCGGCTGCTGTGGCCAAGCGGTTCTAGGCGTTTCAGTCCGGAACCGCGCTACTGCTACGGTCGCAGGTTCGAATCCTGCCTCAGGCATGGATGTGTGTGACGTCATTAGGTTAGTTAGGTTTAATTAGTACTAAGTTCTAGGGGACAGATGACCTCAGATGTTAAGTCCCATAGTGCTCAGAGCGATCTGAATCATTTGAACAGCTGAAGTTAAGTAAAACTACCAAATAGGAAACAGGCAGCCCTCAATGACAACAGCTTCGGTTAGTTAAAATTACCAACTAGAAGAGGCAGGCCTCCTTCAATAACAGCTTCAATTAAGTAAAGTTACCAAAATAAGCAATAAACAGGCCTTCAGCGATAACAGCTTCAGTCAAGCAATACTACCAAATGCAAAATAGGCAGGTCTTCTTTAGGAAAGATTAATCAATTGATAATACACTCCTGGAAATTGAAATAAGAACACCGTGAATTCATTGTCCCAGAAAGGGGAAACTTTATTGACACATTCTTGGGGTCAGATACATCACATGATCACACTGACAGAACCACAGGCACATAGACACAGGCAACAGAGCATGCACAATGTCGGCACTAGTACAGTGTATATCCACCTTTCGCAGCAATGCAGGCTGTTATTCTCCCATGGAGACGACCGTAGAGATGCTGGATGTAGTCCTGTGGAACGGCTTGCCATGCCATTTCCACCTGGCGCCTCAGTTGGACCAGCGTTCGTGCTGGACGTGCAGACCGCGTGAGACGACGCTTCATCCAGTCCCAAACATGCTCAATGGGGGACAGATCCGGAGATCTTGCTGGCCAGGGTAGTTGACTTACACCTTCTAGAGCACGTTGGGTGGCACGGGATACATGCGGACGTGCATTGTCCTGTTGGAACAGCAAGTTCCTTGCCGGTCTAGGAATGGTAGAACGATGGGTTCGATGACGGTTTGGATGTACCGTGCACTATTCAGTGTCCCCTCGACGATCACCAGTGGTGTACGGCCAGTGTAGGAGATCGCTCCCCACACCATGATGCCGGGTGTTGGCCCTGTGTGCCTCGGTCGTATGCAGTCCTGATTGTGGCGCTCACCTGCACGGCGCCAAACACGCATACGACCATCATTGGCACCAAGGCAGAAGCGACTCTCATCGCTGAAGACGACACGTCTCCATTCGTCCCTCCATTCACGCCTGTCGCGACACCACTGGAGGCGGGCTGCTCGATGTTGGGGCGTGAGCGGAAGACGGCCTAACGATGTGCGGGACCGTAGCCCAGCTTCATGGAGACGGTTGCGAATGGTCCTCGCCGATACCCCAGGAGCAACAGTGTCCCTAATTTGCTGGGAAGTGGCGGTGCGGTCCCCTACGGCACTGCGTAGGATCTTGGCGTCTTGGCGTGCATCCGTGCGTCGCTGCGGTCCGGTCCCAGGTCGACGGGCACGCGCACCTTCCGCCGACCACTGGCGACAACATCGATGTACTGTGGAGACCTCACGCCCCACGTGTTGAGCAATTCGGCGGTATGTCCACCCGGCCTCCCGCATGCCCACTATACGCCCTCGCTCAAAGTCCGTCAACTGCACATACGGTTCACGTCCACGCTGTCGCGGCATGCTACCAGTGTTAAAGACTGCGATGGAGCTCCGTATGCCACGGCAAACTGGCTGACACTGACGGCGGCGGTGCACAAATGCTGCGCAGCTAGCGCCATTCGACGGCCACCACCGCGGTTCCTGGTGTGTCCGCTGTGCTGTGCGTGTGATCATTGCTTGTACAGCCCTCTCGCAGTGTCCGGAGCAAGTATGGTGGGTCTGACACACCGGTGTCAGTGTGTTCTTTTTTCCAGTTCCAGGAGTGTACATACGCAATTTAATAAATAATATCAAATCTTGGCTTTTGGATTTCAACGTTAAGACACTCATGGACAAGTGATTTCCAATTTTAATCAATCCATTCTCGTTGACGATAACTACTACGCAATAACAATTTACACCACGTCTAACAGCTAATGAACCACTGGTCACCAATCATTTCAGGACAACAACACGTAAGTACTACTGCCCAATGCACGGCTATGATGATACACAATTACGCGTTATGCTCTCTATATGCCAAATCATCAGCCCAAACCAGTCATTTTTCGCGCAGCAGAGCTTACGTATTCTTGGTAAATTCTGAAGTAAGTCAGCGCTACATCTCCATGGACACCACTAATGCTATGTGACTGATCAGTACACTGTCCTAAGGGAGAGTGGTGCACTCGCATCTATCTTAGATTTACGGAACAGCCCCAGTAACTGCAAAACAATTTCTTACACCTTACTTTTAGTTTAATTAAACACAACACTGGCAAACAGTATCAAAATGCCCCGCCAATAGCGATTTATCGAATTACAAATCATTAATTCTTTGCTCACACTGAATGTGGCAAACACACTTCATGGCATATTTCACGAGAATACATACAGGCTGAGTCACTAACCGTTTCCATCTAGAACAGCCCCGAAAGTATGATAGTAGCTGAAAAGTTTGTGGGACAAATGTTGCATGGGATAACGGGTGCCATAGTACGACGCTGGTTTTCTGTTGCTAGGTGGGGTCGCATCAGAGATATGACGGTAAACTTTTTTTTTAAAGGGATGTTGTAGTTTGGTGCTTATTTTCTGATAGCGGTTATCGAGACGAATCCAATGATTTGTAACAGTAAGGTCTTTGAAGGTCAACCAAGATCAAAAAGGTGGCATGAACGTCCATTTACAGACGGTGCTCGAAGTGATGACCAATAGTATCAGTGCAGTGCTGCAATCTTCTTATCATGGACTGAGGGGTATTCCTTATCACTTCGGCACTTATCGAAGCACATGCTCTGACAATTCTCTCTCGTATATCGTACAAATAGTAAATATTCGCTGAATACGGCTTATCCGCCTAAGGTGCCACTGACATGTAAAGACCATTCGACGGTTTCGAAATACAACACTAATAGGAACAGTAAGACTAGTATC
This sequence comes from Schistocerca piceifrons, assembly GCF_021461385.2. Classification (NCBI taxonomy): domain Eukaryota; kingdom Metazoa; phylum Arthropoda; class Insecta; order Orthoptera; family Acrididae; genus Schistocerca; species Schistocerca piceifrons. Next base: position 155,358,749 of record NC_060143.1, read on the forward strand.
GTCGAATCAATCGAACGTGAATGATGTATTCTTTCGAAGAACATGTCGATATACTTCTCATTTACTGAGAATGCCAACGAAATTCAGTGAGAGCTAGAGACTTATACGCTGAAAGATATCCTCAACGTACTCACCCTACACATCGTACATTTAAATGTGTGTATGATAAACTAAGAACAACTGGATCTTTAACGCATCGGAAACACATCCGGCTAAGCAAAGTTACTAATGAGGAAACGGATTGGTACACTTACCACTGTGGTTCGAGATCTTTGTGTTAGTTTGCGTTAAATTGAAACGGAAATCGGGCATGGGCCAGAGTAGTGTTGTTCGTGTTCTGCATCACCATGAATATCATCCTTACCATATCGCTCCACCAAGGATTAAATGGTACGATGCATCGCATTGAATTCTCCGGATAGGCTCAGAGGGATGGCACATTTATTTATTTTATTTTATTTACTGACGAGGCTACATTCACGAACCATGGAACCGTTTATTTGCATAACATGCATTACTGGATAACTGAAAATCCATGTTGGCTGCGGCAAGTTGCACACCAAAACCCGTGGTCGGCGAATATATGGTGTGGGATACTGGAGGACAGAATTATAGGCCCTGTTTCATCGAAGGTAATCTTAATGGTAGGAAGTACACCTCATTCCTGCAAGAAACATTTTGTTGTTATTGGATGATGATGTTTGGTTTGTGGGGCCCTCAACTGTACGGTTATCAGCTCCCGTACAAATTCCCAACATTTGCTCAGTCCAGTCGGACCACTTTCATGAATAATGATGAAATTATGAGGACAACACAATCACCTAGTCATTTCGAGGCAGGTGACCCCGCCGAACCCGGGACCCCGTGCTCGGGAAGCGAGAAAGCGGCCGCGAGACCACGAGCTGCGGACTCTGTTATTAGAAGAAATACCTTTGGGAACAAGGAACAGAATGTTGGATCAATACAGTGGGTGTTCGGCAAATTTTTCGCTGATGGCTAGAAATGAACTACAGAGACAATTCTCAAATCGTTGGATTGGACGCGGAGATGTTCCGTGGTCGGCTCGCCCGACAGACTTGACGACTCTGGATTTTTTCTTGTGGGGATTCTTAAAAGACATAGTTTATAAAGACATCCCAGCTACACCTGAAGACATGCGAGACTGAATTGTCATAGCATGTGCTTCGATAAGTACGGAAGTGATAAGGAATACCACTGAATACATGATATGATGACTCTAGCGCTGCATTCATACCAATGGTCATCACTTCGAACACCTTCTGTAGATGGACGTTCATGCCACCTTTTTGACCTTCGTTGACCTTCAAAGAGTTACTGTTACTCATCATTGGATTAGTCTCGATAGCCGCTATCAGAAAATAAGCACCAAACTACAGCATCCCTTTGCAAGAAACAAAGCTGACCTTCATATCTCTTAAGTTACCGCCGCGCGGGATTAGCCGAGCGGTCTTAGGCGCTGCAGTCATGGACTGCGCGGCTGGTCCCGGCGGACGTTCGAGTTCTCCGTCAGGCATTGGTGTGTGTGTGTTTGTCGTTAGGATAATTTAGGTTAAGTAGTGTGTAAGCTTAGGGAATGATGACCTTAGCAGTTAAGTCCCATAGGATTTCACACACACACACATCTTAAGTGACCCAACCTAGTAACAAAAAGCAACGTCATAATTTGATCCCCGTTGTCCCATGTAACATTTGTCCCACAAACCTTTCAGCTCCTATCATATTTTCGGAGTTATTCTTCGTGGCAATAGTTAGTGGCTCACCCTGTATATCGCTGTGGTCGTGCGGTAGCGTTCTCGCTTCCCGCGCCCGGGTTCCCGGGTTCGATTCCCGGCAGGGTCGGGTATTTTCTCAGCCTCGTGATGACTGGGTGTTGTGTGCTGTCCTTAGGTTAGTTAGGTTTAAGTAGTTCTAAGTTCTAGGGGACTGATGACCATAGATGTTAAGTCCCATAGTGCTCAGAGCCATTTGAACCATTTGAGCCATATCGCCATGGTTCCAAAAAAACGAGTCTGAACAAGGATATCAAATACAATCTCCCACGATCAGAACACAGGTGTAAAATGAATAATCACGTTCCGACGTAGGATTGTAAAGAGTCGCCGTAGGACACTTATAGCTATGAACACAGATAAAGAGACAATGAACGAACCACAAAGTGCTATAGCCTCAATCCAGAGAGAGAATAACAGGAACACCATACGACAACGGCGGAAAAATGGACGTGGGCTGCATTCCGTGTTAGGACGTGGCATCAGACACAGACAACACTGACCTTGTTCCTCGCCTGTTGAAGACCCATCACAGTGTTTGTAGTTAATAGTAGCGTCTTCAGCCTAGGTGCTTACACAGAATTCGTCTTCATCGCACATTCAATAGTGCCTCTTTTCACTATATGACGATTTCTCTAACCAATAGTGATCGCTCGCCAAAACAGCGAGTGCAAGGAGCTTGCGGTAACAGCAACAATGCAACCAAAATGAAAACTGCACTCCGCTCACAATTTCACCTTTCGGGACGTGTCTACGGAAAGCTACCACCAACTGTGACGACCACCTTGCACTAAAACAGTAGCAGACCTGTTGTGCGACACGAAACCAATCATCTCGACATATATGAACGGTCTTCATTCAGTAAGCGGGTATATGTCTTTGCATCAGTGACCCAGCACGCTACTTGAACATCCTCCGGTGAAACAGACAATTCAACAAATCGTGCAGATGCCACAAGGCAAAAGCTGCAGAGCAACGATGTGGCTACGGACACCAGCCATCAACATCTCGCTGACTTGGCTACGCACGAAGAAGACACTCGAATTTCGCCACGGATTCAAATCGGCCCAAAAACATGCCCAGCAATCACTCGCCGAACTTCGTGCCGAAGACGCTTGCATAAGTGTTTCGCCTTACACGCCGGGCGGATGTCTCACACCGTCCTCCTCGCTCCGATACCGCAATCCAACTCTCGCAAAGCCATAACACCCACCCACCTTCCCCCGCCAAATCGACAACCTCGAGCAAAGACCGTAGTGGTCTCAATCCAGAGGGATATCATACGACAGGAATTCGAAAGGCGACGCCAGCAACCTCTACGTGGCTCACCCAAACATGTTTAGCAATTACGCTTAATTACCGGGTTCGCTAGTTTTACATAGATGCTCACCGTTTTCGCCAATAACTGTACGTGTCGTTTTGAATTGTGGTAGTGTGGGAAACACGTGCCAAAATGTCTCGGGGTATCATTGATAAGGAATTGAAGTAAAAGTAGGGTAATGTTCCTGTTATTGGCATATACTTTGTGCCAATGTGACAAGCTCCTTTGCAAATTGCTTGTATCTCACCGTGAAATTTAAGGTAGTGTTTGGAACAGAATGCACTCGATTTGGTAAGCGCCCTTATAGGGTGAATCTCATCAGGCTGTGCCCTATCAATCACGTTGTATGCAGCCGCAGACATTGCACTCGTTTACATTTAAATGACGTTTATTCGCCATTTATTGGAAACCGTGGTCTCGTTAGTATGTTTTTAATTAACGCATGTTACGCATTTATCTGAAGTGCGTTCAGTGGTCTATCACTAACTAAATTTCATTTATTTCGTGCTGCTTGCTGAAAGGTAGTTAGTAATCGACTGCAGAACATTCGTTTGTGTATTTTGCAAAGCGAGTTTGAATTATTTGAATTATTTTACGGTCGCACTGTAAATGTCATGAAAGACACGTCAGTAACAGATTTCAGCAGCTCATACAGTTTACATATTAAGATGCTTACCGCTCAAGTCCGTCTAGTCCATACGGCTCAGCCATTCCGCTTTGCCATTGATTTCTGTAGATACCAAACACCATATGCAGTACCACTGGCAGTCTCCACCAAATCCCAACGATGTGTTTCTGAGGTATGCAAACTGAGAGATTAGCAACTCAATCTTTCGCTCAAAATGATATTCAATTTCGGCACTTGCTTGTACCATCGTTATCAGCATTTGTCGTAGGGCGACCATTCTCCAGCTATCGGTGGTCGATTACTGTCCGACATTTCATCCCAGCCGCCGCCAATTCAGCGCGACACAAAGCGCCAGTCCCCTCGCGGGAGGCGGATGGGGCAGTTCCTTAGCTACGGGAAAGGACGTTTACTCCCGCTTTCGATTATATATCAAAACAACACACGGGAGAAAATAAGAAAACTCACGGTAGTCCACCATTACCCATACATATTATAAAAATGTATGTATGTAAGTATGCTGTCTGAAAGAGAATTTAAAAATGCTGGAATGTTGCGTAAATAATACCCATCCAGACAGTACTGAATCCTTTATTATGCTAATGCACGCTTCGGGCGTACTCTATCATCAGATGAATGGCAACAAATAATAAAAATAAGTGCAAAACTATATAAAACAAAATATCTTTCCCAAAGAAATGAGGTTACATAAATCTTAAATAAATTAATTCTGTATAACTTTGAAGCCCATAATGACATACCTTCTGAAATCATTACGTGCATAGACAAGGAGACTGAACAATATCAATACAGATGTGAAGCAAAACATGTTCTCTCGTATACAAGAGATAGACCTAACCAGTAGCTGACTGTAGGTATAGTGCCAAGGCATCGATAACGGAGCCATGACGTAAGTTTATTTCGCTAGATGGTAGCACTTCTGATGATGGGTAAAACAGAACTGTTAATATAAAACAATAAAAGCACAAACAGCCCTAATACGAAAAGAGAACTTGTAAAAGCAATATAGTAGTAATTGAGATTCCTTTTTCAACAACGACTTATAGAACCACATTCTGTATCATTTTTTCGTAATTTCATTAGAGTGCATCACATCCGATACAGCGTTAAAAAACCAATATTGCTTATAAACAATATTTATTAAAATAACTGCAGGTTTCATAAAGTAAACATAGAGTTAAATGCAATATTTATGTTTATAATACGACTTAAGGAAAACAGTTCGCAAAGAAAATTATATGTAGTCATTAAGAATTGAATAAAACATTGAGAAAGTTAAAAGAAAGAATAGTTGAACCGGGTCTCTTACTCTTTTTATCGCTACAAGTAAAATATTGAAAAAAATGAAAGAACCATTTACGAATGCTTGATATATGTACATTTATTACAATTTCTGGTGTCAATCTGGTTATTCACAAATACTTCCGTTCTTTCTAAAATAGCCAATGCCATAACTGAAGTACCAAAATGCAATACGGACATGTGTCTTCAATGTTTTAAAACTGATGTAGGTTCTCCTTTAAATGATGTCCCAACGCACATTCAATACTCGCTTATCCATGTTCACAAGTGATTTGAAACTCCCTTCCAGTGTGTCAGATGTAGTACTTCTTAAATTCTTAAATTTACATTTGCCTTTAATGTTATTATGGTCGCAGACATTTACCAGCACTTCGTTTCCGATTTACAAGATGTGTGTATGTTCGATTAACATCTCCTCCTAAGCCACTGGACGTATTTCAGCGAAAAGTGGAATACCTGTCACAGTCTAGAAAGAATCACTCTGAGGATAAGAAAAAGCTAACTCTCTAAGGGGTGCCGGTGGGATCGAGAAAGGAGGGTATCCTAAGAAGCGCGAATACCCTGCTTTTATTCATCCACTGAAATGAAATGCCGTTTGGCTAGGGCCTCCCGGAGGGTAGACCGTACGCCTGGTGCAAGTCTTTCGAGTTGACGCCACTTCGGCGACTTAGGTGTCGATGGGGATGGGGATGAAGTGATGATGAGAAGGACAACACAACACCCCGTCCCTGACCGAAGAAAATCTCCGACCCAGCCGGGAATCGAACCCCGGCCGTTAGGCATGACATTCCGTCGCGCTGACCTTTCAGCAACCAGGGCGGACATTCATCCACTAATTGAAAGTGAAAGCGTTTAGTTACGTGCAATAACCTTTACACATAATTTCAAACTTTTATGAAACATTTTCTTGCTGACGTCTCTATCCCATCCATCAAATCACGAAAGGAGAAATGTTTCTCGCATACTACGTTTTCGCTGTTCATGCAGTAAAACTACCGCATCAGGCATGAAGTTTTAATTTATTACTTCTTTATTATTAACTGCATTAGTGACACAAGTTCCAGGCAGTATTCCCGTATACCATGTAATGTACTCACAGTTATATCATTTTACGACGCATAGTTCAGGAAGTATGGCGCCATAAATATTGTGCTGCATGAAAACAAAACTGCAGGGCGAAAATCGCCAGAGGTACAGCCTTTTCTTTCTTCCCCTTCTTTTCGCGTAGTGGCAATGCCACTTTGACTAAGTCTTTTTAGGTGAGTTGTGCGTCAGTGATGATGAAACAACGATGAGGACAGCGCAACACTCAGTCTCCGAATGGAGAAAATCCTCGACCTGGCCGGATGTTGAACCCTGAGCCCTAGATAAGCAGTCAGGCACGTTGACCCTGCAGCTACAGAGGCGGACAGAGATACAGGTGAAATATGAGTACAAATATGTGCAAAACATGTTACCAAAATGTGAAATACATGTGACATGTGAATAAGAGGGCATTGCAGAGGAGAAAAAAAGGTCCCCCTAAAGTCCTATATCGATTTCCACCAAACTTGGTACATAAAACTGTGTGTGCATGTGTGTGTTGGGTGGGGGGGGGGGGAGGGAGGGAGGGGAGAAGAAGAAGCACCGACCTCCTATCTGCGTGAAGGTGATAATACAAATAGAACCGGAGAACGAAGAGAGAGGCAGAGAGAGAGAACAAAGTAGTAGATGGACACAGATACGTGGGAGGAGAAGAAGGATGTCGGGAATGAGAAATGGGTGTAGAAAAGGAACAGGAAGATGTAACGGGACAAACGAGATAGATCAACTGAATATTACAGCACCAGATATTAACATATAACCCTATACCAAACGTCTCACTTCCCTATATATTTTGCATACAAGTATTCCCACAAAATATATGGCGGCGTGCAATGTTAATGACACCTCTAAAGTTTTGAGTATTAATCAGGCAACAGAGAAGTATTTCAAAAGTATTTTCTAGAAAGTAATTGTAAACCAATCACATATTTTCGTATTTCGATAAAACCTTTGTAACCTAACGAAATGATACCTACAAAAACCGAATTGTAATTCAGAAAAAATTAACATTATATGTTCTGCATTATTGGGTTCGAGACTGCCACGGTGGCCGAGCGGTTCTAGGCGCTTCAGTCCGGAACCGCGCTGCTACTACGAAGGCAGATTCGAATCCTGCCTCGGGCATGGATGTGTGTGATGACATTAGATTAGTTAGGTTTAAGCAGTTTGAGTCTAGGGGACTGATGACCTCAGATGTTAATTCCCGTAGTGCTTAGAGCCATTTGAAACATTGGATTCGACATAACACTATTTGGTACAGAAAATCAAGAAAATGTGTTAATTTGGTAATTTATTCCACCTAAGAACGCAATAACAGAAACTTATGTGACTCTCCTTCTAACTGCAAGCTTACGAGATGTTGTACATAGTTATTGTATTTTCGTATTTCGCCAAAATCTGTTCACTTTATGTAGAAAACCATTTTAACGAGAATATCAACCAATATGTCTGGAATTCATGGAAATGTTATGCACCAAAGTTAATATTTAATTAAGAAGAAACTCAATATTTTGCTTTTGGCTTTAGTGGATCAGATATAAAAGATTCTATTGTACGGTAAAAAACGAAATTCAGAATTACCCCTTTTGCGTATCGGTTTAGTATTATATATTATTATATTCCATGTGTTATTGTTGGAGCAAGAACTTTTGTAACTAACTTTCTTAGTTGTAAGTTATGTATTTGGCAATTTCAATATTTACTGTTTGCGTAAGTTAACTCTTAAAATAGCACATATACTTGAGGTTCAGAGGCCAGAAGAGGAGAGGTTTTAGTTGTTGTTGAGAGCTTTCTTATTGGTTGTGGTAGAGTGAAGGATATTCACAATAAATACGAAGACGATATGAAGCCGTGTCAGTTTTTAGATAACTTAGATCACATAAGGTGGGCTTATTCTGCGAAGGGAGATTTACACCTTCGGTTCTACACTACTGGCCACCAAAATTGCCACACCACGAAAATGACGTGCTACAGACGCGAAATTTAAGCGACAGGAATAAGATGCTGTGATATGCAAATGATTAGCTTTTCAGAGCATTCACACAAGGTTGGCGCCGGTGGCGACACCTACAACAAGCTGACAGGAGGAAAGTTTCCATCCGATTTCTCATACACAAACAGCAGTTGATTGGCGTTGCCGGGAGAAACGTTGCTGTGATGCCCCGTGCAAGGAGAAGAAATGCGTACCATCACGTTTCCGACTTTGATAAAGGTCGGATTGTAGCCTACCGCGATTGCGGTTTATCGTGTCGCGACATTGCTGCTCGCGTTGGTCGAGATCCAATGACTGTTAGCAGAATATGGAATCGGTGGGTACAGATGGGTAATGTGGAACGCCGTGCTGGATCCCAACGGTCTCGTATCACTAGCAGTCGAGATAACAGGCATCTTATCCACATGGCTGTAACGGATCACGCAGCCACGTCTCGATCCCTGAGTCAACAGATGTGAGCGTTTGCAGGACAACAACCAACTGCATGAACAGTTCGGCGTCGTTTGCAGCAGCATGAACTATCAGCTCGGAGACCATGGCTGCGGTTACCCTTGACGCTGCATCACAGAGAGGAGCGCCTCCGATGGTGTACTCAACGACGAACCTAGGTGCACGAATGGGAAAACGTCATTTTTTCGGATGAATCCAGGTTCTGTTTACAGCATCATGATGGTCGCATCCGTGTATGGCGACATCGCGATGAACGCACATTGGAAGCATGTATTCAACATCGCCATACTGGCGTATCACCCGGCGTGATGGTATGGGGTGCCGTTGGTTATACGTCTCGGTCACCTCTTGTTCGCATTGACGGCACTCTGAACAGTGGACGTTATATATCAGATATGTTACGACCCGTGGCTCTACCCATCATTCAATCCCTGAGAAACCTTACATTTCAGCAGTATAATGCACGACCGCATGTTGCAGGTCCTGTTCAGTCCATTCTGGATACAGAAAATGTTCGACTGTTGCCCTGGCCAGCACATTCTCCAGATCTCTCGCCAATTGAAAACGTCTGGTCAATGGTGGCCGAGCAACTGGCTCGTCACAATACGCCAGTCACTACTGTTGATGAACTTCGGTATCGAGTTGAAGCTGCATGGGCAGCTATACCTGTACATGCCATCCAACCTCTGTTTGTCTCAATGACCAGGCGTATGAAGGCCGTTATTACGGCCAGAGGTGGTTGTTCTGGATACTGATTTCTAAGGATCAATGCACCCAAATTGCGTGAAAATATAATATATGTCAGTTCTAGTACAACATATTGGTCCAATGAATACCCGTTTATCATCAGCATTTCTTCTTGGTGCAGCAATTTTAATGGCCAGTAGTGTATGTGGAGGACTATCAAACATGAGAGGACTACTCCAGTCTACTAAGATTACTTGTTAGGAAGTTCGTCAATGATCGTACTTAGACTATTAAGATATATGCCCGATTAGTAGACGGTATGTCATATGGAGATGAACCAGGAGTTGGAGGAAGGAGGACGTAGACAGAGTGGTAGGAAGAGGAGATGGAGGAAAGGAGGGGATGGCTTGAAGCGTGAGGAGCAAATAGGCAGAGTGTGGTAAGGAGCAGGTGGACGAAGAGAGGAGGGAAAACTAGAAACACAGAGAAAGTGGCACGCGGAGACGGACTGATGGAGGGGGCAGAAGGCAGGCAGGGTTTGCAGAGGAGACTCACTGGCAGAGTGAGGGAGACGATGGACTAATAGAAATGGAATACATGGATACTGGTGCAGCGCCGTGTACTCACCTAGCGTAAATAACGTGGGATTACTGCTTTCCACCGGGACACCGGTATCTAAGCGATGTGGCAGTCGCCGAAGGGTGGCCGGAGGATGCGCCTTGGGGAGCCGCCACGCCCCGCCTTCCCTCGGCCTCGACAGCCGGCAGCGGAGGGCAAGTGCCCGCCGGCGCCGTCTCCATCCGTATCCGGCTGGCCGCCAGCGTGCCGCCCTTATGACTCCAGCCAGAGTTTACGCTGTCCTGCTAAAAGCATTGAAAGTTTATGGACAGTGCCGCGCAGCGAAAGCGAACGCCGCCGTTTTAATAAATCTTTCAGAGCTCGTGGAATTTCCTCTACGTCTCGTTTGAATAATGTGCGGTCGTGAGCCTCACGCTGTGTGTGCTGAGTTTTGCGGCAGAGCGGCCGGGGAGTACTTCTGGCACGGCTCGCCGCCCGGATGCCTAACAGCCGATGGCGCTCTGAGTAGCAAAGTGAGGACCACACTCCGAAGAAAAGCGTGTCTTTCAATAAGCACACAAATTTTGATTGCTGTAGTGGTTACTCTGAAATAAACGAGGAATAGGTAACTAATCAATACATTCCGAAGGAAGATAAGAACCTTCAACATCGCAGCCCGTCAGCAATCGTTGGTTAATATATTAAAACACTAAAAACCCGCCTCGATTGCGAAAAAAGCACCTAGTGTTAACCCAGGTTTCAGCGTAGATAACTACACCTTCTTCAGGACAACAATAAAACGCAGAAGTACCTAAGAAGACCTTTGTCAATGATTAAAAGAACGCCATAAACTGCAGCTACAAATGGTCGCTCACTTACAAGCCCGACCCGCAACCTATGCACATGCGCATACGAATACGAGAAAGTTTATACATGGGTCGGGGCTAAATAGCCCATATATTCCCAACCGTGGATCAACGTATGTCAAAAAATGGAATGGATAGAATAAATGACGAGCTAAACAGGAGATGAAACCTAAAAATAACCGCACACGGTTGCCTTATGCTAGGAAAGAAACATATATGAAGCTACCTGTGACAGCAGGAGGAACTCTTAAAAACTACTCCAAGCCTTCCTACGGGTTCAGACCTTTGTCTGCCAAGTGGAGCGCATGGATCCGCGGCTGGTACATGTGGTCTTCATATAATACATTTTCATCACATGTGGAAAAAAAATGAGATTAAACATCCTTTCTACAACGCGGTCACTAGCTGGGGTAAGGGAAGGGTGGGGAGCGAATGGGCCGTGCCCTTTCAGAGGAACTATCCCAGCATTTGCTTGTATCGATTTAGGTAAATCGGGTAAAACCTACATCTGAACAGCCGGAAGAGGGTTTAGCTCGTCGTCCTCCAGCGTGTGCGAACGCTGTACTAACCAAGCATATATGGAGGAAGTGTTCTACAACTTCCAGCTACCTTCATCCTCAAAGGCGTGGTAACTAGATTGGATGAACATTATCTTAGCTGGAGGTTTCAGAACTCTTACTCCACATTTGCTGACCGTGTACTGAGTGAAATTCACGGCTACTAGCCACAGGACTATATTCTCAACTTGAAAAACAGAGATCGACAACAGGCTGTTGGAAACCCTGTAGGCGGGGTGACCGAGCGGTTCTAGGCGCTATAGTCTGGAACCGCACGACCGCTACGGTCGCCGGTTCAAATCCTGCCTCGGGCATGGACGTGTGTGATGTCTTTAGGTTAGTTAGGTTTAAGTAGTTCTAAGTTCTAGGGGACTGATGACATCAGAAGTTAATTCCCATAGTGCTCAGAGCCATTTGAACCATTTTGTACGAACCAAACTGATTAAAAATCCTGCGATAATTAGATCTTACGTTTAGTCAGCAAGTGGAACGAAAGACGATGTAGATAAGTTGGGAACAGTGAGTTCCGTACTCCAAAACAGCTTCACCGTGGAATACTGTACCGGTACTTCGGTTTCTCGTTCCAAACACTGCGTGAACACCAAAATGAAAGATACTGAGATGACTCACCGTGATGCTGAATACCAGCTACACTCATTTGAAGGAGTCGGATATACTTTCAGATTCTACAGAGATTTTGCGAAAGAACTTGCTGCCCTTCATCATAGGTCTTGGGGCAACGACGGTACCTAGCGATTTGTCATTCCTGTTTTCTGGAAGATCTGTAGGTCACACGTACATAATTTTAAGGCTTTATCGATAAATCAGTCTGTTTCAGTATTATGTAACATGTTTTATACCTACATATTATTTCGTTTTTGGATAATAAGATCTTCTCTTTAAAAGTTAACTGCAATTCCGCAGACAAAAATCTTGCGAGCTCAGTTCGCTCTTTCCGTCCATGAGCTCCAGAGCGCCGTAGACAATTCCTCCCTGGTTAGTGCCTTGTTCCTTGACGTCAGGAAGACAGTTAATACAGTTTCTCACTATATTTTCGAGAAAAACTACGAGCATAGCGAGCATCTGTACAAATTTGTGGCTGGAGACGGGATTTCATTGCAGATGTAATTCAATACGTCGCTTGCTATGGAAAAAAATCGGGAGATGTAAAGGTACTTTCGGGCTTATACCAAAAACTGTGACGGAACATCTGCATTTTGGAATAAACGTATAAGTGATCCGGTGAATAACGCCGCAAGATCCACGAGACTCTTCGCAGGTCATGTCATGGGCTATAAAAAGGTAGCAACGCTAGAAGAAAAAAATGAACTGCAGGAAGACCTGCAGAGGTTTTATTAGTGGTGCAGTGACTGGCGGTTGATCCTGAACGTAGAGAAATGTCATGTCCTGTTAAGAAATAACCGAAGTAATCCACTACTGTACGACTGCAATGCTGTTGATAAATCGCTACAAACGGGAACTACCATGAAATACTTAGTAGCAGACCGTCTAAAGCGACCTTTAGTGGAATCTCAGAGTAAAGCAAAGTGCAGGAAAACCAGATGCAAAGCTGAGAGTCATACCAAAAATACTACCTCTAATTACATTCAGTTTCGGAAGAAACACTGTTACTGAGTGTTGCTCATCAGTTTACAAGAGAGGCATCGTAATTCACGAAGACGTGCACTCCTGAAATTTCGAAAGAGTTCTTTCTAGGAGTCTAACAGTATTTAACTATCTTCCAGCGAAGTCTCGGGGAACGACCACAAATCAGACCAATTAAAGCTAATGTGGAGACTTACGAACCATCATTCTTCATAGGCGCCATTCGTGAATAAAACAGGGATGGAGTGTGAAGCGGTTTGCGAAGTATAGACGCAGATGTAGACATGACATGGGAATAGGGTGACTGCCTTTGCATCGAAGTTCATAGCTCCACTCCAAAATATAGAAAACAAGGCAAATTGTAATGCGATCATGTAAATCACAGTTCAACTGCCCGCGTGAGAGCGTCGCGGAAATAATCTACAATTAGCGCTATGGTGACACATAATGGACCACATTCCTTTTGAACCGTGATTTATTTTCAAAGAGTATTCTTAAGAATTTATTTTATTTACTAGCGATTCATCAAGTACATTAACACATTTAATCACACTATGTAAGCATGGAAATAGTTGCCAGGGAGTAGCTGATTAAATCATAACTAGACTCCTTTTAACGAATGGGTATTTTATTCACTTTAATAGTGCCTAAAAGCATTTTTTAAAAGAAACAGATTTAAAATTATATTCAGAAAGCACCCTCTAGATATCAAAGTTACAATTTATTCAGAGGCAGAAAGAAACAAGTTTTGACTGTATGAGCTTCCGGGCAGAGAACCTTGCCGCTCGCTTTTGACCCGGCCGTAGTTACGACCGCTCACAACAGCCTCTGAAAGACTACACTTGTGCAAATCTGCAACATACCAGATAACTTTAAACTAAGAGTTTTAACAATTTACACAAGCACACAAACTAATCACCCCCTGTAGGAGGTATGGAAATGGTACAAAACACTAACAATTAAAACATTAACCTAGCCACCGAAGGTGCGACTTGATTTTAACTTCTAAGAAAAGTCTTACGGTGAAAGGGCGGCAACTTTATAAACTAAAATGATCATTTAAATAAAAGCCCATGAAATGCAATCTTATATAAAATTCTACAAGGTTGGCCAAACAATAGTTAAGATGCTCTACAGTACACAGATACCACCTCTCAAAATCATAGACAATAATATCAAAGTTTACAAAGATCAAAACGTATTTGAGGTATTAGACCGTTACACTCCAAGCAATAAATTTGTTAATACACCAAATCCGACAAACATGACAGAGGCAGCTACTAACGTACGGTCGATTGATAGGGAGATAACCGAACAACCCGAACCGCAGGTTGCTCTAACCCGCCCCTACTCCACAAGGGAAAAACGGACCACCCAATTTATAAACAACCACCTTCCCGTGGGTGAGCAAACGGAGAGGAGTGGTGGGACGAACCCAAAGCAAAACGGCTGGTGACTTCACCAAGAAAACAAGTAGATTTAACAAGTGTAAATCAAACAACATATCACCAATCACTTAACTTCCAATAAACTGCGATTTCTTGAGAAGACCTGGCGCAGCATCTCCAAATCACTCTCCCGAACCGTCCGCTGCCAGCCGCTTCAACGGACGCAGGAAGGCACACCGATCTCCCGTCTCAAGGCGTCGAAGCTCGCACCGGCCAGACTGATGTCGTGGGTTGACTCCTCTTGCTCTCGTGTCGACCGCGAAGTCACTACCCCTCGCTATACGGCGCGGCCCACTGGACTCGCGTAGCGACCTCACATGCGCCGACGCTCAAGACGGACAAGTCATCTTGTGTCTCAGTGCGCGACCGACCAACCGATGGATCCAACCGCCAATGACCATTGCCTGAGCAAACTCGAGCAGACTGGCGGCCTAACGCGCAGACTCAGATGCAGGAACTAAGCCCCGACCGGGCGACCACTCGCTTAGTTCTCTTACTGGCGGAGTGGAAAGACTCTCATTTGCCGGCTTTAATAGTTGATCCGAACGACAGACATACTAACACTCCGAACGACAGACAGACACTAACTGCCTAGCAGATGCGGATGAGAGACAGACTAGCAAGCTGGGGACGAGGGACTGACCCAGACTTACCGACTGGAGAGCTCATAGCGCCCTTTAAATGCGCGTGAACAGGCAACCTTTCCCCTTTCCTACCAGAGGGAAACACCAAAGCTGCGATTGCCACAGCGGCGCCACCGCCAGAAACGGAGGGCGACTGCTTCACACTACGCGCTGCGGCGCGCTCTTCAAAACAGAAATTTTTACGACGGCTCACCTTTTCTACTCGAAAAACTGAAGCTTGCACTCGACCCACATTAACATTGTGGAGGAACCCGAAAAGGACTCAGGCAGCGGGAGTTTCACAGGCGAAAGTCTCCTGAGCCTTTCTCCACTTCTTGGACCTAACAGACTTAAGGTGGCACTGATATCCAGTGGGTTCCGCCGACCAGCGGCATAGGCCGAAGATGAATGATCTTTTCAAATTAGTACACCAGTACTTGAGCCGAGACAATGTAGCAGACTTCGAACGACAATCGGAGAAATTCGCATCAGTTTGTTTCCTCCGGTCATATCGGCCGACCAGACGCAATATTTGCACTGTGAGAAAGTGATAAGTTTACTCAAGGAAGTACTTTGTTGCGTCCTGAGGATGAAAAATGTCGTCATCACATTTTATGGACTGATAGCACAGGTTTATCGTAAACTACAAGATGGGAAAATCTTTATCGGGAAATAGAGGCGTAAATTGTAACCGCAGAAGATAATGTGTTCAAGTGAGAAGGGTAGCATATTAGGGTAGTGGATCTTATTTGCGGTGTGATGTGTGGATGTCAGCTGCCTGCAGATTATTATTACTACTTATTGGCGTTTCAATCCCAGTAGGATTGTGATTCTATTACATGCAATGGATCTGTAACGAGCTATGTGTTTCCACTGTTTAATGCATAAGGTGTTCAGGATATCTTAGAGCGTACGCTGAATGACAATTGTTGAAGGTTAAACGACGTCTGTCTGCACAACTCCCAATAAATTCATCAAAACACAGTGTCTGTAAACTTGTTTTTCAAGGTCATCACAATTTATCTCTAATATGTAACACAACGTTTTTTCCTTTCACCTCATATATTCGCATAACTTGTGTGGCAGTTCCAGTAACTGAAGACAGAGTGTACAGTACTCGCCATGTTCTTTTCAATAGAGATATACCTCATTCACATCTGTTTAGGATCATTTTAATAGAAAAATCCACATTAGAACACCCGTTTCCAAGCACAGAGGTGGCATGGTTCCCATCCCATCCTACGAGCTTAAAATTTGAGTTAATTTACACATAAAATAGAGTCTAACGTAACCTCCTCGTCCGCGCCAAAAACTGACGAAGGAGGTCGGACGCACCGTGACCAAGCTGTCGGCCACCGCTAACAAGCGACTTCTGGCGACGGCATCTGTTGACCGTTGTCGGTGCCACTGTAAACACAGCCGCCAAGCGCGACGTTTAGCCGAGAAGATAGGGCCTACCGAGACAAAATCCAATGCAGCACATGTGTGCAAAGTGTATTCCGAATCAGTAAGAGCCAGAAGGGAAATAAACGCACCAAAACAAAACAACCTGAAGGTGTCCAAATTCTAATGTAGTTCCTTAAATGGCGGAGCTTCTCCTAGCTACTAAGAGAGGAATGATAGAACATATGTTCGCTAATACGTAAACGGGCATAACAAGATTTTGTATGTTCATTGGTATGCCAAAACGTAAAAGTACTAAAAGTCTAGCCCTATCGCGTGTACCGCTATGTAACGCAGGGCAACAATGTGTTGAAATATTCATAACTGTTACGGAAAAGTTAAATGAATTTCTTGGAGAAACTCAACGCTTCATCCCAATCTGTTATGATGCGAGTCATCAACCGTTATGTCCCGAGGAGCCAAATATTGTGACCTTGTGCTAATGATAAATGTGCAGGTAGCTAAAGGAATTGTTGCCATAGGAATCTAGACAAGCAAACAATAGATTGGAGAGATTGCTTGACGCAAGTGCATATGTCACTCAACTTGCTGCTGAATAGCTGCTACAGTGTTAAGAAGTTGCCGCAGCCGTTGCTAGCTACAAGCAGAGGCTCGACACGGCCGTGCGTCTACGTACTGGAGGTGGAGGTAGCTGTCAAAAGCTAGATGTAGCATTCGGCACCATCTAGCAACTAGGAACTAATCTCTACCTAGAAGAATGTGCCAAGTGTCCGCCACTTATAACACCGTCCTTACGGTCTTCCTAGATCGACCGCCTGGAGGTCTGCTCATCCAATTGGTGACGTTCAAAGTGGCTCTCGCACTGGTTGCGGGAATCTTCACCAAGGCCGAGGCTCGGCAGTATCGATAACCTACGATACTAGACAAGCTGCGGTGGGCCACTTCAAGGAAGCTTGTAGCTGGAATGAGATTTTCACTCTGCAACGGAGTGTGCGCTGATATGAAACTTCCTGGCAGATTAAAACTGTTTGCCGGACCGAGACTCGAACTCGGAACCCTTGGCTTTCGCGCGCAAGTGCCCTACCATCTGAGCTACACACGCCCACGGTTTCAATCTGACAGGAAGTGTCATATCAGTGTGTGAAATCTCGTGGGACTTAACTGCTATGGTCGTCAGTCCATAAGCTTACACACTACTTAAATTATCCTAAGGACAGACACACACACACCTATGCACGAGGGAAGACTCGAAACTCCGCCGGGACCAGCCGCACGGTTCATGACTGCAGTGCCCTAGACCGCTCGGCTAATCCCGCGCGGCACCATCAGCAGTCACTCAACCCACCTGCACTTGGACCCTGTGCACTACGAGCGTTGTCCATGGTTACAACACCGAGCCTCTTCCTAGCTCACATTGACATACCTGGACTCAGTTCCTTGCTGCATTATTTGTAATTAGTCTTCCTTCACTAGCAGAAATATAACTTAATTAAACCTTCTGTTTACTATGTTACTTGTTCTCTAATCAATTCCGCTCCTGTCTGACTTTCCTTTTACGACAGTTGCCGCAGCACTCTGCAGCCACCATCTCCCTGCCGATGTGTACGAAGTTGCACGCAACACATATGACCACACCATGAACGTTTTAACAAGTTTGCCGATTTCAGAAGTGAATGTTTACTTTTTACAATTTCTCTACTCACTTTGGAAGGGATGCTGTACCAAAGAAGGCCCTTCCAACTGCGCCAGGTACACGGTCAGCCCAGATTCTCGAGCGCGCAGCCGGCCCCCTTGGGACGTGTTTATGCGGCGCTGGCTCCGCGGGCCGTGGCCTCTGCGAGCGCCGTAGTGCAGACCCGCCGGCCATCTAATGCAATGCAAATGCAGCCCGCCGACTCGATGCAAACGCCGCCGCCATCACCACTGCTGGGCTCGTCCTGCCGTCCAAGCGAAAGACAGAGATATGGATTTTAGCGCGGCGCGTCCGGTCCGCCCCCCGTTAACTCTTCCATTCTTTCCGCGGGCCCCTTTTATCTGCCGCGTGCTCCACGCTACCCAGGCAGGGCACGCACCCTCCCTTCATTCATCTCCCACTTACTCCCCTGCCCTCGCCGACTCCGTGCCTTCATCTCGAATGGAGGCTTCTTAGCGCTGGTGAGAAATGGGAGGTTACTCCCACATTTTCCACTCCATAGAGCTTCTTACTGGCCGTGTTTGAATGAGCAGCTCTACTTACGCGAGCATAGGAGTTGAATTTTGACTCTCGAGTGTAATGCGTGCTTTTATTACACTTAGATTCTGGGAAGCACTAAGAGTAACTTCAAATGAAATTCTCTTGTAAGTATGCGAACTGTATATTCTTATTCTGACGGAAATATCTTTAGAGCCAAGTATAATTTTTCGCATTGTGTATGGACAACGGCCTGAAGCTAATTTCAGACTGTTGCGGATAACGTCGCGCTTTGATTTGACGAAATGTGATCCCACCCACCTATAAATTATTTTCCACGCTCCTATTAGCTTCATGTCTCCCGCTTGTTAACACCAACTACAGGCGATGGATAAAAATATGGAAACACCGAAAACATTACAGTCTAGGAAAACTATTCCCATTCAGACGGGTTGCCAGTCACCCCGTGATGGATAAATATAGGTCCCGCATTGTCTTCTAGAGAGTCTTCTGGCAAAATATTGGAAAGTTCATGCAGAAATATTGGAGTGGTAGCGATCGCGCACCCTTCTCTACATAGTTGACCATAAAAAAATCTCCTTCAAAACTGGCCTCGTACGGCGTAACAGAACCAACTAACCGTCTTGTCATGCTCTGACGATAAGCGTCACTCGATGTGGATATGGAATAGGATGTGGTCAGCACACTACTGTCAGTGCCATTGTCGTTTTCCTGACCATAGCCGCTGTTTCTAGTCAGGTACCTCCTCACTTGGCCTGACAACAGTGAGTGTGGGTGCATCTGGCTAGCCATCAGTGCTCAGTAGACCCGGACGGTGACCCATCCAGTATCTGTCCAAGACCAACAGTGCTTAAATTCGTCGACCTGAAAAAAACCGGTGTTATCACCACCAAAAGGCCGTTAAAAAGTAGACCAAAAATACTCAGTAATACGGTGATCCGGTGACTGTGTTGCCCAGGGGAAATGGTACAATATATTCATCCTTGTGCTTACGACACCAATGCTTTATGATGTGAGCCTTGTTCTCAGCGCCCCTGTCGGCTTGTAACGCAGCAGTAACGTTGCCAAAATGGTCACATAATCCGCGGCAGTAATTCAACCTTGTACAGTAACCATGAGGCCTATGGAATACCACGATATGGCTTCATGAACCATCAACGAGCCCCTACC
Source organism: Schistocerca piceifrons (assembly GCF_021461385.2). Classification (NCBI taxonomy): domain Eukaryota; kingdom Metazoa; phylum Arthropoda; class Insecta; order Orthoptera; family Acrididae; genus Schistocerca; species Schistocerca piceifrons. The sequence goes on from NC_060143.1 coordinate 155,378,443, forward strand.
ATGTCTCACCCATGGCAGATATGAAACAAGTCTCATTCGACCAATATCATTAACATTGGCTTTCTGCAGAATTCTAGAGCATATTCTGAGTTAGAATATAATACATTTTCTTCAGAGAGAAAAGCTAATTTCCGCCATTCAGCACGGCTTTATAAAGCATCTCTCGTACGGAACCCAGCTTTTCTCACATGGTGTAATGCCAACTATGGATGAAATGCTACAGGTAGAGTCAATGTTTCTAGACTTCCGAAAAACATTTTACACTCTATCCCACTGCTGACTGTTTACGAAGGTAAGTGCTTACAGTAGAGACTCCTGGATATGCGACTGGCTTGATGACTTCTTAAGTAATAGAATCCAGTATGTTGTCATCGACGGCGAGTGTTCATCAGAGACAGGGGTAACATCAACGATTGGACCGTTGATATTTTCTATTTACATGAATGATCTGCCAGACAGATTGGACAGCACTCTGTTGTTGTTTACTGACAATGCTGTGATGTGCAGGAAGGTGTCGAAGATAACTGACTATAGGTCGACATAACACGACCTAGACAAAATTTCTAGTTGGCCTGATGAACAGCAGCTGGCTCTTAATGTAGAAAATTGTAAGTTTATGCGGATTAGTAGGTAAAATAAACCCGCAATGTTCGGCTACTGCACTAGTAGTGTTCCGTTTGACACAGTCACGTCGTAGAAAACTCTGGGCGTAACGCTGTGAAGCGATATGAAATGGAAAGAGCATGTGAGGACTGTGTTAGCGGAAACGAACGGCTGACTTGGAGAATTTTAGAGAAGTGCGGTTCATCTGTAAAGGAAGCCGCATACAAGACGCTGGTGCGACCTATTCTAGAGTAATGTTCGAGTGTTTCGGATCCGCATCAGGTACGACTGAAAAAGGATATCGAAGCAATTCAGTGGCTAACTGTTAGATTTGCTACCGGAAGGTTCGATCAGCATGCAAATTTACGAATATGCTTCAGGAGCTCAAGAGGAAATCCCTGGGGGGAAGGGGATTCATTTTGAATAACACTACTGAAAAAGTTTATAGAACCGGTATTTGAAGATGACTGCAGGACTATCCTACTGCCACCAAAGCACATTCTGCGTAGGGCTCACGAAGATAAGATACGAAACATTAGTTCTCGTACGGAGACACACGATCGTTTTTTCCTCGCTCTATCTGCGAGTGGGGCGGGGAAGGAAATGAATAGTTATGGTAAACGGTACCTCAAATACCGTGCGGTGGCTTGCGGAGTATGTCCGTAGATGTAGACCCGACCAAATGACTTGTCCATTGCTCCATTGTCTAGGTTTTACGGCTTCGGCACCATGTTTTCCCGTTATGGACATTTGCATAATGCTGTGTGGTTTTAGAATTCTAGCTATCCCTAAATTCCCTGTTTCTACAGCTCCCTTCGTGTTGTTGTATTGTTGACAGTGGGCAAGTGCTACAGTCAGTTCTGCAGTGACTTTTTCAGCTGTCGTCTTCATATATTTCATCACAATCCTCTCTGACATTCCGTCATGATCGCTCAACACACACTTTAGTCTGCCTTGTTACTTAGCGGATGCTGTTTCTGTTCTTCCGGACTTGTCCCAAAGAACAAATACCATCTTCATGTATATATAAAGGCTCACCGGCCATTCGACCATCTTCTTCTGTTCGGATGCCCAAACAGTGCCCAAACTCTTACGGGAATCGGCAAAGAGCCGCAAGTAATGAGTAAAATGGGCAGGGGCACTATGAATATAGTGCGGGACAATAAGTTTGGAATGTGGGTCTCACGGGATGGGTTCCTGAGATACGTCCCTGCAGTCGCACTATCCTCTGTATCCTCGGTGGCTCAGATGGATGGAGCGTCTGCCATGTAAGCAGGAGATCCCGGATTCGAGTCCCGGTCGGAGCACACATTTTCAGCTGTTCACTTTGACTTATAACGCCTGTATGCCGTTAGGGGAATACATTTCATCGCAATTATAAGCAACACTGTTCTGACCACGAATGACACTTGCAATGTACGAGTATTAAGGACACTGCACAGATACCGTTCGTAGTCAAACACAACAGCGCAACCCGCAGGCATGCTAGCGTCTGCATTTATGTTCAACCGCACGTTACTCGTCATGCTTCTTTACTTTTAACAAACCCCAGCACTCTCAAACTCAATTAGTCCATTCTAATAATATTTATAAACATTGTAATATGAGCGTTGTCCAGAACGTAAGTTCCGATCTGTCGCAGAATAGAACCACAATAAAAACCAGAAACGTTTTATTTGCAACAGTTAGGCACACCTTCCATCTACTTCTCTACATAGCGGCCGCTCCAGCTTGGAGTGTTGTCGTAGTGTTGTATCAACTTTCCAGTATCCTCGTTATAGAAAGCAGCCACCTCTGCTTTCGGCCTGTTGTCTGCACTGGTCTGCAGCTCGTTGTCTGTGGAAAAATTTTGTCTTCATAGCCAGCGATTCTTGTGAGGAGAGATGAGACTCATGGAGAGCCAATTACGGATTGTATTAGGGGTGATCAAACACTTCTCATAGGAAACGTTGCAGGAGCGTCTTCATTTCCCCTGCAGTGTGCGGCCGAGAGTTGGCATGAAGAACGAACTGCTCGACAGTTGTGTTATGTGGGCTGCGTGACACAGGCGAAGTATTTATCCAGGCCCTCATACTTGGTGGGAGACGCTAATCCCTACGCTTCTTTACGTGCTCACTGTTCACTCAAAACTGAAAAGAGCGACGCGACACGATCAACGGGCATACTAGAGACACTGCCCAACACATCTGTGCAAGGTTTTACCGGATTTTCTAGTAGTTTCCATTTCACTACCAATCGGAACTTACTCTCTGGACAATCCTCGTATGAACACAGCAACTAGTTGCAGGTATGATATGTGTTATAACCAGTAACAAGCATGGTATAAAGTTCATTTACTTGTAACTATTCTTCGTTTTGTATTTCAGTTAAATACTTCATCGAATAGTCGGTAGAAGCTTTCACGGTGATACAATTAAATAAAATTGTGAAAGCAATAATTGTTGAATGAAAATGAATCTTTTATAACATATTTGTGAACGGCTACGCTGCATTCAGGTTGTAATCTTTAAAGTTAATCTACAGCCGTGGCCTAAGGCATATTTCTACGTGTAATATTTTGTCTCTAACTGTTGGAGATATCCTCATAGGGTGTAAACATGTGGTTATATTTCGAACTTCAACAAACTCAGCGATCTGTGGAACTGTTGACACGTAACCGAACGGTTACGTGTAAGCAATTCCATCAGAAAACTGATTCTGTAACATCTGAAAATGTCTCCAGCAGCAGTAGACGTATCTTAGGATGAGAAGAAGCCTTGGAAATGGTCTGATTCCTACAAAACCATAATCACAAAAATATAGTCTAGTTATATGTACGAAGGCAGTTTTTATGCAGTACTTTACGATATTCTGTATTGTGTTCATCTTTCCATATATGTCCAGTAACCTCCAGCACATTTTTTCAACTTGCATTCAAGCCTTCTACAACTCCCACCGCCCCCCCTCTCACCGACCCCCCCCTCCCCCCCCACACACACATACATACAATTCTCGCTATTATGATATCCAAATTCGTGTATGCCACAGGATCAAGTCAACTATGATATTAACCACTTCCCTCCTCATTCGACTCTGTTCATCTTCTTTAGATAGTCGATATTACCAAGCTAATGTAGAGGATTATTCTGTAACACCCTATTTCTAAGGCTTCAGTTTTTTGTCTGCATTGTTCATCGAGAACTGTTCACTTTCGCTTGTTCTGAATTCATTAAAAATATCCTCAAAGGTTTCATGTAGCGAAATAATACGGAGCAGACTATTATATAACCCCACGTTTAAAATCCTATACTTACTTCACACCATTTGACCTTCGTTATCACGTTTATACTAACAAAGACATACCTGGAATGTTACAGGTAGTAAGAAAGCTTCTCCTGTGTCTCCCTGTTTACTTTATACAATAGTGCATGCTTCTGTCATTGTTACTAAGTTCACCATTTACATTTTTTTTACAAACACCTTCACATAAACTACCAAAACACTTTGTCTGAGTTCAGTATAGCTCGTGGCTGGCCTATACGACCAGTGAATCTGTTCACGGTTCGTTAAAAGGATACTGGGCAACAAACCACAAACGTTTTTCTACTGCGGTTGACGATGTTAATCGAATAATAACAACTTTCCCGATAGCAATGGGAAACAACAGTAATTATACGATAATTAATTCTGAGACAATATTTGAATTAATCACTGCATTACAGGGATCTGCTGAATATGGATTATTATGTGAACATGAGCGCGTAGAATTAATTAACTTTCTTTCCGTTGGAGTGATCCGTGAGCTGCAATAACGAACGCGGCGCCAGGCCACGTAGAGCCCAGTGAACAGCGCGGCCCTGATTATGGTGTGAGGTCACGGAACACATAGCAGGTTTCACCGGAGCGTTCGAGTAGCTGGAATTTATAATCGCGCGTTCTACTTCTACAGGAAATAATGTATGTGTTAATTAAAAGCTTTAACACCCGCGTTCAACAAGCGCCACTCTTTTCAAAAATCTACAGATTGGGTATTGAGATAGATATTGCCCTCTACTAAAGGTCCATACTTCCCTCGCACACTGCAAGGTTTTATTTCGCGATTTCCTGCATTACAAATGGGCAACTTAATAATCCCTGATGGATTCAGCAAAAAATACATCGATAGCAGTTCAATTTTTTGTTCATACTACACATATTTCTTTCTCAGGTTTGGAGAATTAGACTAGATTCTGCCTTTTCCCTTCACCTTCGATGAGACGCGGAAATGTTTGTGTTTTAAGCCTCTTGATTACCAACGCATAAGTCCGTGGCTAAAGTATTATCGGTTTCAGAAATACTTTCCTCTGCTGATAATGATTTATCACCTTTACTACGTTTTAGCAAATTTTATTTGTTTCGTTTCGTTTTGCTCTACTGCGATATTAATGATACGTAATCATAGCATACATAGATTGGCCAATCTGATACTTTTCAAAAGTAAGCTGTTTAATAACAATACACTGGACAGTGATATTTCAAAATGAAAATAATCATACAAATCATAACAGTAAAAGCAAAATAAATGATGATTTACAATTTGCTTCAGCACACAAAGTAGTATTGTGTAAGGTATGAGAATGTATCCAACATGATCGTCAACAGGGAACTTCGGGTTATTCCTCCACAACTCGAGAAAACCGTATGAAACCCTTATAAGGTTGACTGAATCAAATATACAGAAGCCACATACAATATTTTGGAATATCTCATTTCGTGACGGACAGATGGCACAGGACAAGTTATGTGGAGCCCGGCTATTCTCTCAGGAAATGGAAGTTCACAGTAATTAAAGCATAGAATTAGCATCCTAACGTTGTGTTTCCCCACTAACAACGAGCAGTGCTACTGAAAGTCAGTCTAAAACTCGTGTTATATGGTGCTTCATATTACTTTGAAAAACGTCCACAAAGCACAGTTTCTCGGTCTTGTATTTAGAGGACGAATACTTTTCATCCCTTTAAAGAAGTTTACTTTCCAAAGGAAAGGTCTCATACGCATATAATTGTACTGCCAAGTCAGTGAAGGAACCCTTTGTTGCTAAACTGACCGTACGTCGAAAAGTTACTCTCATTATTCGGTTTTCGGCTAAGATTAAACATTGTGCCTGAAGTAAATTACAAAAAAATATATTTTCACCTATGATATATAGGTAGTGATGTACACAGAAAGCAGGTAGTCAGGCAGGTTCGGCAAATTAATAACTGTGGCAGCCGTTAGTCGAAAGTCATTAACAATATCAGGTATCTGAAACTCCACAGTGGATGTGGCCAGGTAACCATTAAGCACATGTCAAATGATTTTTCTCGGACTGATTTACGTAATCATAAGAGGGCTTTATTACCAAACAGAAAACCGCGTAGTTTGCGGGAAATTTGTACCGTGTAAAATTATTAAAGAAAATAATGACACAGGTGTGACAGGAATATCTTTGAATATAGTGCGTGAGGCAATATGTTGGCAAAGTTGCAGAAACCCATACTACGTACCATAAGAAATTATGGATGGACAGCAAGTTTTATAAGGATGTGTTAATGTTTTTAGAAAAGCAGTGGAGTAATTACTTCAAATACTAAAGGGACTGGTGGAGAACTATATCATATAAAATTTAGAACTATTTTTCTACGCCTAAGATTCCTCGACACGTACTACAATGTCCGTCAAGGAAGTATAGAAGCATAATAATGACAACAAGCTCGAGTAACGATTCACGAATATAGATCAAAGCAATGCCAAGCCCTACATTGGGAACACTTGATGAATTTTACAAGAAAATACAAGATTGTTGATGAATGGTTGGTGACCGTTCCCGACAGAGTATCGTGTGGAGGATAGAAAGTTTCTAACATACACAGCACATTGGAAATAATGTACAGGACTTAAAGAAAATTTAGCCACCGGGTTCTTAGTTCTTTCGGTTCTGATTAGGAAGATGGTATAAAGGGACGCTTTCCAACCATTCAAGCTACGCACTGTAGGTACAGGTCCAACTATTGAAAATGCACATTATAGTCACAGGTCCTAATACTACCAAACATAACATTTTTGCCTTGCCCTGATTTCATTAAAAAAAATTTCACTACATTCCAAAGGCACAGTATTCTACAGTAAAGTAGGTGACCAAACACAGCTCTGATATGGCAGTTAACAACTGATCAAATTGCTCGAACAGTCCACGGGTGTACTGCCGGTCCAATGGACACTATGGACTGGCAGTACATCCATGGACTGTTTGAGCAAGAAATACGCAGGGAGAAGTTGAACAATCAAAACTGATCAAATTATTCTTTACACAAATAATAATTACCTCTAAATGCGAAAGATATTTCACAATGGGAAACAGTGTACAAATAGTAAAATAATAATAAATTAAAGTGAGGTACTTTATCAGTAAAGAGACTACACGTACGAACCTTGGGGCGTCTGAAAAGTCCGTGGAAAAATAAAAACTACTTACGTGTTTGGGGTAAACCTTTCTTATTTTTCGACTACGTTTCCTTTTGGATTTATACACTTCGTCCAACGCTGTTCTAATTTGTTGATCCCTTCCGAATAATAGGAATTGTCCAAGTCTACAAAATAGCTATTAGTTGTTGCAATCACTTCCTCATTTGAATAAAATCTTTGTCCCGCCAGCCATTTCTTCAAATTGGGGAACAAATAGTGGTCTCAGGGAGCCAAGTCTGGAAAATAGGGGGGATGTGAAACGAGTTTAAATCCTATTTTCATCAATTTTGCGACCACAACTGTTGAGGTGTGTGCTGGCGCATTGTCGTGATGGAAATGACCTCTTTTTCGGTCCAATCGCCGGCGTTTTTCTTACACATCGGTTTTCAAACGGTCCAATAATGATGAATAATATGCACCTGTAATAGTTTTACCCTTTTTCATACAGTCGATGAGTATTATCCCTTGAGAATCCCTTCGCCTTTTTTGGTGCTGATTGTCCCTTGGTAACCCATTGTTTAGATTGTTGTTTGGTGTCAGGAGTATAGTAATGTATCCATGTTTCATCCACAGTGACGAAACGTCACTTAAAGTACTGTGGATTCTTCCTGAACAGCTGCAAACAATCCTTGCAACACTTCACACGTACCCGTTTTCCGTTAAACATGAGTAATCGCGGAACCCATCTCGCGGATCGCTTTCTCATCTCCAAATGTTTATTTGTTTATTATGTACCTGTTCATATCATGCATTTTATCAATGATTTCTGGAGTCGTAAACTCCTCAGGGCGTCCAGAACGTTCAGCATCAGTTGTGCCCATATGGCCACTCTGAAAATTTTGAAAACACTTGTAAACTATTCTTATCCAATGTGCAGAGTCACCGTAATTTTTATCAGTGTTCTATGTAGTCTCCTGAGGCGTTTTTCCTCTCATAAAGTAATGTTTGATCACCACACACAATTCTTTTTCGTCCATTTTTTTACAATCACTCGACTTCCTTGATTCACACGAATACCAAACACAAAGAGATAGACCAATAAGGTTGAAACGTCATGTGCGTCTTTCCAGAGATGCTACTAACTAAACATGACCTCGATATGCACCGGTGGTGCCATCTCTCGGACTTTGCACGGACTTTTCAAACGCCCATCGGAGATGATAACGTGTGTGGTATTAGGAATGTATTGTCTGTAGCTTTATATACATCACGTAACATAAATTGCACGTGCTTAAACAGACATGATCAGTGAAATGTCTACGAAATGACTTGCATCTAACAACAAAAATGTTGTATGTTCTAAATCTGTAGCCTCAACTTTAACAACACGGACATTTTGCATGCTGCTGTCTATTGTAGAGGCAGAGACGGAAACGCTGGTTTGAAACTTCCTGACAGATTAAATTGTGCTTCCGATAGGGTCACTAACCAGTGACTATGCAACGTGCTTATCGGTTAGGTGATCCACAAAAGACTCATAACCTGCCACCAAAGCATCGTTCTTGCAATATCTGCCTCTTACTTCCCAATGTTTAAGAGGTACTGGAAGGAGTGAAGCTGTGTTGGCCGTAGTAAGTTTTGCCTATTATCTCAATAACGAATAGTGTTGGCTGCAAAAGGTATCCATGTGACAGTCTACTAAACTGTTGAAAATGTGCACAAAAGTGTTTCAGATGTTTCAGCATGGCCGCGTGATAATTATGACTGCCAGGTCTGTGCAAATATGGATACTATCAAAAATACAACTCAACCAGCTGAAATTCACTTTACATATGAATGACCACCTAACATAAGTACATTAAAACATCACGTCCTTTCCACGAGCTACCATATCCAGTACGTGGAATACGAGCAATCATCACTGACACTGAATTCGAAGAAACTCAGCATCACAATAACCAGTATGGATTACGTTCATCCTTTTAACTGAGTATGTAGGTATAAGTTTATCACTTCACAAATCCACATACAGTGTTAAGGTAGGAAACTGTGGTTTCTTTGGCCCCGTGATTGAGATAATGTCATTAGTTATATATTTTCATGCCTCATAGTTATCTACTTAGATAGCTCGGCTGTGGAATAAAAGCTGACTCCTTTGTGATGTTTGATATTGGTGTCTTCCTTGCACCTGTTCAGTGTACGTGACTGAAGCGAGGTTGTGCATAGTGTGGTGTCATATTTTTGTTATATTATGGTGAAATAAGAGAGGGGATGTAATCCAGAGCCTGCACATAGCCCAGCCCCCCTCCCCCCCCCCTGCGAGTAGTGAGTGTGCCGTGGGGACACAACGGACGATGGATCACCATTATTAGTGGTTCAAGCCACCACATCAGCAGACTCATCATAGAGGTTTGGAAATTAATGCGGTACACTTACCACGGTAAGTTTAAGGCCAAAGTGATGAAAGCCACAGCTTGGGGTGCCAAATTGAAAGGAGCATCAGAGACGCCACGAATAGTGTCTATTGGCCTACAGGACAGTTAGTAGTGGAGACGTGGGAAACCAAGCAGAGAGTGGCGGCAGGAGCATCCAAGTACATTATTTGTTTAGAGTACATATCACAATTAGCCCCCCATGAACCATGGACCTTGCCGTTGGTGGGGAGGCTTGCGTGCCTCAACGATACAGATAGCCTTACCTTAGGGGCAACCACAACGGAGGGGTATGAGTTGAAAGGCCAGACATACGTGTGGTTCCTGAAGAGGGGCAGCAGCCTTTTCAGTAGTTGTTGGGGCAATAGTCTGGATGATTGGCTGATCTGGCCTTGTAACACTAACCAAAACGGCCGTCCTGTTCTGGTACTGCGAACGGCTGAAAGCAAGGGCAAACTACAGCCGTAATTTTCCCCGAGGGCATGCAGCTTTACTGTATGATTAAATGATGATGGCGTCCTCTTGGGTAAAATATTCCGGAGGTAAAATAGTCCCCCATTCGGATCTCCGGGCGGGGACTACTCAAGAGGACGTCGTTATCAGGAGAAAGAAAACTGGCGTTCCATGGATCGGAGCGTGGAATGTCAGATCACTTAATCGGGCAGGCAAGTTAGAAAATTTAAAAAGGGAAATGGAAAGGTTAAAGTTAGATATAGTAGGAATTAGTGACGTTCGGTGGCAGGAAAATCAAGACCTTTGGTCAGGTGAAGACAGTGTTATAAATACAAAATCAAGTAGGGGTAATGCTGGAGTACGTTTAATAATGAATAAAAAAATAGGAGTGCGGGTACGCTACTACGAACAGCATAGTGAACGCATTATTGTGGCCAAGATAGATAAGAAACCCACGCCTACTACAGTAGTACAAGTTCATTTGCCAACTAGCTCTGCTGATGATGAATGAAATTGATGAAATGTATGATGAGATAAAAGAAATTATTCAGATAGTGAAGGGAGACGAAAATGTAATAGTCATGAGTGACTGGAATTCGGCAGTAGGAAAAGGAAGAGAAGGAAACGTAGTTGGTGAATATGGATTGGGGCCGAGAAATGAAAGAGGAAGCCGCCTGGTAGAATTTTGCACAGAGCATAACCTAATCACAGCTAACACTTGGTTCTAGAATCATGAAAGAAGGTTGTATACATGGAAGGACCCTGGAGATACTAGAAGATTTCAGATAGATTATATAATTATAAGACAGAGCCTTAGGAACCAAGTTTCGAATTGTAAGACATTTCTAGGGGCAGACGTGGACTCTGACCACAATCTATTGATTATGAACTGTAGATTAAAACTGAAGGAACTGCAAAAAGGTGGGAATTTAAGGAGATGGGACCTTGATAAACTGACTAAACCAGAGGTTGTACAGAGTTTCAGGGGTAGCTTTGAGGGATGGATAGCTTTGAGGGATGAAATAGTGAAAGCAACAGAGGATCAAGTAAGTAAAAAGACGAGAGCTAATATAAATCCTTGGGTAACAGAAGAGATACTGAATGTAATTGATGAAAGGAGAAGATATAAAAAAGCAGTAAACGATGCAGGCAAAAAGGAATACAAACGTCTCAAAAATGAGATCGACAGGAAGTGCAAAATGGCTAAGCAGGGATGGCTAGAGGACAAATGTAAGGATGTAGAGACTTAACTCACTAGGATTGAGATAGATACTGCCTACAGGAAAATTAAAGAGACCTTTGGAGGAAAGAGAGCCGCTTGTATGAATATCAAGACCTCAGATGGAAACCCCATTCTAAGCAAAAAAGGGAAGCAGAAATATGGAAGGAGTATATAGAGGGTCTATACAATGCCGATGTACTTGAGGACAATATTATGGAAATGGAAGATGATGTAGATGAAGATGAAATGGGACAAATGATACTGCGTCAAGAGTTAAAGTACTGAGAGACATGAGTCGAAACAAGGCCCTGGGAGTAGACCATATTCCATTAGAATTACTGACGGCCTTGGGAGAGCCAGTCCTGACACAACTACCATCTGGTGAGCAAGATGTATGAGACAGGCGAAATACCCTCAGACCTCAACAAGAATGTAATAATTCCAACCCCGAAGAAAGCAGGTGTTGACAGATGTGAAAATTACCGAACTATCTGTTTAATAAGTCACAGCTGCAAAATACTAACGCTAATTCTTTACAGAGGGATGGAAAAAGTGGTAGAAGCCGACCTCGGGGAAGATCAGTTTGGATTCCGTAGAAACGTTGGAACACCTGAGGCAATACTGACCCTACGACTTATCTTAGAAGATAGATTAAGGAAAGGAAAATCTACGTTTCTAGCATTAATAGATTTAGTGAAAGCTTTTGAGAGTGTTGACTGGAATACTCTCTTTCAAATTCTGAAGGTGGCAGGGGTAAAATACAGGGAGTGAAAGGCTATTTACAATTCGTACAGAAACCAGATGACAGTTATAAGAGTCGAGGGGCACGAAAGGGAAGCAGTGTCTGGGAAGGGAGTGAGACGGGGTTGTAGCCTCTCCCCGATGTTATTCAATCTGTATATTGAGCGAGCAGTAAAGGAAACAAAAGAAAAATTCAGTGTAGGTATTAATATCCATGGAGAAGAAATAAAAACTTTGAGGTTCGCAGATGACACTGTAAATCTGGCAGAGAAAGCAAAGGACTTGGAAGAACAGTTGAACGGAATGGACAGTGTCTTGAAAGGAGGATATAAGATGAACATCAACAAAAGCAAAATGAGGATAATGAAATGTAGTCGAACTAATCGGGCGATGCTGAGGGCATTAGATTATGAAATGAGTGACTTAAAGTGGTAAAGGTGTTGTGCTATTTGGGGAGCAATATAACTGATGATGGTCGAAGTAGAGAGGATATAAAATGTAGACTGGCGATGGCAAGGAAAGCGTTTCTGAAGAAGAGAAATTTGTTAACATCGAGTATAGATTTAAGTGTCCGGAAGTCGTTTCTGAAAGTGTTTGTATGGAGTGTATCCATGTATGGAAGTGAAACATGGACCATAAATAGTATGGACAAGAAGAGAATAGAAGCTTTCGAAATGTGGTGCTACAAAAGAATTCTGAAGATTAGATGGGTAGATCACATAACTAATGAGGAGGTATTGAATAGAATCGGGGAGAAGAGGAGTTTGTGGCACAACTTGACAAGAAGAAGGGACCGGTTGTTAGGACATGTTCTGAGGCATCAGGGGATCACAAATTTAGCATTGGAGGGCAGCGTGGAGGGTAAAAATCGTAGAGGGAGACCAAGAGATGAATACAATAATCAGATTCAGAAGGATGTAGGTTGCAGTAAGTACTGGGAGATGAAGAAGCTTGCACAGGATAGAGTAGCATGGAGAGCTGCATCAAACCAGTCTCAGGACTGAAAACCACAACAACAACAGATTATGCAACTGTCCAGGTGTTACCATTTTGCAACCATCACAGAAAGAAATGTTACACGAGTATGAACACCTGTAATCATTACAATACTCAAACAGTGGATGACATACAATATTATTATTTACGTAATCCTAAATGAGGTGTAAGGTGTCAAACAGTGATCACACATCTTACATTGAATTCGTGAAACAATTCCAGTTAAGTCGGTATGTCACATGACATAGTTATGTGAAACAGTACGAATTTTATTGATATGCACATCGAAGAAACAAGCCAGCATTTCATGAATATAAACCACTAACCCACACCATATTAATTGCATGCAAGTAATTTTCCAGTCCCAATCTACGAGATGCAGTTCTGAGAGAAGCAGAATTTTACAGTGCCAACGCCTGTCCTATATAGGCCGAAAACTTGACAGCGGGACATCTAGCGGTCACAACGAGACGCCGGAGACACTGTACAGATCACCGGTGGCAAAAACAGCCCTTGTCCCTGTTTTTAATGAAGACCATTTAGAAAGCCTTTCTGCAGGAACACAGCTGAAGATGGCAGATAAATGTCCGGAGAAATACCACTCACACCATTGATGACTCACTGTATCCACCTGTGTTGAAACTCTCATGAAAGGAAAAGCTGTTTATCTCAGTATTCCGTAGCAGAAGTTAAACTGTGCACTATGAAAGAAACGATGCCTATGATAGACTACAAAAACTTTAGTGGCTGGAGTTGTAACAAGTATGAATGCTCTGAGTGGTCAGAAAGAAAACGCTTGGCCACCAGCTTTGATAAAGGCAAATTGCTGACCAAGTAATGCGAGTCTTCTCCTTCGGAAAACCGTCGAGTGTTTGAGCAAGGCGATCCGCGTAGAGCTGAGATGATTGTCAGAGTCATTATGTGAAACATGTTCACAGGCGCATCTTAATTCATTAGAAGTTAAGCTGGAAAGTCTCCTATTTTGTAGAATTGCACCGAGTACTGACAGTGAATGGTTGCGAGAGATTTTAGTGCAGTAACGTACCTGCTATTCCAGTCAAAAAGCATGTACCATGCCAATTAATTTAGCTAGGGAACAACTAGGAGTCTCGGCTTCACCGAAGATGTAGGAAATATATTAAACTGTGGTTTAACAGTCGAGAGAGATTCAGATTTGATTCTCAGGTTCACAGCTCGCCCTGACAGGCGCCACTGGCGCCGCCAACGAAAGGTAAACACGTGTGCTCACGCTCTACCGGCAAGTGATATTCAATTGACAGAACTGCGGTCATCTCCGTCTCTCATATTTTTTTCGTACATTCAACGATGACCTGTAGTTAAACTTATTCTCAATTGTTGGGCTTAATTGAAGCAAGAACGTGAGATACTAGATTTAACGAAAAGAACTTATCAGCCAATGTAGAGTGCTTTATACTCTTAATTTATGGATTTGTTTTAATCGTGTACTTCTTTCCGATTGCTCTTTGCCGACCCCCATTCATTGTGCATTCTAGCGTAATTGATATCTCAGGCCCCAATTGCATTAAATTTGTTTGTATGTTTTCGACCTCGGTCATCAAACATCTTACTGTTAAAGGACCTTAGAACAGTTAAGAATGTCGCTCCACAGTTGCGAATACCCTATATCAATATTTTAGCATCCCGTACGTACTGTACACAGTTGTGAATACCCTATATCAATATTGTACCATCCTGAACGTATTGTAATACGTCATGAAGTCATGCGTTGAGTAAAAATAAAACTTAATAACGAACATCTAAGATTTAAATTTTTTGATAACACGTAGTTATGCCTGAATCCGTACACTAATTTCTGTTAGCGATAACATTTCATTTACAGATGGTGTCGTGGAACCGACATTGAGATCTTTGTCTGATTACATCACAGTCCGTTCTGCTGCACTCTTCTGAACTCTGCGTGGTGAGATAGTATCTTCCGACCTTGCAGGCTGTAGTTTCAACACAAAATGACTCACAGAGCATCCTTGCATAACTGTGATAGGAAGAAAGATCAGAACCAGTCTCACACGTCAACAATTTGAAACAAAATATTAGAGTTTTTCTTTATTTTCTATTAAAAAGTAAAAGTATGATATCAGACATCTATAATAACTCTTTAGTAGATGCGCAAGGACGTCCAAAAGTCCTACCATATTGATGTCAAAGATGTAAAATTAGGATCATTGCTTGACATATTTCTACAATTTCTACAAGCAGTCCCTCGAGGCACTAGATCGACGGCAAGGTCTGGATCGTGGAACGTGACGTAGTAGACTGCTTAGGAACTACGAAGGGAAATTTGCTGAAAGCGTGAACGACGATAAACCATTGCATATATTCCAGTAAGGATTCGCGAAATTCAGGTGAAACATTGCCATGGTGCTTCAGGTATGGGCCACTCAAAGAACTGCTGACGTGGGGCTGCACAGGCTTGACACTGAAAAAAAGTTATCTGTTCAGTTTGTGTATCCAGACGGTGCCAAGGGAATGACATTGCACCAGTTCCTTGATGCCAAAGCAGGTCCAGTAACGTTGGTGCAGCAAAAGAAGTACGTCAGGCTAGAGTGCATGTGAAACCATTACACGTGCTTGATCATTATTGGTGTGAAGCAACATGACGGCTCGGTGAACTGCAAAGACGTGCTGACAGGCCGAAGTATCGGCGAACCACTGAGCTATGAAACTGTCTGGCTGAACAAGGCCAACCAGTGCAAATTAGGATCCGCTACTGTAGCCTGGGGAGTTATCAAGTGGAAAAGCCAAAAGCCATGCGAAGTATATGGGTCCTGCACATCAGTGAAACAATAACAGGCAGAAGACTTGTCGAATAACGAATCTGGGTCACCAGGGATGCGAGAGGACATATGCGTTGGCATGCTTAGAATTGGAATGAAACACTATTTCATATTGGTGATTTGACGAAAAAGAATAGACCACTGTTGCAGCTTCTGCACTGTAAGAGTCAGGACTGACAGAGAGGGGCATGTAAAATATTCTGCCACGAAGAGAGTGGTGAAACTCAGTGACACCACAGACATGACTTAGAGCCTCCTTTTCAGGTTGCAAATAATTAAAATGTTTTTTTTTTTTTTTCAACAAGGTCGAAGCAAAGCCAGTTGGTCTGTCAACAGCACTGAATTTGTAAGAGAAAACTGCCCTGTTGTCCAAGACAGGGGCGGGCAAGATTTCGGCTCGCAGACCATGTCTGGGCACAAGCGCCAGAAAGCTGAGCCTCGCTGCACATTTCTCGCACCAGCACACCACCGTGTCCTAGCGTGAGGAAGGGGAGGAGGGGAAAGCTGTGAACGGGCCACATTCAAATGGTAGTGGAACATTGATGACAAAGATAACAAATTTCCAGTTTTAAATAAATACTGCGTATTTGGGTCGCTGGAGACATAATGTAACTTTTATCTGGTACAAACTGTCGGCATATGGGCACATGCAGACAATTTCACAGAGTTTCTTACACGAGTTACCAAGTAATTGTTACTTATTTAGTCTCATGACCAAAAAAAGGTTCTTCACATAAAAATTTCGAATGAAGTACTGTAGGACTTTTGCAATCTCATTTTAGAGTCTTGTAAACTCTGCACGAGGAAGGTAACTGGACGTCCAGGTCGGTTTGGACATAAAACGGTTTGTCATTATAACTGGAGTTAATTAGTAGGTCTGTCAGCTTCATATGCACATGGACCTGGACGTAATCAACGGAAACGGCAAACGGTCTCTAAAACAGTTCTAAAACAGATGTAAGATTGACAATGTCCTCAAAACCTGTATAAAACTATTCTTGTAATTCTTTCAAGGCCAGAATGAATTAATCAAACCTCGAGTTTTCTTTAACGCCAGTGAGCCTAATGAACGGGAATGTCTTTGCAGGAATGTGTCCCCTCTACACCGCGATTTTCTTTCTGCACCGCAGAAAATAAGAAAAGAGTTTCCCTGAAACTTATAACTGTGGGCAATGTGCAGTGAAGTTCACTTGAAATGCGAAGTCTGCAATCCATTCCGGATTTTCTAATTTCCGTTCCTGCACTCCTTTTACTCCATAAATTCAACTATAGCGTGTTTTAAATCAAAGATCCTAGCATTCCACTTAACTTAAGCAGCATAGTTTTCAGTAATGCATGACGTTTCGATACTTCTCGTTCATCAACTGAAAACTGTTGCAACAACTGGCATTGGAATAATGCGTGCGGCTTCAAATATTTTGCTATTCAAACCTGCAGTTTTTTCACGTGCTCCATGTTTGTAAATATAGCACAAAGTGCTTCTTGATTCACAGAACAAGGACTCCTGTCTGTCTACCATAATTTTTCGCTCTTTCATTGTCAACTAAATGTTTAAATTCTTTTTGTGTGGTATTGTAATGTCGTATCATAGTGAATATGCAGCACCCGTCGCATATGTGAATTGAGAACTCTCATTATTCTCCCCTGTCATTTCTCTTCAATGTAAAGAAGTGTGACCATAGATCGCTAGACTGCCTCTTTCTGTGCAAACAACAACGGGACCCGTGAACGTCTTTCATACCACGAACAAACAGTGAAGGCTAGATAGCGCTGACACAACGACTCTAATGAACTGAGAGACTGGAGCCGACCGAAAAAAGTCACATCGCAGTGCTAATTGAAATTATCAGCTGTTCCGCTACTCCCAAGAAGGACCAAGCAAAGCCGAGTGATAGGCCGCGCCTTGCTCCACACGTGGCCCGCACAAGCTGCACCCATGAAATCTGGCACGCCGTGGCCGGTCCTGCCGTAAAAGGAAGCATCAACAGCCAGGACCATACATTGGGTTGGATCAGAATGAACGAGGCAATTATCAATAAGCAAAGCATCTGTCAACTTCTGAAATGCAGACTAATACTCTTTTGACCGAAAAAAGGAACACACTTCCTGCCCAGGCGATGTAAGGGGGCCGTGAATTGCCCCGCGTTAGTAATTAATCGGACGCCACACGTGAACTTCCTTGAGTACTTGAGATAGACTACAACTCTTGGGACATTTCTTGGGGTTGGAAGATCACGGATAGATGATCACGAATGGCAAGTAAATATGAATGCTATGGGTGAACACCGTGATTATTAATGACATATCCTAAGCACACAAGTGCAGTCTGAAAAAGCATACTAGGGTTGGAACTAAAAATAGTAGCAAATACACTCCTGGAAATGGAAAAAAGAACACATTGACACCGGTGTGTCAGACCCACCATACTTGCTCCGGACACTGCGAGAGGGCTGTACAAGCAATGATCACACGCACGGCACAGCGGACACACCAGGAACCGCGGTGTTGGCCGTCGAATGGCGCTAGCTGCGCAGCATTTGTGCACCGCCGCCGTCAGTGTCAGCCAGTTTGCCGTGCCATACGGAGCTCCATCGCAGTCTTTAACACTGGTAGCCTGCCGCGACAGCGTGGACGTGAACCGTATGTGCAGTTGACGGACTTTGAGCGAGGGCGTATAGTGGGCATGCGGGAGGCCGGGTGGACGTACCGCCGAATTGCTCAACATGTGGGGCGTGAGGTCTCCACAGTACATCGATGTTGTCGCCAGTGGTCGGCGGAAGGTGCACGTGCCCGTCGACCTGGGACCGGACCGCAGCGACGCACGGATGCACGCCAAGACCGTAGGATCCTACGCAGTGCCGTAGGGGACCGCACCGCCACTTCCCAGCAAATTAGGGACACTGTTGCTCCTGGGGTATCGGCGAGGACCATTCGCAACCGTCTCCATGAAGCTGGGCTACGGTCCCGCACACCGTTAGGCCGTCTTCCGCTCACGCCCCAGCATCGTGCAGCCCGCCTCCAGTGGTGTCGCGACAGGCGTGAATGGAGGGACGAATGGAGACGTGTCGTCTTCAGCGATGAGAGTCGCTTCTGCCTTGGTGCCAATGATGGTCGTATTCGTGTTTGGCGCCGTGCAGGTGAGCGCCACAATCAGGACTGCATACGACCGAGGCACACAGGGCCAACACCCGGCATCATGGTGTGGGGAGCGATCTCCTACACTGGCCGTACACCACTGGTGATCGTCGAGGGGACACTGAATAGTGCACGGTACATCCAAACCGTCATCGAACCCATCGTTCTACCATTCCTAGACCGGCAAGGGAACTTGCTGTTCCAACAGGACAATGCACGTCCGCATGTATCTCGTGCCACCCAACGTGCTCTAGAAGGTGTAAGTCAACTACCCTGGCCAGCAAGATCTCCGGATCTGTCCCCCATTGAGCATGTTTGGGACTGGATGAAGCGTCGTCTCACGCGGTCTGCACGTCCAGCACGAACGCTGGTCCAACTGAGGCGCCAGGTGGAAATGGCATGGCAAGCCGTTCCACAGGACTACATCCAGCACCTCTACGGTCGTCTCCATGGGAGAATAGCAGCCTGCATTGCTGCGAAAGGTGGATATACACTGTACTAGTGCCGACATTGTGCATGCTCTGTTGCCTGTGTCTATGTGCCTGTGGTTCTGTCAGTGTGATCATGTGATGTATCTGACCCCAGGAATGTGTCAATAAAGTTTCCCCTTCCTGGGACAATGAATTCACGGTGTTCTTATTTCAATTTCCAGGAGTGTATTTATTCAAAATGATTACAAAAGAGTTATATGTTTGCGCCTGTTACTGCCCTTCAAAGTAGTCACCATGTTGTGTAGAACCCGTTGTCAGCGATGTGAAGCCGTAGTATACCGTTAGCAGAGCCTGTTCTGTTGATGGTGCTCGTGTACGACTGTGATTGGTGATATCTTAACGCATTACGTTCCTCCATGGCAGACCGTCACTGCACAGTATCACTGTTCGTTTTTGAAGCATCACTTGCGACCAGCTTTGCGAAAGAAGCGGCGACACTTTCTGTGCAACCCAACCCACCCATCATTTTGCACGACAATGCGCGGGCGCATACAGTGCAAGCTGTGGCTGCTCTGTTCGATCGATGGGACTGGGAAGTACTGTACCAGCCACCATACTCCCCGGTCTTCTTGTGACTTTGACTTGACTACGAAGATGAAGGAACTACTTCGTGGCATTCGCTTCAAAACTGTTCCAGATATTCGATAGGCAGTAGACCGCTCCATTCGCACCATCAACCTAAAAGGCTCTGCTAACGGTACCTTCCACATCACTGGCCACGGGTTCTACACAACGCTGGTGAACACTCTGAAAGGCAGTAACAGATGCTAACATGTAACTCTTTTGTATCGGTTGTGAATAAATATTCGCCACCGTTTAAGTTAAAAAAAAATGGTTCAAATGGTTCTGAGGACTATGGGACTTAACATCTGAGGTCATCAGTCCCCTACAACTTAGAACTTTTGAAACCTAACTAACCTAAGGACATCACACACATCCATGCGCGAGGCAGGATCGGAACCTGCGACCGTAGCGGTCGCGCGGTTCCAGACTGTAGCGCCTAGAACTGCTCGGCCACCACGGCCGGCATTAAGTTCCAACCCACGTACATTTGTCTCTGTTACATTTGACACTGGTTACAGACAACACTTGAAACTGAGTGCAAAGATAGCTGAGGTGTTCTTCGGGAGTGTGGCCTAATACGACAATGTGTTCTAAATAATTTGAGTAAAAAAATGGTTTTACCGTCACCTCGTCCAGAAAGCGCTGGGATCTAAATGAATATTAATGACAAAGACGGCTGGCGACCGCTCATTCAGAGGGGTATGAAAGAAACCATTGTGCAAATCAACTTAGGAAAAGTAGCGACTCGTGGTCAGTTTATTCATGAGTTCTTTCGGGTTCGGCATATGGCAACTCAATGACTGTTTGAGGTTGACAGTTTTCTTAAAATCGGCTCAGAAACGTAGTCTACCGTACGGCCTCTTTAGAATAACAGGAAGGGACGGCCACTGACTGGCAGCAATTGGTGCTACGACCCCACTGCCTTGCGATGAAGTTTGCTCTTGAAGCACCTGTCCTCGAAGAAGAGCCTGATGGGCAGGAAGAGCTGTAACACAACGTAGTTGTGTATTTTCCTTCATTGCGACATGGACAACATAATTATTGGCATCTCCTAAACTCACATGGCCGTGCGGTTCTGGGCGCTACAGTCTGGAACCGAGCGCCCGCTGTGGTCGCAAGTTCGAATCCTGCCTCGGGCATGGATGTGTGTGACGTCCTTACGTTAGTTAGGTTTAATTAGTTCTAAGTTCTAGGCGACTGATGACCTCAGAAGTTTAGTTGCATACTGCTCAGAGCCATTTGAACCATTTGAACCTAAACTCACAGAAGACAAATCCTGAAGTTCTGCACCTAACTTAGCAACACTGTCCGGATCAAAGGAAGGAATAGAAAGTACATTGTCCGCTATCCTTAATCCAAACAAATCAAAGCACTCTAGACCTACAATATTTTGTCCGAAGGAAAGCACAGTACGTGTCACTGTCTTCACCAAGTATAGGAAAGTGGCGGGAAGGCTACAAGAGCCTAACACAGGAACTGCTTGGACGTTACACGCCGTCAACGCATGACATTGTGTGCACATTTTAGTTTTACCATCCAGGTCGTAAGAAGAAGAAGGAGATTTCTTGCGGCTGCACACCCGAAACTTAATGGAACAGTTCGTAAGTGTTACACCTGAGCACAGTCACTGAAGCTCCATGTCAAGTTGCAAATGGACTGATCGTCCAGTAATAATAAGACACGCAAAAAGGATTGTTGTCCTCACGCAGCACTGCAGATCGTAGCCTTTCCTGAATGGCCATTACACTGTTGTTTTGCACTCTGTTGGGCTTCGGAAACACACAAAACACTGTTTGTGACTTAGATTGCGTGAAGGAGTAGCAGAAGGTGATGCCTTACGCTTCTGTAATCACAAAGACTGTACATATACCCAATTGCCACAAAAAAGCAAGTTGCTTCACGCAAGATGCTAGATCATCTATCATCTGTAGAACCTGTAGCAAAGAAGCGTTCAGGTACTTACGAATGTGTTCCCGAATTCCAGAGCCAGCTACACTGTACGAGGCACTCTGTACAGCCTTCCCTCATCTCGTCAACTCACGAAATGGCAATACTTACGCAGGAAGTGGCGCTGTCAGTGTGCCCGGCGTCTTGTTTCAAGTCATCTGCGCCGTCATAAAGCGTCATGAATCCGTTGCGGCGTTTGTTGACCCTGAGACCGAACAAACTGAGTTACTTCAACTGCAGACGCCACAGAAGCCGATTGCGATGTGGTAGCCATTACCAACAAAGCAATGAATAAACAGTGAACCTAGAACATAAAGAGCATAAGGAAATCAAACACTGGAAACGAAACAGACAGTTAAAAAAAACGGATGACAGAAGTGCCAAAAGACATCAAGACTTGAAGACAGACAAGAATGAACTACGACTCGTAGCCACGTTTTGTTGTGTACTACTTCGTACAGATGGTAAGAAGAGCTGGGCTATAGAGTGGTGCAGTGGCTGTCATCGTAGGAAAGCTGCACTAGAGCCGAAATGGTTAGCAAATACAGTAGACAAAAAAGTGGTACACATTGTGATCAAAAATATCCGCACACCTGGCAGAAATTAACTGAAAATTTTGTAGCGCCCTCCATCGGTAATGCTGGAATTCAGTATGGTCTTGGTCCCCCCTTACCCTTGATGACATCTTCCACTCTCGCTGGCATACGTTCAGTCAGGTGCTGGAAGGTTTCTTGGGGAATGGCAGCCCATTCTTCACGGAGTGCTGCCCTTTGGAGAGGGGTAGCTGTCGGTTGCTGAGGCCTGACGAGAAGTCGTCGTTCCAAAACATACCAAAGGTGTTTTTTTAGGATTTCGGTCAGGACTCTGTGCAGGCCAGTCCATTACAGGAGTGTTATTGTCATACAACCACTTCGCCACAGGCCGTGCATTATCAACAGGTGCTCGATCGTGTTGAAAGATGCAACCGCCATCTCCAAATTGCTCTTCAACAGTGGGCAGCAATAAGGTGCTTAAAACATCAGTGTAGGCTGTGCCACGCAAACAAACAAGGGGTGCAAGCCCACTCCATGAAAAACACGACCGCACCATAACACCACTGCCTCCAAATTGTACTGTTGGCACTACACACGCTGGCAGATGACTTTCACCCGGCAATTGCCATACCCGCACCATGCTATCGGATTGCCACATCCTATGCCATGATTCATCACTGCACACAACGTGTCTCCATTGTTCAATTATCCAATGTTTAAGCTACACCTAGAGAGGCGTCGTTTGACATTTGCCGACGTGATGTGTGTCATATGAGCAACCGCTCGACCATGAAATCCAAGTTTTCTCACCTCCTGCGCAACTGTCATAATACTTGCTGTGGATCTAGGTGCAGTTTCCAATTCCTGTGTGATGGTCTGGATAGATGTCTGCGTATTACACTTTACTACCCTCTTCAACTGTTAGCCGGACGCTGTGGGCGAACGGTTCTACGCGCTTCAGTCCGGAACCGCGCTACTGCTACGGTCGCAGGGTCGAATCCAGCCTAGGGGATGGATGTGTCTGATGTCCTTAGGTTCGTTAGGTTTAAATAGTTCTTAGTCTAGGGGACTGATGGCCTTAGATGTTAAGTCCCATAGTGCTTAGAGCCATTTGAACCATCAACTGTTAGCGGTCTCTGTCAGTCAACAGACGGGGTCGGCCTGTACGCTTTTGTGCTATGCGTGTCCCTTCACGTTTCCACTTCACCATCACAGCTGAAACAGAAGGCCTTGGGATGTTTAGGAGTGCGGAAATCTCGCGTACAGACGTATGACCCAAGTGACACCCAGTCACCTGACCACGTTCAAAATCAGTGAGTTAAGCAGAGCGCCTTATTCTGCTCTCTCACGATGTCTATTGACTACTGAAGTTCCTGATATCGAGTACCTGACACTAGGTGACAGCACAATGCACCTAATATGAAAAGCTTATGTTTCTGAGGGTTTCCAGATACTTTTGATGACATAGTGTAGCTCCCTCTAAGCTTACGAAGACCCTTTATAAATGAACATTCAGCAGTAAAGTCCAGCTAATACAATAGCAAGCACAGCATCATAGGAAGAGACCCTCCTAACTAATGCGTGATTGGTAGTAACAGGGCCGCTACTTGGGTGCGTCTTGCTGACGACTTCGTTGCAAGTGGGCTGCACCTCGTTGCGAATGAGCCACACTGCTGCTTCTGACCATCCCACATCCCCTCGGCAGACGGCGCCCGTGGTACAGAGCCCCTGGAAGTGTGGCTCTGCAGACATGCTCCATTGGGTCCGCCGGATCCCGCACAACCGTTATCTCTATCTAACTGAAATTTCCATTACTGTAGTAACTGTGGGACGCCACAGCTTGTACAGCCAATAATCATGTAACTGAAGGACTGTAGAAAACATTGCTACTTTCTGCTTAGTTACTTGTCAGTGACAGGAACGTATGGTGTAGGTTTATCTCTTGTACAACGATGCACTAGTTAATGACATTCCTGACATAAATGCAGTAACGATTTTGGCATACAAGCTGTTTCAATATCCGACAGCAAAACTTCAGTAATGGATTCTTCATATAACATACGAAAAGTCTATTAAAAATGGGACCTCAGATGCATACCTTAAGAACTATGAGTACCTCTTATTCGTTGATTGTTTGAAACAAAGCACTCTTACTGGAAGATTTTCCATATTTTAGGACGAAGTTTTATGGACCAAGGTGCGTACTTTTTCAGTAGAGGATACGTGTTTCACAGTGACGATGATCAATAAGTTGTAATATCTTTTATGGTATGCATTTTAGAGCCCATGTTTACTGGGTACTCGTTCTTGTTTTGGGTGCTACCTCCTCCCACAATGTGGAAGACGAAGAGCTCACAGTAGATATTTTTACGATACTCATAGCTCTTAAAGTATGCAGTTTGGTGCCCATTTATATCAAAACTTTTTTTCTTCTTGTTACATTAGGAATAGATTCTTGAGTTTTTGCCGTCGAGTTTTGAAACATCCTTTACACTGCTATAATTTTTTTCTCAATGTTATGAAACATGGCGCATTATTCTTGAAGGTTGCAAATATGGAAATATGGACACCTTAGAATCTTTTACGGAGCAAACAAAGTCTAAAGGAACGAGCATCACTAAGTCTGGAAATCTGTTACTGGTAGAAAACTTGAAAGACAATTTGAAACTCTTGTACTCTTATATTTGTTATTAAGTAAGAGTGTAATGTTTCATTTTGAACAAAGGAAGAAAATATTACATTTTCATAACATTATGGACTACGCAAAGATCTAAAATATTGAAATAAATAGACAAGTTGTCAGACGATCAACGGAAGCATTCCTTGGTGAGGACTGAAGTGACTGTGTGGAGAGTGTGACGGCCGATGCAGCCGGCAGGGGCTAGGCGATGAAGGACGCTGCCACGTCATCACCTCCCTCTGCCCTCAGAGGCAACGCTTCCACTGCCGTTTTGAAAACTCCGTTCAGAACTATGGGCTAAGTGAGTTCGTTACGTCTAGGTGGCGTCTACGTGATAATGTAACAATGACCCGTTCGTTGCGATACATAAAGGAAAGGAGCGGCCACATGTGGCCTCAAGGACTCCCTAAAGAACATTTCACTAGTTGACATTAAACCACCAGAGATGATACAGAATTACTTTTACATTTTCTCTGGGAATATGTTATTTAGGAAAGATATTTGAAGTAGTGATTTTTTTAATTTCCCTAAATACTTGTGCGTTAGTGACTCTCTGAACTGCAAATTTCATTACGAAACAGTATTTCGGGAATATCAGGGCAGTTAGATAGCTGCCTGACCTCAATTCACTGACATCAGAACTCTGAAGACATTGCAGGTGAGTGAACTTTGTCACTATCTGAAACTGTGGAAGAATACGGCTTAACTATCTTCAACACCTCTTACGTGATTAATTCTGTCATTCCTGTGGCTCTTACCATGAGTTGGAATGTTAATTACCTTCAGTGGTGTTTCAACAGTCTAACAGACATGAGCTTCCGCATTTCTTTAACATATATGGGGACTTCGCTTCTTTCGTGAAATGAGGAGTTGTCTTTCGGCGGTATTGTCCAGTCCATTAGGTTTGGTGCTCAGATTGACCTGGAGTGGTGGTATTAACATAGAAAGTTTTAGCTCTCGGCAAGTCTGCTACGATAGTGTGCAGGGCGAACCGGAAGGCTACAGAAAGTGAAAGTGGAGGAGGCTGCGGCCTGGCCCGTTGCCAGGGGCGCAGACATTTTGTTACGGAGTTTACAGCCCTCAGTGCAGCGGAAAAGGTGACCCCCAACTGTCTGCTTTTCTGTCAACTACAACATTGGCTTTCACCACAAGAAATTAGGATATTGGATATTATAAAACACGATAATTAAATACTGTAACAAAAACGAGGTCTAGTAACCACAAAATTTTTATGACTTGCGGGAGAAGGCAGTTTCATGACAACTAGAGTTTGGTAAGTTAAATAGATTACGATTTTTATATCTCAAGCGATATCAAATATTACAGTTCGTTTTTGCCTTTACTACAGTTCCATACATAATCCGCAAGCTACCACGGACAAACCTAATCTGAATTGCTTCCTCCGTTACTTGTAATCATACCTACTGAGGTCCCAAATACTAGAAACCGTCGCATAAGTGTTCTGTACCTATTCTCCTTTGTAGATGGACTACAGTTTCCTATAGCTCTCCCGATGATCAGAAGTCGAACACTTGATACTTCCTGGCAGATTAAAACTGTGTGCTGGACTGAGACTCAAATTCGGGACCTTTGCCTTTCGCGGGCAAGTGCTCTACCAATTGAGCTACCGAAGCACGACTCACCGCCCCGTCCTCACAGCTTTACTTCCGCCAGAACCTCGTCTCCTACCATCCAAACTTTACAGAAACTCTCCTGCGAACCTTGCAGAACTAGGACTAATGAAAGAAAGGATATTGCGGAGACGTTGCTCAGCCACAGCCTAGGGGATGTTTTCAGAATGAAATTTTCACTCTGCAGCGGAGTGTGGTAGAGCACTTGCCCGCGAAAGGCAAAGGTCCCGAGTTCGAGTCTCTGTCAGGTACACAGTTTTAATCTGCCAGGAAGTTTCATATCAGCGCACAATCCGCTGCAGAGTGAAAATATCAGTCTGGGAACATCCCATAGGCTGTGGCTAAGCCATGTCTCCGCAATATTCTTTCTTTCAAAAGTGCTAGTTCTGCAAGGTACGCAGGAGAGCTTCTGTAAAGTTTGGAAGGCAGGAGACGAGGTTCTGGCGGAAGTAAAGATGTGAGGACGGGGCGTGAGTCGTGCTTGGGTAGCTCAGTTGGTAGAGCACTTCCCCGCGAAAGGCAAAGGTCCCAATTTCGGGTCTCGGTCCGGCACACAGTTTTAATCTGTCAGGAAGTTTCATATCAGCGCACACTCCGCTACAGAGTGACAATCTCATTCTGTCGAACACTTGTGTTCCCTACTACTGTTCTTACATTCTGGTCTCATTTCATATCGCCTTGAGACATTTCCATTAGATTTTTAATTGACTTGACTTTGTCAAACAGCACACCACTAACCCTCCATTCGAACGTGGCAGGATTGCTCTCCTTACTGGTCTGCACTGACTTGCATTTTCTACATTTAGAGCAAGCTGCCATTTATCTCACAAACTGAAATTTAGCTTAAGTTATCCTGCATCCTAGACTATACAGCGGCGATACGTTTCCATATACTACAGTGTCATCAGCAAACAGTAGCAGATAGTTGCTCACCCTATTAATCAGACAATTTATGTGTGTAGAGAAGGAAAGCGGTCCAATCACACTTCGCTGGACGCTTCCCGGCTAACAAATGTTATCACCGTTGGGAAAAACTTTGAAGCAATTTTAGTCTTCTCGTTACTAATTTGACACAAAATATGTATTTTTTAAGAATGTATATAATTGTTCTAAGGATGACGCTTTTCTACGAAAATTAGTAACAAATTAAATTCACCTGTGCCGTGCGCTCCTGCCTTGTGTGGGTTTTAAATATCCCGTCACTTACCGTCCGTGGCTCTGTCTGTCAAAGTGAAGCTCCCTGGCGGCTTTTTTCTCTACCCGTCGCCTGCAGTGTCCAGGCAGGTGGTCTTCTCTCTCGTGACTTGCAGGACTGCGGAACAGTCTAGCAGTATGGGCTGCCTCAAGCGGTTGTGGTGGTACGTTTCTTTGGTTAATCGCCTAGGCGTGAAGTGATGTATATAGATGTTGATGTCATGGGCTTTCCATCGCACCATCGTCGGCAGTACAGTGAAGTAGCGTACTATTTGATATTCTTCCGAGAAGTTGAAGTGTTTCAAGTAAGTCCAGTTGATTGATTCATCGCGGTTACCCATTTCTGGAATGCTAGATGCATCGGAGAGAGTTCCTGGCTTCTCCCAGGTGTAGTAAGAGTAATTCGTTGAAGAGACCGATGCGTTGTCGTCTGCGTGATCTTGCGCTATGTGTCTACATCTACATCTACATGATTAAATTCACATTTAAGCGCTTGGCAGAGGGTTCATCGAACCACAATCATACTATCTCTCTACCATTCCACTCCCGAACAGCGCGCGGGAAAAACGAACACCTAAACCTTTCTGTTCGAGCTCTGATTTCTCTTATTTTATTTTGATGATCATTCCTACCTATGTAGGTTGGGCTCAACAAAATATTTTCGCATTCGGAAGAGAAAGTTGGTGACTGAAATTTCGTAAATAGATCTCGCCGTGACGAAAAACGTCTTTGCTTTAATGACTTCCATCCCAACTCGCGTATCATATTTGCCACACTCTCTCCCCTATTACGTGACAATACAAAACGAGCTGCCCTTATTTGCACCCTTTCGATGTCCTCCGTCAATACCACCTGGTAAGGATACCACACCGCGCAGCAATATCCTAACAGAGGACTAACGAGTGTAGTGTAAGCTATCTCTTTAGTGGACTTGTTGCATCTTGTAAGTGTCCTGCCAATGAAACGCAACCTTTGGCTCGCCTTCACCACAATGTTATCTATGTGGTCTTTCCAACTGAAGTTGTTCGTAATTTTAACACCCAGGTACTTAGTTGAATTGACAGCCTTGAGAATTGTACTATTTATCGAGTAATCGAATTCCAACGGATTTCTTTTGGAATTCATGTGGATCACCTCACACTTTTCGTTATTTATCGCCAACTGCCACCTGCCACACCATACAGCAATTTTTTCTAAATCGCTTTGCAGCTGATACTGGTCTTTGGAAGACCTTAATAGACGGTAAATTACAGCATCATCTGCGAACAACCTAAGAGAACTGCTCAGATTGTCACCCAGGTCATTTATATAGATCAGGAACCGCAGAGGTCCCAGGACGCTTCCCTGGGGAACACCTGATATCACTTCAGTTTTACTCGATGATTTGCCGTCTATTACTACGAACTGCGACCTTCCTGACAGGAAAGTGTTTATGTTCCGAATCAACCACGAATCACGTGTTTTGAAATGTGTTAACTCCGCTTGCAGTAGTGTAGCAACGGACGCGTGTTTAGTGATTGGGAATACTTGTTGTGTATGATTGGTGGCTGAAGTATATGCGCTATCTGAACAGAAAAGCGCAAAACACAAGTCCGAAAACAATTTATTGGACTCACCAAAACGAAAGAGCAGTACAATTTAAAAAAAAAAAAAAACCGACTCGATCCCGTCTGCGGATCGAGATAAACACAAAATAACGAACAGTTCTACAACAGCAAGAGGTTCTTCGAATATACCAAGAGATCGGACAGCTAGAGGAGGCGTCTGGTCGTAGCTGCTGGGGCGGCAGTTCTGTATCCTTCCGAGCGCTGGGTCGAACTGCCTTTTGCCGTCAGTGACGCGCCTTATAAAGCCCGTTGGCCACACTGGACTCGCATTCGGGAGGACGACGGTTCATTCCCGCGTCCGGCCATCTTGATTTAGGTTTTCTGTGATTTCCCTAAATCGCTCCAGGCAAATGCCGGGATGGTTCCTTTGAAAGGGCACGGCAGATTTCCTTCCCCGTCCTTCCCTAATCCGCTGTCTGGTCTCCTCTCCCAAACAACCCAACCCTTCTCCGTTCAACCGCATACCAAAGCCCTTTGGCGGATGTATCTGCCGGAACAATTTGCGAATGCACGTGCCTGACATGGCAGAGTAGTTCCTAGCTAGCTGAGACCTCTGGTGAAGCTTTTCTGCAGGCTCTACGAACAGGTAGCGATGCCTGGTGGCCGTTGTTGGAGACCTGATGGTGTGTTGTGTTGCAGCCGCCGGTAAGACTTTGTTTTGACGTCACAGACAACGTAGCTTTTCCTGGTGAATATACACCCTGTGTTGTAGGCATCCCGTGATGGTTGGACGTAAAGTGGCATGCCGATGCAGTAGGCGCTACGATGTCCGAAGTGTGCGGACACAGCAGTGGGCGAACCGCCTGAAGGAATAGTTATTAATATTTGTAGGTATCATGTTTTGTAGCAGGGACCGCCTGTTTTGTTGACTGTCCTCAGCACTACGTATAGCGCATTCGTTTTAGATCTTTTTGCAGGGTTTTCAGAGTGATTTTTTGTTCTTAATGGAATTTTCATTTTCCTCGCATGAGAAACGTTTGGGGGATTGATCCTCGAAAATTTATATATTCAGATCTCAGTAGAGCAGTCCTATCGAAATGCTTTATTCTATTTCGAAAACAGAGACTGCAGCGCTCGTATAGTGAGTTCAGTCATGTACAACTAAACCTGCAACGAGTCAGATACTATGCGGTATATCCCTGCACGTTTGAGTGTTGTGATTTGTTTTCTTCGCTGTCACGTGGCACAGTTACCTGCTTATGAAATGTGAGTGT
The DNA here is from genome assembly GCF_021461385.2 of Schistocerca piceifrons. Lineage (NCBI taxonomy): Eukaryota > Metazoa > Arthropoda > Insecta > Orthoptera > Acrididae > Schistocerca > Schistocerca piceifrons. Next base: position 155,409,104 of record NC_060143.1, read on the forward strand.
TCTGGCTAGCTTCGGTTATATTCCATCAGCAGCTAGTTGTGCTTTGTTTCCTGCGGCAAATAGGAAAGCGAAAGAGACAGTTTATAGAGAGTTTGATCTGCGTACGTGTTCCTTGTCTAAACGTATCATGTTTCCAGGAATGCGTCTTAGTTCCATGGCAGTCCAACCACATGGAAGATTAGTTGCTTACAGCTTGTCTGTGACGTGTCTTGTGTTAGGTGCGTTTTTTAAGTATTTGTGACATTTCTTCTAAATGTGATTGAAGCCGCATTTCAGTGGTATGATACCAATAATGAATTTATTGATGCGGAATTATTATTTCCACATCATTTGAGAGGAAAGACTACGAAGTCCCAACTGTTTCCTGTGTCGAATCTTGAGAACTTAATTCAGACTGGAAGTGGAAGCACCACACTGTGTGAGATGGACATACACTGTTGTGCTGTTCGACGAAATGTGGTTTCCAGAGCCGTATACTACAGGGTATTAAATTTCACTGGTTGCGTTTCATTAATTCGTCTTTACCTTGTTCATTGTTTGGTTACGGGACGAACGTGCGCATGCTGTGTTGTGTCGCTGTCTCGTGTTCCCCTAAATTTGTCTTTGTGTTCCCACTGTGATTTTGGTATTACTCGTCAGCTGGTCAGCCTGTGGCGTAGGGATCCCTGTTGTATTTGGCTGGTTCTAAGGTGTGAGGTCCTTGTTGCTTGTCACGTGAACTTATTGTATACTTGTCCGTGTTGGCTAGTTTATGGACCTGTCCGGTTGTGTTTTGTGGGGAGCAACGGCCGTGAGTTCGTTGTCGAAGTGGTGTATTTTTAGTGGCGGTCGCAAGGTCTTACATCGACAACTGTTCTGATTTCTTAGAAACATTGGAATACCATAGCATGCCGGATTTTACTGTTCGTCAGGCTAGTGCTTGTCTGGTTATAAATGGACTAGCTCTCCGCTTAATCTGAGATCTAATTTAAGCTACGACTATAGCCAAGTAACTGAATCACAGTTTAACATACGGGCCTGCCGGCATAGCTGTAAGTGACGTCGAGCTCAGTAAAGTTAACCAACTGTGAGCACTCTGTCTAGCTACAGTAGCTTTGGATGGAGGTTAGAGCGACTGCTACTGTGTACACTAATGTCTAGTAACTTTATTTCTAACTAGACACGTGGAAAAATTAATTAATTACGTGTTCATTTGGGTAAGAATGTTGTTTATTTAACCTTAGCTTCTGTTGCTGCCACGTTTATTTATTTAGTCCAGCAGTTTTATTTAATGTTTCGCTGATTAAGATTTAGGGCATTGCTAAAATTAATGTTTTCGTGTTATTTTAAAAGTCGACAGTCGGTATTGTTGTTGACTGAACTGACATCAAACTGGTTATTCAGATCTCTGTTTCAGAGTAAGTGCTTCCCCTTGCCATTAGACTCACACTATGAGTAGTCTCGCCGGCCAGAGTGACCGAGCGGTTCTAGGTGCTACAGTCCGGAACTACGCGACCGCTACGGTCGCAGGTTCGAATCCTGCCTCGGGCATGGATGTGTGTGATGTCCTTAGGTTAGTTGGGTTTAAGTAGTTCTAAGTTCTAGAGGACTGATGACCTCAGAAGATAAGTCCCATAGTGCTAGAGACATTTTTTTAGCAGTCTCGGCGTATGGTCCGTCATTGCTACGGACGGCATCCTGTTCCAAATGTGTTACGACCACACATCTGGCAACTGGCTCACTCGAAGGGAGTTGGGCATTCCTAATTACGCCGCATTCGGGGAGTTGTCAGTGAAATTTGAGGAAAAAGAAAATAGAAGAGAAACATTGAAGAACAGAGCCGTCAGCCCAACCGACAACTTAGTCGCAAACATCTTAGCGCTCCACTCATCCTCGACGTCCCCTACCCTTTCAACAATTTAGTAATTGTTTCAACAAGCCATCATTCACACCGCGTCCGCGCCTGCCTCACCACCAGGTGACATTCAGTCTCACCCTGACAGTGATAAGTAATGTTTTGACCCATCAGCGCATGTCCATCTTTGTGTTTAATTGAGTGTTTATAGATTCCATATTATAACACCGGTTCAATGTATCCCTAAATTATCATTATGACCTGTCTCCTGTTGTTGAATGTAAATGATGTATTGCTGTACTTAAAGCCGCGTTCACAATTTCCCGACCAAATGATGCATTTTCAGAATCGCATAAAAATAACCTCTCGAGGATGCGGTGAATTCCGTCAGGGCATCTATTTTAATCACGGCTAACCTCGTGCTGGAAAGAAAAAGCCAGAGAATTATGTTTGCTTCAATTAAAAAGCTAATTTGTAGCGGGGTAGCTTTGTGAATTAGAGGCCGCCGTTTACGCGGAAGTCCGCGCGCCTGCCCAGTGTTTGGAGCGGATGTTCCGCAGTTTATCTTCATCAGACAGGGTTCTGCGCTGTTGCGTGCTGAGGGCCCGCATACCTCAGCAGCTGTGTGTCAGTGCCCGCATACTGCCTGCCTCAGGGCTACAACTGCTGCTTGCCTTTGCTCGGAGTCGCCTGCCCTTGGATCCGTATCTGTGGCATCCCCTAAGAGTGATCCCCCACCTAGCCTTGCTCCGAGAGTACATACGACAACTGTGCTAGCGTTACCTTTTATTTACTGTTGAAACAAGCACACAATGTTAATACTATTTCATACATTCCAGTCACTGCTCTGTTCGGAACTGGTTTCGCACACGCAGGATCACTCGAGCTCTACAGACTAAATTGCGGAAGCTGTTCATTAATATTTTCTGCCAGCGTGCAATTTCATACAAGAGATCTATTGTGTCCGTTTGGTCGCTGATGATCATTACATGCTCACTTTGCGCTCAGAACGGAAGGGGGAGGCGACTCGACCGACGTACGTGCTAGACGCTCTGTCCAATACATCTATGCAAAGCTTCATCGCATTTTCACTGTGGTTTCCATTTCGCGACCGATAGGACCTTACTTTCCTAACAACCCTTGTAAATGTGATTTATTCTTTTTTTGCCACAAATACTCTCATGCAAATCATCATGAGACACTGATAATGCCTTTAATATGCCATCTCCAAGTAGTACAACAAAAATCACAGAGTAATTCAACAACCCTGTAACAGATGCAGCGGTACTGTTCTGTGTGTGTCGTCTTGCCATCGCTACGGGAACACGTCAGCGTATTGCTGTCGTGCCGCGTTTCCTTTCCAGTGAGCCACTACACTAAAGGTTTTTCTGGGGCTGGAGAGCTGGTGGAGCCGGCCGCAGTGGCCAAGTGGTTCTAGGCCCTTCAATCCGGAACCGCGCGACTGCTACCGTCGCCGGTTCGAACCTTTCCTTGGTCATGTATGTGTGATGTCCTTAGGTTAGTTAGGTTTAAGTAGTTCTAAGTTCTAGGGGACTAATGACTCAGATGTTAAGTCCCAAAGCGCTCCGAGCCATTTGAACCATTTACACTCCTGGAAATGGAAAAAAGAACACATTGACACCGGTGTGTCAGACCCACCATACTTGCTCCGGACACTGCGAGAGGGCTGTACAAGCAATGATCACACGCACGGCACGGCGGACACACCAGGAACCGTGGTGTTGGCCGTCGAATGGCGCTAGCTGCGCAGCATTTGTGCACCGCCGCCGTCAGTGTCAGCCAGTTTGCCGTGGCATACAGAGCTCCATCGCAGTCTTTAACACTGGTAGCATGCCGCGACAGCGTGAACGTGAACCGTATGTGCAGTTGACGGACTTTGAGCGAGGGCGTATAGTGGGCATGCGGGAGGCCGGGTGGACGTACCGCCAAATTGCTCAACACGTGGGGCGTGAGGTCTCCACAGTACATCGATGTTGTCGCCAGTGGTCGGCGGAAGGTGCACGTGCCCGTCGACCTGGGACCGGACCGCAGCGACGCACGGATGCACGCCAAGACCGTAGGATCCTACGCAGTGCCGTAGGGGACCGCACCACCACTTCCCAGCAAATTAGGGACACTGTTGCTCCTGGGGTATCGGCGAGGACCATTCGCAACCGTCTCCATGAAGCTGGGCTACGGTCCCGCACACCGTTAGGCCGTCTTCCGCTCACGCCCCAACATCGTGCAGCCCGCCTCCAGTGGTGTCGCGACAGGCGTGAATGGAGGGACGAATGGAGACGTGTCGTCTTCAGCGATGAGAGTCGCTTCTGCCTTGGTGCCAATGATGGTCGTATGCGTGTTTGGCGCCGTGCAGGTGAGCGCCACAATCAGGACTGCATACGACCGAGGCACACAGGGCCAACACCCGGCATCATGGTGTGGGGAGCGATCTCCTACACTGGCCGTACACCACTGGTGATCGTCGAGGGGACACTGAATAGTGCACGGTACATCCAAACCGTCATCGAACCCATCGTTCTACCATTCCTAGACCGGCAAGGGAACTTGCTGTTCCAACAGGACAATGCACGTCCGCATGTATCCCGTGCCACCCAACGTGCTCTAGAAGGTGTAAGTCAACTACCCTGGCCAGCAAGATCTCCGGATCTGTCCCCCATTGAGCATGTTTGGGACTGGATGAAGCGTCGTCTCACGCGGTCTGCACGTCCAGCACGAACGCTGGTCCAACTGAGGCGCCAGGTGGAAATGGCATGGCAAGCCGTTCCACAGGACTACATCCAGCATCTCTACGATTGTCTCCATGGGAGAATAGCAGCCTACATTGCTGGATATACACTGTACTAGTGCCGACATTGTGCATGCTCTGTTGCCTGTGTCTATGTGCCTGTGGTTCTGTCAGTGTGATCATGTGATGTATCTGACCCCAGGAATGTGTCAATAAAGTTTCCCCTTCCTGGGACAATGAATTCACGGTGTTCTTATTTCAATATCCAGGAGTGTAGATCTGGCGGCCACGCTATCGTCAGGTTCGATGCAGCCGGCCACGAGTTCCTGACTTGTACCAACATCTTCATCTCAATGTAGCAACTCAACAAGCATCCTCAATTATTGGTCGGATGTATTCCATTCTCTCTTTCACTACGGTATTTTAAGATTACAACTTCTGCAGTATCATGGAAGTTCTTCCCTTATTTCTTAATACATGTCCTATCATCCTGTTCCCTCTTCTTTTCCACGTGTTTCCCTGTTCACGGAATCTCTGGAGAACTTTCCCTTCCTTATCAGTCCAGCTAATTTTCAACATCCTTCTATAGCACCACATCACAACAATTAATTTTTTTTTACCGTTTTTCCCACAACCTATGAATTACTGTCATACAATGCGGAGCTCCAAACCTACATTCTCAAAAATTCCTTGTACTGCTTGAGGCCAATTTTTGATATCCCAGTAGACTCATCCAGGCCGCGAAAGTCCTCTTTACCTGTACTGCACTGCTTATTTTGTCCTCCTCAGTTCGTAATTCCTGTTTTCTTTCTCTTCCAGGATATCAGTATTCTTTAACTTCGGCTACTTCGTGGACTCCAGTTTTGAAGTTAAGCTTAAAGCTGATCTCTTTTCTGCTACTCCTTAATTCTGTTTTTCCTTGGTTTTTTCTCAATCAATTCGTCTGCTCTTCAGATTGTTATTTCCATTCAACAACTCCTGTAACTGTTCTTCAGTTTCACCGAGGATATCAATGTAATCAGCGAATTCTATCATTGACACGCGTTCACCATGACTTTTAATCCTATACTCCGAAACTTCGGTTTAATTTCATCATTGCTTTTTGAATCTACAGACTGAATAGTTCAGCGGAAGTCTACAACCCTTCTCACACAGACGTGTACGCTTGCCAACAAATTTATCAATACTACTGTGTATCAATGTTGACGTTTTCTCAAGACAAATACACTATTTCTAACATCAGTTCTTGACGTATGGTGATAAACCTTTATCATAAGTCTACACAGTAATTTCGAGACATAATTATGTGAAATACTGAAAGCCATATTTTTGTTGCCTCTGAAAGCCGTTACACAGGCAACCTGCAACTCGAACTGAGTGACAACTTTTAACTGTTTAGTAGCACCCTTCGTTGTATGAGCAATTCCGTGACGCCATCTCTCGCTTACTAAGCTGATCCCTGATTAAATGTGCTGCTCTCATTTGTATCTTCCCTAACTCCCCTGTCAATTCTGCCTGGTAAGGATGGCATACACATGAACGGTACTCAGTTATCGGTCGAACAAGTGTTTAACAAGCAGTCTCCTTTGTGGATGGGCTACGCTACCTAAAGTGTCCACCAACCAACCTCACTGCCGTATCTCCTTTTCCTACGATTAGTTTTATGTGTACGATACATATATTGCAGAAAAGCAGAGAATCAGATTCCATATTGTACTGAACTGTCGCGAAATCATTCTTTCGGGTAAGAAGGAAAAGGTGCATTACTGTTGCACACTGTCGGTATTTGAATGATTGATTTTAATGCGAAGATAGGGAAGGAGGAAGCATTCCGGCCTACAATTGGGAAGGAAAGTTTGCATAACATTTCGAATGATAATGGCACATGGGTGGTTAATTTTGCTATTTCAAAAGACATGATTGTTGAGAGCACATATTTCAAAAGGAAGGACATTCATAAAGCAACTTGGGTCTCTCCGGATGGACACACCCGAAACCAAATTGATCATGTTCTTGTAGATCGGAGATGGCACACTAGTATAGAAAATGTCAGGACTTTCAGGGGAGCACACTGCGATTTTGATCATTTTCTTGTAGTTGCCAAAGTTCACCAATGGCTATCTACAGCAACATCAAGGTGTCACAATGCAGAACTTGTTAGGTTCGACACTGACAAGCTAAATGATGAAAACTTCAGAAGAAGGTACATGATAGAAATTTCAAATAGGTTTGATGCTCTCAGGACACACGGAGATCAAGACGAGAATGTTAATAAACATTGGATCACTGTGAGGAATAATATCAAAGAGGCAGCGGAGGTCACAATAGGTACAATTAAGAAGAACAGGAGGAAACCATGGTTTGATAAGGGATTCAAGAAATTGGTAGAGAAAAGCAGAAAAGCGCGATTATATTGGGATAGAATGGGAGACAGAAAACGAGAGGAGTTCTTGAACTTGAGAAATGAAGTTGGTCGTAGGCTACGGGCAAAGAAGAGGGATTATTTGAACAATCAAATTACAAAAATGGAAACAAACAGTAAAAAAAAAAAAAAAAAAAAAAAACATGAGGGAACTTTACCTAGACATAAATGGGTATAGGAAGCACATCAACGCTAGGATAAATGCACTTCGAGGGGACGTTGGGGGAACACTGACAGACCCCAGTGCTATATTAAGTAAATGGAGGGCGTATTTTGAGCATCTATTAAATGTACACCAGGAAGCAGGAAATGAGCAGGCGTACGAAATACATACAGCAGAAACCCAGATACCTGAGCCAACGTTAAAGGAAGTAAGATATGCAATCAACAAATTGAAAAATCATAATGCACCAGGATCTGATTGCATAACTGCAGAATTAGTTAAAAATGGGGGACAGAAATTGGTGGAAGTAGTTCACGAAGTGATAACTGAAGTATCGAACTCAGAGATGATACCTGAAGAGTGGCAGGAGTCGATCCTGATCCCAATTTTTAAGAAAGGTGACAAAATGGATTGTAGTAATTATAGATGGATATCGCTATTACCAGGATGTTCCAAAATTTTCTCTGATATTCTGCTAAGCAGGCTTACACCATATGCAGATGAAATTGTGGGGGATTACCAAGCCGGCTTTCGGAGGAACAGATCAACTATGGGCCAAATATTCACCCTGCGTCAAACTTTGGAAAAGAAATTGGAGTACAATAAACCAGTTCATAATCTTTTCATAGATTTTACAAAAGCATATGATTCAGTATTGCAGTCAAAATTGTACAGAATTCTTTTGGAACTTGGAATACCAAAGAAGTATGTTTGACTTATAGAAGCGAGTTTGAAAAACACAAAAGGTAGAGTACGCGTGGGGAAATTGGAGTCAGAAGAATTTGTAATAAATAACGGACTTAAGCAGGATATATATTGTACGAATATATTGTACGAATGGCAGCAGATAATTCAGAGGGTGTGGAGTTAAATGGAAATATTAAGATATCAGGGTATGCAGATGATCTAAACATCATTAGCGATAGGAAAGAATCTGTAACAGCAAATGCGAATGCGTTAATCAAGGCTAGTGAAGATGTAGGTCTAAGGATAAGTGAAGACAAAACTAAATACCTGGTTACTACTAGAGTGCCAACAGCAGTAGATCAGGAAAAGTTAAGAGTTGGAGACATGCAGTTTGAAAAAGCGAACACATTTAAGTATCTATTCGTGGACATCACTTCGAGAAATGGGATTGAATCCGAACTGAAGAAGAGATTACGGGCGGGGAGTGCGTGCTACTTCTCGCTGAATAGACTACTTTCACCACGGATATTGTCTAGGAATTTAAAGATTAGAGTATACAAAACTATTATTCTATCGGTTATGCTGTATGGGTGTGAGACGTGGGCACTCACTGTGCGAAATGAAAAGCCGTTTCGAGTATTCGAAAACAAAATTTTGAGCAAAATTTCCGGAGCAAAAAGGGATGACATTAGCGGAGAGTGGCGAAAACTGCATAACGAAGAGGTTCACGAACTCTATTCAAGCCCTGACATTATCAGTTTTATTAAATCACATAGGCTGCGATGGGCGGGTCACGTAGCTCGAATGGATGAGGTCAGGGCAACGCGCAGAGTACTGGTAGAGCACCTAGAAGGAAAACGTCCTCTGGGGAGACCGAGGCGTAGATGGGAGGACAATGTGAAGGCTGATTTGAGGAGCCTAGGTATTGAAGGTGAATGGAAGGAAATAGCCCAAGACAGGGACAGATGGCGAAAACACGTTGCTGCGGTAATGGATTCTCAAGTCCGGTATGACCAGTGAGTAAGTAATTAAGTACAGACATTTCCAGTTGAATACAGAACGAGGATAAATAAAACAAGACAAAGATGGCAAGACAAAAAAAAAAAACGAAATGCAATTATGCCGAATGAGGCATTTTACCAAAATACCTTTCAACTACCTCTGCTCTGAAATTATGTTGGTGGAGTCTGTGTTTACGCTACATGCACATGAGCGACCACCGACATTTATGTTCTATCGCGCAAGGTATTGGTGCTTATTGAATTTAATAAAGTACCGCCCAAGTTATGTTTTATTATGCGCGTCAGTACAAAATTTTAATAACTGATTACCATTTGAAAGTGGTGCGATAGTTTGCATAATATCTTTTTTTAAAACTTGTGATCTATTCACGTGTGGTATCCTGCCCCTCTCTGAGTCGTCATTTTACTTTTCCAGTCCAACTGACCAAACACAGGTCATAAGGTACCGGAATTTATGTGCTGATATTATAGAACGGAATTTTTCTAGATTGACTTAGAGATATTCACACTCTACATTTGTTCCCCAAAATTTTACCGTTTATCGCAGAATGTATCTCATCTGTAAGACCTTGTTCCAGTCACGAAATTGGGCGGAGAGTGGTGGAGAGGGGGGCGGGGGTGTTAGGAGTGGAAGAACGACCATTCGTAAGGCTCAGAGAGCTCGTATCTAATTCTACCATAACCAGTAAACCTTATCGCCGCTCTCGCTAGTAAGTCTGGGAGGCACTCCTGAAAAACATGTCTGCCTCTCAGCTAGCAGCCTCCTCACGTTGAGGTCATGTTAGGAATAGCTCTGGCCCAACTCCTGACCTCATCTGAAGGTGTCAGCTTCATAGTATTGGACCAACGAGTTCTTAAAGTTACTGATGAAACAGTAGTTTAGTAAAGGGTATGGAATTATTGGGATGCTATTTAGTGTGTTAAATGTGTTGTTTGCCTAAGTACCTATCCTCCCGCATGTGTAATAAAAAATGTATATCTATGATCGTCATCCTATGGAACTGGTGACTTTCACGCAAATTATCTCAGTTCAAACCGTGTATTTATCTCACGTTTCTAATAATATGTGCTGAAGTCAATTCATTCCCATGTAGGAATATAGCCACTAAGGCGGAATTGAACACTTGGTACTATTTTCCATTTACGGCTTGCGGCTGTTTCATTTGCCTATGAACATAGAGATTATTTATTACATTTTCCTAAGTAATACCTATACTTTGAGGAATGGGATCCATGCTACAGTTTCGAATGAATCCTCTCAACGATGACATATGCTCGTTATAACCTTGATTAGTGGGGGACATGTCTATCATAAGTGATATTTTAGGTCGTAAGGTAATCGTGATGTCGATGTAGTTTTCACCAAGATCTTCCGGCTGGGGTGGTAAATAACGTGCAATCATTCTTATCCATCAAAAGATAGAAATTTCGTAGTCCATCGAACAAGAATATAAATGCACATTTTTGGAGTTAAAAGAATCGACTTTTGTGTTTTCCGTTTTGCTTTGAAATAACGAAACAAGGAACCCATAGTCAATAGATGAAGTCTAATGTTCAGTAAGGCATCACAGTTAAATGATTTTCCCCTCCTCTGTCGCTCTGTCTCCTTGAATTTTTACACGGTACTGTGAAGAACATTCAAACTGACATAGACTAAATGTTTTCTTCAAAATGAAGCGTACAAGTTTTCTGTTAAAATTTACCGCGAGAAATAAATGCTATGATGTGAAAATTGTGTGGTTTCGATTTCTATCTGGCAGTAACTTTCTACTACAATAGCAAGGTATGTAAATTTCAGATAAATTGTCTCCCGCATATGTATTTTCCCACCTTATATAGCCGGCCGCAGTGGCCGAGCGGTTCTAGGCGCTTCAGTCCGGAACCGCGCGATTGCTACGGTCGCAGGTTCAAATCTTGCCTCGGGCATGGATGTGTGTGATGTCCTTAGGTTAGATAGGTTTAAGTAGTTCTAAGTTCTAGAGGACTGATGACCTCAGATGTTAAGTCCCATAGTGCTCAGAGCCATTTAGAACCACCTTATATACGAGGGTTATCCACAAAGTACATTAAGTTTTGGAGTTAAAAATAAATAAAGTACTGGAATTTTTTATATTATATACAGATGAAAGCCACACTTAAATACTACTTTTCTACATAGTTGACTATTAAATTAAGGCACTTATCGTAGCGATGGACGAGCTTGGAAATAGACTGGATAGTGGATAGACTGGATAGGACGGAATGGGGGTGAGGGTGGGGGTGGGAGGAAGTGGAGACAGAGGTGGAGAGGAGGAGATGGACAGAGAGTGGGCGAAGAGGTGATGATTAGAGAGAGCAAGGGGGAGGAAAATATGTTAAAAGAGAAGGGGGAGGACGAGATGTGTAGAGAGAGGGCAAGGAGCTAGGGATTCCCATATTTAGGAATTGCGGAACTTTGCCGTATTCTCTAGTTCAATGTATTTCAGAACAAGTGGGTCCCATGATTAAGGTCTGACGTGCTCGCTGTATAGAAAAGTCTCAAATAATCGCGACTCTGAGCGCCATGTAGAGAAGGATACGGTAGAGGGGGTATAATTTATTTTTGGAATGTCATTTCGACAATTTACTGAATGAACCAGGACTGTAAGTGTTACTCACATGTAGTGTTCTACGTGTTACTTTGTAATTGTACGTCTGTAAATTACATTGTTTTCATTTCGAGGCTTCGTCTCCTACGTGATTCATTTGATAGTGAAAGGATAGCTTGGGGGCAACCCTTGTTGAAATAGAATTATTTCCTAGCATTGAGAGCTTAACCATCTTACTAATGAATCTTGCAGTCTCATCTCAAGGACAATGGTCTTGGGACTTGCCCAGCGACAGGGACTTCTTTAGAAAGCATTATGTTGGTAGAAAATTGCAGAATCTCAGTGTTCTGCATTTTAATGCACCAGGGCACATATGAGCCCCACACAGGTACTGCATTTTCAGTTCACATGAGGACAGTTACATTTTGTCAGTGCTAAAGCAGGGGAGGGAAATAATGAATGAATATGGAGAGCGCAAGTTGTACTGGATATCCTGTAGCACATCCTGTTGCTACAAGTGTTTTGGTGACTCTGACCAGTTTCATTCACCTTTGAGCGCCGTAAGGGGCTGGCATTTCAGTCTGAACGTAAATTAATGTAACATATTGGGAATGAAGAGGCGAACAGACCTACTACAGCTCGATTATAGGCGACAAATCACCTCAAACAGCAACTACATTAAAATATCCAAGAGTAACCGTCCAGGGCAACCAAAAAGTGAATGAGCACATAATGCAGATAATAGAAAGAGCAGGCCCCAGGCAGAGAATTTAGCGGGAGAATCCTAAGGAAATATTTTATCGAGAAATAAGGGCTTACTAAACACTCGTTCTATGGATTCCTTGTCATCTATCTGGGAACCTCACCAAATGGGATTACAGTAAGACACAGGGATTCAGCTGCAATGACAGACGCTAAAGAAGAGGCGAAGTGTATCACACAGAAGTTTTCTGTTGACATTTCCACAGCGAACGTTCCCAGGACAATTGTACAACACCTTAATTCCTCCTACAAACATTTCACTAAATTATAATGATTCTAAAACACAGCAAACCGAGCTCTTATGGGATCTCACTAGAATTATCTTTCCCACGCTCCAACAGTGAATGGCACATGGGGGGGGGGGGGGGGGGGGGGGGAACTATAGTGGTAGTAGATGTACTCTCCACCACATATCGTAATGCAGCTTATGCACAGATGTAATTCAAATTTTAGCCATAACTGTTTCCTATATTCTGAGGCCAAAGACACTGATGTATCTATTATTTGTTACTATATCCCTATTACACCGCCGGGCTAGCCGCGAGGTGTAACGCGTGCTTCCTGAGCGGTAAGGCTTGCTGGTCCCCGACACGAATCCGCCCGGCGTCTTAGTGTCGAGGTCCGGTGTGCCAGTCAGCCTATGGATGGTTTTTAAGGCGGTTTTCCATCTACCTCGGCGAATGTGGGCTGGTTCCCCTCATTCCACCTCGGTTACACTATTTCGGCGATTGCTGAGCAAACACTGTCTCCACGTACGCGTACACCGTAATTTACGACGCACGCAAACATTTGTTACACTCGTCTGGTATGAGACGTTCCTTGGAGGGGGGGGGGGGGGAGGTCAACTGGGGGCCGTACCACACAATTACCCTGGGTGTGGATGGACTGCTGTGGTCTGTTGTGAACCACTGAGGTCTCAGCGGTACGAAGTCCCCCCGTCGTTTCTCGGTACCCGGTTTAATATACAATACAATATACCTATTGCGGCGTGATTGCCATCTTCTGCTTATCTGTGGTAAGTACATAGTTTGACGGCCCATATTTAAAATTTTGTAAGTAGCTGATGTACCCTATTACAGAATTATTGTTTGGTACATGTATAAGGTGGTCTCGATATCAATATAAGATTGATGTCTCAGATGTTGTCACTCTATTTGACCCTTTGATGCTGTTGCAGCTATGACATACGTAAAAAATAATTAATTAGAATACTTATTTATGTGCCGCGCGGGATTAGCTGAGCGGTCAGAAGCGCTGCAGTCACGGTCTGTGCCGCTGGTCCCAGAAGAGGCTCGAGTCCTCCCTCGGGCATGGGTGTGTGTGTTTGTCCTTAGGATAATTTAGGTTAAGTAGTGAGTAAGCTTAGGATGACGTTAGCAGGTAAGTGCCGTAAGATTTCACACACATTTGAACATTTGAACAATAGTTATTTATTAAATTGTTGAGTTATAAAATTTTATTTCATAATGATGTTTTGTGACGGTTATGAGAGTTCAGTCAACGATTACACGTACTTACAGGCAGTTTCCTTCATTGGTACTTGTTTTTATTAGCAGTATTATATTGCTTCCATAATTCGTGTGTATGTGGTTCTACTATCATATGTAATTTAAACCCATGGTTTCTTATGGAGCTGGTTGTGCCAGATGGTGTTGTGGTGAACGAAGTTTGTAATAACTTCCCGAAGTTGTTTACGTGTATGTATGCTGCTTTGTGGTTACTTTAATTGTGTGATAAAATTATCTGCGATATGTCTGTAGGTTCGGTTTTGGTACTCCTACTCATCTCTTGTTAGGGAGGTCAATTTCAATAAAATATTCTGTGTAATATTTAAGTTTCAAACCGATCTCTTCATTCAGAGTTTCGAGGGTAATTTTGTGTGTGCGAATATATTTCAATTTCTCCAGGAATACCATTAGGGATCCTATTTGTGCAATGTGTAAAACCTCGATGGCCCGATCTATATCGTCCGCTATATGTCGTTCTGTTCGCAAGTGGTGGAAGGACACATGGGTTACTGATGGGAAGCTAATGTGTTCTCTGTGTCGAATACTGAAAGTCCGTCCAGTTTAACCTATATGGAGTTAATGACTTATTTCCATTGGATTTTAAACGTGTCTGGATTAGCAAGTACGCTTGGTTTTGTTTGTCCGGTGTGTAGTATGCCAATTTTATGTTAATGTGTTTTAGTAATGCGTTGATTCTGAAATAATCCGTCCGAAATACGTATCGGATGTACACACGAGTTTTTTTTTTTTGGTAATTCTCTTAGCATCGTTATTTCCTTGCGCACAGTTTTAGTGGGTTTATTGTGCCGGTGTTTGACAATTTCACGATAGAAATCATTTCGTGCTCAACGTATCTTAATATGTGCATCTCTTTTTGTATGGTGTTGTGCTCCAAAGGTAGGTTCATTAATTGATTAATTTCCATACGTGTGGTGGATTGTATGGGCTTCGTGCTCATTGAACAATTTAATCAAACGTAGCCGTGTCTTTGGTCTCACAACAGAATAAAATAATGTCCTTATATGACATATATAATGCAGCGGCCCTGACGACTACAAATAACCACATCTGTATATGATGCCACAAATTACTGGTGAACTTCTTCTACCGTCAACAGTAGAACTCACGCAAAATTCATTATATTAGTTATAACTCACTCAAGTAATAATCAAAGATTCAGACTGCTTGTTGGTTTTGCAAGAATTTGACAGTCCCACACTGTTGTCAGAACGTCGTTCTAAGGGAGGAAAATGTCATTTCCCGCCGTCAGCTCTTTTAGCTGGCGACACTACCACGTAATTAACTTATTCACATATTCAGAGTTCAATTACTGCACTGTAAGAGGGGGCTTGATTGAATTGTCAGAGTCACTTATCAAAGAGATAATTAGCTGATGTAACACAGATGTAATTACAGAATGAATTTTCCCACTCTCCAGTGGAGTTTTCGTTGAACTGGAACTCTGCGACAGTTTAAATCTGCGAGCCGGTGCGGGTCACCGGGGCAGAACTAGACGTAACTCTTTTACCATTACGCTGTCGCCTTCATGCACAATTTAACGTCACTCTGTGAACCGTGTTAGCACAATAGATGCGACAGAGCATTGAGGCACAACACGCAGAGCTAGGTTCGGCATCTGCTTGCGTCCTAATTTGTTTACTGTTGTGCTGACTGATCGCAGCATGATAATTTTTAACTAGCATAAAATGGACTTAATTTCCTCACACACTGAACTGCACGAAACCTAAACATGGTTAGCATTCTAGGGTAATTATTTATTACACTATCTGAAAAGTAAGTGAGGCAAGCGAACTCACATATCAGCATAAATATTGTGGTTAAAAATATTTCAAGATCATTGAAAGCTAGAAGCAATAATTAATTTTACGTTTTCAGTTCATGCTTTATTATCTATCGCAATGTTTACATACCTGCAAGGGCTTCATCAAGTCAGCTATCAATATCGTAGTATTTACCGTGAACGTCCAACAGTAACTGTTAGGACGAAGATAATAGGAACATACAAAGAGGGCGAGTGAACTTTCTGACTGGTTCTATCATTCAATTAATAGCTTGTATACGTATCCAATGGAACATCACCGTGAGAATTTGATACGACATGTTTCGGATCTATGCATTCAGATAGCTTTACTCCAACTGATATTCGACTCTGACTGAATAGTTCCTTGTTCTTACTAGTACTCTGATCGCTCACGTAAAACACCATGAAACCGAATAAGAATACCGTACAGGTGAAAAAAAAAGAGATTTTTATATTCTAAGAACATCTTACCTTTACCTGTTGGCAGTGTGAAATTTCACAACCACGCAAGAAATTGCTGTAATAGGGATTCTCATCAATTGCGCACCAGCACACCAGCAAAGAGAAATGAGTGCTTGACACCAAAGGTAAACTCTAATGGAGGAAATTTTAACTCATCCTTCTCACAAACTGGTTCCGTTGCTGTATATTTACACGAACAACAGAAGAAGTACATCTTCAGTCATACAGTCTAACTTTTCAGCCATTTGAACTAAACGCGGTAAGTTAAGACTAATTACTGAATAATTTTTTTTTTCAAAATGTGTAACTATTTAGACTGATTCAGGTCGAAATGAAACATCATCTTTGTTCATTTAATTAACATTCTGGTGGAATAAGAATCCTAAAATGTTATACTGACGTAATTACTATTGTGTAGAAAAAAGAATTTCTGATCACTGAAAATAATCAACTAACAGCTGTTAGCATGCTTGCAGTGTACTAGAATTATGCTGTTTTGTTTAGTCCTATTCCTGCTGTAGCACGCGAAATCACCGGGATTTTGCCATTAGTGGATGATCTTTAGCACAAAACTGAATAAATTAGAAACTGTGTCAGGAGAGTAAGATAAATCAGCAGACCAGAAGTATGTAAATTAACATCTAGTAGCAGCAACTCTAAGTGTACTGGGATGTTTGCAAGAAATTTGAATATCAGCTATCAAGAACATATAAGGAATTTAAAGAGTGAATGTGTCCATTCCATATATGTAGAACATGTAATAAAAGAAAAACACCACGATTTTGGGACGAAAACAGACGTATCAGTCTTGTGTCTCAAAAATAAAATGAAAAGAGTGATCCATATTTTGAAAGTAAATTTCATAGAAGAGGCAATTAACAAATCTCAAAAAGGACTCTTTTAATCACTGTTTCATTCTTAACAAACAGATATAAATCACAAAAAATTTAAAGGTACGAAGCCATTACTTAGAAATGCCCAAAGTTGAGTCGCTCTTTTCCTCAGAGTACACTCTAAGATATCGTTTACCTCCCTCTTTTTCATTTATTTAACTGTAAGCGTTTTGTACAAAAATGCAGCTAACATTTATTGTTACATTGTGCTACTTAATTTTTCATTTTGCATTGTACTGGCTATTGATATTTGAGATGAACAGTTATATGCTATTTCATATATTTTTCGAAAATCAGGCATACATTAACTTCAATTGTTACTAAATGGCGCGATTTGTTTCGTGTCCACGTTGTGGCAGTTTCTTTACGTGTGCCTCTTAGTCTGACGCCACCTCCAGTGAGAGCTGTCTCTCACAGCCAGTAGAGTCGTGCACCGTGCTACTCCATACAGTTGTACTGGCAGTTACCAGCTCTGCGTTACTTTCATTTTATTTATAATAAAGTGGTGTGGTACGACGGAATGGTACAACTCTTTTCAATTGGACACCAACTGGGTGACTTGGACGTCCTTGAAATCGATGGCACCCAGTTTTCCCTGTACTGTCACCCATCCAAAAGCCCAACAATGCTTGATTTAGGTAATCGAGAGGGAATCAACGTTACCAACTTGGCAAGACCGTTAGATAATTGCCTTCCTTTTTATGTGGTTTTAATACTGAGCAGTGCTGCGGCTCGCGTTGGTGCTGTTGGTGGATTTCTGCCCTCTGTTGGAGGCCAGATGGTAGTTGGCATGGTTGTGATTGTTTGTCTTCTTCCCGTGTTGACTGGCTCCACTCGGTTTCGCAGGCGTCCGCTAGTGGCAGCAGCAGCGGTGGTTATCGATATGTAGTAACTGTTGCCCTCTCTTTGGGGCGACATGGTTGTTTTTCCGGGTCGAGTGAGTAGGGCAGTTCGGTTGGGGACTCAAGAGCAGCCAGGTCCGCGCAGTGCAAGAAAACCCCAGGACCGCTGGCAGCACGCATGGACTGCCAGATGGAAGGGCTGTGGTCACGAGGGTGCACGACCTCATCGTGAACCGGATCCAGCAAGCTTTAAGGTGAGTGCATTTCAGTCCAAGTAGAGAAACCTTCTCCATTCTGATATCTCGCGATTCTCCAGTGACTTGGCTTCGTTTTGCTGCTCGTAGTGTCGCCGAGGCGAAGAGCAGCTAATGGAGTGCTTGGGGAAGGCGGATCAGATTAGCTTTCCTCTACTTCGTATTACTATTTAATGTGTCCAACTTGTTACGATATCTTAAGTTCAACCAGCGGTAATTTTTCTTGCCTGGTGGCTGCTAACGACCCAGTTACCTGCCCTGGGGTTATTGTATGTAACGGCAGTGTATGTTTCCTCGCCTTGCCGCTGCTGTCCGGTAAGACGTGTAGTTTTGACAGCTTTCGTGAATGTAGGTCGATGGGTGATTCTTCTACTCTGGCGGTAGTGGTTCCTTTCTCGTTCCGGCTGCTCTAAACACAGTATTCTGGGGACGTAGTGTAGACCGCCGGTTTGGCTTTGGCCTTTTGTTCCATCGTTTCATTTGGTTTATTGGACGTCAGGTAGCTTCAGCAAGATTATCATTAGTCATTCGTTACACTGTCATTAATCTGATTTACCATCTTGTGAAGTGAATGCAACTCTTGGCTGCCTATCTCATCGCTCGCGAAAGTGTTAGTTGCATCGTCTTCTCAGATTCGATTCCTGGAGCACCGTCTTTGACCCCTTGGTTCTTGTAAAACATGTGTGTTCTAAAAGGAGGTCTGATGGCCAGTAGTTCAATGTAACTCTCCTTCAACCCACACCTTCTGCGGGTATGATCTGCCTCAGTACCCTTTAAGGAATTTATGTCTGATCCTTGGGTTTTATTATTGTATTATTTATTACAACACCTTGTAATGGTTACATTAAAGATTATATATGTCTAGTTAATAGTTCTGGTCGCCTGCTGGAATAAATCTAGCAGTGCAGTTTTCAGCGGATGTTAAGGGTTGTGTAACGAAGTTTACCAGTATCTTATTTCACCCATTTGGTGATCAGATCCTTGTTTTTAATTAACCTCTGCCATTGTATTTGTTGTTTTACAGCAGGTTTCTAAATTTTTTTATATTATTGCCGTTCCTGGCGTGTAATGTCTTCAGCTGTGATTCTAGTCACTTGCCTTAAAATTATAATTTGGCATTTCTATTTACGCAGTAAGCCTTTAAAACATTATTTACTGCCATTCCTGGCGTCTGATGCCTTCTGCTGTGTTTGTGACGACTTGCTTTTAAACAATTCTTAATTTCTTGCCATTCTTGGCGTGTAAGGCTTTCTGCCCAGATTACAATGGCTTGCTTTTAAAACACTATCTGCTGTATCTGTATTTAACGGTGACTTGCTAAATTGTAACTCACTGAAAACACTATTATTTACACAGTTGTTTGTTTCTTCATTAATAAGGCGTGGTATTTTTATTTATTGTTGTGTCTGGAATTACGGGTTTAAAATAAATTGTGTGTAACTGTAAAAGGCAACCAATAGTAACTGATTACGGCCCCGTACACAATGTTAACCGAATCCTGCCTTCCCTTGACAACTAGGTTTTAAATATTACCTTTCCAACGCAGTATTTTATGTGCATTTTATTTGACCAGAACATTATTGCTCTTACATTCATTCGTCACTTACTACAAGTGTGTAGAGCATTTGTATAAATCTTTTTGGCATAAAAACTGGTAATTCTTTGGTTTTCCCTATTTTATTGTTTATTTATAATCTTTTAAGTAACTGTGAATTCTCTGATGAAGACACCAACAGTCGGCGTGGAAAGTGGGTGAAAGTAAAATTTTGTTGCAACCACTTGGCCGTTTTACACCTATCATGTTTTTGTATAGTTGCTGCCCTATAGCCATTTTAAGAAATGGCTCTGAGCACTATGGGACTTAACATCTGTGGTCATCAGTCCCCTAGAACTTAGAACTACTTAAATCTAACTAACCTAAGGACATCACACTCATTCATGCCCGAGGCAAGATTTGAACCTGTGATCGTAGCAGTTGCGTGGTTCCTGACTGAGCACCTAGAACCGCTAGACCACCGAGGCCGGCGCGATTTTAAAGCTGCATTTGTAAATTGTTAAATAATTTTAATCAGCTGGTAGGAACCACTACACAACACATAATAAAAATGTATAATAAGATGAGCAATGAGTTAAAGCATTGGTACCCAGCCAGGACTTGATCCCAGGTTTCCTCATTACTGAGCACATGGACTAATGACTACACCAGATTAGGACAGTGAAACTACAGTTCAGTAGACTACCCCATTCCAATGCCTTCATTAACATAAACTTCAGAACACACCTTAGCTTGTATCCTCTTTCTTGTACTGTCAGTATGCCAAGGCTTTCCGACATGGGAGTAGCACCCCAGCTTGGTAAGTAATGGGGAAATCCTGTCTGTAGCTCAGGCTTAAGTGATCAACTGATCTCCACACTTTCCTAGAGAGAAATGAGTCTCAACATTAAGCCTGATGCTGTGGCCGCCCACTGCAGACATCGTAGCGCCTACTGCATCAGCATCCCACTTCACATCCAACCAACACGGGATGCCTGCATCACAGGGGTATATTGACCAGGGAAACCTACGTCGTCCGTGTTGTCAACACAAATATTTACAGGCGGTCACAGCACAGCACAACACCAGGTCCCCATCAACGGCCGCTAGGGCCCACAACCCCCGTTCGCGGAGCCTGCAGAACAGCTTCATGAGAGGTTGCAGCTGGTCAGGGAACTACTTTGCCACACCAGGCACGTGATCGCAGATACGTCCGGCAGATACATTAGCCAAACGAGCTTTGCAGGACGGTACAATGCCATCAAAGGGCAGTTTGTCGCACCGCTAGGATGTCTAAGAGCTGCCACTCTGGCCGCCACGGCCAGACACCTGTTCTAAGTGGCCTATCTCTCGCAGATGGACTTGGTATAATCGACGTTCGTCTTCACATTGTAGAATGTTTTGATTGTGATCTCTGAACGTGAATAGTCTGTTTTTTCTGTTATTATTTGTTATTGTATATTGGTGACGATCAGCAGTTTGGATCGAGTCTGTTGTTCTTTTGGAGGTGGCATTATTGTTTCGTTTTGGTGAGTCCAATAAATTGTTTTCAGATGTGTTTTCCGCCTTTCCTCTAGATCAGATACTTCACTTGATAAGGATGCAAGGTGAAGCGATGAATTGAAATATCAACCTCGGCAAGAATGTGAACCCAAACTATGAGATCAGTAGATCCTGTGTGCCTGAAGTATAGGCAGGATTTACCCATTACATACAAAGCTAGGTTGCTACGGCAGTATTAGAGAACCTCGGACATTCTGACGATTTAAGAAGAGTAAAATGGGCTGACGATGTGCACCGAAGTTTATCTTAAGGAGGGCAGTGGAATACTGTAGTCTGAGCAAGTAAGGTGGCCACCATGTTTTCGTGGTTCAGTGGTTAGTACATCTGCCTAGTAAGCAGGAGACCCTATTTATAGAGAAAGGTTCTGGCGCAAATTTTAATTCATCGCTTCAGCTTCTATCCTTACCGAAGGTAAAGCTGAGACTGTTACGTTTCCAGGAGAATATAATTCCATGCGACCAGTTTTTGTTGTATTATAGACCACTGGTGACGCCTAGCATGAATCGGTGAAACATATCTGGCAGACTCAAAATTATACTTTCAGTTGCTAAAGACGGATTCTTTTGTAATCCATAGCACCAGATATGGCTCAAATTCAAAGATACAGTATCGACAGCAATAGATACATTCATACCACAAAAGTTAATAAGAGAAGGGAATGATCCACCACGGTAGACAAAGCGCGTCAGAACACTGTTGCAGAAACAACGAAAAAATTATGCCAAATTCAGAAGAACGTAAAACCTCCAAGACTGGCTAAGTTTCATGGAAGCTCGAAATTTAGTGTGGACGTGAATGCGAGATGCTTTTAATAGTTTCCACAATGAAACATTGTCTCAAAATATGGTAGAAATCCCAAAGAGATTCTGGTCATCTGTAAAATACACAAGTGGCAAAAAACAGTCATTACCGTCACTGCGCGATAGCGATTGAAATGTTACCGATGATGGTACCACTAAAGCAGAGTTACTAAATACAGTTTTCCGGCCACCCGGAGTGGCCGAGCGGTTCTAGGCGCTACAGTCAGGAACCGCGCGTCGCTACGGTGGCAGGTTGAAATCCTGCCTCAGGCATGGATATGTGTGATGTCGTGAGATTGGTTAGGTTTGAGTAGTTCTAAGTTCTAGGGGACTGATGACCACAGTAGTTAAGTCCCATAGTGCTCAGAGCCATTTGAACCATTTGAACAGTTTTCCGTAATTGCTTCGAGAAAGATGATGAAGCAAATATTCCAGCATTCAGAACAGCTGTTAGCATGAGTGACATAAAAGTAGATATCTTAGGTGTTGCGAAACAACTCAGCTCACTTAAGAAAGGCAAGTCTTCCGGTCCAGGTGGTATACCAATCAGGTTCATTTCAGAGTATGCAGACACAATAGTGCCTTTCTTAGCAATCATATACAGCCGCTCACTTGACGAAAGGTCTGTTCCTAAAGACTGGAAAGAAGCACAGGTCAGACCAATATTCAAGAAAGGAAATTGGAGTAACCCACTGAATGACAGAACCATATCACTGACCTCAATTTGCAGTTAGTTTTTGGATCGTATACTGTACTAGAATATTATGAATCACCTTGAAGAAAATTACTTATTGATACATAACCAACATGGATTCAGAAAATATCGTTCTTGTGCAACACAGATAGCTCTTTATTCCCATGAAGTAATGAGTGCTGTCGACAAGGGACCTCAGACCGATTCCATATTCCTAGATTTCCAGAAGGCTTTAGATACCGTTCCTCACAAGCGACTATTAATCATATTGCGAGCATATGGAGTATCGTCTCAATTGTGTGACTGGATTGGTGATTTCTTCTCAGAGAGGTCACAGTTCGTACTGATAGACAGTAAATCATCGAGTAGAAAAGAAGTGATATCTGGCGTTCCGTGAGGTAGTATCATAGGCCCTCTGCTGTTCCTGATTTACATAAATGATCTAGCTCATAATGTGGGTAGCCCCCTTAGATTGTTTGTAGATGATGCTGTAACTTACCGTCCAGTAAAATCATCAGACGATCAATTCCTATTACAAAAGTATCTAGAGAGAATTTCTGTATGGTGCGAAAAGTGGCAATTGTCACTAAACATAGAAAAGTGCGAGGTCATCCACACGGATACTAAAAGAAATCTGACAAATTTTGGGTATACGATGAATCTAAGGGCTGTCAATTCGACTAGATACCTAGGAATTACAATTACGAGCTACTTAAATTGGAAAGACCACATAGACAATATTGTGGGGAAGACGAAACAAAGAGTGCGCTTTGTTGGCAGAACACATAGAAGATGCAACAAACCCACTAAAGAGACAGCCTACCTTACATTTCTGCGTGCTCTGCTGGAATATTGCTGCGCGATGAGAGATCCTTGCCAGATAGGATTGACGGAGAACATCGAAAAAGTGCAAAGAAGGGCAGCCCGTTACGTGTTATCACGCAGTAGGGGTGAGAGTGTCACTGATATGATATGCGAGTTTGGGTGGCAGTCACTGAAACAAAGGCGGTTTTCTTTGCGGCGAGATCTATTTACGAAATTTCAATCACCAGCTTTCTCTTCCGAATGCGAACATATTCTGTTGACACGCACCTACGTAGGGGGAAATGATCATCATAATAAAATAAGAGAAATCAGAGCTCGAACGGAAAGATTGAAGTGTTCCTTTTTCCCACGAGCCATTCGAGAGCGGAACGGTAGAGAAGCAGTATGAAAATGGTTCGATGAACCCTCTGCCAGGCACTTTAGTGTGAATTGCAGAGTAAACATGTAGATGTAGATGTAGATGTAGATAAAGTATAATGGAAATAGCAAAACATAGCTGCAGATATTAACAATTTTTTTTTTTGTCATCAGTCTACTGACTGGTATGATGCGGCCCGCCACGAATTCCTTTCCTGTGCTAACCTCTTCATCTCAGAGTAGCACTTGCAACCTACGTCCACAATTATTGGCTTGACGTATTCCAATCTCTCTCTTCCTCTACGGTTTTTGCCCTCTACAGCTCCCTCTAGTACCATGGAAGTCATTTCCTCATGTCTTAGCAGATGTCCTATCATCCTGTCCCTTCTCCTTATCAGTGTTTTCCACATATTCCTTTCCTCTCCGATTCTGCGTAGAACCTCTTCATTCCTTACCTTATCAGTCCACCTAATTTTCAACATTCGTCTATAGCATCACATCCCAAATGCTTCGATTCTCTTCTGTTCCGGTTTTCCCACAGTCCATGTTTCACTACCATACAATGCTGTACTCCAGACGTATATCCTCAGAAATTTCTTCCTCAAATTAAGGCCGGTATTTGATATTAGTATACTTCTCTTGGCCAGAAATGCCTTATTTGCCATAGCGAGTCTGCTTTTGATGTCCTCCTTGCTCCGTCCGTCATTGGTTGTTTTACTGCCTAGGTAGCAGAATTCCTTAGCTTCATTGACTTCGTGATCATCAATCCCGATGTTAAGTTTCTCGCTGTTCTCATTTCTACTACTTCTCATTACCTTCGTCTTTCTCCGATTTACTCTCAAACCATACTGTGTACTTATTAGACTGTTCATTCCGTTCAGCATATCATTTAATTCTTCTTCACTTTCACTCAGGATAGCAATGTCATCAGCGAATCGTATCATTGATATCCTTTCACCTTGTATTTTAATTCCACTCCTGAACCTTTCTTTAATTTCCATCATTGCTTCCTCGATGTACAGATTGAAGAGTAGGGGCGAAAGGCTACGATATTGTATGTGACCCGTCTCTCCCTATAGCTTACCCCTACTTTTTTTCAGAATCTCGAACAGCTTGCGCCATTTTATATTGTCGAACGCTTTTTCCAGGTCGACAAATCCTATGAAAGTGTCTTGATTTTTCTTTAGCCTTGCTTCCATTATTAGCCGTAACGTCAGAATTGCCTCTCTGGTTCCTTTACTTTTCCTATAGCCAAACTGATCGTCACCTAGCGCATTCTCAGTTTTCTTTTCCATTCTTCTGTATATTATTCTTGTAAGCAGCTTCGATGCATGAGCTGTTAAGCTGATTGTGCGATAATTGTCGCACTTGTCAGCTCTTACCGTCTTCTGAATTGTGTGGATGATGCTTTTCCGAAAGTCAGATGGTATGTCGCACGACTCATATATTCTACACACCAACGTGAATAGTCGTTTTGTTGCCACTTCCCCCAATGATTTTAGAAATTCTGATGGAATGTTATCTATCGCTTCTGCCTTATTTGACCGTAAGTCCTCCAAAGCTCTTTTAAATTCCGATTCTAATACTGGATCCCCTATCTCTTCTAAATCAACTTCCGTTTCTTCTTCTATCACATCAGACAAATCTTCACCCTCATAGAGGCTTTCAATGTATTCTTCCCACCTATCTGCTCTCTCCTCTGCATTTAACAGTGTAATTCCCGTTGCACTCTTAATGCTACCACCGTTGCTTTTAATGTCACCAAAGGTTGTTTTGACTTTCCTGTATGCTGAGTCTGTCCTTCCGACAATCATATCTTTTTCGATGTCTTCACATTTTTCCTGCAGCCATTTCGTCTTAGCTTCCCTGCACTTCCTATTTATTTCATTCCTCAGCGACTTGTATCTCTGTATTCCTAATTTTCCCGGAACGTGTTTGTACTTCCTCCTTTCATCAATCAACTGAAGTATTTCTTCTGTTACCCATGGTCTCTTCGCAGCTACCTTCTTTGTACCTATGTTTTCCTTCCCAACTTCTGTGATGGCCCTTTTTAGAGACGTCCATTCCTTTTCAACTGTACTGCCTACTGCGCTATTCCTCATTGCTGTATCCACAGCGTTAGAGAACTTCAAACGTATCTCGTCATTCCTTAGTATTAACAATAGCGATGTTATACAGTTAATCAGTTTCGTGCTGTTTCTGGCGCAAGAGGGAGATATGAGAGAGAAACTATTACCAGATGCGACACCTGAGAGCGGTAGCAGAGATAGCCCGTAGAACAGGCAGACAGCCGACTGTGCGCGTGGTGTCATTATCAGCCGCTCCAGCGGCGCTAACACGGGCGCAGCGGCGAAAGGGAAGGCGGGCGGCGGGGGCGTCGCTCGGAAAACAGCCAAAAAAGTTTCCGTAATAAGCGGTGTCGCGAAATTTACACCTCGCGGCACGGCCTCCGACGACGCGAATAAAAGTAGTTACACCGTAAACAGCGGGGGTGGGGCGGCTGCGCCCCTGCAATTAAGAGCGCGGCGCAAACTTTTGTAATAAAGTAACGCCGGCGTTGCGCTGGCGTTGCGTTGCGCCGCTTATCTGCGCGACGCGCGTGATAATTATGCCGGCGACGCGTCGCGCGCAGTGCGACGTTTTGCTCGCTGGGTACCGAGTCGGCGTGCGGCGCGTCGTGGTGTCCGCCACAGGCGCGGCCCACGTTGTCACTCGCTGCCAGTCTGCACGGGTGAGCGGCAGCCAACGTCCGCGTTGTCAGCCACAGTACAGTGCTAAAGCGCAAGATTCGAGAGTCTTCCCAAGCAGGCGCGTTGGACACGGCACGTGCGAAGCCAGTGTCACTTTGCTGTCAGATGATGATGATGACATTTTGGTTTGTGGGGCGCTCAACTGCGCGGTCGTCAGCACCCGTACAAAGTCCCAATTGTTACAGAGTCCAATCTAGCCTCAGTCACAAATGATGATGATGGTGACGAAACGATGAGGACAATACAAACACCCATTCCCAGGCAGAGAAAATCCCCAACTCGGCCGGGAATCGAACCCGGGACCCCGTGATCCGGAGGATACAAAGCTAGCCACATTATTTTTATCTTTTTGATCTATATTGTTCTTTGAATTTGTTCGGGGTAGACTTCCGATGACACTCGTTTACGTTCTACGTTGATCCATTCACTCAGTTTTTTGTTACATAGGGTAGCTAACCCTCTGACAGAACACGCTGAGCTACCGTGCCGGCAAAAGTGGTGAGAAATGTTGCGGGTGTGCTCGATAATGATCAAGTCCCGTACTCCTTGACAGAGCGTGTGGGACGTTGTGGGAGACCCACACCGCTGTACTAGGCAAGTTGCTAGCGGAGTGGTTTGCCATTGCCTTCCTCCGACCGTAATGGGGATAAATGATGATAATCAAGATGACAGATCAACACCCACTCATCTCGAGGTGGGTGAAAACACTTACCACGCCGGGAATCGCTACCGCCAGACCACAAGCTGCGGTCTTTGCTGTCAGACCGACCCGTCACCACGTCGCCGTGCGTCAGGTTGGGAATCAGCGGACGAAGAAGTGTCATCTGTTATTCACGTTGTAATTCTTCTGTTTTATTTACTTTATTTTATTACTACACTTTGTGAAGCTGGATGAGTCGAAACTTGTTATTAACTGCCAAGGACAATGGTGGGGTGCTTTAATCTAGACTCAATGTTGTTTTGAATACACTGATAAATAATAAATTGGTCATGTGCGTGTAGTAATCGCGCACTGAAAGTTCCGTACAAACTTAATTACATATATAGACAAGTTATGGATTCCGGGACTCGAGAATTTCGACTATCTTTTCTTTTAATCGACACTGATACTGCCAGAATATCGATATCAGGGATTCCGGGATTGTAGAGAATATTATAATTTCAAGGCCGATGTCGGATAACGAGTGACAGAACAAGAATTTTTTCCATGTTATATAATTACAAACTAACAACCGCGGATGTATCCCTTTACCTGTACCAGACGTGCACTGTACAGTTTGAGGGGTGTCTTTTTGGGTATAAATAACCGTATCTTTTGACTGCATTGTGTTAGGATCTTAGACGTCGCG
Source organism: Schistocerca piceifrons (assembly GCF_021461385.2). Classification (NCBI taxonomy): domain Eukaryota; kingdom Metazoa; phylum Arthropoda; class Insecta; order Orthoptera; family Acrididae; genus Schistocerca; species Schistocerca piceifrons. Next base: position 155,436,960 of record NC_060143.1, read on the forward strand.
GACGAAGATGTGTCATCTGTTATTCACGTTGTAATTCTTCTGTTTTATTTACTTTATTTTATTACTACACTTTGTGAAGCTGGATGAGTCGAAACTTGTTATTAACCGCCAAGGACTATGGTGGGGTGCTTTAATCTAGACTCAATGTTGTTTTGAATACACTGATAAATAATAAATTGGTCATGTGCGTGTAGTAATCGCGTACTGAAAGTTACGTACAAACTTAATTACATATATAGACAAGTTATGGATTCCGGGACTCGAGAATATCGACTACCTTTTCCTTTAATCGACACTGATACTGCCAGAATATCGATATCAGGGATTCCGGGATTGTAGAGAATATTATAATTTCAAGGCCGACGTCGGATAACGAGTGACAGAACAAGAATTTTTTCCATGTGATATAATTACAAACTAACAACCGCGGATGTATCCCTTTACCTGTACCAGAAGTGCACTGTACAGTTTGATGGGTGACTTTTTGGGTATAAATAACCGTATCTTTTGACTGCATTGTGTTAGGATCTTAGACGTATTACAACGCCAAGGAACCATACACATTAGTATGTGACGGACATTTGAACTTGATAAGCAAAACTGTTGCAGGTTGAAAGGGTCTCAACCGACGGACACACAAACAGACAGACAGACGGATAGGTGATGATTAAAAAATATTTTTTTTGTTATGTAATTAAAATTAAAAATATCAGGATTTTTAACTTAACTTGTACTGTGCAACCTTACTTCTTGTTAAATTTCTTGCTTCTACGTCGGTGGGAAGCGTCCTGTAGGCTCTGATGCGTGACTTTCCGAGTGTCACAAAATGCTACATAAATGAGGCTGTATCATTGCATGCATTGACATAGGAGCTTAAAAGATTTTCTCCGCCAAGTGAACTCATAACTTAATATGTGACATAAATTTCAACTTGATACGGTTGCTTGTTCCTGAGAAAAAAGTATTCTTAACCCAGACAACAAAGCGATCCTAGCGAGTGTAGGCTAACGATCCATAATTCCGTGATATATTTTAGCTACTTCTGCGCAATGGTCGTAAATGAAGAAAGGCCATTTAAATACCAAATCAGGAAGTGAGGTTGATCGTTCTAGAACAATTTTTGTTTGACTATTGTCAACTTTTGTAAATATAGTGAAGATGTGTGGAAATGATTGATATTACAATGGCTCCTAAACGCCTGACGAGATTGCGAAACGCATGACTGTGATTCTGTATCCTGATTTCGTTAATGGCATCTTAATTCCGTGAGACCAAAAACAATGAATGTAAAATACACAAACCACCTCTTGCTAAGATTATATACTGATCCACTAAATTGTTTTAATATTGATATCAATTTAAGATCGCTATTAATGTGACAATGAGGGCCTACATGACAAAATTCACAATAAGTCATTTCCCCTAAAGTAACATATATCTCATATAAGAAAAAATGAATAAAATCAGTGCCTAAACACAATACAGTAAGGGAAATCAGATTGTGTCTTTCGTTCAAAGGAAAATGTTAATCTGCACATACTGAACACATACAAACGTCCTCTTCATAATTATCTCCTACAGTCTCGTATTTTTTGTGATACCACTGAAGATAGGAACAACAGTATATACACTCTCCTCCAGTGTGACTCTGTATATCGTATTCATAGCCCAAATTACACACGAAAAATGTAGTGTTGTTATGAGGTTTAACGTTTCTTCCCCCGTTTTATCTACCATCTTTTAGAAGATGAACCGTATTCAGGATCAGCATTGCATGTGGTTGGAGCTATAGTATAAATGTTTGATTTTTGAATCTTCCTTTCTCTGGATTTGTCACATACAGGAAAGGACAGTAATTTTTCTTCCTCTGAGATATATCTTCAGCAACTGGTATACCGGAGACTAAAGATTGTGATATGGACTCTGGTGAAACTGCATCTCTGCTAAAATGATGCGTCCATTATAGCGTGATAAGGTTCATGAAGTGTTTTATTTAATCAACTTTCGGTCTACACTGTCGTAACGCTGGATAAGTAAGAGGCAATGCTGCGGAAAATGCAAAAAATACGTGAAATGGGAAATCTGTTCTGGCAGTGTGCAAGCAGGAGATTACTAAAATAATAACATGCATTGTTTCCCTTTAGTACATTGTTTTGAACCTCTCAGTAGTGGTCACAAAGCCCAGAAAAGCTGGAGCGTTTCATCAAAGTTCACTGCACAACACGTACTGTAGTCATCTTCTGTCCCACAGAACCCTGTCGTGTGTAGAACTGTTAAGCATGCTACTTGCGCTGTTTGTTGTGTACTTCAGAATGCTTCACTCACTCAGTCTAGCGTCGTGGCAGGCTGCTGAACCAAGTATCGTGGAATCAGGCATCATTACCCTACCTCAACATCACGCACACCGTTCTTATAGACACGTGCCATGTGCGGACAAATGGTGTCCTGCTGGAAAGTGGGACGTGGATATAATCGCTTGGGACGTAACAAATGAGGGTAGAGCACTATATAGTACAAGCTAAACAATCCACTAGTTTGAATCCACGGTTGAAGGCGCTCGTTTAAACTCTACGTAACACGTTTTCTAATATGCTCTTACGGCCATTAAATGCACGTTCCTTGCGCAGATAATATTATAGCGTAGAAAATGTATTTGAGTTTAAGAGGCAAGCAAATTAAAGTAGATGATTAGACGATTATTTCGAGATATGATACATTCACTTACGTTCCATGTAAGTAATATATTTCTGTTCTAAATATATACCAAATACAGCTAAAATGCGTTACCATTATCGTATTTTCAGGTTTTTATGTAATACATCCACTTACGTTTACAGTAAGTATGAGCTGCATTCGTAGACAATAACGGAATAAGGGTATGTCAAATTAAATACATTTCAGCTGTCAATTTTCAACCCCATTTTATTTGGCAACCAGTTTCAGCGTTTTACTACGCCATATTCAGGCTTCTGACGGGCGTGTAGGAGGAATCTACCTCGGTTGTGTTCAAAACAGGGGCCAGCAAGACTGCTATTAGTAGATATTTGCTATAGCGATTACATCAACCATCACCTGCCGACTGGGTCCTTCTTTTAACACAACCGAGGTAGATTCATACTACACGTCGGTCAGGGCCCTGAAGATGGCGTAGTAAAACACTGAAACTAGTTGCCAAATAAAATAAGGTTAAAATTTGACTGCTAATATGTATTAGATTTGACATCCTCTATCGAAAAACCGAGTCCCACCAGCATTTCTAAACAGATGGACATACAGAGACATACAGAGGCATAATGGAACAATGTTCAACTGCAACACAAGAGGCATAAAAATTTCATGTCAGCACAAGAGGTGATTCGATGAGTACTGGAAATGAATTACTGATTCCAATTTTATTGACTATTTCAAAAGCTGTAGCAGAAATCTGCCAGAAATAATTTTAAACGACCCAGATATGACAAACTGTTTGGTAAATACAGGAATAAAACTAAGGCAACCTGGCAAGTTATTAAAAGAGCATTGGGTGCTAGGTCAGATACACACGATAACATCGAACTGATTAAAAAAACATTAAGCTAACCGACCCTTCACTAGTGGCTCATAGTTTTAATCGTTACTTCTCAAACATGGCTGAGCAACTGATAAATACACAATACGTCAATCATCCAGACTATAAGAGAGTAATATACCGGGTGATCAAAAAGTCAGTATAAATTTGAAAACTTAATAAACCACTGAATAATGTAGATAGAGAGGTAAAATTTAACACACATGTTTGGAATGACATGGGGTTTTATTAGAACAAAAAAAAAACAAAAAAACAATATTGCTAGACGCGTGATAGATCTCTTGCGCGCGTCGTTTGGTGATGATCGTGTGCTCAGCCGCCACTTTCGTCATGCTTGGCCTCCCAGGTCCCCAGACCTCAGACCGTGCGATTATTGGCTTTGGGGTTACCTGAAGTCGCAAGTGTATCGTGATCGCCCGATATATATAGGGATGCTGAAAGACAACACCCAACGCCAATGCCTCAAAATAACTCCGGACATGCTTTACAGTGATGTTCACAACACTATTCCTCGACTACAGCTATTGTTGAGGTATGATGGTGGACATATTGAGCATTTCCTATAAGGAACGTCATCTTTGCTTTGTTTTACTTTGTTATGCTAATTATTGCTGTTCTGATCAGATGAAGCGCCATCTGTCACAATTTTTTTGACCTTTTGTATTTATTTTGTTCTAATAAAACCCCATGTTATTCCAAGCAAGTGTGTCAATTTGTACCTCTCTTTCCACATTATTCCATGATTCATTCAGTTTTCAAATCAATACTGACGTTTTGATCACTCAGTACACAAAAATTTAAGTAACCAAAAAAGTATTCAGCTGGTGTTGAATTACCAGATTTATCAAGGCAAGCGATACATTTATATTTATGTAAAGGTAATGTGCAGCAGGATTAAAATAAACACACTTCATACATACACAGGGTGGAGAAAAATTGTGTCACGAAATTTTAACCCAGGGTAGCTGATGCCATCCAGATGGAAGGTGCACTCGTCGGTAAACAAGAAAATGGCGGGGAAGTCGGAATCTTGCGCAGCACGTCGCAGAAACCACCGGAAAATCCCTGGGCCTGTCATCTTAGTCCACCACAGAATTTTTTTTTTCTTGGACAGGGTGTAAACTAAGTGGATGCTGGTCGTCACCCCTCAAAACCTCCCACACTAACCGATGAGTGACCCCCATGTCGTGCCCAACAGCTCGAGTACTTTTCGAAGGTGCTTCTTCGAAGCGCTCGAGAACAGTCTCTTCAAATGCAGCATCCCGTCGTGTTCGAGGTCTTTCAGCATCACCATGATACCTCGCTAACGAACCTGTTCCGCCAAGTTGCCGGTGAATTGCTATAAACGTTGACGGGTGTGGGTGGCGTCTTGCTGGGTAACGTTCCTCATGCAACCGTCGAACTTAATGCCCATTACCGTCGGCTAGTCCATAAACGAAAACCAATATCTCGTTGTTCTTCAAACGGATTCTGTGACGCCATTCTTACTGCATGACTAAATCTCAGGTGACGTGTGTGTGTGTGTGTGTGTGTGTGTGCTCCGAAGTGAAGCATTACGTGTGAATGCCTCTGACTTGAGGTGGAGACAAACAGCAAGACCTATTCGACACTTGTGCGCCGCACGTTAGGGCAATGACGGGGCGAGGAACTTTTGTACGTGTGAACCGATAACTGTAGTTCTGCCCGTCAACCGATGAACGGTGACAGGGTGATTCCACGGACAATGAGAGCACGTTGCGCCAAATATCGATAGTTTAAAATGGTGCGTTGTTGTCCTGCACAACATTAGTATTTTTGGTTCCTACTGGCATCAGCTATCCAGGGTTAACATTTCATGACACAATTTTTCTCCATCCTGTATAATTTCACTACCACCCTTCTGTGTGTACATACACTACTGGCCATTAAAATTGCTACATCACGAAGATGACGTGCTACAGACGCGAAATTTAACCGACGGGAAGAAGATGCAAATGATTAGCTTTTCAGAGCATTCACAAAAGTTTGACGCCGGTGGTGACACCTACAGTGCTGACGTGAGGAAAGTTTCCAACCGATTTCTCGCACACAAGCAGCAGTTGACTTGCGTCGCCTGGTGAAACGTTGCTGTGATGCCCCGTGCAAAAAAGAGTAGAAATGCGTACCATCACGTTTCCGACTTTGATAAAGGTCGGATTGTAGCCTATCACTATGGCGGTTTATCGTATCGCGACATTGCTACACGCGTTGGTCGAGATCCAATGACTGTTAGCAAAATATGGCATCAGTGGGTTCAGGAAGGTAATATGGAACGCCGTGCTGGATCCCAACGGCCTCGTATCACCAGCAGTCGAGATGACAGGCATCTTATCCACATGGCTGTAACGGATCGTGCAGCCACGTCTCGATCCCTGAGTCAACATATGGGGACGTTTGCAAGACAACAACCATCTGCACGAACAGTTCGACGACGTTTGCAGCAGCATGGACTATCAGCTCGGAGACCATGGCTGCGGTTACCCCTGACGCTGCATCACAGACGGGAGCGCCTGCGATGGTGCACTCAACGACGAACCTGGGTGCACGAATGGCAAAACATTTTTTCATGTGAAACCAGGTTCTGTTTACAACATCATGATGGTCCGACATCGCGGTGAACGCACGCTGGAAGCGTGTATTCGTCATCGTCATACTGGCGGATCACCCGGCATGATGGTATGGTGTGCCCTTGGTTACACGTCTCGGTCAGCTCTTAATCGCATTGACGGTACATTGAACAGGGAACGTTACATTTCAGATGTGTTACTACCCGTGGTTCTACCCTTCATTCGATCTCTGCGAAAACCCACATTTCAGCAGGATAATGCACGACCGCATGCTGCAGGTCCTGTACGGGCCTTTCTGGATACACAAAATGTTCGACTGCTGCCCTGGGCAGCACATTCTCCAGATCGCACACCAATTGAAAACGTTCGGTCAATGGCGGCCGAGCAACTGGCTCGTCATAATACGCCAGTTGCTACTCTTGAAGAACTATGGAATTGTGTTGAAGCTGCGTGGGCAGCTGTACCTGTACACGCCATCCAAGCTCTGTTGGACTCAATACTCAGGCGTCTCAAAGCCGTTATTACGGCCAGAGGTGGTTTTTCTGGCTACTGATTTCTCGGGATCTATGCACCCAAATTGGGCGAAAATGTAATCTCATGTCAGTTCTAGTGTACTATATTTGTCCAGTGAATACCCCTTGATCATCAGCATTTCGTCTTGGTGTAGCAATTTGAATGGCCAGTGGTATATATTTCTAAAAGAAAGGAAAGAAGCTTTCTTACCTTATTAATCAGGTCGTTGCATGATTCTGGTGTCCCATCTTTGCGCTTTGAAACTGCAAGCCACCTTTTACGCCGGTCTTAATTTTAATGAAGCTCATAAAACTTATATCGGTCATGTGTGCTATTATCTGAGCAGTTGGGAGCTGCACATCCAACTATATGACTTTGTGTAGCAATAAAATTATGCCGCGCAAAGCATACATTTGTGTCCTCGGACTGTGATTCAAAATGTTCAGCTTTGTGTATTTAGTGCTGTACATGAGAACACAGACTGTCCGTGACGTACCGTTGTGCCATCAGATTTCCGTCAATCGCTATTAGCACTGACTTGAAGTCACACTGGATGGCTCCTCTCACCGCACTGCCAGGGCCATAGCCGCTGAGCTGATGCTAAACATTGGAAGAACTGGACCTCTCTTCTGGTCGCTACCATACCCACTAACGACTGTCAATCGTAGCACTGCAGAACTGTGATTCCTAGAAGAAAGTAGAGCGGCACCGTTTATCTGTAGTCCATGCTTCCCCGTCACAGCACCACTCCAAACGCAACAATATTTATTGTGGCGTTAGCGGCAACCTACGCATGGTACGGTAATTGTCTTGTCCGGCTGAAGCTAACCCAGCCAACGGCATTGTCGCAGTGCTCACACCGGTTCCCTTCAGATCACCGAAGTTAAGCACTGCCGGTTTGGACTCGCACTGTGATGGGTTAACGTCCGGTCTGCTGAGCGCTGTTGGTAAGGGTGGTGCACGCAGCCCTTGTGAGGCATATTGAGGAGTTATTTGATTGAGAAGTAGCGGTCCCGGTATTGTAAACTGGCGAACTGACATAGGGCTTGGAGAGCGGTGTGCTGGCCACATGCCCCTCCATATCTGCCTCCAGTAACGCCTGTGGGCTGAGGATGACACGGAGGCCGGTCGGTATCGTTGTGCCGTCATGGCCTGTTCGGGCAGAGTTTAGTTTTTAGGCTGCAGCAAATGTCCGATCAATGGTGCGGAATGACACAATATGTTGTAGAGAAGCCATCACTTGTTCTGGATGGCAGGTGCAGATTTTAAGGAATTCTGGATATTCTATGATTCGAACAGCTGGCCTAATAAGTGTAATATCCTGCCAAGTCGTCTAATATAGGGTGTCTAGGAAGCTGTTTTCTCGGATCGCAAGACAAGAATTCAAGCTAATCATATTAATGGAGTTACTGCAGTAAGTTAAACTGACAGTACCTTGCGTATTCACAAAGGTCAGTCGCAAGCAACTGGCGAAATGCAAAAAATCATTGTCATTCAGTATATACAATTTCAATGCAAGCAAAACAGTCCAGTTCTTAAGTCATTGCTGTAGCATTCGTATGACGGTTCGTCTTCCACTGCCGCCACGGCTACGCGGTGATGCACTTCGTGTAGATGCCGTTCCTGTTATGGTGTCGTCCTAGTCAACCTACTTTTGGCTGACGTCGTCTCGCAGCCCTCTCTGCTGTAACGTTCCAGGCCGAAGTGCCGGAGGTTAATGTTACGCTGGAACAATAAGGACTCACAGTAAGGCTCCTTACAAACTTATTTAGATGTTGATAATGTGTCTCGCAAGAGTACGTGGCATATCCACATTCTTCTAACTGGTTGCACATCTGACGGCGTTTATGTGCTCTGTTTACGCCACCAGGACTCGTAACATCGCTAAACAAGAAAAACATCAACGTACTCCAGTGGACATTCTACCTGTCGCAAAGATTACAATCCCAACCATTTACATATCCGCTGGCGGTGTGTATGCGCATGAAGTTACATTGACATCCGACCGTCTCTAATGGCTACATCACATTGTTTTGTGAGGCAGTTTCTCTCTGAGAGGTGGCACCAATTTGCTATGTGAGAATCCAGTTAATCTTTGGGCAGGTGGGTATCTGTTCAATAGTAGGTTCAGATTTGTTTGATATGGTTGAGTTTTTCAGTAGCAGCGTTGTTGGGACTCTATGCACTCCAGTATATTACTGTAAGAGTTCCACATCGAGATTCTGCAAAAGGAGGTCTGACACGTTGTTACGAAGCGTCCCATACCTATTTCACCTCAGTGCATAGCTTTTATAGCTTCAGAGAAAGGTTATGACAACGTCAGTTGGAATACACTCTTTCAACTTCTTATCGCAACAAAGATAAAATACAGGTAGCAGAAGTTGTATCTCCAACTTTTACAGGAATCAGACTACAGAGAAATGCTTGAAGAAGGGGCAATAGCTGTGGAGTGACAGAGTAACTGTGTTATCCTACCCTCTATGTTATTCACTTTGTAGAATGAACACAAGTTACAGGAAATAAAAGTGAAAATAGGAAACGGAACTAAAGTTCACAGAAGAAAATAAAAAGTTAAGATTTGCCAGGGACGTAATTCTGCCAGAGTCCACAAAGGACCTAGAGGATCGGTTGGGTGGCATCTGTAATATCTGGAAAAGAGATTATGAGATGAATGTCAGCAAAATTAAACGAAAGTGGAGAGTAGTCCATTTAAGTCCAGTTACGCTAAGAAAATCGGATTATGAAATGAGACACTGATATTATAAAATGAGGTTTGTTATTTGGGAGGCAAAGGAGCTCACGATGGTCAGAGTAGATAGGATACAAAACGGCGACTTGCAGTGGCAAGAAAAAGGTCACTGAACAGGAAGTATTTGTTAATATGGAATATAATTTTGAAAGTTGTTTTCCTGGACTGTAGTCTTGTACAAAGTGAGCTATATGCGATGAACCATAAAAAAAACTAATGAAGGGTTACCGAATAGAGATCGAGAGAAAATAAACTTATGGCACCAATTGACTGAAGGAATTTCGGATGACCGGAGACACTCTGAGGCATCGAGGAATTTGATAACAGAGAGAGGTGTGAGGAGTAAATTTTGGGGAAGATGAACAAGAAGAAGAAAGATTGAGGTTCAATGTTATGTATTAAATTTAATTATTTTAAGAAAAGCATGTAATCTGCAAATAATCTTATCTTCACTAATCTTAAGAACAGGAGTACCAATTTTGCTTCGAAATACTTCTTCTGGCTACTTCGTATTAACAGCATCATTCCATTAAGTGACTCACTGCTCGATTACACAGTATGATTCGAATCGTCGTACAGCAGTAATTACGAACATGTTTCAAGATTCATGCACCACATACATGAAACATTTAGCCTCTTAACTGAAACTGAGAAGCTAATAAATGAAAGTGATTATGTTCAATAACTAAAATGGTAATTAATGTTATTAGTAAAATTCTGTACGTAACCATGTAGGGAAGCAGTGTTCATTTTAATGTGTGTTTTGATTCATTTACATAAATACATAAAAGTTTCAGGATATTCTTACGTTGGAAAATGCAGCATTTAGTTGTTCGGTCTTCTGGAACACATGCAGCAGATAACGACTGCTATTCTGAAACCTTGCATAAAATTTCATATCGGTTGGTGTACGGTAATTATTTTCACGGCTCTGTGATATTCATACGAGCTGCAAGTGTACCTACGCTTGAATGAGTGTACAAGATATGGGCACAGGTGTGGCAGATATAACTGGCCAGAATGGGGACTCTTTCTGAAGGCAGACAACCTTGTAGGTGAGACCACCACTGCTATGAGCATTCATCTTGTCTATTAATAACCGCTTCAGCTGTATTTTGGTCCTTTGTTATTTTAACTACTACCGGTTTCATGGCGTTAAAGCCACATCGTCAGGTGACATATTATTAAAACATTAGAGCGGAGAAGCTCGGAATCTTTTTTCCCAACAATCGTTGTCCCTCAAATACAAAACACCTCTAAAAGATGGTATGTCATGGATTAAAAACTGCCGGATTCCAACATAGTGGATGGATCCAGAACAAATCGCATCATAGTGATCGCTTCTCCAGTATCTATGGAACAGCGTACAAGGGAAGCTGCCACATGCCCTGTCGTAATGTTTTAATGGTCTGTTACCTGAAGATCTAGCTTTAACGCCACGAAACCCGTAGTGGTACACTAATAAAGGGCCAAAATACAGCTGAAGCGGTTATTAAATGCCGAGATAATTCTGAAGGGCTTTCGAGGCCACTGAGATGAATCTTGCAGCACTCCAATCATCAGTACATATCATTAGGCGATAGTGACTGCCGAAATGTTACTTTTTTTTCAGAGACGCATAATGTTTCAGTGCTAAACGATTCTTGTTTCGTATTAACAGAAAACCGTACGAAATAACATAATTCATCAAGACCGCAGGTTCATTCGTGTTTAACAGGTTTTTTGTGTTAAACATTTTTCATGGTTGTTGAATGAAGTGAAATATCAATAGTAATTACATTGGTCATCTGTGGACGTACAAATAACTGCTCTCAGTGGAGTAGTTTGAAGCTGTTTGGATGATGTTGCTCTTTCGGTCTCCTACCCTGAGCTGAAACGGCATTAAGGCACGCGTCGTGGAGGCTGTTTGACACCTCTGGTTACGCCTCAGACCCCTGATATCGCTGAGCTTTCAGACTCGCGTTACCATATCGGGGGCTCGTTCATAGTGAAGCGTGATTGGTGGACAGTCGCTTTCCTCATTAATTTCGGGGAAAAAGGATAAAGTAGGTACAAATCACTTTTATGCCATCTTGCTGCGCCATACCAACATGTACAAGTTGATGGTAATCGGTAGGGTTCATCTGATCCAACACTGGACGCCTCATCTTTTATGACTAAGTCGAGCTTTGAATAAGTTATCGACTAATGTCAGGTTGGGACGTAGTGGTCAAAGGGAGCACAGTTAAATAGAGCACCCAGAGGAGTAGCTGTAAGGTCGTGAAGGAAAACGTCAGCTCCTATTATGTTTACTTGGGGTAAATCTCTGATTTTTGGAACAGACTCTGATAGCAGGTGGAGCTGGTACAAAATCGCGACTCACTTCGTCTGGAATGACGCCAGCCATGTGGATTTAGTTAACAGATAATCGTGAGGAAGGACAACTCACTTTTAGACGCGAAACCAGGTGGTAAGTCGGAGCCAGAGACGCCGAACTCTAATGCAAATTTCTTGAGCTTCCATGTCGTACAGGTAATTTAAGGTTCGCTCTTAGTAAACTATGTTTAGATTACACAAAGGAATAATCTACTCTCCTGGTAGACAGTGAATGGTGTACCCGTTGGCATTATAAGTTGGCCGGATAACCAGTTACATGCAGCAATTGGAGAGAGTAAATGAAATTATTAAGTTTAACTGTAATAAAACTGTCGAATATCCTTTGTATCAATTATATGGTCACTTGAGAGAAAGATATATATATATATATATATATATATATATATATATATATATATATATATATGTATGCCGTGAGTGATTTCACTTGTCATCCACGAAAGGGAATGAAACGACAGTAAGAAATCACTCTCTCCCTCGGACAGTCTTATAGGTTGGACGCAAATCTGAACGGAAGACGGTAATTTTAAATTGTTTGCAAAAAATATTTTGACTTATTCACGTGTTTTCGTTGCCTGCTTTGTTTTGAAGCCAAACATCCAGCTTAACACCAGTGAAGCTGTAGCAGCGAGCGAAACGAAAAGAAAGACTATTACAGTAAAAAGCAAAGCAAGCAGGGTAATACCATAAATGGCAAGAAAATATCAAGCAAAAATGTTTATAATTTAAATAATACAACTAGACTCGCAATGGCTGATAGCGCAAATAAGGTATGTACCTGGGTCTTATCAGAGATGTGGCTTACTCCAGATACAAATATGTACTGAATAAGGATATAATACATCTTCTTTATACTTTTGACATAACTAGCAGCAATTTATTTAAATCTTATAAATTACATAGGTTCACAACAAGCTTGTTTTGGAAGATGTGTTATTTTCAAGTGCTCCTGTTGATATTTCTTTTATATTCTAAGTTATGTAACAGTCCTATGAGATTTTACGTTATATTATTCTTAGGTCTAGATGTGGTGACGCCCATAAATGATTTTAGAACCTAAGTTCTTTCATGTACTACGTTGTTAACATAGGCCACGTGGCGTTGGCAGACATGACGCGGGAAGAAAAATATGTAAGTATAGCAGACACGGACGTGATGCAAATGGGGAACTCCATTGAGATAAGCGACTATGACAAAGGAGCAGATTTTTATTGCGCGGAGCCTGTGAAGGAATGTTTCAAAACGGCGAAGCTGGTCGAATGTTCAAGTGCTACTATCGTGAGCATCTACGGAAAAAGATAGGACAGTAAAATTACCACTTGGAGCTAAATGCTTGCACATTCACGGCTCTTCACAGAAATTGAGGTTCGGAGGCTTGTGTGCTCCGTAAAGTAGTGATCAGTGGCCTCTCTGTAGAAAGAGCACAATGCTGGTGCACCTACAAATGTTCTGTTGCACACCGTTCATCGTACGTTGTTAACCATGGAACTCCACAGCGGACCATTCTTACATGTTATCATTGTGACTGAACGACCCCGTCCATTACGATTGCAGTGGGCACGGGGCTATCGAGATTCGACAGTCAATTGGTGGAACATGTTGGCCAGACGTGCCTATCATGTATTTTCTTCACTATGCCGATGGACGTCTCCCCAAATACCGTCATCATGGTGAACGGTGGCTCGAGAGGTACAGCGCGCCAAGGGCGCAAGCTGGTGGAAGTGTAATTTGCTATGGGTGAATTTCTCCTGTGCTCGCATGGGATCTGTGGTAGTAATCGAAGACCGACTGACAGCTGCGAACCATCTGTATCCCATCATGCTTTATGTTTAAATGTTTCAAATGGCTCTGAGCACTATGGGACTTAACATCTGTGGTCATCAGTCCCCTAGAACGTAGAACAACGTAAACTTCACTAATCTAAGGACAGCACACACGTCCATGTCCGAGGCAGGATTCGAACCTGTGACCGTAGCGGTCACGCGGTTCCAGACTGAAGCGCCTAGAACCGCAAGGCCACACCGGCCGGCCATGGTTGATGTCTTTCCCGACGAGGATGCCATCTTTCAGCAGAATAACTTTCGGTGTCTCGGAGCCAGAATCGTGCTACAGTGCCTTGAGGAACATTATACTTAACTCACATTGATATCTCGGCTACCAAATTCGCCTCATATAAATCCTATAGCACCCACCTGGATTGCTATCGGGCGGTATCACTTCGTACGCAAATTAGCGGCACATTTCCTGTGGGAATTACATGACGTGTGCGTAGAAATCTGATGCCACACACCTGCACGAACCTACCAGCAAAATCCCGGATCCCTGACGCGAGAAGACGGACAAAGAAGCTATTAAGGAGGTGGTCATAATATTTTTTTATTCATCAGTGGATGTTTAGAAGTAAATTACGTCTTGGGTAGTCAGAGATATCTCTTCCAACAGATAGTGTGCACTATATAGATATGCTACCTTAATGTTTCGTATTGTTGTTTGTTTATCGTGTTGTTTTCATCCCTTACCTTTTTCTGTTTTGTCAATAAAGTTACCCACACAAGTCTTATGTTTGTGGTCTGTTTTATACGTTTAGGGATTCATTAGAATGTCAGGTTGTGTGTGCTTGGGTTTCTAATTCATCGCTTATGTTGATGACTAGACCTTTTGATATTCTATCTAAAAATTTTCAAAACGCTTTCGACTGTGTTCACTATATGATATTTATTTTTTAGATGTAAATGGAAATTGGCTGCCTTCTTTCGGAATCTCTCGTGTGTTCTTTAAATCTTATTGTAAAACTTCGTCTTGTTGGTTTGATGATAATGGAAACAAGCTTCAGGGAAAATCATCTGGATGAAGCGTTCGACAATGTAAATGCGCAAGCTGTTAATAATTCAGAGCAAAACAACAGTAATCTACAAGGATTGACGGGTAATATCCAGTATGTACTAGTACCAAGAGGCAATAACAAGATTGGAAGACCTAGAACGAAGTGCTCGGATTAAAAGGAATGAAAGATGGGGATGCAGTGTGTCATCCTTTCTGGTCAATCTACACTCCTGGAAATTGAAATAAGAACACCGTGAATTCATTGTCCCAGGAAGGGGAAACTTTATTGACACATTCCTGGGGTCAGATACATCACATAATCACACTGACAGAACCACAGGCACATAGACACAGGCAACAGAGCATGCACAATGTCGGCACTAGTACAGTGTATATCCACCTTTCGCAGCAATGCAGGCTGCTATTCTCCCATGGAGACGATCGTAGAGATGCTGGATGTAGTCCTGCGGAACGGCTTGCCATGCCATTTCCACCTGGCACCTCAGTTGGACCAGCGTTCGTGCTGGACGTGCAGACCGCGTGAGATGACGCTTCATCCAGTCCCAAACATGCTCAATGGGGGACAGATCCGGAGAACTTGCTGGCCAGGGTAGTTGACTTACATCTTCTAGAGCACGTTGGGTGGCACGGGACACATGCGGATGTGCATTGTCCTGTTGGAACAGCAAGTTCCCTTGCCGGTCTAGCAATGGTAGAACGATGGGTTCGATGACGGTTTGGATGTACCGTGCACTATTCAGTGTCCCCTTGACGATCACCAGTGGTGTACGGCCAGTGTAGGAGATCGCTCCCCACACCATGATGCCGGGTGTTGGCCGTGTGTGCCTCGGTCGTATGCAGTCCTGATTGTGGCGCTCACCTGCACGGCGCCAAACACGCATACGAACATCATTGGCACCAAGGCAGAAGCGACTCTCATCGCTGAAGACGACACGTCTCCATTCGTCCCTCCATTCACGCCTGTCGCGACACCACTGGAGGCGGGCTGCACGATGTTGGGGCGTGAGCGGAAGACGGCCTAACGGTGTGCGGGACCGTAGCCCAGCTTCATGGAGACGGTTGCGAATGGTCCTCACCGATACCCCAGGAGCAACAGTGTCCCTAATTTGCTGGGAAGTGGCGGTGCGGTCCCCTACGGCACTGCGTAGGATCCTACGGTCTTGGCGTGCATCCGTGCGTCGCTGCGGTCCGGTCCCAGGTCGACGGGCACGTGCACCTTCCGCCGACCACTGGCGACAACATCGATGTACTGTGGAAACCTCACGCCCCACGTGTTGAGCAATTCGGCGGTACGTCCACCCGGCCTCCCGCATGCCCACTATACGCCCTCGCTCAAAGTCCGTCAACGGCACATACGGTTCACGTCCACGCTGTCGCGGCATGCTACCAGTGTTAAAGACTGCGATGGAGCTCCGTATGCCACGGCAAACTGGCTGACACTGACGGCGGCGGTGCACAAATGCTGCGCAGCTAGCGCCATTCGACGGCCAACACCGCGGTTCCTGGTGTGTCCGCTGTGCCGTGCGTGTGATCATTGCTTGTACAGCCCTCTCGCAGTGTCCGGAGCAAGTATGGTGGGTCTGACACACCGGTGTCAATGTGTTCTTTTTTCCATTTCCAGGAGTGTACATGTAGAGAAAACAAGACGGAAATAACGATAAGGTTCACCAGTGTATTAAAAGTTTGGACAGAAATGATGACAGTGAAATGCGTGTGTGATAACATTGCTATCCTCGGTGAAGGTATAGAAGAATATGGACAGAGGTCAAAGAATGTCGATAGTAATGAGATGTAGCAGAAATGAGAATAGTTAGAACCTAACATTAGAACGAAGTAGACGATGTTAAGGCTACATAGGCAGCAAAATGTCTGACCACTCAGGTAAAGGGTGTTTAGAAAACATATTGTCGTGGTGCCCCTCCATAACGAGTAAGGAAATAATGTCCGAATTCATTCCGAATGTCATGGAAGTTTCTTGCTGACTTTCGGAATGCAGATAATTGCTAGATAAAACAGTGCCCTATGCTTTCCTGGAGCTAGACGTGTGGCTGAATTTTAATAGTATGATGCTTGAAACATTTTCGGTTACTCTTCGTACTCTAGAAAGACGTTAATTTTAAATCCTTTCTCATATCGAGGATCCTCGCTTGTGATCGGGTATTGCTTCATCATGTAGGCAGAAAATGGGAATGCCTCATCAGCCACAAAAATGAACTGGACTGGTACCGCATCACGATATGGCACTTTTATGGATTGTGCTTCTAGAGTTTTGTAGAGTGAAGTGTGCTGGAATGCACCGCCATCCGAAATCCGTCCTTGTCGTTCTTCTTAAGCACTGAAGTAAAAAACAGATAGGTAAAGCAACACAAGGAAATGGAAAACGAAAAGGTAAAGAGAAGTGGAAGTCTGTTAAACGAGAGGTTTTACAAACGCGTAGTGAAAGGTCTGAGAATGAAGATGACAGTTTAGATTATTATTGTCTAATGTGCTGTGGCAGTTACTCTGATTCGCGTTCTGGGGAAGAATAGGTTCAGTGCCAACAATGTTAGAACTGAGCCCATTCCAGAGATGGGCAGAATCAAGCCTTATTAACCTACCTATGCCCCAACTGTGATTGTGATATACGTTCTGATGATTAATTGATTATAAGTATATATGTTTTTTGCTTATGACGGCAGAATGACAGGTTCTTTTAGCCTAAGACTAGGCCATTATGATTGAGGATTGAATTATCAAGGCTGAGTTACAAGTTATTTGATAAGCCGTTAATTACTAAAGGGTTAATAATTGTTTAAGTACAGATTATAGTTACTTGTTATATTACACACAAATGTTTACTTGATAATTCGAACGACCTTGTTGATTATTACTTAAATAAACAGACATGGTTTAGTCATTTATTTTTTTATTTCGCAATAATAGCTTTAACAAATATGGCAACAACTTACCCTCGCTTATTAACAATTTAACATCTTGCCCCAAGTCGGGGTCAGTTGTTATTTTACGACTTTAAACATTTAAAAATTATTACTAAAAAATATCAGAACTAATGACCCAAATAACTGTCTTAACATAGAAGCTTGCATTGCATGAATACTAAAACGAAGTATTCTTAACGCATTTTGTGGTTGACTAAAAATTGGGACTCGTGGCCCCGCTCTCCCCAATACATCGTTTGGTGAATTAATAATCAACAAACTGAGGAACTGCAGTCAAGCAAAACTATAGGTACCTCTTGCTCACCACGACATACACAGCACTACACTTCTTTTGCAATCGGTACTGTATGCCAAGTAAGTTCCAAACATACTTTCTACATCAACGTCGTCTACTTCTACGAGTAGCGAATGCAACCATTCACAAAGTTATTGCACTTATGCTTCCTTACCTGTAGGCTATCTGAGGGAAATCACGAAAACACCGATCGTAGTATATCTCAGAATATTTGTACGTACCTGAACACTGTGACTTATAATACTCTCAAGGAATCTGTAATCCTGCTTCTCCACTTGATTGATTTACAAATAATTATGCACGATGCTTCACAATTCATGTTACACACCTCTAGAGATTGTAGAGGGAACTTAATAAACCACGTTTTACATAGGAACCCTTACTAGCAAATGTCCGTGGCAATCTGTATATGCAGGGTGATTCCGTGATGATGTTACAGACTTTCAGGGATGATGGGGAGAGATACATGTATCAATTCACGGTAAGAGTCTCTGGTTTCGAAGGGAACGAGTTGAAAGTTACAAGTGAAAATCGTTTTGATACCTCAGACAGCCGAAATACTTATACCGCTATTGTTGTTGCTAATAACTTAGGGTATGCAACTTTCAGAGGTGGTATTATGGACCAAGATAAGAAAAATGTTAGTGAACATGGACTGTAAAATGCATACTTGAGGAACTATGAGCACTTATTCATCTTCGATAGTGTGAAATACATTTCCTCTCTACGAACAGGTGATCATAGCTCTTAAGGTATGCCCCTTAGAGGCCATTTTTACTAGATATTTTTCCTTGATTTGGTCTGAAAGCTGCCTAAAATGTTAGGAACAATAGTACCGGTACATCTACACAGCTGTCGGACACATAAGAAAGATTTTCTCTTGTAACTTTATACTCGTAGATACCTACATTTAGAGGCGCCGGTCTCAGAGAAAGTGAAATGGTGTGTCTAGACGTACTTTCTTCTTTCTTTATTTTTCCATCTACAGGCTGAAGCGATTATCCAAAGTCACTTAGAGTCATATGGACAAAGTGTCAGAAATCCGCGCAGTCTTTCAATGTCGAAATTAATTACAGCCGAAACGAGATCCCTCCACAAACAGATCACGTTTCCAATAAAGTATCGTCTTTTGATTTCTTTTTCTGTCCATTATTATTGCTGCGTAAGTCACGACCCCACCAAGCACATCCATATTTAGTAGATATCGAAGAAAATGCATTCAGATGTGTATATGCGAGAGTGTCTCTAGACTGTCTACATGTATTGTATAGTTACCTACATGTTTATAGACAGTCCCATTACAGTCTACATAGTCGCTCGATTTTGTATACCGGTTTGTGATTACATTAAAGTCGAAGCAGAGGAGGCAGTAGTTGAGAAGAAATTGCGACAGGGTTCTAGCCTCGCACCTGATTGTCTCACTCTCCTATTCCTCCGCTCCTCCCCCAGTCTCTGACCATCTCTTCGTAACACTTCTCTCTGTACACCTCCTCCTCCCCCTCAATCTGTCCATTTTGTTCCCTTCCCTATCTTTGTCCTTCTGCTCTTCCCCTCTCTCTCTTAGCTTGAGCCTTGCTTATTGTTATTGCAGACGAAACGACAGTCTGGAAATGAAGTCACTTAAACTGAATGGGTAAATCAGTTGAGATCATAAGGGGTACTGGAGACAACCTCTCTGATTCCTGGGTCTGAGAGGGTAGTAACTTCAATGACAGTATTTCCCACAGCTTTAATCGAAGTTTCGGATGATTCATCAGTTGTCATATCTATAGATATAATTTTCAGCATTCGACTTTAGTACAACATTTATAAAGCACCTATTGTCTTATCTGGTTAATCGTACATATTTCACTTCGTACAAGACTATAATCCAGGTAAATACTTTCAAGACTTACAGACAATTTTAACGAATATCTCTCTTTCTATAATTCTTTTCATGCTATTGCAAGTAAGCGTTTACGGTCCTCTCAACTTTGACCATCGTCACTTGCCTTGCTGCCCTCATAATAAACCTCATTTATAAGTTCTAGTGTCTCGTTTCATAATCTAATTCTCCCTGCATCGTCTGGCTTCATTCGTCCGCTCTCCGTTAACATTTCTTTACTTTCGCTGATATTCATATCACAACCTCTTTTCATGATACCACCCATTCCGCACAACCGACCTGCCAAGTCCTTTGTCAGAATTACAACGTCGTTGGCAAACCTGAAAGTTTTATTCTTCCCTGAACGTTAGTGCTCTTTCCAATTTCCAGCTTGGTTTCCTTCACCTTTTGCTCATTTTATATACGAAACAACGTGGATGATAGGCTAACACAGTGACTACCCATTCCTTGCTACTGTCCCATCTTCAAGTACTTCGACTCTGCAGTCTGATTTCTGTACAGGTTGTAGACACAACTTCTGCTACCTGTATTTTATCCCTGATATCTTCAGAATTTTAAACAGTGTATTACAGCCAACATTGTCAGAACCTTTCCCTGAGTTATTACTATTATTATTATTTTTTTGAGTCATCAGTCTTTTGTGTGGTTTGCTGCTGCCCGCCACGAATTCCTCTCTGAGTTTATAAATACTTCAAATACAGGCTTGCATTCCTTCACCTATATTCTGTGATAACCTGTGCGGTCAGCAATGCCTCAAGTTTGACAAGACACTTCGTAAGGCTAAAAGTATTGCAGTGGTAAAATAAAATAAATTTATCAGAAAACGTTGAAAAGTATACCTGTGTATACTTTTCTTCATAATAACCATTTAGATTTAATGACTTATAGCATCTATTTATTGGATGACAGACTCCCTCAGCATAAAATTTTGTCACTTAAGACTGCAGCAAGCCTGTGACAGCATATCGAACTTTTTTGACGGAGTTAAATGCGCAATAGAAGTCACTTATTGAGGTGTGTGAATAGGTATAACCAACTGGATAACAGACCTGACTTCTAAAGCGTATGGTCTTTGCCGCACAATATGTTTTCGCTGGATAGAATGACGCCGTTTGTTGTCATATAGAAACGCGTTACTCGAAGTCAACATAGAGTGTAGTGTGGAAACGTCACAGTACATAATGTACGCGTAACAAATAAGCAATAAAACTGGAGTCCCTTCTGCACATGGAATTACAGTTTTTGTGAGCAATACAGATAGCGAATTAAGTGTTATTCTTTTGAATAGTTCTTCTTATATTTTTCCACGTCTCAGAATAGGTTCATACTGACTGTCGTTCCACGTCGCATTATATCCACAAGCAAGATTCATTTAGTATCTCAGAAAAAAGCATCTGTAATAGTTTAGGCTGACAGAGTTTGATGTGCCCTTCCTTTTGTATGTTGGGAAAAGTGGTATGAATTCCCACCATTGATTTCTGTTCTGTATCTGTAGTCAGACTGCAAACAATTGTCAACGATCTCAGTCCATTAGTTCTCCTCCAGCATAGCATGACAGATTGAAAGCTTCTCGTGTAACCTCCTTGTCTAGGGATCCCAGATGAAAGTTGATGTCGTCAAGCCCTGAATGAAAATTGCGCAACGGATACCTGGGGAGAGGAGCTTGAGAGCGCTGCCCTGGAGGGCTCACACGCTGATGTGTAGGTCCCTGCATTCTATATCTTCTATGTTTAAATGAATTCCTTTAACTTGACTTCTTTGTCTTTTTTAAGGTATGTTAAAGATTGATGACAATTGGTTAGCTGTTTATTTTAAACATTATGACTCGACTTTACAGTGATTGCAGCAATTGTTCCAGTTTACAGAATTTACGATTTTACAACTTATAGCTCGGGTATATTATATACTAATCTGCACGCACATTTCTACGGGCAAGACGGAATTGCGTTGCCCAAATGTATACCACCAAAGTCTCCCAATATTTTACATGGGAAATCCACTATGTGAGGAGGATAACGGGCACACGGGGACCAGATACAATACCACAGGGAGTCAAATTTCCGAAATTAAACGAGAACATTCATTTCCTTACACAATCCGAAGCTGGAAATAAGAGAATTACTACAAATATTCAAATACCTCTCTTACATGCGTGAACATTGAGACAGACGCACTGAGGGCACGTCTGCTCACTAACCTGTCTTCTGTAACACTCCCAGATTATGGCGGGCACCCGGAGGTCTTCCTGAGCCCTGTGGAGGGGATGGTCGAACCACTTGGCCGTAACCAACCTCTCCACTCCAAATCTTGTGACACTGGAACGTCTTTGACTTTTACCTGCCTGTGATGTCTCTGTGATCCCCTACCCAGGAGTAAGGTTGGCACTACTATACTTCAGATCTACTTCCCAACTAAGATTTGGCCACGCTTTACGGAAAGGCGTGAGGAGAATTAGGAAAGTTCATGTGCAGATTCACATTCACATACAAGAAATGCATAATATACGTGACATATAAATTCGTATTATGAAGCCTGACACATTTTTTCCACCCGTCCACATGGGTTCTGTGGCACCCGCGGCCGGACACGTCGTGCATTAAAATTGGCGGCAGAGCCGCCTCTGTTTGTATTTCCCGGTGTGAGCGAGCAGCGAAACCTGCTGCTTATAAAGCGGAAACTTCCGTACCGTTTCAGGATGCAGCTGATTATAAATCGTTCTTCTTGTCGACAGGCTCTATACCTGCCGTAAATTTGATGTACAAACTCATTCCATCTACGAAGTCTATAAAGACATAATCGAGGGAATCAGCTGTTTCACGACCACACAGTGTTGGGTGAAAACATCTCAGTACATTATCTACGAGTAATAAATAAGCATTAAAATTGGATTCCCTTCTGCAGCTGAGATTACAGTTCTTTTAAGCAATACAGCGAGCGAATTGAGTTTCATTGGCGAAGTTTTCAGTATAAAAGTTATTTTTCGTTATCTAATCAGTCCCATGGCTGACTTGATGCTGCCCATGTCAACCCATCTCTATTGGGCCAAACTGTTTATCTCAGAGCAGAACGTACACTGAATGCCCTCATTCCGAATGTCCTCAAGTACTAATTCCATATATTCCAGTATCTGTCATCCATTACGGCTTTCCTCCGCTGCACGTTCCTTTTGTACCATGGAATATATTTCATGATGTCATAACACGTGCCCATAAGTCTTTTCCTTCTTTTCACTATTTGTACGTATTTCGTTGCCCAGTCAGTCTACGGAGAATCTCATTCCTTATCGTGTTGGACCGCGTTATTTTCTATACTCTAACGTAACATTACAGCTCAATAGCTTCCATTCTCTTTTTTCCTGGTTTCCTTCCGTCGCTGATTCACTTCCATACAATACTATATTACAAACTGTTCACTCTCAGAAATGTCCCTCTCTAATTAAGGCACTTTGACTCTATTAAACTTGTTTTGGCTAGGAATGCACTCTTTCCTCGTGATAATCAACTTTTTATGTCCTCCTTTCTTCGTCCGTCATATGTTATTTTGCCTGCAGAGTAGCACTTCAAAAGCAGCACTTCGTGGCGCCAAGCTCTGATGTTTAGGTGGACCTCATTTCTACTACTCTTCATTAGTTTCGCCTTTCTTCGGTCTATCCTCATTTTTGACCTCAGCAGACAACATTCCACTCACCATGTCATGCAATTCTTCTTTGCTTTCACCGACGATAGCAATATCTTCAGCGATCTTGAAACAGATAATTTTTAACCCTCAAGTTTAGCCCGCGCTCCCCTCTTGATCTTCTTTTTCCAGCCTGAGACTGTTTGTTGGATGTAAACGTTGAACAGAAGGGCTAAGCGAATGCACTCCCATCTTATGTACTTTTTACTACAGTAACTTCGTTTTTGGTCATCTTATTGTTCCATCTTGATTCGTAATCGCTGCATTATTAAAAAGAATTTATCCATCCAGAAGACGTGGTCGGATAGAATAACTTCGTATACGTACTTATAATTGGCAAGTACGCAGGCCTAAATGACTACTGTTATTACACACATCAAAACAAGTTTTGCATCACCTCTGTTCCCAGAACTCCTGAAGATAGACGTTGACTGTGGATACTGTATCACAGACACAGACACCCGGCCAAAGATGTAAACAACCATGCACGAGCAGCGCTAATTAGACGGGGGTGGGGGTGTCCGACAGCCGGTCAGTTCCAGTCTTTCCACCAGGATGGAGGTACACGGCTCGTGTTGTCTATAGTGCAACCAAGCCTAGACGGTCAATACCGTTGTTCGATTGCGTCCGAATTGTTACTTTGTGCCAGGAAGAGCTCTCAACAAGGGAAGTGTCCAGGCGTCTCGAAGTGAACCAAAGCGGTGTTGTTCGGATATGGAGGAGATACAGGAAGACAGGAACTATGGATGACATGCGTCGCTCAGGACGCCCAAGGGCTACTACTGCGGTGGATAACCGCTACCTATGGATTATGGTTCGGAGGAGTCCTGACAGCAACACCACCATGTTGCATAATGCTTTTCGTGCAGCCACAGGACGTCGTGTTAGGATTGAAACTGTGCACAATAGGCTGGATGATGCGCAACTCGGTGAAGGTTCGAGTCCTCCCTCGGGCCTGTGTGTGTGTGTTTGTCCTTAGGATAATTTAGATTAAGTAGCGTGTAAGCTTAGGGACTGATAACCTTAGCAGTTAAGTCCCATAAGATTTCACACACATTTGAACACTTTTTTTTTTTTTTTGATGCGCAACTTCAGAGCCAACGTCCATGGTGAGGTCCATCTTGGCAACCACGACACCATGCAGCGCGATACAGAAGGGCTCCACAAGATGCCGAAAGGACCGCACAGAATTGGCATCAATTTTGGAGGCAACCCGCTCAGGCTGAACGCCTTAGACACACTGTCCAGAATGTCCAGCAGGGTGGAGGTTCCCTGCTGTTTTGGGGTGGCATTATGTGGGGCCGACGTACGCCGCTGGTGATCATGGAAGGCGCCGAAACGGCTGTACGATACGTGAATGCCATCCTCCAGCCCATAGTGCAACCATATCGACATCATATTGGCGAGGCATTCGTCTTCATGGACGACAATTCGCGTCCCCATTGTGCACATCTTGTAAATGACTACCTTCAAGATAACGACATCGCTCGACTAAAGTGGCCAGCACGTTCTACGGACATGAACACTATCGAACATGCCTGCGGTAGATTGAAAAGGGCTGTTTATGGACGACGTGACACACCAACCGCGCTGAGGGATCTACGCCGAATCGCCGTTGAGGAATGGAACTATCTGGACCAACAATGCGTTGATGGAGTTGTGGATAGCAGGCCACGACGAGTACAGGCATACAGCAAAGCAAGAGGACGTGCTACCGTGTATTAGAGATACCGATATGTACAGTAATCTGGACCACCACGTCTGAAGGTCTCGCTGTATGGTGGTACAACATGCAATGTGTGGTTTTCATGAGCAATGAAAAGTGCTGAAATGATGTTTATGTTGATCTCTATTCCAATTTTCTGTACAGGTTCCGGAACTCTCGGAACCAAGGTGATGCAAAACTTCTTGTTTGTATATCTGCGACTTGTACAACAGCCACCAGAGAACGTCGTGGTTTTTTTCCAAACTGTTATTTAACTTGTTTAATATTCCAATATGCTGATTCATTTAGTAAATCAAATGAAAGCATTTATGCTGTACGAAATCTGATAGGAACAGCAACAAATGCTAATAACTGTAAATCTAATCAATTCGTCTGTTATATGTCTGTACAGTGATGGATTCTTGTTCTGTGCTCTATTCTGGGGCTTTTAGCTGGCTGGAAAAAAATCGAGAGTTGTGAGAGGAATTGCACGGATTGAAAAATGTTTCTGTCCATAGCGAGGCCTCAGTCATGTACATGCTGAGAAGAGCGGTGTGCCAACCAAACGCAATAGGAGCGAAAAGCGAGTGATGCCAGACACGTTAAAAAGTTAATTAGTGAGGGAAGTGCAAACAGTTCCTTTTGGCAATGATAAAATCTGATGGACAGGAGAAAGCACGATGGTGTCGAATGGAACCTAGTCACCGGGCCCAAAGGAGGACAGTCGGAATTTTTTTTCAGAATTTGGTAAGAAAATCCCTAATTGGCTCATGGCAATTATTTTGATAGAGAGTTCCAGCACAGGTTCACGTATGTACATCCAAGCCTTCTCATTGGAAGTAAGTAGAAATTTCTCACGTAGTGGTGGAAACTTTCTTCCTTCTAAACCTCTCTTTGCTTAACCACAGCAGTATCCATAAGAGTGTGTATTTGTCAGCGTGTTTATTGAATTATTATTGGTCGGAACTCACAGATCTGTTGAAACTGGCTGGCTAGATTCTGGTGCTGGCAGAACAAGCTAAGTTTTGTAGAGAAGCCCTTGCTCCAAAGGCATCGTAGCGAGCACTTCCACCAGAGGTATCATAATGGAGACCATAGGTACAGAGGGAGTTGTCTGCAGCAACTTAGAGTAGTACTCATAAGCCAGGGCTCAACTTAAAATTCTCATCTATTACTGCAGCCATCCTCAGCAATTGTGCATCACTAGAATAGTGGTGTTTACCAAGATGATGCCTGTGCTAAGTAAGTTATCTTGCACCGAAGTTTCGTTTTGCATATACAATTTTCACAGCTAGCTAGTCGTACCGACTTTGAACTTCGGCGAGAGTACTATTTTCTAACTTTTGTGGGACGTAATTGATTCTGATATCATTGTTCATATTTGGAAATACAGGATTCATATCTTTTCTATCATGTATTCATCCACCGGTGCCGGGGCTATCGTATATGTTTTAAATCCCTTGTTTCATTGATAATTAATTGTATTATTTATTCAGTGGCTAAAACGTGTTTGACGTTTTTTAATAATAAATCAGATTGCTGTAGCCAACTTATTTTCTTTTTGTAGATTATCAATATTTTTATGTGAGGAGCGTAATTTATTTGGACATTTCTGCTGTGGAGCTCTGGTTTCTTTTAATTCTCATAATTCTATGTGGATTATCTAAGCCTGTACGCCACTAGGGATAAATTCTGTAGTAGTCTGGGTTATACTAAATGCTCAACTGTCACCGCACACGTTGTGTTTGCCGTCATTGACACGCCTAGTAGAACATGTGAAGAGTGTCAAAAGAGTGATCAGTATGCAGTACACGGATATGTGGCGTACTCATGTGACACAGCATTATAAGAGAGTGACAGTTTGAAAGTGACTTTATTGTGTATCTCCATTCGGCCGACTTGTCGAGTCATGCAATACTGTGGGGTCATTCGTGTTTCACAGTGGCCCTATGTTAGACTTAGGAGAGAATGGTAGACAGTAGTATCGCCTGGCGGAAGACGAAAGTGGTAACTGGCCCCACGGCTGGTTCCTAATGACTTAGCAAAAGGTACGGGGTGCTATCCAGTTTTGATAGCAATTCTGAGACAACAAGGGATGCCTCTCCTATTCGGCCAGTGCCCGATTTCCCCGCCCAGTCCTGACAAGGGCACAACGTGCGTATGCTAGTAATTGGGATCACCATAATTAGGCAGGTAATGGGAGCCCTCACGGAAATAGCAGGCAGATCAGGAAAGAATGCCAGGGCGCGTTGTACACGTTTCTCAAGGGGTTAAATCCGCGGCATGGAGGAGGTTCTGCTGGGGGTTATCGAAGACAATGGGTGCAACCGGCTACAAGTTTAATGATGCCTGTCACTTGGTAAAGGCAGCTAGCATTGCACCCATAGTGTAAGCTAATATATTTGAGTCGAACGCACTCACATGCTTTCGAACAGAGTGGAAGATCGAAACCAGAGGCTCAGATGGTTCTGCGACGACCTCCGATGCGAATTATATGACCATTAGCAGTAAGAGTACTGTTAGGTTCTCCTTATTACATCAAACATGCGCTACGCGTAAGGAACTGCTACTAGGCTAGCGGAATATGACTGGCATACACAAGCGGTATATTTGATTAGAAGAACCTCCCTTGTGGTCAATATTTTGTTGCCTGCCGACATCAAAGATAGATCAGCCACTTTCTTCTCAGAGATTTCTCGCCCTCGCAGATCGTACATAGTAAATATTAAAATGATGTTAATAAATTCTAGGAGCAACCACAATACGGATCCAGAATTAGAGTCGCTTATTAAAGGTAGCAATGACGAGATGGAATAAGGAACAGATTATGTTGTTGAAACGGGAAGTTATCTTAAGGATAGGTTAGACTACACTGATAGAGACGTATGTACTGCCGTAAAGAACTCGATAATACATAGCGCTGTTACCACGGATTTCTAATCTGAATTAATCTGGGAAGAGTTAAACATGAAAGATGGGTGAAAATGAAAATCGGGTGCTTTTATAGACTGCCTGCGTCATCAATTGTAATGGTAGAGCGCTTCAGGCAGCTACCTCAACTCGTGGTATGTCTCCTGGTCATGCTATTGTAATAGGGGGAGACTCCAGCTTGCCAGGTATAGAATGGGAGAGTCATGCGAACAAAACTGGTGAAGTGATTAGTGTGACGTTAATCTAAATGACATGTCCGGATATTACTTCTAGCAGACTGTTATAGAACCAAGGCGTGAACCTTAGGCCTCCTAGCAACAACGTATCTGTAAATTTCCAATCAGTTGATGAAGAGGAGAGTATCGTTCATTGTATTACTGTGATAGCTTCAACAAATACAGGTGTTATGTCTGTTAAAAATGATAGGAAAACATTTTTATTTAGCAAGAGTTACAGGATTCAAATATTCAGTGCTGAGGAGAGAGATCTGCAGGACGAATGGAAATAATTTAAAACCATCGTTCGGTATGCCACAGACAAGTATTTACGAGTAAGGTAGTAAAGCGTGGTTTAATGCGTATGTTAAAAACTTCTACGTAAACAAGGAGACCTTCATCATAGATCGAAAAGTCCAAAACCTATCTGACAAACAAAAACTGAAAGAAGTGAAAATGAGAGTAACAATACCAAAGAGGGAAGCGTTTAATGAATCTGAAACTAAAACTGTCCCAACCAAGCTGACTAAAACCATAGAGAGGTTTCGCTCTTAAATAAAATCAGTAGCGTCTCGATAAATCATCAGTGATATTTCATTATTGATTCGCCAATCTTCCTGACCACTCTGATGAGGCCCGCCACGAACACCTCTCTTGTGCCATCCTCTTCATCTCAATGCAGCACTTGCGCTACACGTTCTCAGTTATCTAGTCGCTGACTTCCTCTACAGTTTTCACCCTCTATAGCAATCTCTGGTAATCTGCAAGTTATTTCTTAATGTCTTAAATGCATGTCCTGTCACCTTCCTCTTGTCAGCGTTTTTCATATCTTTTTTCCTTCGCGTATTCTATGGAGAACTTCATTCCTAGCCTTATGTTCACCTTATTTTCAAAATTCTACCGTAGCACCACATCCCTTACGCTTCTTCTCTCCTCTGTTCTCCTATTTCCCGCAGTCTCTGATTCATTACCAGATAAGCAAACACCCAATTTTCAGAAATTTCCTCATGGCTTATGTCTGGCATTTGTAGACTTCTTTTCGCCAGGAACCCCCTCTTTGTCAGTACTAGTCAATTTTTCATGTCCGACCATCATAGATTATTTTGCTGCCAGGAGCGTACGGCATTTTGGGCCGGGAGTGATCCATTCGGGGAAGTTCGGCCGCCGACGGCAAGTAAATTTGCATGCAACGCCACATTGGGCAACTTGTGCGCCGGAGATGTAGAGGAAATGATGAGGACAACGCAACTCCCAGTGCCTGAGCGGAGTAAACCTCCTGACCCAGCCGGGAATTAAACCCATGCCCTTTGGCGTGGCATTGGGCCACGCTGACCATTCTGCTAACGGGGAGCGTACATTTTGCTGCCTATGAAGCCTAAACATCGTCTACTTCGTTCTAATGTTAGGTTCTCACTATTCTCATTTCTGCTACATCTCATTACTATCGACTTTCTTTGATCTCTATCCATATTGTGTACCAAACAGACTGTTCGCTTCATTCTGTAATTCTTCTTCACCTTCACCGAGGATAGCAATGTTATCACACACGCATTTCACTGTCATCATTTCTATCCAAACTTTTAATACACTGGTGAACCTTACCGTTATTTCCGTCTTGTTTTCTCTACATGTAGATCGAACAGAAAGGATGACACACTGCATCCCCATCTTTCATTCCTTTTAATCCGAGCACTTTGTTCTAGGTCTCCCAGTCTTGTTATTGCCTCTTGGTACTAGTACATACTGGATATTACACGTCAGTCCTTGTAGATTACTGTTGTTTTTCTCTGAATTATTAACAGCTTGCACATTTACATTGTCGAACGCTTCATCCAGATGATTTTCCCTGAAGCATGCTTCCATTATCATCAAACCAACAAGACGAAGTTTTACAATAAGATTTAAAGAACACACGAGAGATTCCGAAAGAAGGCAGCCAATTTTTCATCTACATCTAAAAAATAAATATCATATAGTGAACACAGTCGAAAGTGTTTTGAAAATTTTGGATAGAATATCAAAAGGTCTAATCATCTACATAATCGATGAACTAGAAATCCAAAAACACACAACCTGATATTCTAAAGAATCCCTAAACGAATAAAACAGACCAAAAACATAAAACTTGTGTGGAAAACTTTATTGACACAACAGAAAAACATAAGGGATGAAAACAACACGATAAAACAAACAGCAATAGGAAACATTAAGACAGCATATCTACATAATGTGTGAAGAGATATCTCTGACTACCCAAGACGTAATTTACTTCTTAACATCCAGTGATGCTTCTTTGTCCGTCTTTTCGTGTAAGGGATCCGGGAGTTTGCTGGTAGGTTCGTGGAGGTGCGTGGCATCAGATTTATACGCACACGTCATGTAGTTCGCACAGAAAATGCTCCGCTGGTTTGGGTACGCAATGATACCGCTAGATAGCGATTAATGGGGTTCTATAGGATTTACATCAGGGGAATGTCGTAGCTGAGATATCAATGTGAGTTAAGTATAATGTTCCTTAAGCCACTGTAGCACGGTTCTGGCTCCGAGACACGGACAGTTATTCTACTGAAAGATGGCATCCTGGTCGGGGATGACATCAAGCATGATGGGAGACAGGTGGTTCGCAGCTGTCAGTCGGTCTTCGATTACTAAAACAGATCCCACGCGAGCACAGGAGAAAGTCACCCACAGCAAATTACGCTCCCTGTCGCTTGCGCCCGAGCCGTTGTTCACCATGATGACGGTATATGTGGAGAGTACCATCGGCCTAGTGAAGAAAATACATGATAGGCACGTCGGACCAACATGTTCCACCAATTGACGGTCGAATCTCGATAGCCCCGTGCCCACTGCAATCGTAATGGACGGGGTCGTTCGGTCACAATGATAACATGTAAGAATGGTCTGCTGTGGAGCTCCATGTTTAACAACGTACGATGAACGGTGTGCAACAGAACTTTTGTAGGTGCATCGGCATTGTGCTCTTTCTACAGAGAGGCCACTGATCACTACTTTACAGAGCACACAAGCCTCCGAACCTCAATTTCTGTGAAGAGCCGTGGATGTCCAAGCATTTAGCTCCAAGTGGCAATTTTACTGTCCTATCTTTTTCCGTAGATGCTCACGATAGTAGCACTTGAATATTCGACCAGCTTCGCCGTTTTGAAACATTCCTTCACAGGCTCCGCGCAATAAAAATCTGCTCCTTTGTCATAGTCGCTTATCTCAATGGAGTTCCCCATCTGCATCACGTCCGTGTCTGCTCCACTTACATATTTTTCTTCCCGCGTCATGTCTGCCAACGCCACGTGGCCTATGTTAACAACGTAGTACATGAAAGAATATACATTCTAAGATGATTTATGGACGTCACTACATCTAGACGTAGAAATAATATCACATAAAATCTCGTTGCACTGTTGCATAGACTTAGAATATAAAAGAAATATCAACAGGAGCACTTGAAAATAGCACATATTCCGAAACAAGTTTGTTGTGAAACTATACAATTTTTAAGATTTAAAAGAATTGCAGCTAGTTTTGTCAAAGGTATAAAGAAGATGTATTATAATCCTATGCAAGCTCCTGAGCCAGCAGGGAAGTTCATATTTGTATCTTGTGTAAGCCACATGTGTGATAACACACAGGTAAATACGATATTTGTGCTATCAGCCATTGCAAGTCCAGTTGTATTATCTAAATTGCAAACATTTTCGCTTAGAATTTTGTTTGCCATTTCTAGTCTTACCCGTCTTGCTTAGCTTTTCACTGTGACAGTCTTCGTTTTCGTTTCGCTCGCTGCTACAGCTTCATTGATGTAAAACTGGATGTTTGGCTTCAAACTAAAGCAGGAAACGCAAATGCGTGAACAAATCAAAATATGATTTGCAAACATTTTAAAATTACCCTCTACAGTTCGGATTTGCGTTCAACCTATAAGACTGCCTGAGGGAGAGAGTAATTTTTTACTCTCGTTTGTTTCCCTTTCGCAGATGACAAGTGAAATCAATCACGGCATATGTATATCTTTGTCTCAAGTGACTGTATAATCGCTACAAAAGATATGAAACCAAAAAATTCTGAATGTAAAGTATCAGATTAGTCCACAAAACAAAGCATAGTCCTATTCGTTACACCCACCATTGGTGTGTGATATGAGGTACGTCCAGAAACTGCATAAACCAATCGCTTAACGATTTACTTTTTGCCGTAGCTCATTTACATTTCACATAAAAACTAGCGTATCTGCCTCACCCATTGTTTTCTATTTTACCTGAGAATTAAGTAAATATTTCTATTATGTATACAAGGAAATTTACCAAAACGTTATACAATACCAAAATAACTTTACGCGGTTAAATACTGAACTACTAAAATAATGTTGTACATGCCTGTTCTCTAACCTGTTATAATACGATAATGGGCCTTTTTCTTTCAGTAATATTCAGCGATATTTTACCATAGTACGACAGTTTTATTACCGTTAAAAATGTAATGCTCCAATGTTACCATAGATGCTATTGCGGCTTTCTATTCTTTACCTGCGGGGAGGAATGTTACATCAGTAACTAATAACTTCATTTACTCTCTCCAGTTGCTGCAAGTAACAGGTTATCGGGCCAACGTATTATGTCAACGGGTAGTAGATTATTGCTTTGTGTAATCTGAACATAGTTTACTAAGAGCGGACCTTAAATTCCCTATCCGACATGGGAGCTGAAGAAAATTGTATTAGATTTCGCCGTCTTTGACTCCAACTTACCACCTGGTTTCGCGTCAAAATCCCGTGCCTGATACCCAAAAAAGTGAGTTGTCGTTCCACACCATTAACTGTAACCCGAATCCACGTGTCTGGCGTCGTTCCAGACGACGTGAGTTACGATTTTGTACCAGCTACACCTGCTATCAGACCCTGTTTCAAAAATCAGAGACTTACCCCAAGTAAAGTTATAATTAAAATTTGGGGGTCTCGGAGAGGAACATCCAATGACATTAACTTGAACTCACACCCAACCCGTGCGTGGGTGGCGGGGGGAAACTTTGAGATGTTCCTTGGGAACCCCCATTGTTTATTGCAGATTACGATTCTATTTCACAATGTACATACGTTTTGTATAAAGCATTTTCTTCGTTTCGCCATAGATGGCGGAATCGGAGGAATGGAAATGCGTACTCAATCGTAATTTACGACATCCGACTCAGTGGCCCTTGAATATCTAATGCCACATGGGACCCCACCTCCACCCTGCGAAGGTAGCATTTGCCAGTATTTTATAAGTTGAAACCCAATTAGCAACGTTGTATTCCTCCAACACATAGAATAGGGGTTTACTCGGCTCGCCACAGTGGCCGTGGCTCGAGGCCAGTGCTGTTTCCTTTGGACCAATGTGTGTTCCAGTTAGAGTAAGTGTTCAAACGTGGTAGCGCCAGCATCAATAGAATTAGTGATCAGCTTTTCAAATGACCGTACAGAGGACAGGGATATTTAAAAGGTAAGGTCTGCCAACAGGTGCGAAACGGATGTGAAATCGTGATCGACCACATAAGAAGCGGCTGTGCTGAGATTCCCGCAGATTTGTTTTTGTACTATGTACAGTTATTTGAAAAGCGAGTCACTAAGTGTAGAAAGTTACTCTAATTTGGAAAGTGGAGTAGCATTCGCCTCGAGCCACGACCACAGCGGGATGTCGTGTAGTCTCATGTTCGATATGTGGGAGGAACAATACGTTGAGAATGGATTTTCCAATTATACATTATGAAATACCGGCCTGTCCAAACCTCACAACATGGAGGTAGGGTCCCATGTGCCAATGGATGTTCAAGGAGTATTGAGTAACGTGTCGTAAAATATGATTGCGTACCTATTTTTATTCCTCCGACTACAGCACCATCTGTGGCGATACGAAGAAAATGGTTCACACAAAAAGTATGTACCATAACGTTTGTCGTAGAACCGTAATCCACAATAAAAAACGGTGCTTGCCACTGAAGATTTCAACGTTGACTCCCTCCCCT
This sequence comes from Schistocerca piceifrons, assembly GCF_021461385.2. NCBI lineage: Eukaryota > Metazoa > Arthropoda > Insecta > Orthoptera > Acrididae > Schistocerca > Schistocerca piceifrons. The sequence goes on from NC_060143.1 coordinate 155,471,255, forward strand.
CGTCAAAGGTACAGTGGGGATCCAAGTGTGGTATCGATGGATGTACCCCTCCGAGACAAATCTCAATTATTACTTCTTTTGATCCGATGGGTAGTTTTTGAATGAGGTCAATGTCGTTAGCTGAAATGAACACGCTGTATATACCGGTACTCTCCCCCTTCCAATTACCCGATGTTTGGGTCGTGCAATGAGCAGGCAGTGCAGGTGGGGGGGTAGCTCGCGCTCGGGAGGCGAGTGACTGTCCTCAGTCTGTGCTCCACCTTCGGAGTGCTCGACGTTCCTTTTCCGCTACGTTTGGAGAGTGTTCAGTGCTGGGGCTCGCGTTTGACTAAGTTTAAACCCATTGAATTTGTTGATGCGGTTCTCAAGTAGCCGGATTTTAATAGCCTTCCTACACAGTCCCAATGGTGGGACGTATTGCAGAGCAATTCTGTATCTTCATATTTCATCTGTTGGTTGGTGTCAAAGCAACGTTCAACAATTTGTTATTTTGTGAGCTTCTGGAGGTCAGTGTGTCTTTTGTGTTCCGCGCACCATTTTTCAGTTGTGCCAACGGTTTGTCCGAATTATGGATTACCGTATTCACATGGTATGTAACACACTCCAGATTTCCGGAAACCCAGGTCATCTTTTACTCTCCCTATAAGGATTTGGTCTTTGCTGGTCGGCAGTATACACATATAATACATTTTGCCGCCCAAAAATTTTATCGATTTAAAAAAAAAAGAAATGTTCAAATGTGTGTGAAATCTTATGGGACTTAACTGCTAAGGTCATCAGCCCCTAAGCCCACACACTACTTAACCTAAATTATCCTAAAGAAAAATACACACACTCATGCCCGAAGGAGGACTCGAACCTCCGCCGGGACCAGCCGCACAGTCCATGACTGCAGCGCCTTACAGCGCTAGGCTAATCCCGCGCGGCATCGATTTTTCCAGATACTTTGTCCGTATACGGAATGTAGGCTATCTTTTTTGGCTGGTTTACATCGGGTGTGGGCCTTGGTGTGATCTTTTGTTTGAAGGTGGGTCGAATGTAGCGGTCGCTATGGTCGTTTTCCTTAAACACGTGGCTAAAATGGTTCAGTTCCGGTTGTAGGCTTTCTTCGTCGGAGATCTCTTGAACTCTGTGGACCAATGAGTTCAGCACTCCTTCCCTCATGACGGCTACAGGCATTAAAGTAGCGTCCGTGTCGGTTTTATTCCAATACATGCTATCCCCTAGTCTCCTGTCCAGTTTTCTCCATACTAGAACATCCAAGAATGGTAGCTGACCGTTTTGCTGCACCTCCAACATCACTTGATTTTGGTTGTAGACAGGAATCAGATTACACGTGAACCGACTACATGTGAACCTCATCAGCAAGGGCAATGGATGTCAGCTTAGTCATGCATGGGCTCTTGCAATGAAATTTCTCGAGACGTAGGGGAAGCGGAACACCGAGCACGACGTATGCGGAGCCAGAGTGAGGACTGTCACTCGACTGGGCGAGAGCGAGCGACCACCACACTGTGTGGGCCGTACACAGGGAGGTGGAAGCGGACTCGTATAGATATGTCGCACTCATTGGTCCAGGATGTCAGTCAGCAGGAGTAGCCTGATGATGATGGCCCGTTACACCGTAGAATATTCGTTCTATAAAGATCAATCAATGCGGCTTTGTGCCCAAGAGCCCTTCAAGCAGTACGTCGAAGGTCCAGCTGTAGCCTCACAAGGTGTCCGATTGTATTAGCGACCTTCCAAGAAATAATTATAAACATTGTAAATAATCTACATAATAGTCTTCATAGACTTAGCGACTGTTGAAGTAATTAAGATAATTCTCATTTACTGCTAGGTCTCAGGTGCATATTTTTCACTCAATGAGGTGTTTCGACCACTGTGAATGATATTCAGATCTAATTAGTTTCTTCAGAATGTGTTGCTGTCGCTACTACTTAGATCTGAAGATGATCCACAGTGATCGAAACATGTTATGTAATTAAAAAGAATTTAGCAACTGAGATGGAATAATAAATGAGAATTATGTTAACATAGCAATAAGGTAGGAATTTAGTGTGCGACCACCATGGAGCCGCCTGCAATGTACGGTGAGGAGAATGGTGGAGGGGTTGACGGGGAAGTAGATTGGTTTCTGAGCTGCGCGGCGTCTCGTGCACTTGTTTGTATGGGCGCCATGCCCTGGGCCCACGAGACCAGCCAGCAGCCAGGCAGCAACCAGCCAGCGCATTTCCCCACACAGGCGCGCAGAGCACGGCGCAGGTGATTAATGCGGCCGCGAGCCGCCGGTTGGCTCCTTTGTCTCCGTCCGGGCCGCGCACGTGATTCAGTTGCTAACCAACCGGATTAAAGGAGGCCCGCAAAATAATCGCCCTGCCGGTGATTTGGGGATTTATTTCCACCCCGCGCAGCACGGAACGGCGCTCCGCCTGCCGCTTGTATCTGAAATCGAACTGGTGGAATGCCACCGCACGGAATGAGCTACCATAAGATTGCCACTGCGCGGCGATGCAGTACGAGTCCATGTTTTTCCCACAAACTGGCTGCACAGCTGAATAATCCGTTTATGAGGTACTCTGTCAATGAAACAACACGAAATGCTTCATGGTCGGGAGGTTGGCAATCTATTGGCCTACGTCGTCGGTGGTTTGGCTGGACAGGTACACTATACAAACCAATATCGAGAAAGAAAAAAAAGAAACTTCTTATACACTGGCTCGCTCCCAGGTTCAATGCCATCAGGTGATGCTGCTGTCACGTGACCCATTAAGGAAAGTACGTAAGTCTAACAAAGACAAACTGGGAAACATTCTCCCGAGGAACCACCAATAGTCTAGAAGGGGTTGAGCGTCCTCTTCTCATTATACTTTGAATCTTGTGTTAACAGTTTTTAACTCGGATTTTTGTAGTTAACTGCATGTGACAACCTCGCTCTTCACAGCACTTGATTTTCCTTCTAGGTTAACCGACGGGACTTGAGAATTCTAAAGAGCAGCAGTGAAGTATATTGAGATAAGGAAGGCACTAATAGCACTTGTGTGTGCTTATTTCATTTCATGTGCAAGACAAAGAAAAACAACACTAACAAAGGAATTATGCGAATGGGACGGAAAACAGTAAACATTCTGTTCATGTACTGAAAATCGAATGAATACAATTTCAGAAAAACGTTGATTGATTTATTCAAGAGAAAGAACTTCACATATTGAGCAGGCCAATAACGGGTTGCCCTACCTCTGGCCCTAAGGAAAGCAGTTATTGGGCTTTCACTGATTGACACAATGGTTGAATGTCCTCCTGATTGGTCCTGTGTCAAGTTCCGTCGAACTGGCGCGTCAGGTCGTCAAAATCCCTAGCTGGTTCTACGGCCCTGACCATTACGCTCCAAACTATCTCAAATTGGGAGAGATCTGGCGATCTAGCTGGCTAAGGTAGGGTTTGGCAGGAACCAAGACAAGCAGTAGAATCTCTTGCTGTGTGCTGGAAGGAATTATCTTGCTGACATGTAAGCCCACGATGCCTTACCATAAATGGAATAAGACCGTGCGTAGAATATCGTGAACGAACCGCTATGCTATAAAGATGCCGCGGATACCAACTAAAGGGGTCATGCAACGAAAACAAAGGCATGCCACTCCTGGACGTAGAACAGTACAGCGGGCGAGGGACGGGTTGTTATTCAACGGGTATCTGCGGTATCTTCAGACACGTATTTAGACTGAAATCTCACTGACTGGAGTACAATTGTCTTCATTGATGGGTCCCGCTTCGAACTGAGCCTCAATGAGCAGCGAAGACTCTCGCCTGCCATAAAGCATGACGACCCGGAGTGATGGCCTTTGGTGCCATTTATTTTCATAGCATGACCCCTCGGTTGTTATCTTTGGTAACCTAACAACACAGCAGTACGTCCCGCTTTGCTGCCGTCTATTGCAAGGCATTCTAGGCTACCATTTCAGCAAGATAATGCCCACTAGCACACAGCGATGGTTTCTATATCTTTTCTACGTGCTTGCCAAACAGTACCAGCAGGTTCGTCGCATCTCTTCCCAAATGAAAACGTTTCGATTATTATGAGCAAGGTCTTCCAAGCAGCTCGAAACGTTGACGACTAATTCGCTAATTGGACAGAATGTGGTACTATATCCCATAGGAGGACATGAAACAACTCTATCAATCAATGCAAAGCCAAATAACTGCTTGCATAATGGCCAGACGTGGATATACGTGTTACTGATTTGCTAAATTTATGTTGATCCTTCTCTTGAACAACTCATCCAATTGTCAACTTTTGTAAAATTGTAATCATTTGTTTTCCTGTACATCTACTGATTTTGGCCACTTTAGACTGATTCCCTTGTGATGGTTTTTTATGGATATATGACTAATCCGAATGGTTTCCGAGATGGAACACTTTTAATGTCCATCGTTATTTATTTTCTGTATTATTCAATCACAGCCACTGTTTACAATGTACCACAGTAGTGCCGGGAAAGTTGTAACGGACAATTTGATACTGGATGCTTGTAGTCTATCAGGTGGGGAAGCTGCCTCAAATTGGCCTCCAAACACTGTCTAAGTTACAACTCATTGCGCGTGGCGCGAGATTTTCTACATTCTCTCGCAACCTTCGTAAAAACTATAAGTCCTAGGGAAAAAATGAATAGATCCTATCTTTTAGGAAATTTAATGTAGTTTAATTTTGTACTGAGACACGTTTCTGCTGGACGGTATAGGTTTCGAGTTATTTAAGAAAAACGTACAAAAGTGATATTAAATGGATTCTATCTCGGAAACCATTCGGAATTGGGCATACGTCCATACGAAGTATTTTGTTCAGAATCACTAATAATATCACCCCTCAAAGCATGTACCTTTTCTCCTGACTTATCCTGTACATAGGTTGTCCCTCTCAAGAGTGGTTAGACACATTTCCTCTGGGGTTCAGATAGCGGCGGTATGTTTCCCAGTACAAACAAAATCATCCGTAACGTGCCCATTACGTAGAAAAGTTCTAGATTTTTTGCGCGATATTCGTTTTATCGATGGGTATTAACAGGGACATTAACACATGAGCGGCACGGCTGAGTGGGGGTAGTGTTGTCGCTGCTGCAGTATTGGTTTTTCTTCAACTTTAACTGACTTCTTACTTCACGGTGATATAACGAATATCGCACTCGACTAATATGTAACCATGCTGTCGAATGGAATCGTATAGTAGCGCTTCTAAAATAAATTTCTGTGAAATGGGGAGTAGAACGACGCTGTCCGTTGACATTGGGAGTCCCGTGAAAGACAGGCTGAACAGTGCTTGTTCAGGCCAACTCCAGCTATACATCACAGAAACGAAATTGAGAGTGTCCGCCGACATATGAGACACAATGCCACCGAATAATCTTAGGAGTTTCACCCAGTACATATCAAATTCAGGGAACATCAGATAGGCAAAATTTATTTTTTAAAAGTTTAGAATCTATTGGTGGTAAAAGAACGCCAACAGAGATGTACGAAACATAGTATGGCAACTATACAGATTGCATGTGTTATTGGTAAATAACGTTAACATTGAGGTAACCCAAACGAGCTAACGCTAAAGCTATATATCAAAGAATAAAATGCTTACACGGAAAGAAACTATCACGTGATTTATATTTTTGGAGACCAATTAGAACGTCTAAACGAATTCCATGGTATATTTTTATTAAATAATGAAACAAAAATTCAATTTCAAAACACAGGAAATATTTGTACCGCCAATGCAACGGTCCAATGGTATTTATAGATCGTTGGGGTAAGTGGCAAATAAACGGCTGTTAACGTATTTTTTGAAGAATCTATGAGAACAGGGAGACTGTCATTCTTTTGGGAAATTGACATCCACCTAATGCCGAAGGTACAAACGGCATAAGTGTGAAAAATATTGCACAAACGTCTGTCATGCTGACAAGAATAAAATATTGAAAAATGAAAAAGAATCGTGATCTGACTGATAATGGTCAGTTTGGCATTAGGGAACTTTAAGCCACAAAGATGCAGTTCCGAAGTTGCTCCTGATAACAGACGCAAAACTTAAGAACAATTAAGATATTTTCGTAGGATATTTCTATCTAGAAAAAGAGCTTGACAATGTAAAACTGTGAAATATGTTGAAAATAATTAGAAAGTTAGGTACACGCTATGGGGAAAGATGGGTAATAACATTACGTACAAAAATCATGAGCATCTAAGACCAAGAACGAAATGCTTAAATTAGAATGGCTGTTAAGTCAGGGGCACAGTCTTTCGCCCCTACCGTTCAGTTTGTATATCGAAGAAGCAATGGAGATAATTAGCGCTTATTATCTTGAATCCGTGTTCCTGTAAGCCAAATAACGATCGCCTTTGGTGTGCGACCTGCTACATGCATTCTTAGCTGTGCAAGCATGCATCTTTTTTGTTAACCCTGTACATTGTGGAAGCAATTACGGAGATAATAGATCGGTTAGAGAGCGGGCATAATATTCAGGGTGAAAGGATATTGTGAGGTGTCATCTGATCTGTTTAGCACAACTGTAAGATGCCAAAGGTCCGATCCCTGGTAACTGACAGGGAATACTAAAAATATCCCAGGTAAACATAAAATTATGGTACTGCACCTCTCACGGCTATGTTATTGAAGGGACACATCTAACTAGGAAAGCAAACTAGATGCCACTATAACAGTATAATTACCATCAGACATGAAAAAACGACTTACCCAATGCTCAAAAAAATAAACAACTAATAAAGGGACAAAATTTGTAGTTACGGTAATAGCATGTCATCTGCACCAAAGAAAGTGAAAAAGAAAGTGCAGATTATGTATTTAAAGCAAGAAATTAGGGAATTATTTGCTAAAAAGCAGTCGCTCAACACTGAACTTCAGCTAAAACATTCAGAATTGGTCAACAAATTAGCAATACCGGCTCACTTTGAGGAAATAACAGAGAGAGAAAAAGCATACGTACAGAAATAAATGCCACAAAGCAGAAGAAACAAAACAGAAAACTCATCATAATCATTAACAGCACAAACATACCCACTGAAAACAATCACAACCAACAATATAAATTCCATGACAGAATCATTAACCTAACTGACATAAATCTTACCAACAAACAAAAAAGCCTACTAGAAAAAGGACCAAAACACAATGTTAATACAAACATATCACGCAAATCAATAAAAAACCTCATAACTGAATCTGAACACATTATAAAGGAACAAGAAAGACTGGTCACACAAAATTTTAATACAAACTTTACAAGAGAATTAGTAGCTGCAGAAATAACATAGATATCTGAACACACAAATCCACCATTATCGCTAAGAATAGAAAATGAGAGGAAATCACAACCAACAAGCTAAAAGAAAAATTAAACAGAGTTATACCATAGGAACAAGAGCAGACAAAGGGTATATTACTGTAATTTTGGATGACAGGGAATACACAGAGAAAAGACTAGATTTTTTGAAAGACAACAACATCACTAAACTGACCAGTGACCCAGCAGCCAGGTACCAGAAAGACATTCAACAGACACTGATAAACATCAAAAATGTATTCTCGAAAGGCCAAAATAAAGGGATGATACGGAAAAATCAAAAAGCACCCACCCTAAGTTCCCTACCAAAGGTTCACAAGGATAATATCCCATTAAGTCCCACCATCAACTTCCGAAATGCTCCATCCTACCAAATAGCCCAACAGACACACACAGTACTAAGAAAACGGTACTTTTCATAACAACAGGAACCTGGAAAACTCAAAGAAATTAATCAATAGAATCAAGAACATACACATGCCAGACACAGCAACCCTTATATTATTTGATGTCACATCAATGCACACTTGCATTCCAATAAATTAAACAATCGGCATCAGCACACAAAGATTAAAACAACAATGAATCACACCAGACACCACATTAATTACTCAAGACCATTACATCACAAAATTATTTTGTGTTCAACAAAGAATTTTATTCTCAACATGAAGGACTGCCATTGGGATCACCAATAAGTGGTCTTCTAGCTAACATATTTATGAACAACCTGGAGAACGTCAACTTCAGACACGTAATGAAACTAAAATAATACGACATTTTCTAGATCTCACCACAAAAACACAAACAACACAAACGACTTGACAATATTCTGTATACTGACAACCACAATCACCACCATTCACAACCTGTCGAATCATCCACTGAAACATAAGAAGCATACTTCAGATTCATGCTCCATAGATTAAACAGAACAGCCATAAGCAAACAGAACCACACACAAGAACTAAACACAATTAAAGAAATAGCAGTAGAACATGATTAGGATACCCATTTGATAGACAAATTAAACCAAAATATATATAAACAGTAATAAATGAACATAGCAGACACACACACACACACACACACACACACACACACACACACACACAAGTCCTCCTCACCCAACACAGAACATCATAAAACACAGACAATGAACACATGCACATGCAACACACAATAGAGCAACAACACAAACAAAAACTTATAGTAACAAAATTGTTCCCCGAATAGGCAACAGAGACTCAAAATAGGATACAGGACAGAGAATACAACACAGAAAAAGATCAGAACACAAGAAACACTCACAGCTAGGTTTAACAGATCAGGAATATATGAACTCACAGGCAACACATGCCAGATATACTATAGTCTGCAAGAGCACACTATTTAACACGTTAAAGGAATCGTACAGAAAAGACAATACAAACAGCTAAAAAGTCTACACACACACACACACACACACACACACACACACACACACACACACACATAGAGGATAAAATGTAAACAAAATTCAAATTTGTCACCAAACTCCCTGGTAAACAAATGAACACTGGCTGGACTGGGACACACAACAACTCTGATTACAGTGTGTTTTGGTGAAGTGTAAAGTGCTTTTCACGACCAAATTTCTGAAAATATGTGTTGTATTTACTTGTTCTTAACTACACCTCATCGGGATGCTGAGAAAAATGGGCTTGCCACACAAAAACGTAAGCCAAAACGAATATATGCGCGAAATACAGTGACAAATTAAATTAAATTCAAACCACAAAAACACAGTTTTTTTACTATTAAAAACAGTCTTGATCACGATTTATTTATCGAGGTGACCGGTTTCGACCACTACAGAAAGAGGTTCCTACTCAATGGTCTGATGATGACCACAGTAGTGGTCGAAACCGGTCACCTTGATAAATAAATCGTGATCAAGACTGTTTTTAATAGTAAATATTTATAAAGACATTGATCACTGCTGTTCCCATAATGCATTCAAAAGTAATACAAAAATATACGTTAACTCCCAACAAAATTTCTCGTAAACGTCGTTTGGTTGCAGATGACACGCTACCAGTACGAAATAAACCGCAAGTGGTCTTGCAAAAAAATGCAAACCGAATATAAAGGTATTAACTAACAGAAAAAAGCAGTTGCTTGAAATAAATATATCTCGTAATTTGCTAATCATTTATTAAAAATGTTCACAGTACAGATTAAATAAAACAGAAGGCCAGTGGTGAAGAGGTGCTGAAACATGTTTGGGAACTTTGAAAATACGGTGTTTTGCGTAACTGGCGGACGTTACACAAAACAATGGCACCGAAGCTTATGTTGACATTCCTGTAAGCTGAGTCAATCCTTCCGACAATCATTTTTTTTTATTTCTTCACATTATTGTGCAGCCATTTCGTATTAGTTTCCCTACACTTCCTATTTATTCCAATCCTCAGCGACTTGTATTTCTGTATTCCTCAATTTCCCTGAACTTTTTGTACTGCCTCCTTTCATTGATCAACTGAAGTAATTCTTCTGTTACCAATGGTTTCTTCGCAGTAACCTTCTTTGTACCTGTGTTCTTCATTCCAACATCTGTGGTTGTTCTTATTAGGTATGTCCATTCTTCTTCAACTGTACCGCCTACTGAACTATTCCTTATTGCTGTACCCACTGCTTTAGAGAACTTCAAGCGTATCTCTTCATTCTTCAGTACATCCTTATCCCACTTCTTTGCGTAATAATTCTTCCTGGCTAATCTTTTAAACTGCAGCCTATTATACATCACTACTACAGTGTCATCCGAGTCTTTATTTGCTCTTGAGTACGCCTCATAAACCAGTGTCTGATTTCGGAATCTCTGTGCGACCATGATGTGATCTAAAGGAAATCTTATAGTATTACCCCGTCTTTTCCTAAAATTCCTCCTCCTTTTCGTGGTTCTTGGACAGAGTATTCGCTATTACTAGATTAAACTTATTACACAACTCTATTAGTCTGTCTCCTCTTTCACTGCTTGCCCCAAACTCATATTCCCGGTTATCTTTCCTTCTACTCCTTCCCCTACAACTGCGTTCTAGTCCCCCTTGACTATTAGAGTTTCATCTCCCTTTACGCACTATATTATAATCGGCGTACTGACCTCGAAATCTTTGAACATAATACGCTCACTCACCATTACTAAGGCACTGTACTCCTTCGTCATGTGCGTCTTTTCGTTCCTGTAGATGGCAACCTGCAATAACGTAGAACACTACAGGCCGGTATGCTCTGAAATGAGAGAATATTCGGCGGATGGACTTGATTGGCTGTTACACCGACTTTTTTTTTAGTATCGAACACGTGACAAATACCTTTGGGAAACGTATTGCTGCACATCCACATGCACCATAGACCATTGTAAAGAAACTGGTTCTCTACATCTAAAAAAAACCTTTTAAAAAATAAAACATGACCTATACAAGGAATCTGATTACCCCTGTTAGTCACCGATGAAAAAAAAAACTTGGCATAGTCTTTGTCAGAACGAGCAGAATCTTATGTGAGCCCAATAAGACGTCAATTTTAATCTAAATATGTATGCCAATGTTTACGTAATAAAAAAATAAATTAGGTAATACAGTTCAATTATTATATACATGCGATAAATCACTTTAACGGGGCCAAATGAACAATTAAAGTCAATATAATTCCAGTAAACCTGCAAAAGTAAAGCCAAATTATTGCAGGGGCCTGCATAGACATCGCGCATCTGCTAGATGCCAACGAAATACGTAATTTTGTTTTGAAGCTGACATCCAATGAGACAATTGGTGCAGTTTTCAAGCAGTAATGGCGGACTGCATCAGCTGGTAATATACGTAATTTTAAGGTAGCTAATTTTACTACACAAAAAAAAATATGTACTCCCTCCAAAAGAAGTTACAAACGAACATTAAAATAAAGTTATAATGAGCAGCAAAATGTCTGAGAAGAATTTTGAAAGAAAATTATTAATTGAACTTTAATTTCAACACCGTCAACAAGACGAAATAACAGAAAGAATATTTATTGGAACTATACAAAATTGAGATATTGTGAGAGTATTTTTAAAATAGTTAATTTAACTGTAATTGTCTTTAATTTTGATAAGAGAGAGAGAGAGTAATAATTTTCTTTTGATGTCTTAACTGTTGCTGCAGACAGTGCGATGACGTCAGCGGTGGTCCTCGCGATGGATGTGTGAAGTTAATCCTGGTTCGTGGCGTTTTATTATTAAAAATTTATTAATCACGCGGAGCGGATAGGTCGGAATTATGCAAAGTCTTTAGTTTTTTCGATATATATCCGGTTAATGCCAATAATTCGCACAGTTCTTTCACCGTGTTGCCACAGGAAAACAGTCAGATGTTTTTATCACTATAACAGTCCGTTAAACATTAGTTCAATTTACGTCGTCGTCCTGAAGACAATTTGGACGATATAATAAATGTTTCTTGATGAAATCACAGCACTGGTATTTTACTTAACATTTTGATTTGTTCCACTTTCATGCAATTCTAACAGTGTCCCCACACGACAATGGTGTCTGATTCATGGCTAATTGTCAGAAATTCACACAGTTTGTAAAAACGTCACCGCAAACACTCGATATACTTTTCAGTTTTACTGTTCACTTAATATTGCACGACCTCCTATGAGCACAGCGATACGCACTGTAATTAATTGTTCCTCCGCGTATCTCCGTCTTTCACGCTGAACTTTTGCACGTTTTTCCACCCGCGAACCGGCCACGTACCACAACAACTCGCACGCTCTCTATCGATAGTCGTTTCCTCTCTCTCTGACACAGTACTTCTCGTAACCTAACCAAAGATTTACAAAGCATATAAACCAGGACATTCATATTCGTACAATATAAAATATAAAACAGTAGCAAAATGAATGAAGAAACAATGTGACGCATTAACAAATAAACAGTAGTTGAAATAAATGATACATACGTACGATGACAAGGTAATGCACAAAAGAAAAAAATGTTATCGGCTTTCGGGGAAGGCAATGTCTTTACACCATCCAGCATTAGAAGTGGAACGATGTACCACAAGAACTCCTTAGCAACCTATTGGCCAGTGTGATAGCTCGTTTTAAAGAATGAACTGTCGTTCGTGGTGATCGGACATCCTATTAAAAACTATTTTCTGCCTTCAGTAACGTCTAGGGGAGTACCATAAATCGCAGTGTCTTCAGTGAAATTATTGTCTGTGGGAAAAGGATTGTTCTTGTTCATCTAGCTGAGTATTTCGTTATCTTTTTTATGGCATTTTACTGCACTTTGCTGCTGTGTAACTCTTCTTTCTATGTGTGTTCCAAGTTTCATCAAGCTATGTTATATGCTCGTTTTGCACACCAGTGTATTTTGCAGACATCCACCTACGTAGAGAGAGAGAGAGAGAGAGAGAGAGAGAGAGAGAGATGATGATGATGATGATGATGATGATTCATATAAAACAGGAGTTCGCACGAATGTGCTTCACCATTCATTATTCCTTCATGTTATTCGAGAGAGGACTGGTAGAGAAATAGTGTGTAGGTGGTTAGATGAACCCTGTACCAAGCACGTCATTGTGAATTGTGGAATAATCATATAGATTTAGATGTCTGTGTTAGATAATTTCCTCACTGACTATTAGCGAAGGCGAGTAACGATATTTTACGGAAATGCATGAGAGCAGTACAAAAGGAATCAGTAGTGGAGACTTAGTTAACTAGTGCATATAACTTTAAGCTTAACAGATGAAATAAAAAAGTACTGTTGACAGCGTGGCAGATCGGCTCACTGTTGGACGGAAGAAAGCTAGGATTAGAGGAGAAGCAGACTACTCCTATGGTAAGTAGAGCATTATTCTCCTCTTGAATGGACAGTAGTTTAGGATAAGACGGAAGTTTAAATGGAAAAACAGGTGTAGAAAACATGATGCTGTACACAGTTATAGCCAATGTATTGTATGTCGAACATACCAAATCATGTATTGCAGCAATGAAGTAGTGACATGTTGCTCGTATGTGAGGAGATTTATTGACGACATTATTAACTAGGAGAGTGATGAAGAAAACAGAGCGGGTGAAAATCTCAACTGTCCCACCACATCCTACTCACCTGAGCATGGAAAACACTGATTCATAAAACATCGCAGTGTTACTCACACACACACACACACACACACGAAACTACAGATTATGCATTCAGGCCTAGCTCGAGTTGTTGTTTCCTATATTTGTCATATGTTAAAGTTTAATGTAGCAGTAAAGATTCAGCATGACTAAAAGTGTGACATATTTTTTTTTATTTATCCTATATCTTACTAATTTTTAATTTTTTAATTTTATATAGACATGCTTTGACAGACTTTCCTTTCCAGTTTAATTGCTAATCCCACATATTTGCCAAAATCTGTTACTTTTTACAAATGGTAGTAGGATGTCATCAAGGAGTGTAGGAGACACAGTTTCACGGAAATGTTTGCTGATCAAGTTTCGGTGTAATATGAGAATAAACTGTGAATTCTTAAGTTTAAAACCTAAGTTTTCTGCCTGTCGTGATACAGAACGAAGATCGTTTTCCGTACTAGTTCCTGTCGAAGTAATTCTCTAAAGTTAAGACTTAGATACAACTGGAGCTCATTAGTATGGAAGTGGTACTTACAAGAATGTCGGAAAGTTTAATACCTTTGATGTTCTGCGAAAAGAACAGTACTTCACTCACTGAACCCAGAGACACTCCGGAGAGCAACTCTCTGACTCACAGAGGACTCGCTGATATTTCATTTTAAGGCAGTTGTCTAGCCGCTGGGCATTATGTTTCCCGTAGTCTAATAGATATTTATCTTGGATGTTACAAGTTTCAACATATTCCATCCGCTTTTCATAAACAACACTGTGGAAAACATGGTGATCCATTTATGGTCGCCTGGTGATTTTCGTTTTTTATTGTTGGGTATATTTGGTATTTAGCGATTTTTTTCACACAGCAGGACACGTACCACTAACAAAAAAGATACTTCAGTTATCTGTACGAATAGAAATAATGTGATACCAACATTTTGAATAATGTTTGTGTTCAATCCATCATTACCTACTGCTACAAATGAGATTCGCATCAACCTTGTACAAATTAATAATTATTACGTTTAATTTCCGAATGTATATTTCTTTGGACTTTAACCAAACATTTTTCTCCTAATTATTTTAAACATCTTCAGTGGATTACAAATGATATAATCATTACCCTCATAATACGTTTAACTGTACGTACATTCCGAGAAGTTTTCATTTAGATGTGTACCGTTTCATAACAATAATATAATTTAACTCTCTGTTAACATTAGTTTTATATAGGGTTTGTATGTTTGCAGTTTCTGACTCGAATTCATTATATAGAGCGAACGAGAGATGGAAGTTACTATCAGTCTTCATCCCTTACTTTAACATGAAAGAGAGCGCCTATTTTGTCTGTAGTAATAAGATTTTCGAAATACTTTTTCCGAAAATAAATGTTTAAATAAATAACCGGAAGACAGAAATTACAAAGAAACCACCTGCACATTTATAACGTCCTCTACGACGGTTGAGATAAGACGCTACAGATGTGTAATGAGAAATGAACTCAAGTTTTTCCTTGACTTGACTGAGCACAGAAAACAATGTGACGAGCCCCATTAATCGAGGGGAAGAAAGGAGGACGGGTGAGAGCAGCTTGAACGAAAACTTCTCTCGTTTACGACTCCCGTAAGGCGACGTATAAGTAACGTTAGTTTTTATCATCCCCTGCTATGATTTGTGGCAGCTAAATGACTCTGAAGCAACAGCCATGACGATGTAAACGCAGAGAGCTAGAACAAAACAATGAGCGAGGAAAGGTACGGAGAGTGATGGCAGAAGAGAGAGGATGACATACGGGAGCGCGTTAGGAAAAACTCCACTGGGCACAGGGGGTAACTTGTGCGATGGCAAATAAAGAATCGTGCCGGTGAGACCAGGCCCGCGGCCTAGCTGGGAAGAAGTCGGCCGAAACTTGCAGCGAATTAATGAAAACAAACGACTGGCCGCCCGGCGGGGGATCCCCGCAGCAGAAATCGATTGGCCGCAGGGCGCTAAAGGCCGCTCTGACCACACCAGCTCCGAGTGCGTATCCGCACTCACGCTGCGTCGAGCCCCAATTACAAGAGCGTTATTACAAAAAAAAAAAAAAAACGTTGAGAGGAAATACATCCGTTTGCATCAAGGCGTTATGACTCTCAATAAAAATCACCTAATGTACCTAAACCCATAGAAATCATGTCATCTGTCTACTATCCTTAACGAAAAGAGCAGAGACACGTAGTATCAGCTATTTCGCCACCTTGGTATGTGTAACCGTCATCTGGAATGTATCGAGCAGTTGCTGTGACATTAATCCTAAGACGTATTGAAGAAGCACTCGTTTCAAAAAATATTGCATATGCGCTTAACAACGGTCCGTAAAGTATAGAAAAACAAGTGAAAAAGCCTAAATAACGTGACAATTTTTCGAAAGAAACGAGACCAATTTTCTCCATGCATGTGCAGATCAGCTTTTGCTCTTTCTCTTGTGACCTCGAAGTGAGTGAGACGTTAATCACTATTTCCTCCGTGATCTTCACGAGCACTGAGCTTCGTGACTGAGTTATCCATATCAGTCATGATCCAGGTTTGCACATCAAAATACCGAAAAACGTCTGTCTTTTTATGCTATGCAACTGTTAACTGTGTTATAATGAACTGTTAGGTATTACTTGTGTTTTTACCTAGATATGGCATTATACAGCTCATAAAACCAAAAATAATACATAAATTCTTGCGATTAGGTGTCATGAGTAGCGAGCGGTATACTTGCACTCTAAAAAAATATGGCTGCATTCTCTTTCTTCATTGGTTTATTGATCGTAACCCGCAGAAAGAGAATATCTTAGGATATGAAAAGAGAGAAGGTATGCATTAACATGATGGAAACTGATGATCCAGTCTGCATCAATAATTCATTAACTGCTCTTGGAGAACATATTCTGTTAATTCGCTATGGAAACTCGAGCTACCTAAAACTTGTCCAATTGCCTTCGTCAGTAAAGTAAAGGACTCTCGATGAAGTAAAGAAAGTTTATGAATATAAATGATGAACCGGTGTCCTCTGCCACCAGAGGCTACATCAGTTACAACTGCTTTACTCAGTTATTCTTGGAGAGTGATTTCTTTTCCAGAGAAAGACAGCTGTGGATTTTCTCGAAAGACCAGGTTTTCATGGCGAATTAAAGCAGCAAGTGCTCGATGTGGCATTACCTGGTCTTGCGCTTCGTAAAGGAAAATCCGAAGCCCTGGCTCAGTATAGCACACAACAAATTCAACTTTGAGGTTTTGTGGTCGCGGGTCGCAGTGCGATAGATCATGGCTGCACTCGAATCTAGGCCTTTGGTCCCAATGTAGATTTATTCTGTGAGGTTTAGTAACCACATGCGATATAAAAGTAGTGGTATGAAGCCGGTTTGTGACACTTTCGCTATGAAACTGACACACTAATTAATTAAAGCAATCAGTTAAACCACTACTCTTCCACATCCTCCCCTTAACTCATTGTTTTGCTAATTGATTTACCCCCTGGGTATAGTCTGTCTTTCTCAGGAATCACGTGTCCCTTCCATCTCTCCCTGAACTTCACTTGCCCCATGCAAAAAGGACACTTTTCTGTCATCACACCTCTCGTATTCAGTTCTGAGCCACATTTTTCCCATCCTGGAAAATCCCCCATCTTTCCTCTCCCCCACTACTTCCCTCCCCTCGCCCACCTGGAAACTGGCAGGAAACAGCTGAGCTGTTGGTGTAGAAGGATCTCATGACACAAAACTCAAATCAATGTCAACTGACATAATAATCATATTGTTCAATTCAGTTTGCATATCCATTACTTAACACGTTTGCAGGAAAAAGTGCTCCTTCCTTTCCCTACCCCACTCCCACCTCCCATTCCCCATTCCCCATTCGGAAATTGATGGAAAAAAGGCGCGTCTGTGCTGCGCTGCTGGACTGGGAGGTTACCATGACAGAAATGGAATTTAGTCTTTATTTATTTCAATTTTACTTAACTAAATTAATTAAATAAGTGGTAAACACTGGGCTTTGAACCCCATTATGTGGCTGTTCAAAAAAATCATACTCTAATGATGTCACAAAGCCGTATCAAGAAAAACAGGAAACTGTCCATTAGGAATACCCTATCACATTAATTGTTTAACAATTTACGGGAGATAAGGTTGGGGAAAAAACTGTGGAAACTGTAAGTCAAACTGGTGGCGTAGAACACTCACCGCCACCTTACAATGATTCTTCTTCACAACGAAACATATTTTGAAAGTTTGAAAGTCACACACAAACATTTTGCATAGAAAGTAATGAAACTTCCGCCTCAGATAGATTGTAGTGATAAATATACCCGAGGTCTTGTGTGCATCGACGATTGAGAACACAAGCACCCTTCTCCACTAAAGCTATCCGGGGAAAAACGGAAAACATGCGCGTGATCGCGAAGCGCATGCCGTCCGCTGACTGCTGAGGAGACACGTCCGCCCCCGTCAGAAGATGAGTGCTCATCCCCAGGTATCAACACGCCAGCCGTACCGAATGCTCAGTTGTCGAAAAGACTGTCACATTGACGGCCAAGCACGCGACTGATCAATCTGCATAATGATCCATCACAAACACTTGTCATATTCAATCTTCTACCCCAACACACATATCTGTTTTTGCCGCCGCTGAACAGGCATACCGACTAGTTCACTATTCAGCCAACCCGAGGGCGCCGTAAGTCTTGCCGCTGAGACTTGACCCCCATGGCTGTTGACAAGATCCAACCAGCCGGAATCGATTTTCGTACCCGCCGGTCAGATGAGGCTGAGCTCCGGGTTCCGGCCGGCAGGAGCCCCATATTCACACCTGCTGCTGCCTGTGGCACACCGTGAGAATAGCATGTGTAACTGGGATGTAGAGCTCTAAATTCCATCCCTGTCATAGATTCGCGAGTTTAAAACTTCCAGTTTACCCAGTCCGAAAGGGTATGTTGTTGAACCATACACCTCGAATTTCTCACATGAAATGTAGATTCCTCCCATTCATATGAGTTATTATGGAAAACATATAAAATCGGAGCATAGATTCTTATCAGCTTAATATCAGTTACGTCCTACATCACAGATTAGAATAATAAACCTATTTTTGGCTCACGACGAGGTGCTAACAGTATGTTCTACCTCTATCACAGGATGCCAACTCACTTTCGTAATGTAGCCAAATCCCTCGTCACCTACGTAGTATCTGAAGCTAGCGGCACAGAGGAGCCGTAAATATCAGGTTAATACTACATATCACTTTATACATTCGGTAATACAGCTGACTTTATTATTATTATTATGGTCATCTCTCCCTGTGTAGGTGGGAGACTGAAATTTCCTTAGATGTTCTATTTGCAACGAAAGAAACCCTGATTACATCTCCAACTCGAGGATCACATACGTGGTATTGTGAACAGCAGCCAGTGTCATCAGAATGCAGACATGGTTTTCCCACAGAATACTTCCCTGTAGAAGCATTCCTGTTTCCACCGCCCAGTTAGTTGGCGGATGCTTCAAGAAACCAACTACGAATATCTGGAAGGAATGCCATGTTCTTTTTGAGACTCGCTATTAAGACCTGGCATTTGAAGATAACTGTAGAAGGATTGTACTGTCGCAACATCCATTTCGCTTAGGGACCACGAAGATAAGATACGTGAATTTAGCGCTCATGCGGTAGCATATAGATAGTCCTTTTTTCCCTCACGATATTTGCGAGTGGGATAGGAACAAATGACTAGCAGTGATATATGGTAGCATGGGACCCTCCGCCACGTACCATATGATGGCTTGCGAGGTATGCAAATTGATATAAATGAAAATTTAGTCTATCTATTAAGATTCAGTGCATCCATTTATACGTACTCAAAAGTCACCGAACAAACAAAACATGAACTTTTGCTGCTGCTTGTTCTCGACAGAAATTACTTTTTATGAGATCCTAATCTTCTCATCTTCTCATTGCAGTCACTTAGTGAGACGTATGTGAGAGGTTGTAATCGGTATGTCCATAATATGTAGAGGAGCCGATATAGAGCTCGCCTCTCTACACCCCTTTTTTCAGAGTATAGCTTACCTATTCTATACTCCCGACTCCTGCAGTCTCAGATATATAGCATCTGAATCCACCTGATTTGACGAGTTAGTCAAACGGCGTCAACTCCCAGCCTGGTAATTCTTTCGAAATTCATTCACGTTCCGACACCACTGATCCATTTGTTAGAAGACTCTCTAGTCCCATCTATGACGAACGAAAAAGTGCACCAACGTACAGGAGGAAAATCAAAACCATGCAGGGCGATGCCATGAAAAACAATAATCATATGTGCTTTTTAAAAAATAATTTTGGATTGCTATAAACTGTATTAAAGGGTAATGAAACATATGAGCAGCAGTTCCCTATATAATACTCAAGGATATTTGAATT
Organism: Schistocerca piceifrons; assembly: GCF_021461385.2. Lineage (NCBI taxonomy): Eukaryota > Metazoa > Arthropoda > Insecta > Orthoptera > Acrididae > Schistocerca > Schistocerca piceifrons. The sequence goes on from NC_060143.1 coordinate 155,491,183, forward strand.
TTATCAGTAGGTAGCATTGGGTTACAGATGGCTACCCATCGGCTGATTTTTATATGCTGAACTAGTATATCTTCAAGTGGTACAAATGCATATCTGGGGTGTGTTACAATGAAAGTGGTTTTGCTACTTTCTGAAAACAGTATTAATATACTCAGCATGCATATTTCACTAACATATCTGTAGCTAATGACCATATATTTTGATTTCAATTACGCAGAATCAGTTTCCCTGCACATGACAAGTATAAGGCTGTGATTCAAACTGCATCCACAGAAAAAAGTTTGAAATGAGAATTGTCCTCTTTCCTAAGATAGGACTGGAGGTACTGACATATGGCGGCAACAGTTCAATTATGTGTTAACTACAGTCACACATATTTTAATTCTAATTTCTGTCATATATGTGACACCATATGCATATGAACATATTTAAAGGGTGCTCATTTTACTCAAACAATGCTGTAAGGCTATGGATTTACTCCTTTCTATCCATATTTAGCTTCAGCCACAAGTAAATAATCTAATTTTAAGATGTTCATAATCTAAATTTGTTTACGTTTTTACAGAAATGGCAGATCGACCGAAACACTCTTCCACAAGTGCAGGCTGGATGAGTAAAATAAGTCGCCACAGAGCAGAAAATCCACGGTTTCAGAAAGAAGAAAATAAAAGGATACATGAAATTAAAAAGAAAAAACACAAAAAGAATGTATGATAGAACTCGAACTCCAGAAGCTTCTAATGAAGGAATGTGATCAAAAGCGCTTTCAGAGGAGAAAAAGAGGAATGCATTTCTTCTGATAATCTCAATGCCATCTATACCACCTTACCGACGTCCCGAGGCTATGGGCAAGGCTTTATCAAAATCAATCGGGCACTTTCCTAATCCCCTTGGAAAAAGCTAGCTATAGCTGAAAGACTGACAAAGAAACTTGTCCTGGCCACCGCAAATTAAATGCACGAGAAATTTCCTCTAATACAATAAAGATTATTTCCCAGCTGCATTGTTCTTCTTTTGCCCATATATTGAATATACATGTCTACGGATGAAAGATAGTGTGTGTGTTTGGTTAAATGGAAAGAAACAAGAACCTGATAATTCTTTATGAGAGGCCTTCCAGATCTTTAAGGAAGAATGTAATACAGATTTACATATAGGTTTTTCGAAGTTTTGCTGCTTGAGATCACAAAATGTTCTAGTTTTGAAGCCTACCCACCCTGACCAATGCAACTGTAAAAATTCATGGAAATTTCATTCTTTAGTGATGACTTTTGGATATCCCATTTGTGTTATTCTATTTTAAATTCTAGTTGTTGGGAAAATAAATGTTCCACATGTAGTTCTGGGAGTAAACGTGTGACTCCATGTGTGTCTGAAACAGTAATAGCTTGGAAAGATTGGAGGAGAGATGCTACGGGGGGATTTCAGTTCCTCTGTAGGGAAGGATTTTTTAGAGAATTGTTTGGATTTCCCATAGAACAATTCGGTAAAATGCTGTATTATATGAACATTAAAAGCATATAGCACACAAACTTTGAAAGCGAGAAAATAATAAAAAGTGGGAAAGTAGTCCATCAGTTACATTCTGCTATGTCATACTCCTGCAAGTATCAAAATGAGATTCGGGATGCATTGTTGTCTAGAAGAAGTATTCTTCTATTTACTGCAGCTAGATTATGGAAGGGAAAGCGTAAAACTTACTCTTGTTTCATATGTTCAAATATTGCATAGCAGGACGAAAATGTAGCAGTTGTCTTTGTGAATAAACTGTTCGATACATTTTTTAAAAATAAACTTGAATCTGATTCTGAAGAGGTGGTAGTTTGGAGTGATGGCCCATCCTCAGAATTTAAAATCGATTCATGGTTAGATTTCTTGATATTTGTTTGTAAGGTATCCCAAGAAGTTTACTTGAAAACATTTTGCCCATTCATATGGAAAAGGTGTTGTGGATGGAGATGGCGGAAATGCAAAGCGTCTTGAGCGCTAGAAATGCATGGTTGAAGGAGTGGAAACAACAACTGTCCAGTCTGCACAAGGACTTCTACTAAGTGGCATCTGAAGAGTGCAAAAACACTACTGTAGTCTACGTAGATAAGGAGACAACTAAGCAAAACAGTGAAGAAGGGAAACCTTGGAAAAATGTTCCTCAAATTGCAAGAATATCATGGTCCCATGCTATTGAAATAAATAAAGAAGGAATAATATGTAAAAAGAGTGCCTTAGACAGCAATGCAATTTACTCCTGCAGGCACAATCAACATGACAGTTGGTCAGTTGGAGATTGGGTAACTCTGTCATAAAATTGAAAAAATATCCTGAAGAAATTTGCTAAATGAATTCCGAGGGAATCAAGACACCAGTTTTGCACAAATCTGGCAAAGGTGTCTTCAAGTGGCCGGTTCCCCCTGACTGCTTTTATAATAATGATAACGAAATTGTGAAGTAAATTACAATACCAGAAATTGTAAACAACCATGGACACTTCCACTTCATGGGATGTATTTAATTCCCACTGTTTCTATTATCTGCTTTCACTTCATATTAAACTGAACATAACAATATTAAAAAGAGTTAATTTTAAATATTGCATTATGTGTATGTTAGTATTTTTGTAAAATAAATCTGCCAGAACGATGACACTGTTTTCGAAACTGTACTCTGCGACTTCCTTAGTCACTAGGTCGCATGTGTTGCATAAGCTATACAGGTGTATTCTTGAATATAGTTAACTGATGCCTTCACATACTAGTGTCTTACCGGAAATGTTTGCAGAGTTCTGCACGTGACACCTCTGTCCCTCATGTGGCAGAAGTAAAGTATTTTTTTCTGATTTTCAGGACTCACAAATGTGTTATATGATGTGAGACACTCAATATGTTCTTGAAAAAATTGTCTTATTGCAGTAAGATTTCTTATTACCAGATTCTTTTGAATAACTCTTGGCATGTGGATTTCGTATTTGGTGCTATGTACTGCACGTGACATCTGTATAAAGTATTTCTTCATTTCTGTATTGTGGAACAAAAGCACACTGGTGCTTTTCATATATCATTTCTTAAAAAATATGTAAAACCACAAGATAGTAAATTATAACAAGGTAAATTAAGGATTTTTCTTACTTTAGATATGCAGCAATGTATTGGTATTTTTGACAACCAGTAACACATAACAGTGTTTTATGAACAAAAAAATACTGTGCAACTGTTCCACATCTACCAGTGGAACTGGCACACAGAGTATAAGTGGACTGCAGAAAGAAATTGAGAAGCAGAATACACACTATTCATTGATATCGAATAACTGTCTATGAATATCACCCTGTCTATATTGTAGTCTTCTTTATAGTGTTCCTGTGATTACTGTGCTACAAATATAACAGTTTAATGTTGTCGGAGTCATCATTGAAAGTGCAGTCTCTCTCTCTCTCTCTCTCTCTCTCTCTCTCTCTCTCTCTCTCTCTCTCTCTCTCTCCCTCTCTCTTCGTTATTTTTATAGTATTCAATAGAGAAAACTACTAACTATAAAAACTTCACTTAAATATCACGTGGTAGAAAACTCGAAAATATTTTATACCGTCTGTCTCTTCCGATATATCGAAAAAAATACCGTCTTCGTGTTGACATCGACCAGTGGTATTAGTTCTTTGGAGCAGGTAGCCAGAGTTCGAAGTCGCCTCTACAGGCCTGTATAGAGTATCATCGCCTGTACTGGAAGAAGACCATATCCCACAGACCTTCAATCACAGCAGACGTTTCGTGTGTTTTTCTCTCGTAAGCAGTCTGATACATTATTTTTCTGATGTAACGCATCAAAGCAGTCTATGATTACAGGTCTGTACACCCAAATATATTTTGCATTCATACCATGACTTTGAGAGCTGCGTCATGTTCTAAACTGATATTAACACGTTCCGAGCCACTGATTTGTACACAAAGCTCCACATAGCATGGTATAAGGTAACCTGCTCTCATAATACACAGCATGGTTGAAGTAAAAGACAGGAGCGGTTTTTTTATAGACAAAGTTATGGAAGGCATCAAAACAAATGGAAGCTAGAAATCTTTGCTGCGTTCTTGAGCATTTCCAAATATATCTCTGAAGGTGACGACCTCTACATTTAATCTCATCATCCACAGTGATTGGATAGAAAGTGTCTTAGTGTCCCATTTTGGAAGAGACAAAGAGCTTTGATTGCTCATATTGGTGGTGCATGTTGCACACAGGTATATGATGACTAACCAACAAACTTTGGACGCTGTGTCTTTCACGCTTACAGCTTACAATGCATAAACACATTTGGAACAAGGATGTATGCTGCAGGACTTATAATCAGAGAGCACAAGTACATCCACCATCAGTTGTCAATCCTACCAGTGGAGTAATGCAATGATTTAAAATATGTAACACACGAGACTTACTTTGCTTTCGACTACCTAGTTTCAACTAGTTTCGACGCCTAAACAACAGGGAACTGACATGCATCGAGACTAGAAAATAGTGCATTGATAATGGCTAAGCACTAGCCGAAATCTGGGTTAGCCAAATAAAACCTGCAAGAAAATAAAGGACGACTGATTCCTGCGCTCTATAATTTATAAATCGTATGACAGTAGCTGAGTGCACCCCCTAATATATGGTAACCTGAAGTTTCAACTACTTTTCACGATCAGCCTAATTACCCACTTCTTTTAAAGAACATCTTGCCCTACCAAAAATTCATAATAGTCTCCTATTTACGATGATCCGCATGCCTCTTTTGCATAGTTATAGAGCAAAACAGCAGAAAGTGGACAGTCAGGTGACTTGGAAAATAATAGAAACTAGTTAGTGTAAACTATATTAACCTTCATTACTTACCTATTTTATCGAATAGAGCTGAAATTCTAGAACTGTTTACAGACTATTGCTTCTCCATGGAGAATATTCATTAACTTTAAGCACTTATTCGGTCACATAGGTAAGCAACCAGGGTTACTTTAGGCTAATTTCGACTACCTGGTTTAAACTGCTTTGCCAGGTCACCTGACAACGTACAGTTTTACGAGAACACCATGCCCTGACAAAAATCCATAAATAGTCTTCTGTTTATGATAACACATACGTGTCTTTTGCATACATATAGTCCAAAGGAGCAGAAAGTGTGTAGGTGGGTGACATAGAAAGTAGTTAGAACCAGATAGTCAGAAATTTAATAAACCTCGTTTATTACATATTTGAAAATCATTCCATTCCTCCACAAGTCGGATTGACAACTGATGATGCATACTACTGTTGCTGTATACGTTTAACTGCTGCTGAATAGCCCTTGTGCAACATGCGGTTGTGTATTGTAAACCTTAATAATTGAAGATGTCACTTCCAAAGATCTGGACGTCAGGATGGTGACCACCTAGTGCACCGAAACAGTGGTCGTACACCTGAGTGCAATAGGCCACATCAATACAGAGAATCAGTGCACCAGGTTTCTTCACAGACAGAATACTGAGACACTTGATACCCCGTTTCTGTAGAACATGGGATTATGTGTAGCACTCATCACCTTTGCACAGCTGTTTGGAAACGCTCCACAACACTGAAAACTCTTCTGGTTTCCATATGTTGCGATGTCTTCCATATTTTTTTCAATACGAAATCCTGCTCCATCTTTTATTTCATCCATCCTGTGTGTTGTGGTCGCAGCTTACCTTACACCTTGGGATGTCCTGATTTCTGTGGGACACAATGGATCGAAATATGTTAATGTCGGTTTACTACCAGACACAGACGTCAAAGGTAAAACAGTAAAGCAAAATGTATGTCGGTGTATAAACCAGTAGCCATACACTGCTTTGATATGTTACTGCAACAGACAAGGTATCGAATTCCTTACGAAACAAAACTAACACTCTATTGAGACTGATAGTCTGTGGAATATGGTCGTCCTCCAGCACAGGTGACAAAAATTTACGCAGGTCCCTGGAAGCAACTTTGATCACTGTCTCCCTGCTTCAATGAAATGAGACTTGTATATTTAATAGGATCACCGAATATACTCGATGTCAACATCTAGACGTTAATTGTTTTCGACGTATCAGAAAAGAGAGGTCATATTAATTCTTATCGACTTCTTTGCCAGGTATAGTTGGTGATCACTTATAGTCTGTAGTTGTGCTCCACTGGATGCAATAAAAATAACGTCAGGAGAGACAGAGATAGACACTCTCAGCAAAGACTCTGACACCATTTCAGTGTCGTATTTGTAGCGTAGTAATCATAGGAAAATGATAAAATAGACTGGGATATGTGCAGAGGGATATTTATAGACAGTTATTCGATATCAATAAATTCTGCTTCTGAATTTCTTTCTGCAGTCACATATACAATGCATGGTACTGATTTTCCTCCTCTACATTGGTGTGCTATTTTTCTCATTGTGATAGCTTTCTAATTGGTCAGTGACAGGTGGAGGATTAAAAAATCTCTTTAACTAATGTAACAGTGCTTCCGGAACATGATGGGACTTCGAGAGAATTGGCAGGATTCTGTGACTTGGCGCAGGACATTCCATACTGGTCGAAATAAGATGGATTCGTGCTATATATCTGAGATTGGAGGATTCGTGAGTATACGGCAGATAAACTATACTCTGATGAAAGAAGTGTTGAGAGGTGAGCTCTACACTGCTTCTTCTAAGTATTGTGGAGAGACATTACAACCTCACAAATACATCTCACAGAACGACTGCACTGAGAAGATTAGAAGCTAATACAGAGGTTTATACCAAGAGACAAACAGCAGCATAAGTTCCTTCTCTCTCTGTCTCCTCTCTCTCTCTCTCAATAAGAGAATACGTTCTTCTATGATTTTTGTATGCCTATGAATAGATGGACAAACTACTTAATTGGCAGACAAAACTCACATCTATGTCTGCCTGAATGCCTCACAAGACATCATGCAGTGGGTATTCACAAACAGAGTGAGGGAGAAATGGCCTCTCTATATGCATCTGTATGAGCACGGATTTCTCATGCATTATCCTCCAGGTACTTACGCAAAATGTTCACTGATCAGTAGAATTCTTCTGCCGTTAGCTTCAAATAACAATTGTCTACAGCGTTCCTCGAAAAGATAATCACATTCCTGCCGTGGAGTACCATTTCAGTTCTCAAAGCATTATCTTACTAATTTGTACAGAGCGATGTTCACTGATCAGTAGAATTCTTCTGCCGATAGCTTCAAATAACAATTGTCTACAGCGTTCCTCGAAAAGATAATCACATTCCTGCCGTGGAGTACCATTTCAGTTCTCAAAGCATTATCTTACTAATTTGTACACAGCGACGGCTGCATTCTGAGGGAATAGCATTGGATATTTTCAGATTTCTGAGGGCAGTGCTACCCATGTATGCACTAGTGTGGGTAACAGGATAATACGAAAAGGTTTTTTTTGTGATATGTTACAATACAGCATCACCGGTCTATTGCGGTCTAACTGTGTTGGTGAAGCAGTAAATTTATCCACAAGGCAGTGACTGCGTCACTGCAATTCACCTTGGAGGTGTGGCGGTGGGACTTGTAGTCCCGTACCACCCTCTGACGGTGACAGTACTACATGAGTCAGGCGGAAAAATTTTGCCTAACGTGGGCAGGTATGATTGGAAAGTACTGGACGTAGAATGGGGGCTAGTCCCGCCAAAGAATGCGTCCGTGGTGGGCGTGCCAGACCTATCGTTAGCCATGGTCGGAATCCGATTCTTCTAGGATCGTTAGGGGAATCGGATGTCGATGCCAGCGACGTGGAAGTGTGGTCCTAATGTGGCGTAACCCATGGACAGTGTCCCGCAAGGCATCCACTTTCTCATAGAGCCGCCGCGCGTTGTTGCATATGGTCGTCTTTAGGGGGACGATATCCGCTTCGTCGTGGAGAGTGACAATTCTCGTGAGTGGCGGGGCGTGCAGGCTCCACCTGAGCACCTTGTTCTGCAGGCGCTGCAATGTCCGCATCCTGGTGACACTAATCGTGGCCCATGCAGCAGATCCATACGTGAGGGCAAGCTGGATAACTGTTCGGTAAATGCGGAGCTTGGTATGCAGGTTAAGTTCCCCACTGCGGAAGAGCGGGTACAAAGCCCTGGTTAGCTTTTGCCCCTTGTTGGTGACATACACCGCATGACAGAGGAAGAGCAACTTGTGGTCCATCTGGACCCCGAGATAGATGGTTGTCGGGGACCAGGGCACCTGCACACCTGCAATCGAGATATTGCGGCGGAGGACTGGGCGCCGTTTCGTGAAGTAAACTGCCGTAGTTTTGGCGGCATTGAGAGCTATTTTGTTTGTCCGGCACCTGGTGATAGTGGCGTCCACCTGTCGCTGGAGGCTGGCGACGACGGCGTCAGTAATGTGACCAGTGGTGTATAGTGCTGTGTCGTCAGCGTATTGTGCAAGGTGGCACTCGGGGGTGGGCGGCATATCATTGCCATAGATATTAAAAAGGATGGGAGATAGGACCGATCCTTGCGGAGTGCCTGCCAACAATTGGCGAATGCCAGAACGCATTCCTCGTTGAGCCACTAGGAAAGTCCCACCACAGAGGAAGTCATCCACGATCTTGACATAAATATCTGGTATAGCGGTCTGTGTCAGCATCTTGTGTACGAGGTTGTCTTGCCAGATCTTGTCGTAGGCGTTTTGCAAGTCCAGAAAAACGGCAGCTGTCGACTTGGCAGTGTTGATGCCTTTGCTGATGTGTTCAGTGATCCGTAGGACTTGAAGTTCAGCAGAGAGGTGCGAAGTGAATCCAGACTGCTCAGGACGGATCGTCCCAGCTGCCGCAAGAGGTTGGGAAAGTCGGTGAAGGATCACAGATTCAATGACCTTCGCCATAGTGTTTAGGAGGCTGATGGGCCTGTTGTTGGTGGGGACTGTAGGGTCCTTGAACCTCTTGGGGATCGCAATCAGCTTGGCTTGTTTCCACTGAGGGGGGAAAGGCCAGATGTGAGACAACAGTTTATAATGATGGTGAACAAGATGAGTGGTGCGCGGGGAAGGTGGCACAGATGTTCATTAAAAATTCCGTCCAATCCAGGGGTCGACCGGCCACGTTTCCGTCGAAGGATGTGTAGAATTTCTGCCATGGACGTAAGAAGGGGAGCAGACTGGGGTGGGCGGTTGCGGAAAGCAGTAACAGCTGTCAGGACTTCATGTTCTTCCTGCAGTTCGTTCGGAGAAAGGTCCTGGACCAGAGGGCGGTTTTGGGCCTCGAACGCATCTGCCAGCGTTTCCACAATTTGCAGGGTATCATATGACAAGCCCGCTGCTGTGCGAATAGGATGGGCAGTCACTGGCGTAGAACGCCGCAGGGTGCGAATGACAGCCCAGTCAGATTTTTGGTTTAGTAGGAAAGTGGACATCCTGTCCTCCCACTGTTCAGACCTCCATTCGGCGAGCCTGTGGCTGAATTCCCGTTGGAGGCGTCTCATTTGGCGTTTGTCCTGAGGGTCCCAAAACTGCTTCCACCTCCGGCGGTATCGGTTCTTTTGCACCTTCACCTCTCGTAGCAGAGGTGGCAAGTCATCCAGGGGTGTTAAATTTCGAGGTGCAGTGGAGGTGGAGAGTTTCACTGCTTTCTGTATTTTGGCGGTAAGGTAATCCACAGCACGGACTATATTGGCCGGTGTTGTCAAATCAAGGTCGTGTCGAGTGGTGTTATTAAGTACCCTGGCAAACTTGTCCCAATTGGTGAGGGTCGCAGTGGAACGAACATCAAATGAAAGCGCAGCATTGGTGAGGTGCAAGAGTACTGGCTCATGGTCAGAGGCCAGTTCATGGAGAACTTCCAGTGAAAACTGAGCGGTGATGTGTTTGAAGATGGCCACACCGAGAAGATCAGGCTGGCAGTTAGTACGGACAGGGATATGGGTAGGTTCGTGGGGGCCATAGATTGATAGTGGTAAAGTATCCTCCAGGTAAAGGAGAAGCTGGCCTTTGGGGTTAGACACGCGAGAATGCCAAGCTGGGTGCTTGGCATTGAGATCTGCCCCAATGATGAGCCTGTCGAAGGATGACAATGTGCGGAGGTCTGCTTCCAGCAGTGGCTTGTATGGGCTCAAATGCGCTGCTGCAAAAGTAATGGCACCAAGGCATGTGGATATGGTAACTGCTGTGGCCTCTGTGTGTTCCATTGGCTGGAGAGTCTCTTGGGTATGGACAAGAGCTTTTTTGAGGAATACAGCTGTGCCTCCACCACGGCGGTCGAGGCAGTCAGAGCGGTAACTCACCATGTTGCGAAGGTGGCAATCGTCTGCCGGTTTGAGGTGTGTTTCTGTGACCAGTAAAACATCCACACGATAGTCATGGAGGAAGGTGTTCAATTCCGTCTTCATACGTTTTATGCCATTGGCATTAAAAATACAAGTGACAAGATCCTGAGGGGGCTGGTGGTGGTGTGGAGGTCGATTCACCATTACAACAATATTTGACTAAGCCCTTCCGCTAGGGCGATGACCTTGGAGAGCCCGTCCTCCGACTGACGGATTTTTTGTGCAGTGTCACGAATAACAGCCCGGATGTGGGGTTTCATGAAAAAGGAGATGACCTGGAGGATTTCGCGCATGTCCGCCCGAAAGGACGCATCAGTCTCCACCACTGGGGGAGGGTCCTGGGTGATCTGCTTGCCCCTACGGCGCGCAGGTGCAGGTGTAGTAGTAGGCAGAGTGGGGGTAGGGGCAGAGGGCTGAGATAGAGCCACGATGGAGGGAGCTGCAGCTGGCTCCTGTAGTTGGTGAGCAGTGAGAGCCGTCACGGAAGACAGACAATGAGAAGGAGACTGGGCTGCAGCAGCAAAGGATGTCGTGGGAGTCTGGGCAGGAAGGGGCACAGGAGCCACCGAACCATCTGGTGCCTGACTGGCTGGTACCAGAGTTGCTGCTGAGGGCAGTGCACCAGGCTGACCCAGCAAAACAGAATAGTTGGTCATGTCCCGTAGCGGTGGGGGAGGTCGATTTGTTCTTGGTTTCATTTTGGGCGGACGAGAAGACTTCAGTGCCCTCTGGTAAACAGGGCACCCCTCCAGGATACCATGTGGTGGGGATCATGCGTCGTTCCCAAACATCTGGCACAGGTAGGTTTCTCCAAAGCAGGGAGTGTGCAGTTCTCCACTAAATGTGGGCCAGCACACTTAACACACCGCAACGGCAGGGAGCAGTAATTCCCAGTATGTCGTAAACGTTGGCATTTGCGACAGATGGCTGGCCCGTTGCGGCCCTCGTACGATTCAATCCGGACTTTCGTGTACAGAAGATACCAGATTTGGTAAATCCGCTCTATGTCCTCCCTCCAGGAAAGGGAGACGACGTGGGTAGGGCAGGGGATCAACGCCCTGGTCTCAGGATTCCTCTTTCTATACTGGTGGACCAAAGGATCTTCGAAATCGAGTCGAAGCAGTTCCTCCTTGATCTCCTCTGCCGTAACCTCTGGTGGCAAGTCCTTGATGACGATTTTGGTGCGGCGATTACCCGACGTCTGGTGGGTAAAGTAAGGCATCGCATTTGATTTTACGAAATCGAGAATGGTAAGATAGTCGTCCCTACTGTCAAACAGGTATTTCACATGATCTTTTTGGTAAACAGCTCTAAATTGGCCGACAATGTGCCGCTGGAGCTCAGTGTTCAGTTTCTTATAATTAGTGACATTATATACCACAATGTGGGGGATCTTCTCTTTCTTCAGAGTGTTTGACAGGATCTCTTGAGAAGGAGGGTCGGGAGCATGAGCCATTTCCTCATCCACAGGACCATCCGGTGCGGCGTCCCCCGGCAGGGGGGTATCGGAGCATGATCCGCTGCCACCATAGCACGCGCGGGCGGGGGGGCGTCTGGAGCGACGGCCAGAGGACTTTCCTACTGGGTCAGGGTGTCCACAAGACTCGCCACGGTGGCGGGACGGCGTAGACAGAGGTGCAAGTACAGCCGGGTGGTGGTCAGACAGAGCCGATGTGTTCGCCGCCTCACTATGAGAAAGATCAATTACTAGGCGGTCAGGTGTATCGTCGGACGACGACGACGCGGATGAACGGACCCTGACACGCGACGGTGGACAGTCTTCATGATGATCGGTTTCAGTGCCGGTGGTGTCCACCGGCGATTTGTGGCGGTTGGCGCGATCCTTCGCCCGTTGCGAGGTGGGCGGAGCATTGTGCGCGACGGGAGGCTGGGACGAGCGGCGTTTCCGGCGCGGTTCTCCCCGAAGGGCGGCGGTGCAAGTGTCGGAGGATCACGAACGCTGCTCCGCGAGCTTATCCATAGTGGACACGGGTCCACCTGACATGGCCAGGGGCCCGGCACGAGAGAACTACGCAAACCAAAAGCTTCGCAGCTATCCTGGGGTAATAACTACTAAGACACCAACGCCGAAATAGCAGGTATACCAACGCTGTTAGGCGGTGCAAAAACTATAACGATATGACACGGTAACGCACTCGTATTAGATAACACTTTTAGGGATCCAACCTCAAGCACGACGAGAAGGTCACAGAAGTGTCTGTATATGTTACCTGGCTATGTAATCCTACTGCAGGAGAAAAATTACTCACAATGCAAAGAGACCCTCACGATCACTTTAATTGTGAGTCAATCACTCTGACAGCAATGATGTGCCACCAGGTGGGTATAAGCAAGGGGGAGTACCATTCATATGAATTGTGAGGTGGAGTGGTAATTAGGTGTTTTTCGATCGTGACGAGATCTTTCAGCGAAGTTTCAGTCCTCCACCTACGAAGAGAGAGATGACCCTCATAAGAAAATCACCTATATTACCGAATTTATGAAATCGTACAAAGTATTAACCTGATATGTACAACTCCTTTGTGCTGCTACCCTAAGAGGCTTTGTAGGTGACGAGGGATTCGTCTGCTTAATAGAGAGAGCAGAATGATGATGCATCATGTGATACACGTAGAACACATCCTTACCACTCTGTAATGAGCAACAAGTGACTGTAATATTCTCGTCATGTGATGCAAGATGTAACAGATATTAAACTTTTAAGACTAGATCTTTTTTTATGTTTCACCTGATGAGAGAATTTTTGGCGGAAATATAGCGTATGCCACGTGGTTGTACAGGATTTACAGAACAAATAAAAATACTTCCGTAATGTGCAAATGTGTGTGTATTCTGATTTCTTCTGCCTTCGAAAATAAATTGTATAAATGACAAGAATCTCCATTTCATGTAAGAAATTCGAAGTGTATGGATAACAGCATCCTCATTTGGAGTTGGATAAAGTGGATGTTTTAAATTGGGGAGTGTATGCCAAGGATGGAATTCCAGTTAGTACTATATGTCCAAGCTGGAACAGCTTGTCTCACAGTGTGATATAGACAGCAGCAGGAATGGTCACGAGGTTTTTTGCCAACTGGAAGCCACAGCTTAGCCTCATGTGACTGGTCAGCCAACCGGTTGCAAATAACTGTTTGACACATCGGCCTGCGTTTCGACAAATATTAAGGCTGTTTTCATCGGAATGAAATTTTGATAAACCCTATAAAGTTATACATAAAAATATAGTACGTTTCATCAGCTTCTGAACTGTCTTGAACGAAGTCATAAATTGGAAGTCTCGGATATTAATGAGAATTTGGAAGAAGATTCACCACCAACTATAGAAGAAATTCAAGAAGTAGTTAAGACCCTCGTAAGCAACAAAGTTATTGGAGAAGAATGCGTTACGGCTGAACTTCTGAAGTAGTCCTTGACAAATATGACAAGGGAGCTAAATATACTCTTTGAAAATATATGGAAAACAAAAAAAAATCCTAGAGGAATGGAAAGTTTCTTGATACACCCACTCCACAAAACAGGTAATAAACAGGATGTAAACAACCGCAGAGCAATCTCTTTACTGCCAGTAGTACATAAAGTATTTTCCTAGATTTTATTAATCAGAACAGAAACAACAGTACTCGTTTAGATGAATAGCGGGTGGGTTTAGGGAAGGAAGGTGCTGCTCAGAACAAATATTTAATCTCAAGTCAGTAATTCACCACAGATTACGTAATTCAAAGGAGATTGTAGTTATGTTTGTGGATTTCAAAAAGGATTTTAATTCTGTTGACAGAGAAATTATCGATAAAATGCTTCGAGAATTCGGCGTAGAGTCTAAACTGGCAAACCCAATCCGTGAAACACTTGTAAATTCAGTTTGTAAAGTAAAATTTATGGGACAAATTTCACAGCCTTCAAAATAAAAACAGGTGTACAACAAGGCCGTGGCCTATTCCCTATTGTTTTTAACAGTGTATTACAGAAAATAGTAAGAATTTGGAACGAAACAGTTATTGAACTCAACATCTCACCTATAAGGTGAGGAAGAGAAGCAAAAAGATCGATATCAACTCTCTTGCATTTGCAGATGATTTTGCTATACTTTCCGAAAATGTGGCATCTACTATAATACAAATAAATCTTCTTGAACTAATAGCCAGTAAAACAGACTTAATTTCTGCAGGAATAGCGAAATTTGTATTAAACATTAAAGATGCTCCAAAATTTCTGAAAGCAGATATAGGCCAAATTGAGAGGGCACGAAAGTTAACACATCTAGGGGGACTAATCCAAGAAAATGGTTTGGAAGAACCTCGTGAGGCAACAGGTGGGTTGTGGCGCCCTGAAAATATTGTAAGTTTGGAGTTGGCATGGCGTCATGGGTCGCTCGGCAAGCCAGGGCGAGTCAGCAACCTCGTGGTGCCGAACGTTTGCCAGAGTAAGAGGGGTAGCCACTGCGCATGGTCCAGGACCACCGCGTGGCTGGGAATTCCATGATGACGCTGTGACGAGGACTGTGCTTTGTGTTGATGATGGAGATTTCTATACCGGGAGTGCTAAAGATGGCAGACATTGTGAAATCATGTAACCTCCCCACACAAAAAATATATATGAATGAAAATTTACCATAAACCAAACGTAAATTCCGCACAAAATTAATAATTAAATGAATTTTTCTAATATTGTAACCTCTGAACAAAACTAGCTCCCATTTACAGTCTGTGTGCAGAAATGCATTCACATTTAATGAAACCTCAAAATTCAATTCGTAAACCCGGAAATAATAATTAAAAAAATTAGTAAGCTGGTAAATTTTATAAGGACAGCAACGCTGGCCTTCGGCCCTGTTTTCTGAATAAAAAGCAAAAAATTCTTACCTCAATAAAAACTGCAAATATATCTGCTCTTAAGTAGAAATTTTTCAACACAGCTTCGTGCAATGCTGGCGTATATTTTTTTTTTTTATTCTTGGAAGGAATGATCATGCATTGGAAATATTCTTTAAATTGAAATGAATGCCTTTCTTTAAAAAGTTACTTTATATTATAAAAATTATTATTGGGGCATTTTTGAAAGAAATTAAATGACAATTATTATACATTACTAGATATGCGCAAGGCTGCTTCTTTACCTTCTACAACATTACTCATCTTCCGGAGTTCTGACCAGAGTCCCGAGCAGAGCAGACAGCCGACACGCGCCGACTACCTCCGACTAGCGCCGACTACCTCCGACTAGCGCAGACTCCTACCGACTACTGTCGACACGCGCATACAAGCGCAGACTAGCGACAAGGAACAACTAACTACATACAGCTCTCTGGTCAGAGACTCTCCTAAGTCTCGCCTATTGCAGGCAGCGCATATAGCGCGTACCTCACCTCTTACAACCATAATGGCAGACATTTCACAGTTCATGTAGAAATTAATAATAGCCCGAGGAATCATGATACCTTAAAAAGAAACATGTACATTATCAGTATTTCGGCTACGATTCTGGTGGTGTTATCAGATGTTCAATATCAATAATTACTATTAAAAACAGTCTTGACCACAATTTATTTAATAAGGTGACCGGTTTCGACCACTACTGTGGTCATCTTCAGACCATTGAGTAGGAACCTCTTTGTTGGAGAATTCTCCAACAAAGAGGTTCCTACTCAATGGTCTGAAGATGACCACAGTAGTGGTCGAAACCGGTCACCTTATTAAATAAATTGTGGTCAAGACTGTTTTTAATAGTAATTATTTATAAGACATTGATCACTGCTGTTCCCACAATGCATTCAAAAGTAATTCAATATCAATATTAGTTTAAAGTTTAGTATCTGACTTAAATTGTACAAGTAACACCCAGCAACGAATTTCCAAAATCTAAACGGTTCATTCGATTTTGTCGATCGATGTATCTTTAGAAAGCTATTAGCGTAAACATAAATTGGTATAAATTACAGGTATGTAACTTGAGGCCAAAGTGGCCGATTACTATTGATCGTGTCAGGCCATAAGTTTCAACTAATTTAAATGTAAGTCAGATATTTTGTACGTGTTCCAATATGTCTGTGTGTGTTGTCTTGGAGAAATGGCAGCAGCGCTCTAGCCAATCATAGCGCTCGTTAAGGGGGAGACTGGATGGAGGTAGGGGAGGAGTTCTGGATAGGACAGGGTGGGGCTAGACGGGAAGGCGCGACGGCCAGTCGCAGGAAATACTGGGCGAGTGTTGAGCAGTTCGTGCATGGTCGCGGGAGATAAAAATATTTCGTAGTGTCAACCTGTGCACTTGTGCTACTTCCGTGGCTTCTGCAATGAAGACGTAGTATGCGTTTAGAAGTGAATATCTCACGAGCTATGTTGTTGTTCATAACTAATTACGTGAAGTAGGAATCTATTGTTTCACTGTTATTCAACTTATACAGTATTTTATTTAATTGATGGACCATCGACACCAGTAAGTGTTTTGTAGTAATAAACAGCGTTCTTAAAGGTACGTCTGCTATCGTACTCATCATTTAAAGTCGTTAAAAATAGTACTTGCAGATTTTATTTAATTGAAATCTTTCATTTACAACTTTCTTATGTACACTCAAAATTTGCAATTGCCGAGTGATAGGAACCCTCGACCATTCGATTCATGTGTATATTCATAATGTATACAGTAGACACAAGACTATTTGGCTTGTAATGCGGCAACTACATATACCAGCCCCTAGACAACGAAACCAGCCAAAAGTTTTAATATTTCAACTCAGTCTGAGAGTATGTAGTTGAGAGCAACATTTCATTTTATTTGAAAGCCCACAGCTTGCAATAGAGGAAAGGTCGCATTAAATTGGGAGAACATATGATATAACGAAAGACGTCTACATTAAAAAGTACCTATCCAAAAAATTCAAAAATAAGGCAATACAGCACATAGCGAAGCTAGAATGCCGATCTGCAAGCGAATGCCTGGCATTAATCTATAATTTTGATAAATTTGAAACCCTAGAAAGGCGAATTATAAGGAAAATATTAGGTCAACGAAATATAGCAGAAGGTTGGAAATTACGAAGTAATACTGAAACATACCAAAATATAGAAAATATTTCAAACGTTTTGAGAAAAAGAAAACTCATGGTTTTTGGAAATCTATATCGAATGGAAGACAGTAGGTTAACTAATAAGATTTTTGAATATTTGTGGAGCAAGTAGCCCACAATAAGCTGGTTCAATGAAGTAGAAAAGGATTTAGAAAGAAACAATATAAAAACAGAAGATGTAAACAACAGAGAAGCCTTTCGCGAAAAATTACTCAAAGTTTCTAAGACAGGAGGATTCTAAGACAAGGTACCAAAAAAGGCTGGTTCAAAATGGTATGAAGACATAAAGAACAAACGTAGTGGATGAAGGCATACTAGAAAAAGGAAAATAACAACGATCGAAAAATTGAAATTGGAATGTGCTCCTTAGATGACCTACTCGCAATAAATAAAAGGACATAATAGTAGAAATAAATTTTATGAACAGCTGTGCAGTCCAGAAATATTAGCATGAAGATAACTTTAGCAGCACATACTTATGAGATCCTAAGAAACTTATATTTCGGAAACAGGGACAGGAAACTATAGTAAAAATAGAGGAATCAAAATTCGACTGAAAAACCCGAGGATGAGGCCATCGTTCTTCGAAATATACTTGAAAATTTCCAGTTGTTCGAGTACATCTAGCCTATGACCTTTATTTCCATCATGTAAAACTGAAATTTCTTCAACCAAATATGGTGTGTGTGAGGAAATCACCAGATAATCAGCAAAAGTGGAAAAGTGTACATTAGTGGCTCTTTTTTCCAACAAACGTTCCTTGTACCTGACACTAAAGACCATCCAGTTTGTTCTATATAATAAACGGGACACGTATCACAATGATTTTATACACTCCAGAATTGTCTATAGGAGCCACTGAGCACTTGAGATCATAAATGAGATTTTATTTAGCAGGTTATTTTCCGTGGAGAAGGCAACTTTCAATCCACGACGAATATTTGCCAACTAGGGCATAAAAATTGACTAGATAAAACGTTTTTGTACTCGTTACTCTCAAGAACAGCACTGCTGCCTACAGTGGTCACTTTAGCGTCAGTTTTAACTTTGAAAATCTGCATTAGTTTTTATTATATGGCGCTCTTCATTAAGATTGTCTAATATTCTCTAGTAAATATATTGTTTCTCTTGCATACAATTTTAAACAAAAATTGTGTACGCTGAGTGTGCTGTTCTGTTTTTATCTTCAAAGTCAGTTTTAGGGCTCACTGGTTTACCTTTAGAATATGACTAAGTAGCCTGAATCGTTCGAAACTTCGTAAAGCTGCCCATTCGCCGATGGAAAGTATGAAAAATATTGTCACTGACGCTACAGTCCTCTCAGATTCAGCAGCTGGATAGGTCTGTCTCATAGCGTGCATACCAATGATGCCAACCGATTTACGCTTTCAGTTTCATCGAACGTTTCGTTTGCTCTAACAATAAATACAAGGAAATTGATTTATGATCAGAGTATTTTTTTTCCATGGCCAGTTGCAAGTATTCTTTCTCTAACACTTACCAAACAGTGCCCCATGAACGAGGATTGTACTCTATTCCACTAGGACATGGGCTTCATGAAAAGAGCTTTTTTTTACCCAACAATATACATATGATGGTACAAATGTGCTGTGGAAATTTGGTGTTCTGTTTTCTTCATCATATACGGTTTTATCTACGGCAGCAGAAACGATTCAAAAATATTTCCCATGGTCAATTGTGCGTTGCCCATTCATCAGCTCGTAGTTCGGTAAACCAATTCATGTTTTTACTGCTGAGTAGCCAAAAACTAAAACTATTGTGTATACTGAAGTTTTGTAATTCTGAACAAAAAGTTTGAAAATACTTAAAAATAATTAAAACATAAACAAAAGCAGAAAAGGCTTTTCCACTGAATTTCAATATGATTCATTATAATTTATAATTCCATACGTGAAAGGTGGGCAAGTCGCAATGAGCAACCACATTTGTGTCCTGACACAATACCCATGGAAGACCCAGAACGGGACATACATCCAAATCCAACGCACATTCAGAAATTGTGAAACGTTTGTCGGCTTCGTAATTTATGTAGAAATGTCTCATCGGAAGAGAGTTTTGGTACTGATTTCAAAACTTATCTTTGACATTTTGAGCCTCTAATACTACTAACGTCATGGAAAATTTCGTATTACGAGATTTATTTCGTAGTCCTAATTCAGTTATACGTTTTGATTACAATTGTTCACGACAAACCCAATGTTTTTCCTCCATCAATTGTCAAATAAAAGTTCACTATCAAAACAGTCTTTTGATTCTGTTTGAATATTGTGCAACAGCTTCCTTTTCTTAATGCGATGCAGTTTTAGAATTAGGAAAATGATCCTATTATTTTCTTTAGGCGCTATCGATCCTCCATTCACACTATCAAAATATGGGAGATGTATGAAAGATAATTCAACATTCGAAATAAGAATTTTTATAGATATCTTAAAATACAATTTTGAAATGATTATATGGTGATAATGGAATCAACAAACAACTAGCTGTATTTTGCTGTTGTCATAAATGTGTGTTATAATTGATACAAATATTGGTTTGGGTCAAATAGTTTACTAATGGGTGTTGCAATCGACTATGCTTCATACTCGGTGAGTTATTATCAAATTATATCACAACCGAGACCCAGTAACACAACAAATCCGTCGTGAAACATGCAGATCAGATTAACAATTCTGCGTTAGTAAAACGTTGTAGAAGTGTCACTACTCTGAAGCAACTCACTGCTTGCTAAGCTACTGTAAGCGTTCCTCTTGATATTATTTCTCCAATAGGCCAGTAATATTTATTACTTAAGTAGCGTATTGTGAAATTAAACATAAACCTTTCATTTGTTAATAATTAATGATCGATCAGAAAATGGATTCTTTCTTCAACATACAGTTGAAACTACTCTTCGATTTAGAAATGTCCCATTGGCCACTCTACGTAAAAAAATAAGTACTTCACACATATTGGAGAGGTGGCACGAATAGTTAGATTGAACATATTATCAAGTCATTTGCAACTTTGTCCCAGTCATGTTCAACACACGTCTAAACGCGTCTATTTCTCAAGAACTTTGCTGATCAGCAGCAGCTGAATGAAATATTAAGCGCAGTATGCTTGCAATTCGGTACTAGCGATAATTTTCAAACAACTGGCAGCAGTTAATATTTTTAATCTGACAGCTCTTGCTACACGATCATTGATACATTATGCTACCAAACTAAATAATAAACTTATAAATTATAAAAAAAGTAACATGGATTTTGTAGGTGCAGAATCTTCAAACATATGGGATTCTCACACGTCCAGCACTTAAAACAAATATCATCTGGAATTCAGCCGGCCAGAGTAGCCGTGCGGTTCTAGGCGCTACAGTCTGGATCCGAGTGACCGCTACGGTCGCAGGTTCGAATCCTGCCTCGGGCATGGATGTGTGTGATGTTCTTGGGTTAGTTAGGTTTAATTAGTTCTAAGCTCTAGGCAACTGATGACCTCAGAAGTTAAGTCGCATAGTGCTCAGAGCCAGCCATCTGGAAGACAACGGATACCAAAAGTATCATAGACAATCGAAGAAATAAAGCCCCAGCAGATAAGAAAAGAACAATAGCCAAAGACCACAAGGCGACGGAATATCCCTAGCAGTATTACTAACGTTAACTATCAATGGAGAGGTGTTAATGACCAAACGAAAAAACTGTTTTAATTGTTGTTAACTTTTATGAAAAACATATTTCTGTTAGGGATTCTGATGGGTATGTAGAGTCCAAGTCTAGAGCCTGAAATTATTCCTTAATGCTATATTCTAGGTGTATTTTGGTTAAATAAACTCTCATGGTTTATTCAAGAGAAAGAGGTTCACAAAATGAGCAGGCAGTAACGGAATGGTCCACTTCTGACCATTATATGAGCAGTATTCGGCTTGTTATCGACTGACAGAATTTGTGGATGTCTTCCTGAGGAATATTGTGGCAAATTCTGTCCAGCTGGGTCATTAGAGCGTCACGTTCCCTAGGTAGGTGTTGTAGGGGGTCTGCCCGTAATCCTCCGAATGTTATCAGTTTTTGAGAGATTCAGCCACCTTTCTGGCCAAGGTATGGTATGGGAAGCACGAAGACAAGCCGTGTGTAGGTGCGCATTATTTCGCAGAAATTTAAGCCCTGGGTGGCTTGCTGCGAAGGCCAACGAAATGGGAGTAAAATATCGTCGATATACTGCTGTGCTGCAAGGGTTCCACGTTTGACTATCAAACAAGTCCTGGTATGAAAGAAATGGTACTTCAGATCATCATTCCTGGTTTTTGGGGCGTCAACCATTAACAATTCTCGACCTTTTATAGCTTCTATTGATTGTGGTATTACGCCACCAGCGTAGTCAGCATTTCGTTAACATTATTAATTTAAACGAACCTGTGGGGTTAATGAAAGAAAACAGACTTCTGTATACGTTATGCGAAAATTAATTACGTCGACAGTTCTATCCAAACTTAACCATTACACGCACAGTAGTTTGGTAGTCAGAAAACCTGACTTAAAAAGCGATCTAATTATTTATTTTATTTCGTTAAAATTCATAAAACTGTTAGGTAATATTTACACAAACGTCAATTTTACAATTTTTAAGTGGTCGACTAAGCTGGTGGGGTGATAACGGCAAAGACAAAAAACCATCGAATGGGGGAAATAATTCATGCAGTCATAATTTCTTGTGCAGTGGTAGGAAGGAGTACCACGAATAACATACTACAAATCCTGATCGGTGGCGGCTGCGTGTCGGTGTGGGGGTGCATCTGGTGGTAACTTTTGTACGTTTTTCTCCGACAGCTCGAAAAATTTCGCCTCTAGGAAAAACATATTGCAATAATATATTTATCTACATTTAATTTCCCACAAAAAGGTCCTATTCCTTAATCCTGTAGGGTTAAACCATGAAGCGCCAAAGAAGCTGGTATAGGCATGTGTATTCAAATACAGAGATATGTTAACAGACAGAATACGGCGCTGCGGTCGGCAACGCCTATGTAAGACAAAAGTGTCTGGCGCAGTTGTTACTGCTACAATGGCAGGTTATCTAGATTTAAATAAGTTTGAACGTGTTGTTAGAGTCGGCGTACGAGCGATGGAACACAGCATCTCCCAGTAGCGATGAAGTGGGGATCTACCCCGCACCACCATTTCACGTGTGTACCATAAATATCAGGACTCCGGTAAAACATCAGTTCTCTGACATCGCTGCTGCCGGAAAACTATCCTGCAAGAACGGGGCCAATGACGTCTGAAGAGAATCGTTCAACTTCACAGAAGTGCAATCCTTCCGCAGATGTCTGCAGATTTCAATGCTGGGCCATCAGTAAGAGTCAGCATACGAACCATTCAACGAAATATCATCGATATGGCCCACTCGTGTACCCTTGGCGACTTCACGACACAAAGCTTTGTACCTTGCCTCTGCCCGTCAGCTCCGACGTTGGGCTGTTGATTGATGACTAGAAACTCGTTGCCTGGTCGTCCGAGTCTCGTTTCAAACAGTATCGAGCAGATGGACGTGTATGGGTGTGGAAACAACCTTATGAATGAATGGACCCTGCATGTCATTAGGAGACTGTTAAAGCTGGTGGAGCTCTGTAATGATATGGGGCACGTGCAGCTCAAGTGACATGAGACCCCTGATATATCTGACTTTGACAGATGACATGTACATAATAATCCTGTCTGATAAAAACATTCATTCATGTCCAGTGTGCATTCCGATGGACTTGGGCAATTCCAGCAGGACAATGCGACACCCCAAACGTCCAGAATTGCTACAGAGTGACTCCTGGAACAATGTTCTTAGTTCAAGCACTTCCGCTGACCACCAAACTCCCCAAACATGAACATTATTGACCGAATCTGGGATGCCTTGGAACGTGCTGTTCCGAAAAGATCTCCACCCCCTCGTGTTCTTACGGATTTATGGACGGTCCTGGAGGATTCAGTGTCAGTTCCCTCTAGCACTACTTCACACATTAGTTGAGTCCATGCCATATCGCGCTATGTCACTTCTGCGGGTTCGTTAGGCCGGTAAACCAGTTTCTTTGACCCTTCGGTGTAGTTTGCATGTAGCTACGAAAATGTCGCGCATGGGTTTTCAAGGTCAGATATGACAGTGCAGCTTGCATACATTTACATCAATAGGGGCAGCTAATTAACCCTTTGTGAGGCACAGTGTATGTGTGTGTGGCCATGATCTCTCACACCCATGGATCGACTCTAACCAAATATGGCTTAAAAATAGCAGGTATTGTGAATATTAGCGCCATGAAGTTTATAATCTCCTCTTTCTAGTGGGAGTGGAGACATGGACAACAACATGTTTTTCCAGTCTCTGACATATAGACTGTTCTGGACGACTTGCATATTGGTAGGAACAGTATTAGTCTGCCAAATCAACTTGTTTTGTAGGGCAGCCTACATGTGAGAGGGAAAGAATGGTTTTCCAGGTAGTAACATGTAGGCGGTCATGCATCACCAGCATGTTGTGCTGTTGAGATATCAGCCTGCTTTATCAATCCACTTTGCATGGCAACCTATGCATCAGAGTCAAATAAATGACACATGAGATACAATTGTCATTGAATAAGTGTAGGAGATGTGGTCCAGATGCACACAGAGAACAAGCTGTACAAATGGTTATTGACTGTTGATTCATTTTAGGGCAATCTTTTCACAGCTTAAAGACGGATTGTTAATGTATTTGAGTTATACGCCTTATCTGTTAGGTGAGGCTGGGTCTAATTTCAATAAGATGAAATGCTAGGTATCAGTCAGCAACCAAGTCAGTAAGTAAAAGTGAAAAGATGCAAGTTTCAGAACGTTGAGAGACAGGTGCACATGCTGGGACAGATTTTTAACAGATGTGATGGTAGATGTTGATGCACATGTAGATGTAGAAACTTTAGGCTGTTAGTTGTGTGTCACATATCCAAACTACTCTACGTAATGGTTCATTTGCTGAAGGGAGATCATGTATCTCCGCAGGTCCAAAAAAATGGTTCAAATGGCTCTGAGCACTATGGGCCTCAACTGCTGTGGTCATAAGTCCCCTAGAACATAGAACTACTTAAACCTAACTAACCTAAGGACATCACACACATCCATGCCCGAGGCAGGATTCGAACCTGCGACCGTAGCGGTCGTGCGGTTCCAGACTGTAGCGCCTTTAACCGCTCGGCCACTCCGGCCGGCGCGCAGGTTCCAGCTTTAAATTTGGAGAGTAATTTCGTTCCGTAATTTTTTTCAACATATCCCATGTTCTCTCTGAGCCTGTTGACCTTGTGGTTGAGAAATGAATTCTAACTGAGCCAGCAGTGTCATGCCGGCAAGAAATAGCACGTCTTTTGCCTCCACCGAGAGAAGACAGGCAAGAATAGGTATCACGATAACCAAGTAAGATTTTCCGCTTATAGTTTAGGTAAAACAATCTGAGAGGCAAATCACAACTTTGGTTCACAAAATGAGTCGCTATTCCACTGAAGGCCTCTTTCTACTGAACTGTCAGAAGGGTAAATCACTTACTGTAAAAACAATATTCCAACAGCCGTTATGTCGTGGTATTTTATTTAGACTACCAGTTTCGACTTCTCCACAGAGCCATCTTCTGGCCCCATACCGTAAAAAATTATACACAGATCAGTCAAATACACAGGAAAGTACCTACTACAGTATTCTATACACGAAACAAAAATTCATATTATATAACTGATCTGATGATGAATGATGCGAATGCCTATGTTACTGAACTATTCAAATTAAGAAGTACTGGCTTTGCGCCTCGGGATGGATGGTGGATGGCTATTATTCCTTGTTTCATATAATTTTATGTTATTTATCTTATGCTTTTCTTAATTTCTTTCCTTTTATAAAATAAATCTTTGTCGCTTATATCCTCACATATTTTTGGACAATAGCCACATAGCACTAATAATGGTTCAAATGGCTCTGAGCACTATGGGATTTAACATCTGACGTCATCAGTCCCCTAGAACTTAGAACTACTTGAACCTAACTAACCTAATGATATCACACACATCCATGCCCGAGGCAGGATTCGAACTTGCGACCTTAGCAGTCGCGCGGTTCCGGACTGAAGCGCCTAGAACCTCTCGTCCACATGGGCCGGCATAGCACTAATATTAGCGTTGCAGTAACACTACTGTTTTTATGAACTATTGTGACAGGGCACTTGTATCTCATACTGTGTGTGCAAACTTTGTTATATATCCTCTATTGTACCCTGAATGTATTTCTTGATTACTGGTATCCTCTTACCTAGATCAATTAATATGTATATTTGGTTTCGTTTATACAGGTCTGTGTATAACGTCTTATTATGACTTTGTCTGGTATTTTGTAATTTTTACTGTGCAGGGCCAGAAGATGAAACTGTTGATTAGTCCATAGTGGCAACCTACGAAAATACTGAATACTTGACAACAATGAAAAAGATAACATGGAATTTCAGTGTTGTTAGCTTTTACACATAAGTGTTTTAGAAGTTCGTTTTACAATATTTGGAAAGCATTATAGGTGACTTTCCGTCTGAAGAAGATAACCTCAGTGGTACTGAAATCTCATCAATGTTTTTATTATATGCATACATAATCGCAAGATGGAGTTTACGTTTACTAAATCACTTACCTCTAGTGTCGTCCACTGAATGTGAAATACCGATTCTACGGGGGTTTTGCTTACCTTAAATGTCAGTAGATGACAAAATTTGTGTGCTTCAAGTTCACTTCTCCATTTAGTAGCCGATTTTTACTGATGAACCTTTCAACAAACAGCTTTTGTTTAAGGAAAAGGAGAACTAGCGCCACTTCAGGGCTCAGAATTTTCTGCCACATTTTACTTACACTACACTGATACAATGTAGGGACCAATCACTGACACGAGAATAATATTCTACGTCGAGCGCTGAAGCTGAATAATCGAGTCTACGGACGCTTTGTGCACCGTAAATGTCCGTATGATGTAGATCGCGCGATAGAAAAGACAGACTGTCTAGTGATTGGCTCGTTAGTGAGGACCCAGAGGCAATGGCGCCATTAAGGCACGGCGTAACGACTGCGCGCAAAGCCCGGCAGAGGCACGGCGGACGGACAGCGGCCGTCAGCTGGCGTGTCCGCTGATGGCCGAATATTGCATCAGCCCCGTCAAAGCGCAGTCCAGTTATTGGCGCCAGTAATCACCGGAGAGCAGATCTCCTGCCATCTGGCGGCAGAGTGCGGTAGCGGCGCCTGCTAAAGGCTGGCCGGCATACCTGTAATGGGAGAGTGGCGGACGAAGCCGTCTCCTGCGTTGGCAGCTGCCTACGTGAGGGATTATGCCCTGCTGGACGCTGCCACTCCTCCTAATGGACAGAGAGCGGTATTCAGCACCTCGAAATCCAAAGACCTGAGTTTCCCAACCCTGTACGAAACCAAGACGTTGACTGGCGTTATGAGTAACGGACGAATTAGTAATTTAGTTCGTTTCTTTGACTGAAGTTGGCGATCATGAAAATTGCTGTGAACCATTTCCTCCATAATGACCTTCTTAGAATCTCATTAAAGCATACGAAGACTCACACTAATCATTTTACGATAATACAAGGCTTCGGATCTGGTTAAAAGAGACAAAGCCTTATATAATTCTAAAATAAGTAACATACGGCTTCGTACGTTTTAAATATATTGAAGATGGCTATTTTGGACTGAAGTCGAAAGTGTGACGAGATTTTTCGTGACCGTCGACCGAAATTAAAGAAACTAATTCTACAGGAGAAAGTAGAGCGAAACAGGGTACCTACAAATTCGTTTCAGTGACCATTAAGTATGCTATTTGTTCTTTAGATGTCATATAAATTCAAGACACCATAGAAGCAGTTCCGAGATTTGTAATTCATAATGAAAACAAAAATGAAAAAAAAAAATCAATACACGTTCATTGGATTTTTCGCCTTGGAAAATGAGTTCACAGTGTAAAGTGGTGCAAGATGTTCATAATTCTCAGAAGAACTGGAGGGAGCTATAGGGAAGGACGGGTAATATACAATATGTACAAGAACGAAGAGGGAAACTATAAGACTGGAAAAACAAAAATGAAGTGCTCAGATGAAAAAGGCTGTAGGACAGCGATTTAGTTTTTCGCCCCTATTACTCAACCCACGCATCGAAGAAGGAATGACTGAAATGAAAGAAATGTGCAAGACTTGGTTTAAAATTCAGGGTGAAAGGATATCAATGATAAGATTCGCTGATGGTATTTGTGTCCTGAGTGAAAGCGATGAAGTATTACAGGATCTGTTAAATAGAATGAATAGTCTAATGAGTACGAAATATGGATTGAGAGTAATGCAAAGGAAGCCCGCCCGGCTAGCGGTGCGGTCTAACGCGCTGCTTTCCGAGCGGGAAGACATGCCCGGCAGATTAGTGTCGAGGTCCAGTGAGCCGCCCAGCTTGTGGGTGGTTTTTAAGGAGGTTTTCCATCTGCCTCGGCGAATGCGGGCTGGTTCCCTTTATTCCGCCTCAGTTACAATATGTCGGCGGTTGCTGCGCAAACACTGTCTCCACGTACGCGTACAGCATAATTACTCTATTTGGGGTTACACTCGTCTGGAATGAGACGTTCCGGGGGGATTCCACTGGGGACGGAACCGCACAATAACCTTGGGTTCGGTATGGGGCGGCGGTCGGGTGAGTGGGGTGATGTAGCCTGTTGTGGGGTTGTGGACCTCTGGGGACTACGGCGGGGACGACGCCACTCCGTCGTTTATAGGCCCCAGTTCAATACAATAGAACTCGAAGGAAGACGAATTTAATGAGAAGTAGCAGAAATTAGAACAGCAAAAAACTTGACATCAGAATTGCGAATAACAAAGTAAACGAAGCTAAGGATTTCTTATATCTATGAAGCATAATGAGTCAAATTAGACAGAGCAAATAGGAAATAAATGGCAGACTAGCAGTGGCATAAAAGGCATTCCGGGCCAACAGGAACCTGCCTGTATCAAACGTAAACCCTAATCTGAGGAAGAAATTTCTGTGTGCATTTCAAGCACAGCATTGTATGGTAGTGAAGCATGGACCGTGAGAGGACCAGAATAGAAGAGAATAGAAGAGAATTGAAGAATTTGCGATGTGGTGCTACAGAAAACTGTAAATAAATTAGAGAGAATCGTCGAGGAAAGGGATATACAGAAAACATTGATGAGAGAAAGTGACAGCATGACAGGACATTTATTCTGACATCATGGGTTAACTTCTATGGGGCTAGAGGGAGCTGTAGAGGGTAAAAACTACAGAGGAAAACAGAGATTTGAATACATCCAACGACGATATTGCTACTCTAATATGAAAAGTTTGGCACAGGAAAGGAATGCGTGGCTGGCCGCATCAAACTAATCATAAAATCGATAGTTTTAGACATAAAAAGGACTCGTCTGGTTTTGACTTAAATCACACCGGAATAAGAAATAAGTACCCCGTTAGGTCCAAAACACCCTGTTTTATCTCACCAGTGAGCTTTAATGTGGTACGCATTTAAATGAAAACAAGAAAAAAGGTTGTTTCTACTGCCTAAAATATATTTATGGCATCACTTGGTAGTATTTTTTGTACGAAAACTGGTTTTTAATAATCGATTCCAAGTTTTGAAATATTTGACTTGTATAGACAAAGATCTCAGTAATTGGTCTTAATAGAAGAAAACGCGTTGTTATGAACAGAAACCGCAGAATTTGTAGTTGTTTTCTTCCCAACGTTGGAACACTGGCGATGAGACCAGGCACGACAAGACAGACATTGGATCCCTCCATCGATAATTAGTCTCAATAAAGCCTATTACAAAACACGTATGCTTCATCTGTCTCTTCTTCGCCTGATGAAGTCAAAGACTTCTAGATTTTCAGTTTTCTTACAGCTGGTGTAGTCATCCCAACTGTCGTTTTCTTCTCCTTCCCCTTCTTTACCCTTGGCGCTTTTGGTTGTTGACCATTAAATTCTTTTTCAATTACTGTTGTAGAGTGGGTACTGCCTGGTGGTATGTGCAGTGAGTTGGCCAATGATGAGTACGCGGCAGAGATTGCTGGCTACTGTATAGGTGACGACACCTGCGGAGAGGTTATATACTGGTTGTGTAGGCCCTGTTTTGCCATCGCGAGTAGGTAAAATGTTGATACGAGGGCTGGTCAACAAAGATTGAGACTGATTTTTTCTTCTAGCTTCTATTAACGTTTACTATCTGTACCATTAATATTTGTAGAGAGCGAATTTTTCTGTTTTAATGTCCATAGGCGGCAGCGCTCCCGTGCCAGGACATTGGTAGTAATGCTCTGTTTTGTAACTGATATTTGCATTTCGCATACCAGACAATGGAGGTGGCACCAGAGGAGCAGTACGGCGCAACAAAATTCTGTATTCCACAGAAAGCTACGAAAAGTAAGAGAAAGCGTGCAGCGAAGATGTACTTCCTCGTGCAGCAGCGTTTAGGTGGTTCAAGGACCTTATAGAAGGCCGACCTGCCTTTGTTAAGGAACGCTGGCCTTGTGTTCCGGCTTCCGTTGTGTCTGAAGTCAACATCAACGCTGCTGTTGTAACTGTGCATGAAGATCGGCGAATAACAGTACCACGTTGTCTCCCGAACAAAATGCTCTATGAATGGAGACAAGCCACGAGGTTCTGTGTCTCTTTGTTGATGGAGAGGTTGCGTTTCAGGACTCGGTTATCATCGGCAATCAATCATGTCTGCATCATTACCATCCTGAAGGATAACGAGCCAGCACAGCGTGGAAATCGCCAGGTTCTCCAACATCAAAAAAGGCGAAGGTTTTCCATCTCCAGGGAAAGTGGTGGTGATCACATTTTTTGACTGTTGTGGAATGGTTTACCAAAATGCAGTTTCCCCTCTCACTACTGTATCAGTAACATACAACATATTGTTATTGACTAAAATGAGGAAGCATATTACAACGAAATGTCCAGAACTTTCTTCGGGTGGGTGGCGACTTCATTATGACAGTGTACGTCCTCAAGTCACAAATCAAGTCATCAGTTTCTGGGTCAGTCCAAAATTACCTGTGTTCCATGTTCGCCTTGAAGTCCCGATCTTGCATCTTGCGACTTTTTTCATTCCCATCAAGAAAGACGGAGCTTTGTTCCCTTCGATTTGAGGACTCGGAAGCAGTGCTCAAGAGAAGTAGATTCTCAAGGACCCTGGTTCGCACCATTTCTTTCAGGACTGACTGAGACGCTATAAAAGGTGCATTTATGTAAGAGGGAGTGCTTTTAAAAAGGACATGTAACCATAAAAATGGAATAATGAACATATGTTAACAAAAAATCAGTTTCAATCTTTGTCGATCAGCCGTCTTACTGGTCTGTGTGGATGCCTTTACCCGCATCGACCCGTAATACGAGCACGCAAGGCAGTATAAATTGGGTACATTCCTTGTTTGATTCCTTCGGACAATGTCAATATTTATTCTCTGATAATGCAGCAGCATTCATGTCGACACTGTTGGAGTTTCTGTTTTGAAATAGGTTCGTGCAAAGCACTACAACGACCTGTTATGCTAACCCTCCATTTCAGTTCCACTATCGTAGCATATTATCAGCGATCATTCCTGGTAGGACTAGTCACTGTATTCGACGGCAAAGAAATTTATTTTCCAGATATACCTTTTTTTCTATTGGCAGTCTGTATTTAAAATCGTCAGTGCTTCTGCCTTCTCAACTACCGCTGCCCTTTAGGCCATACAACTGCAGTCTGGTTCATGTGCAAGTTGTAGGTAACCATGCATTGCTGTGTTTTATCCCTGATACAGAGTTTCGAAGAGTGTGTTCACGTTTATATTGTCATGCGGAGATGCCAAACTGAACTAAAAGGAAAGGCTCTGGTTGACTGCCTAGAAGAATTTTTCATGAGCTATTACTGAACTTGATTGTCAGTTCAGGTCTCCAATATGCTACACAGAATAACAATCAGAGCTTTGATTCAATGAATGCATATAGAAGTCTTAGGTGTACAGCTCTTCACTGGATTGCCAGTTATCTGATATGAACAGTTTTACTGGAATGAAGATGAGGACTATGATATAAGATGCACATGGCAGTGGTTGAGGCACTAAAGGTTCATTAAAATGAGCGCCACGTTCAATTCAATGGTAACACCCATCCGAACAGGTTCCCAGTCGACGAAAGGATTTTCAGTTTACTTGCTGAGAAACATTCATGGAATGTGGAAGTTTCTTATGAGTGCTTGAGCACTGATGAGCAAATGGTTCAGTATTAGAGACACCATTATCTGAAACAATTCATTTGCGGGAACCTGGTGAGATTATAATGGTAAGTCTCGTACTGCTCCCGTCATATACTGCGTTACTAATGAGAGTATTCGACTGTTATAACTGAGAAGGACGATGGCTAGATCATATCATGCTCCGTCATTCGCTGCTCCTGATCCAAAAATTTCTGGACGTCCAACACACCCCAATGCGTCCACTTCACTTGTTGCAGTTGAACTTAGGACTCCCCGAACCCGGCACATGAACTGATGACATGACGTTGCGCAAAGAAAGAAAATGGAGTATTTGCAACGAAAATGGAAGGGAGCAGTGCTATGTGACCGATATGGGACACAATATTGATTGCTTTATTGTCTGGGACAAAAAATGAAAGAAAACGTAAAAATATAGTTCCATGTTCCGTGATCCCCATTTGGGGATCAACTAAAATACAGCGTTTGTTTCAACGTTTCTTCATTTTTTTTTATTTTTATTTCATATCAACGGCAGTGAGGCAGAAATAAATGTAGAGTGAAGAAAAAAAGTTTGGCAGGTAATGTATTAATAAAGCACAATTCTTAATACAAACTGGTGGAAAGATCTTCAAATTTATAAATGCTGTGACACCCACCAGAAGATATTTGTGTATGCTGGAGTGTGTTTGAGTTACCCTCGGACAGTAGTGGTAATTGCCGCCTGCCACCTGCAGGTGGGAGCGCGGCCGCAGGTGGTTGGTTGAGGGTCGCGGCCGCGGTCACGGTCGCCGCCGGTGGCCGCGCCCCTACTTGTATCAGATCAGACGCGCCGCGTTAATTAGCCACTATCGACACCCCGCGTTAATCAGCGCACCCCACCTCGCGCCGCCCCGACCCGCAGCGCCAGCGGTCTCATCTCAGGCCCATTGAAGCCGGCCTGCCCACCGAAACTCGCTGATCATAAGCACTCTCCCGCCGTTATTCAATACTTCTCAGAGCAGCCACCCCTCCAGGCATTACTGAGTGCGTATGAGAGAAGCGGGGGCTCAACCATAAGCACCATTAGCGCACTGTCCGATAATTCCGCACCTACAAATTTGAATACACCCTGATCGAACGGTATCTTTCTTCACACTCATACATGCTTTCCCTGCTGCTGAATGTCACTTTCATATCGTACAAGCTGCCGTCTGTCTTCTACTGTATTTTGAATGCTAAGCGTTATTCAGTTTGGCATCTCCGCATGACAATCTAAACGTGAACACACTCTTCGAACTCTGTACCAGGGATAAAACACAGCAATGCATAGTTACCTACAACTTGTACATGAACCAGACTGCAGTTGTCTTTCGATTCTACGGGGGGCGATCAATCAGTAAAACAACACCAGTCAGCTTTGGTTGAAAAAATTCCGCGTTTGTCGTGCGACATCGTGGAATACACCCTCTTCAGTCGCTACAGTTTCGTTAAGTTTCAATACGTGGCGACGCTATACGTAGTCTTTAAAATGGCGTATGTAGGAGAGCTGTCATTAAGTTTCTTTTGGTAGAAAAACCAGAGAACCACAGATATTCATAGGCGCCTGTAGAATGCCTTCGGAGATCCGGCAGTGAACAAGAGCACGGTGAGTCCTTGGGCGAGGCATCTGCCATCATCGCAACAAAGTCGCTCGAAGCTGTCTGGTATCCCGCATTCCGACCAGCGGCACACAGCTGTGACTCCTCCGATGTTGCAACGTGCGGACACTGTCGTTCGAGGTGATCGACGGATCACAGTCGAACACCTCGCTGCTCACCTGGAGATCTCTGATGATAATGCTGTCACAGTCGTCCAACCGTTGGGTTACTCAATAGTCACTACCCGCTGGGTTCCTCGCTACTTAACTCCGTAAAAATCAATAAAGATCTTTAATAAATTACAGCTACTACTAGCGAATTCTCTGTTCAAGATTCATAGGAGAAGGAGGTATGCTGGGAGAAGGCCGGGAGATACGAAGAGATTTAAGTTAAATTATATCATGGTCAGGCAGAGATTCCGAAGACAGATACTGAACTGTAAACTGTACCCAGGAGAAGATATAGACTCAGATCATAATTTAGTAGTGTTGAAGAGTAGGCTGAAGTTTATGAGACTGCTCAAGGAGAATTAGTATGAAAATATGTGGGATACGGAAGTACTAAAGAATTAAGATATGCTTGAAGATCTCTACGACCATATACGTTGCGGTAAGGAATATCTCAGTAGGTAGAGGACGAACACCTCTAAAACGAGTAATCATAAAAGCTGGAACGAAGAACACAGGTACAAAGAAGGTTAATGCGAAGAAACTGTGGGTAACAGAAGAAGCTGTTCAGGTGGTCAATTAAAGAAGGAAGTACAATATCGTGTGACTATGGCCTCCCGTCGGGTAGACCGTCCGCCAGGATGAAGTATTTGGATTTGACCCCATTTCGGCGACTTGCGCGTCGATGGGATAAAGTGATGATGATTAGGACAACACAACACCCATTCCCTGAGTGGAGAAAATCTCCGACCCAGCCGGGAATCGACCCCGAGCCCTTAGAATTGACATTATGTCGCGCTGACCACTCAGCAACCGGGGGCGGACGGGAAGTATAACAATGTTCAGGGAAATTCAGGAATACAGAAATACAAGTCACTTAAGAATAAAATAAATAGGAAGAGCAGGGAAGCTAAGGCGAAAGGGCTGCATGAAAAATGTGCAGATATCGAAAAGGACATGATTGTCGGAAGGACTGACTCACCTTCTAGAAAAGTCAAAACAACTTTCTGGGAAATTACGAGCAAGAGTGGTAACACTAAGAGTGCGATGGCTATTCCATTGTTAAATGCAGAGGAAAGATCGTATAGGCGGAAGGAGTACGTTGAAAGACTCTTTAAGGTGGATAACTTGTCTGATGTATAGAACGTTACGAGGCTGATAGTTTCCTGTCTAACTCGACTCAGGCGCTGGAACCTGCGTTCATCACTTCGAACTTGAAACGGAACGGCATTACATGGATTTACGCTGCACCACCCCTACTCCAAAGAAAAAGTTCTATTTCATTTCCCCCCTGATGGTGCTATGATCAGTTTTGAAGTGTATATTTTTCTCTTTTTCAGTCACCAGTCTTCTGACTCGTTTGATGCAATCCGCCACAAATTCCTCTTCTATGGCAGAGTAGCGCTTGTAACCTACGCCCGCAATTATCTGCTGGATGTATTCCAGTCTCTGCCTTCCCCTACAGCTCCCTCTAAGACCATGGAAGTTATTCCCTGATGTCATAACTGAAGTCCTAAAGTCTTATCCCCTTTTATTCCAGTGTTTGAGACCGTTTCCTCTACTAGTCTGTGTGGGACCTGCTCATACCTTACCTTCTCACTACACCTAATTTTCAACATTATTCTGCAGCACCACATCTCAAATACTTCGATTCTCTTCTGTTCCGGTTGTCCCAGAGTCCATGTTTCACAACCGTACAATGTTGGGATCCAGACGTACATTCTCAGAAATATCCTCGTCTAATTACGGTCTATGTTTGATACTAGTAGACTTCTCTTGGTCAGAAATGCCCTAGTTACCAATGACAGTCTGTTTTTTATATCCTCCTTCCTCCTGCCCTCAGGGGTTATTTTGCTGCCTAGGTATCAGAACTCTTTCTACTTCGTGACCACCAATCCTCATGTTAATTTTCTTCCATTTCAGATTTCTGTTAGTTCCCATTACATTCGTCATTCGTCGATTTACTGTCAATCCACATTCAGTACCCGCTAGACTGTCCATTCCATTCAATAGGTCCTGTAGTTCTTCTTCACTTTCACTAACGATAGCAATTTCCCTAGCGAATCTTATCATTTATATGCTTTCACTCAGAATTTTAATCCCATTCTATAACGTTCCTTTCATTGCCGTCACTCCTTCTTAGATATATAGACTGAACAGTAGGCTCGAAAAAATACATCGCTGTCTTAAATCCTTTTTAATCCGCGCTCTTCATTCTTGGCTTTCCATTCTTTTAATTCTTTAGTTCTGCTACACTGAAGCGCCAAAGAAACTAGTATAGGCTTGAGTATTCAGCTGGCCGGGGTGGCCGAGCGGTTCTACGCACTACAGTCTGGAACCGCGTGACCGCTACGATCGCAGGTTCGAATCCTGCCTCGGGCATGGATGTGTGTGATGTCCTTAGGTTAGTTAGGTTTAAGTAGTTCTGAGTTCTATGGGACTGATGACCTCAGAAGTAAAGTCCCATAGTGCTCAGAGCCATTTGAAGCATTTTTGTATTCAAACAAAGAGATATGTAAACAGGCAGAATACGGAGCATTCGGTCGGCAACGTCTATGGAAGATAACAAGTGTCTGCCGCAGTTGTTAGATCGATTACTGCTGCTATTGTTGGAGATTATCAAGATTTAAGTGATTTTTAACATAGTTTTACAGTCAGCCCACGAGCGATGGGGCACAGGATGAGCAAGGTAGCGATGAAGTGATTATTTTCCCGTACGACCATTTCACGAGTGTACCGTGAATATCAAGTATCCGGTAAAAAATCAGATCTCCAACATCGTTGCGGGCGGAAAAAGATCCTTCAAGAACGGGACCAACGAAGACGGAAGAGAATCGTTCCACATGACAGTAGTGTAATTGCTGCAGATTCCAACGCTGGGCCATCAATAAGTGTAAGCGTGAGAACCATTCAACGACTCATCACCGATATTGGCTTTTGGAGCCGAATGCTCACTCGTATATCCTTGATGACTGCACGACACAGACTTTTATGACTCCCCTGGGCTGGTCATCACCAACATTGGACTGTTGATCACTGGAAACATGTTGTCTGGTTGGAGGGGCTGGTTCCAAATTTTATCGAGTGGATGGAAGTTCACGGGTATGGTGACAGCATCATGCATCCACGGCCCTTGCATGTCAGCAGGGTCTGATCAACCTGGCGGAGGCTTTGTAATTGTGTGGGGCGTGTGCAGTTGTAGTGATATGGGATCCCTGATACGTCTAGATACGACTATGACTGGTGAAACGTACGTAGGCGTCCTGTTTGATCAGCTTCATCCATTCATGTACATTGTGCTTTCCGACGGATCTGGGCAATTCCAGCAGAAAAATGTAACACGTCACACGTCGAGGATTGCTACAGAGTGGCTCCAGTATCAATGATCTGACTTCAAACTATTCTGCTATCCACCAAACTCCCCAGACATGAGCATTAATGAGCATTTCTGTGATGCCTTGCGCAACATGCTGTTCAGAAGAGATCTCCACCCACTCGTACTCTTGCCGATTTATGAACAATCTTGCAGCTTTCATGGCGGGAATTCCCTCCAGCACTACTTCAGACATTAGTCGAGTCCATGCCATGTCGTGTTGCAGCACTTCTGCGTGCTCACGGGGGCCCTACACGATATTAGGCAGGTGTACCATTTTCCGTGGCTCTTCACTGTACATACAGTGTATGTATTACTCATCTCACCCTATATCCTACCCTATGCTCCTCAGAATTTGGAACATATTGCACGATTTGACATTGTCGACTGCTTCTTCCATGCCGACAAGTCCTATGAATATTTCTCGACATTCCTTTAGTCTTGCTCCATTATCAACCGCGACGTAAGAACTGCCTCCACGGTGCCTTTACCTTTCGTACAGGCACACAGATCGTTATCTAATGCAACTCAATTTTCTTTTCCATTCTTCTGAGTATTATTCTTTCCAGCAACTTTGATGCGTGAGCTGTTAAATTGGCTGTGCTACAATTCTCGCACTTGATAACTCTAACAGTCTTTTGAATTCATTCAGTAACATTTTTCCGAAAGTCAAATGGTACATCGCTAGACCCATATATTCTACACAGCAACGTTAATAGTAATTTCGTTGACACTTCCCCCAGTGATTTTAGAAATTCTGATCTATCCCTTCTGTCGTATTTGATCTTCAGCCTTTCAAAGCTATTTTAAACTTTGTTTCTAATACTGAACTCCCTATCTCTTCTGTATCTGTATCTTACTCCTTCTAAACATCAGACCAGTTATCCACCTTAAAGAGTCTTTCAGAGTACTCCTTCTACCTATACGATCATTTCCCTTCATTTAACAATGGAATCCCCTTCGCACTCTTAGTGTTACCGCCCTTGCTCTTAAATTCCCAGAAGGTTGTTTTGACTTTTCTAGAATCTGAGTCAGTGCTTCCGACAATCATGTCCTTTTCGATATATGCACATTTTTCATGCAGCCCTTTCGCCTTAGCTTCCCTGCTCTTCCTATTTATTTTATTCTTAAGTGACTTGTATTTCTGTATTCCTGAATTTCCCTGAACATTGTTATACTTCCTGTCCGCCCCCGGTTGCTGAGTGGTCAGCGCGACATAATGTCAATCCTAAGGGCTCGGGCTCGATTCCCGGCTGGGTCGGAGATTTTCTCCACTCAGGGAATGGGTGTTGTGTTGTCCTAATCATCATCACTTTATCCCATCGACGCGCATGTCGCCGAAGTGGCGTCAAATCGGAAGACTTTTCCCCGGTGAACGGCCTACCCGATGGGAGGCCCTAGTCAAACGACATTGAACTTCCTTCTTTCATTCATCGACTGAACAATTTCTTGTGTTACCCACAGTTTCTTCGCAATTACCTTCTTTGTACCTACGTTCTTCGTTCCAGCTTTTAAGATTACTCATTTTAGAGACGTTCGCCCTCTACCTACTGAGATATTCCTTATAGCAACGTATATGGTCGTAGAGATATTCAAGCATAACTTCATTCTTTAGTACTTTCGTATCCCACATCTTTGCATACTGATTCTCCTTGAGCAGTCTCTTAAACTTCAGCCTACTCTTCATCACTACTAAATGATGATCTGAGTCTATGTCTGCTCCTGGCGACAGTTTACAATTCAGTATCTGTTTTCGGAATCTCTGCCTGACCATGCTATAATTCAACATAAATCTCTTCGTATCTCCCGGCCTTTTCCCAGTATACCTCCTTCTCCTATGGATCTTGAACAGAGAATTCGCTATTAGTAGCTCTAATTTATTAAAGAACTCAATCAGTGTTTCGCGTCTCTCATTCCTAGTACCAAGCCCGTATTGTTGCGGTAGCCTTTGCTCTACTCCTTAGCCTGCAACTGTATTCCCGCCCCCCTTCATAATTGTCAGTTCAAAATTCATTATCTCTTCACTCTCGGCTTGGAACGTCGGCGTCTATGCAAGAACAGTTTTGTCGGTGTTGATTTGCTGTCTCTTCTGATGAGAACAATTTTATCACAGAACTGTTCATTCACATTAACGCGCTATCTACCCTACATTCCTATTCATAATGAATCCTGCTCCCGTTATATCATTTTCGGCTGCAGTTGATATTACGCTGTACTCATCTGACCAGAAATTCTTCTCTTCTTTCCATTTCACTCCTCTAGCACCACTATATCTATACTAAACATCTGCACTTCCCTTTTCTGATTCTCTATCTTCCCTACCACGTCCAAGCTTCTGACATTCCACGCGCCGACTCTTAGAACGTTATCCCTTCGTTGGTTATTGAATCTCTCGTGTTCACCTCCCCCTTGGCGGCCCCCTCCTGGAGATCTGAATGGGGGACTATTCCGGAATCTTTTGCGAATGGTGAGATCGTCATGACACTTTTTCAGTAACAGACCACATGTCCTGTGCATACTCAATAAGTGCCTTTAATGCAGCATTTTCCATCGCCTTCTGCGTCCTCATGCCGTTAATCACTGCTGATTCTTCCGTCTTCAGGGGAATTTCCCACCTCATAGACACTAGACTGGCGTGAACCTCTGTCCGCTCCTCACCCCTCTTTGGCAAAATCGTTGACAGAATGAGGATGACTTCTTATCCTGAATGTCTTTGGGTGTCAATACTGGTGATGTTTATTCAAAATTTAAGCAGGAGTGGTGTTCGATCCCGGACCAAGGACGTTTTGATTACTAATGAAAGACGCTACCTCTATTGGGTCACGGCCAGGAAGTTAAAGAGACGACTTCAGAGTGTTCGTTGTCACAAAAATACAAACTTCTCCTTCCCCATGACAACGCAAGGCCTGCCACTACATTGCGCACCAGAGAGGAGCTCTCAAAACTTCATTAGACTGTTGTTATGTATCCACCCTACAGCCCGGTTCTACACATTCAGAATTCCATCTGTCTGATACAGTGAAGGATGCATTCCGCGGGAAGCAGTATGTGGAAGATGGGGTGTTTAGTAATTCAGCGAGACGTTGTCTCCGACGTCGGCCAGTAGAGTAGTAGCATGCGGCAGTATAGGCCCTCCCAGTAAGGTGGCGTAAAGCCATGTAGTTGAATGGAGATTATGTTTAATTACAGGGCTTTGTAGCCAAATGAGAGGAGAATAATATGGTGTATTGGAATCCTGAATGAAGCCAAATTGCATCAGCAAAAATACGGGCTGGTTTACTTATTGAACGCCCGTAGTACATCTACATCTTTAAGCGTACAGTCATCTCGTTTTTTATGTGGTAGTGTGAATGTGATTATTTAAAGCAGGAGCTGCGGCTATGTGAAAGGTGAAACTTGCTCGAGACTGGACGTAGTATACGTAGTATCGGTCAGCGCTTAGGTTTCTGCTAAGCGGTGCATAGGGCAGGGGGGGGGGGGGGGCGCTGGATCGCAAGGCGGGACCATCCTGAAATTTGATTTGAGACTCGTTAGTCGTTAAGCAATCCTGACACGGAAGAGAACTGGTATAGCTTTAGTAATCTTCATACACCTCAGATTTTGTCTTTAAAGCCAGGCTGCTCACGGAAAATTCTGCCAGTTTTTAATTGTAGCGGCGACATGCGCGCCATTCTGAAATCAAGATGATTGCTTCACTTTACAGAACACTCTAGAAGTACATTTTCCTCAATCTTTTCACCATCGCTTACTCCTTATTCCTCACCAAAATGCGGATTGCGTAACGGAATCACAACAATAGTTCACCATTTTCTGTGGACCAAGAAAACCTTTCATGACTTCCTAAACACGCATTCAGTTTTACACGGTACACCTACTGCAATGCTCTTTAAAAAAGATGTACAGTATGTGTGTACCTTTATTATTGATCTTGGGAACTAAACATATCAGTTGGAAGAAGATACAATAGCTTTCTGCGAAAGAAGAGAGGTAGAAAGGGTGGAATTACAACATCGAAAGTATGTTCCCCTCAGGGACTGCCATCCTCTAAAATTCTGGAGGGTGGAACACTGCCTGAGATGCAGTCATGGAGTCATGCATTCAGGAGTCAAGTTGGGCCGATGCACAATACTGTGACCAAACTGAAGAAACAAGGAATGTCTTGATTCAGGCCTGGCCTATTCAAAGTCGTTTCTTTCGGCGATTTGAGAGGGTTTCATACTGAAGAGCGAAAAAACTGGAACACCTGGAGAATTGACAGAACACGACGTGGCTTGGACTCGAATAATGTTTGAAGTAGTGCCGGAGGGAAATGACACCACGAATCCTGAAGGGCTCTCCATAAATCCGTAAGAGTACGGTGGGATGGAGATCTCTTCTGAACAGCACGTTGCAAGGCATTCCAGATTTGCTCAATATAGTTCATGTTGTGGAGTCTGGTGGCCAGCTGAGGTATTTAAACTCAGAAGAGTCTTCATGGAGCGACTCTGTAGAAATTCTGGAGGTGTGGGGTGCCGCATTGTCCTGCTGGAATTTCCGAGGTCTATCGGAATACACAATGGACATGATCGGACAGGATGCTTACGTACGTGTCACCTGTCAGAGTCGTATCTAGACGTATGAGGGTCACATATCAATCCAACTGCACGTGCCCCAAATCATTACAGAGCCTCCACCAGCTTGAACAGTCTCCTGTTGACATGCAGGGACCATGGATTCATGAAGTGGTCTCCATACCCGTACACGTCAGTCTGCTCTATAAAATTTGAAACGAGAGTCGTCCGACTAGGCAACATGTTTCCAGTCATCAACAGGCCAATGTAGGAGTTGACGGGCCCAGGCGAAGCGTAAAGCCTTGTGCCGTGCAGTGATCAAGGATATAGGAGTGGGCCTTCGGCTCCGAAAGCCCATATCGATGATATTTCGTTGGATGGTTCACACGCTGACACTTGTTGATGGTCCAACACTGAAATCTGCCGCAATTTGCGGAAAGATTGAACTTCAGTCACGCTGAATGAATCTCCTCAGTCGTCGTTGGTCCTGTTCTTGCGGTATCTTTTTCTGGCCGGAGCAATATCGGAGATTTGGTGTTTTTCGGATTTCTGATATTCACAGTACACTTGTGTAATGGTCGTACGGATTAATCCCCACTTCATCGCTACATCAGATATTCTGTGTCCCATCTCTCGCTCGCCGACTATGATACCCCGCTCAAACTCACGTAAATCTTGATAATCTACCGTTGTAGCAGCGGTAGCCGATCCAACAACTGCGCCAGACACTGGTTGTATTATATATGTATTGGCGACAGCAGCGCCGTATTCTGCCTATTAACATATACGTGTATTTGAATACGCATGTCTACATCAGTCTCTTTCGCTTCAGTGTATATAGTCAAACACTGTAAATAGAAATAATGGAATTGGTCAGATGTGCACTTTCATAAGCAAACAAATATAATTGTTATTAAAATTGTATACGTGTCTTCCGGCTGTTAGAAACCTCTTTTCTCGGGAACGGCTATATGTAGCAAGCTGAAATTTGTAACTATTACTGAGCTGTCCGATCTCTTGGAGATGTAAGAAATTACTCTAAGTGAAAACAATCATAAAGACGGCCATTTTTTTACACACATTTTGATACTCGCAGTCTCACTCATTAGAATCTATAGAGTACTTCCTGTTGACCCAGAAACCCGAAATTCGGCGGGAAGAAAGCTTCATTGGAAGTAAAGGAGAATCATGAGGAAATCGTTGATTTTTAATGGCATTACGCGAAAGAATATTTTTTTACCTGTTATCCGAATTTTCAGATTTAAAATTCAAACATTGTTGAAAGTCTTGTAATTCGCGAGTGCAACATGTTGCCGGTATTAACGTCGATGTCAGCCAAAAATAGTCGGGATTCTCCATCCCCGGGACAGATGAACTGTCGAAGTACATATTTAAGCCTGTAAGGAACCTTCAGAGAAACGATACAGAATCCCCTGCACATATAGGGAAAGATTCTAAATGTGACTCAGTTGGAAATTAAGAAACAGATATGAATATTCCGATATTCATTACTGAATTAATATACTCAGTTCAATTATTCACTCGTTTTATGCAGTATTGCTACCCCAATGTAGAAGATAAACCTTGGTGCTTTTATTCACGTAGTAAAAGAAATTCTTTCCTGCTTATAGCTCCACTGCAAAGTATGTTTAGTCACAGTTATTTTAAATGCTGTCGACACTTCATTTTGTCAAAATTGTCAACACGGATACATTTTACAGTTTAAGTCAAGAATCGACTGATTAAATAGTTGAAAGGTTTATACAAAAGTATTACATTTACATATGTAGAAGAAACTGTTTACAGTTTACAGTAAGATGCGAAAGCATATTGGTTGCTGTGTTTCTCAGACAAAATTTCCGGAATGATTATACAGAGAATAAGTGAAGTGAATGATCTTGCTGACGTGTGTTGGCAGATTAACGCAACAAAAGTTCAGGTCAGTTGTAATAAAGAACTACTGCGATCCGATTATTTAAATGCAACCTGGAATTAGATGAGTCTACTGTTACTTAAAGGCAGTGAAAGTTAATGGCAGCTCAGTATGTAATCTTAACTGAAAGTGGCTGTCAACCAAACGAAATCATCTGTTTCGCTTACAAATGAGATTTAGCTTTAATTTGGTGTATCTAGCAGGTGACTATATTTTTTAACCTCATCTTTATCTCTCTCGCGCTGCGTTCAAACAAACATTTCTCGTAACGATGGAGTGTAAGGAAAAAAAGGAGGAAGGAGGTGTTATTCAGGTATCAGCTGTGAGGTAAACACAGATACAACATTTGATTGTAAAGTTTTCACCGCGAAAGAAAATTGTATGTTACTAATACAAATTACGTTCGAATTAACACTGTTACTTATTTCGTCTCAGTTTATCCGTTATTACGATAGTGATTTTCTTCACGTGATATTAACAAGGATGGGAGCTGTGCTTGAATTCACAGATGTGGGTGACCTGCATCTGCGCTGCACTGAAGAATATGTTATGGATACCACTTTCTGGTGTTGTCAAAGATATCTGGTCTGCTGCAAGATGACTGTGACAGCCTTGATAATTACTAAAAAAAAGTGACCAAACACGAAATAAAAACGTACGGGAAGCTCGATTAGCGGCAGAACTGAAAAAAAGAAGTGGACTTCAATATGAATATGGCATCTGTTCTTTCGGACTTGTTCGAAAGAACAGATATGTGGTGTATGACCTACAGAACGTATCTTCACAGATGGTTTTCCAGGTCTCGAGGGACGAATAGTTTTCCCGGGTCTTTTGCGAGTGAATTCACAGTATGTCGTGTCAGCTTTCTGCAGCCTTGTTGGGATAAGTGCCCTACATGATCAGACGGTGTTGCTGTGACACTAGCACACTGTCGACTGTGGCGTGGCATACAAGGCACACGGGCATTACAGGCGACTGACAACAACTGTGAAAGTCTGCGAGTGGGAGAACAATGAGTTTGTTCACGGATAACTTCT
Source organism: Schistocerca piceifrons (assembly GCF_021461385.2). Classification (NCBI taxonomy): domain Eukaryota; kingdom Metazoa; phylum Arthropoda; class Insecta; order Orthoptera; family Acrididae; genus Schistocerca; species Schistocerca piceifrons. Next base: position 155,535,520 of record NC_060143.1, read on the forward strand.
CTCCACCAGCGAGGATTTTCTGTAGTTACAAGCGAAGTCTGACTGGTACCACCTCTTTAGTAGATATAGTTTTACCTTCCTGTTATCCTGATTACGGTCCAGCCAGTGCTTAGTTTCCTGTTACGAGTAAGACAATAGCATTTCACTTCGTCTAAGTAACTGTTCTGGAAATAATTCGAATTATATTGTCTGTGAATATTTTTGTTTGTCACACAAGTGAATTTCTTAGTTTTAAATTGTGAATGTCGATCTTTTGAGTGAATATCCCTACATTGTACGACGGATTATCAGATGTAGTAGAGTAATGTTACGATATGGTGAAAACTCGATCAGAATATAACATGGCCCAACTACGGCAGTCACGTGGGTGAGATTATTGACTGGGCCCCTGTCAGTCCACCCGTTCTCGATCCGATCGTTGAAATTTTACATCGACTTAACGCTTTTAATTTCCAGACCATCCGAAATGGCAACTCGTTAGAATGAGGTGGCCAGTCACCAAGATCGTTCACCCACTAAGAAAAATATAGCGAACATACCCATAAAGGAGAATATAACAGCAACGGAAACACAATTAACAAGTTTACCTACAAAAGAGGATTTAACTGCGATTTCCCAACAACAGGTCTATCTGGCCAAGCAAGTGACTGAATTTGCCACTGAAATACCAGAACTATGTAAGGCAAATGAACATTTTCAGTTGGAAGTTACAGACGTAAGATTCAGTGGTAGTTGTAGCGAAATTCACGAATGTCAGTACAGTTCATGAAAAGTTAATTGGCGAAAAGGCAAAAATTTTGCACCCGAAATCAATTCGGGGGCGCTTGCTATGAAAGCAGAAGTTACCTAGTGCGTATTTCTACGATAATAATTTATACGACGCAGATATTATCTTAGTGTATATGTGTGTTATACTGTTCACTAATTGGGATGACGCAACAGTTTAACACCGTTTAGGCCGTTCAAATCCTGCTATCCAGCATCAGAGCTGAACTCCGCGAACCGTAACACATTAGCAAAAGCGTTCACTCTTAGTTCTGCGTCGCTATTAGGTACACCAGAGAGTCAGTTTGTGCCATTACACCGATCGCATGGAGGATGAACGGTATGTTAATTAGTTCTACCTCTGAAATCAAATTACGTAATGAAATGATTTGCTCGAAAACCAAAGATCGTGGCATAGCTTCTATTCAGTTCGCCATGGTTCTCACATCCCCACAAGTTCCGTAGACATATAGCCTTAAAGATGAATACTCAGATCCAGAATCGCAGTAAAAACGCTGGACAAGGTACCTGAAACTTTAAATACCATATATTCTTAAAATCAGTCGTAACAACCCCAAAAGTCACAGACACAGTTCAAAAATCGTCCTCGATCGGACGTAAGTCTGGGAAGTTAAAATTTATCAAGCTGTCCGTCAACAACAGTAGATTCTACCAACTGCATTCAATACCTCAACAAAAGCTCAGACCGTATTCGTCCCGATTTATTACCGTTGGCTCTCACCCAATACGAAAATACTGCTCCATTCTTAAGAGAGTGCGACATTCTACTGATATAGTATGTGGTATGTTACCGCTGGCTGCACACTGTCACACGGCGTATCAACACAAAAACTTTAATGTTCTCACATATTTTACAGAATTCATAGTTTATTTAACCACACAATAAAAACTGAAATTAAGTAAATGTGGAAAATAGGTCACAGAAAATGGGATAGCACAGCATCCTGGAAATGTAGTGAAAAAGTCATCAGATTTAAGAAGTAAAGGCGACCAGCATTCTTAAATTAGAAATACAGTAGGGTGCGCCCTACAGTCGGTTAACAAGCTGCATGATACTTGCTTTTCGCAGACCCTTGGCAGGCGTCCTCAACTTGAAAATGGCACCTGTATCTTTCGTGAAAGACGGCTACGACCGTTGGCATGAGCAAATATCACAACAAACTTTCTGATTATTGATTAACATTATGTGGAAAGTTTGAATAACTTAACTGGAATGGTAAAGGAAATAAGACGTTGCTGTGAGACAAAGAATTTTATATAATAACATTTTATTTTATAAAATCATGAAAATGATCCCCTGATTACTCACTTTACTTAATGGTACGGTTATATGGAATGCTGACCCGTCATCATTGATACCAAAAATATAGCAATTTTATGCAACCTGACTACATGTCCTAACTAAGATGACTATAGGAGCCATCACGCAGAGCGTCTATACTCACCAGAGTCTCAGCAGGGGATGCCTAGCCGTCTCCCCTCCTCCGGGGTCCACACACGGTGGCCAGAAGGGCTCAGAGAGTCTGCACAGCCGCTATTTGCCAACCTAACGTGGCCTTCTAACTAGCGGGGAACATACGTCTCTCTGGTCCAGTGCAGTCGCACTCGACTTGATACAATGGTTGGCTAAACTGCGTCTCCACATTCACAAAACCCACAGCAGAAAGCCCCCGCCTACGTCTGCAGACGACCCGCATTCACATTTGCAGACTATACTAAAAGTGATGGTATAACTCCTGATTAAAATTCCCTGAGTGTCGGGAAGGGCACCCAGGTTTGTTTCGGGCATGTGACTGTTGTAACAAGCCATGTAGCGGCTCACATGGAGTCGTTACAAAGCGAACAGCCAGTGGGAAAGGTCGTGGTACGATCAGTGACAGAACAGAGTCCGGAGTTCATAAGCGTAGAGAGGAAACGGAATGGACGTCTTGTCGAGCTGGGTGCCAGGACCAGAGAGGGCGAACGTGTCCTGATCGAAGCTCGGGGCGTGTCCCTGCGGAAAGCACGTGTTTTCCTTCTCACAGATTACAATGGTTGCTCAGACGCCGTGCTCAAATCTTTTGCCTGTCACCAGCCGTAACTAGAACAAAACGCTTTTCTGCAGAAATGATGGTTTAATTCGGCACGTAGGTCACGATAGGAAGTACCAAAGAGCTAACTGTGAGTTTACAAAGAAATTGTTTGAGTTTTTAATTAGATAGTTCTGATACCCCGTAACAGGTGGTGGCATGCACGGAGCATTTCTTCGATACTCTCACATTGACTTATGAGTTCTGTGACGAATCGTGGAGGTACGCCCAGAATCCAATTTCTTAGGTTATCCCACTTGGAAAATCTCCCAATGCGATGCACAGTTCTCAGGAACTGGTCTAGCAAACATTTCTAAGAGATCTTTCCTTCGTATATAAAAAACGTATGACAATAAATCTGGGTCTGACATTTGCCTTTCTCCTCGTCAAATTCGTGTGTTGATCCCAGCTTGAAACTCTTCGTCCCAGAAACGATTAGGTAACTTGAGGTTGTGACTCCAGAAATCGATCACATTATCCTCTTGTCTCTCCACTCGCGTTACACAATCCCTCTCACCATCCCAAAATACTCCTGTATAATTATTACACACCAACTAAAACCCACACTCAGGCAGACAGAAGAAATCAAACAAATGACGTATAGATGTTGATGGGTCCTATCCAAGAACTTTTTCACCTACCAACCCGACGGTGTGGTACATTTAACCAAGCTATCAGACCGCAGCTTATACGTAGCCACACCTCTCGATTTTGGGTGTATCACAACAGATGTCACAAAATATTAGAGTTTCGAAGCTGGTTGTACAAATTATGGCGGTACTTATTTCTCGGCGAGACACACAAGAGATCTTGGTTTAACCGTCTGTTACTAACATCTAGGGTCTAATAGCCCATCATTTTTGGACCGAAATGTGACAGTTTCCATCCACTAGCTCTGACTGTCAGTTTGCGTGCTGGGTTATTAGTGGTTTCCTCAAAAGTGAACATTTCATAGTAACTTTCGTATCCACTAGTTTTAGCACTTATTGGAGATGTCCCAACTAAAATATTAATTTAGCCTACATCTAAGATACACTATAAACACAGTAAGCTACCGTGCATCGTTATCAAAGTGGAAACAGTAGTTCTAACGGTGTTGTTGTTGTCTTCAGTCCTGAGACTGGTTTGACGCAGCTCTCCATGCTACTCTATCCTGTGCAAGCTTCTTCATCTCCAGGATCTACTGCAACCTACATCCTTCTGAATCTGCTTAGTGTATTCATCTCTTACTGTCCCTCTACGATTTTTACCCTCCACGCTGCCCCCAATGCTAAATTTGTGATCCCTTGATGCCTCACAACAAGTCCTACCAACCGGTCCCTTCTCCTTGTCAAGTTGTGCCACAAACTCCTCTTCTCCCCAATTCTATTCAATACCATTTAATCTTCAGCATTCTTCTGTAGCACCACATTTCGAAAGCTTCTAATCTCTTCTTGTCCAAACTATTTATCGTCCATGTTTCACTTCCATACATGGCTACACTCCATACAAATACATTCAGAAACGACTTCCTGACACTTAAATATATACTCGATATTAACAAATTCCTCTTCTTCAGAAACGCTTTCCTTGCCATTTCCAGTTTACGTTTTATATCCTCTCTACTTCGACCATCATCAGTTATTTTGCTCCCCAAGTAGCGAAACTCCTTTACTACTTTAAGTGTCTCATTCCCTAATCTAATTCCCTCAGCATCACCCGACTTAATTCGACTACATTCCATTATCCTAGTTTTGCTTTTGATGATGTTCATCTTTATATCCCCCTTTCAAGACACTGTCCATTCCGTTCAACTGCTCTTCCAAGTCCTTTGCTGTCTCTGACAGAATTACAATGTCATCGGTGATCCTCAACGTTTTTATATCTTCTCCATGGACTTTAATACCGACTCCGAATTTTTCTCTTGTTTCCTTTACTGCTTGCTCAATATACAGATTGAATAACAGCGGGGACAGGCTACAACCCTGTCTCACACCCTTCCCAACCGCTGCTTCCTTATCATGCCCCTCGACTCTTATAACTGCCATCTGGTTTCTGTACAAATTGTAAATAGCCTTTCGCTCCCTGTATTTTACCCCTGCCACCTTTAGAATTTGAAAGAGAGTATTTCAGTCAACATTGTCAAAAGCTTTCTCTAAGTCCACAAATGGTAGAAATGTAGGTTTGCCTTTCCTTAATCTATTTTCTAAGATAAGTCGTAGGGTCGGTATTGCCTCACGTGTTACAACATTTCTGTGGAATCCAATCTTCGCCGAGGTCGGCTTCTACCAGCTTTTCCATTCGTCTGTAAAGAATTCGCGTTAGTGTTTTGCAGCTGTGACTTATTAAACTGATGGTTCGATAATTTTCACATCTGTCTGCTTTCTTTGGGATTGGAATTATTATATTCTTCTTGAAGTCTGAGAGTATTTCGCCTGTCCCATACATCTTGCTCACCAGATGGTAGAATTTTGTCAGGACTGGCTCTCCCAAGGCCGTAAGGGGTTCCAATGGAATGTTGTCCTCTCCCGGGGCCTAGTTTCGACCCAGGTCTTTCAGTGCTCTATCAAACTCTTCACGCAATATCGTATCTCCCATTTCATCTTCATCTACATCCTCTTCCATTTCCATAATATTGTCCTCAAGTACATCGCCCTTGTACTGACCCTCTATATACTCCTTCCACCTTTCTGCTTTCCGTTCTTTGCTTAGAACTAGGTTTCCATCTGAGCTCTTGATAGTCATTCAAGTGGCTCTCTTTTCATCAAAGGTCTCTTTAATTTTCCTGTAGGCAGTATCTATCTCACCCCTAGTGAGATAAGCCTCTAAATCCTTACATTTGTCCTCTAGCCATCCCTGCTAAGCCATTTTGCACTTCCTGTCGATCTCATTTGAGACGTTTGTATTTCCTTTTGCCTACTTCATTTACTGCGTTACTATATTTTCTCCTTTCATCAATTAAATTCAATATTTCTTCTGTTACCCAATGATTTCTACTAGCCCTCGTCTTTTTACTACTTGATCGTCTGCTGCCTTCACTACTTCATCCCTCAGAGCTACCCATTTTTCTTCTACTGTATTTCCTTCCCCCATTTCTGTCAATTGTTCCCTTATGCTCTCCCTGAAACTCTGTACAACCTCTGGTATAGTCAGTTCATCCCGGTCCCATCTCCTTAAATTCCCACCTTTTCGCAGTTTTTTTAGTTTTAATCTACAGTTCATAACCAATAGATTGTGGTCAGTGTCCACATCTGCCCCTGGAAATGTCTTACAATTTAAAACCCGGTTCCTAAATCTCTTTCTTGCCATTATATAATCTATCTGATACCTTCTAGTATCTCCAGGCTTCTTCCATGTATACAACCTTCTTTTATGATTCTTGAACCAAGGGTTAGCTATGATTAAGTTATGCGCTCAGTCCGGAACCGCGCGACTGCTACGGTCGCAGGTTCGAATCCTGCCTCGGGCATGGATGCGTGTGATGTCCTTAGGTTAGTTAGGTTTAAGTAGTTCTAAGTTCTAGGGGACTAATGACCACAGATGTTAAGTCCCATAGTGCTCAGAGCCATTTGAATTAAGTTATGCTCTGTGAAAAATTCTACCAGACGGCTTCCTCTTTCATTTCTCTCTCCCAATCCGTATTCACCCACTATGTTTCCTTCTCTCCCTTTTCCTACTCCCGAATTCCAGTCACCCATGTCTATTAAATTTGCGTCTCCCTTAACTACCTGAATAATTTCTTTTATCTCATCATACATTTCTTCAAATTCTTCATCATCTGCAGAGCTAGTTGGCATATAAACTTGTACTACTGTAGTAGACATGGGCTTCGTCTCTATCTTGGCCACAATAATGCGTTCACTATGCTGTTGGTAGTAGCTTACCCACATTCCTATTTTTTATTCATTATTAAATCTACTCCTGCATTACCACTTTTTGATTTTGTATTTATAATCCTGTATTCACCTGACCAAAAGTGCTGTTCCTCCTGCCACCGAACTTCGCTATTTCCCACTATATCTAACTTCAACCTATTCATTTCCCTTTTTAAATTTTCTAACCTACCTGCCCGGTTAAGGGATCTGACATTCCACGCTCCGATCCGTAGAACGCCAGTTTTCTTTCTCCTGATAACGACGTCCTCTTGAGTAGTCCCCGCCCGGAGATCCGAATGGGGGACTAGTTTACCTCCGGAATATTTTACCCAAGAGGACGCCATCATCAATTAACCATACAGTAAAGCTGCATGCCCTCGGGAAAAATTACGGCTGTAGTTTCCCCTTGCTTTCAGCCGTTTGCAGTACCAGCACAGCAAGGCCGTTTTTGTTAGTGTTGCAAGGCCAGATCAGTCAGTCATCCAGACTGTTGCCCCTGCAAATACAGAAAAGGAACCACACGTTTGTCTGGCGTCTCATCAGATACCCCTCCGTTGTGGTTGCACCTACCCAAAGAAAATTAAACTATTGAGCTGCAGGTTACAGCAGTAATTAATTTGATTAATCTTAATATATAACGAATTTCCTCAATTCTGGAATGAGAGTGGAAAATGTATGCCAAGTTTCTGTTATATTTACCACAGAAAACAGAAAATGACACGCGATTGTGTATATTTACAGCCACAACTAATTCTTACTAAACAGTCATTTCACTAAAATAATTAATGATAATCATACAATATCATAGTGGAAGTAGTGCGTATAGTTATTTGCTTACAATGGATTTGTCATCGCAAAAAAAAATGGATACCTAAATTTCACATGCCAACGGTCTTGCCGCAGAAGTAACACCGATTCCCGTAAGATGACCGAACTTAAGCGCCTTCGGACTTGGCTAACACTTGGAATGGTCACCGTCCAGTTCAGCAATGCGCTGTTGCCAAACAAAGTGCACTTGGCTCTTGAGAGGTCAGTTGAGGAGCTACCGGATGAAGAGTAGTGGCTCTTGCGACGAAAACTGACAACGACCGGGAGAGAGGTGTGCTGAACTACATGCCCCTCCGTATTGGCATCCACTGGTGGCTATCGTCTGAGAATGAAACTGCGGTCGGTCAATAGATTTGGGCCTCCCTAGGCCTGTTCGAGCAGAGAGAGAGAGAGAGAGAGAGAGAGAGAGAGAGAGAGAGAGAGAAATTTCATATACTGAGTGATAGCAAACGCTAAAGAAATTACTGTGGTTATTCACGGTTATTTTCCGTAAGCTTGAAAAACTCAAAGGAGCAGGATAAGAAACATAGAAGTGTACGGTAACTAATGAAATTGTTGAACCCATGTGTCAGCACCTGGAGAAAGCTATTTACAAATTTTTTATAATTACACAAACTAAATTACCGGTGCAAAAACATTCAGGCTCTTCATTTGCCATGACATCACTATTAAATAAGATTCTCAATAACGATTGAGCACTTTGTTCTTCATTTCAGTTTGCCAGAAAAAAAAAATTGCTGAGCATTATGGGACTTAACAGCTGACGTCATCAGTCCCCTATAACTTAGAACTACTTAAACCTAACTAACCTAAGGACATCAAACACATCCATGCCTGAGGCAGCATTCGAATCTGCGACCGTAGCGGTCGCGCGGTTCCAGATTGAAGCGCCTAGAACCGCTCGCCTACCACGGCCGACACATTGCGAGAAGTGGAGGATGTAATGATATGTTCTGACGCGTGTTTGACTCAGGTGAAATTCTAATACTAGACCTTTGAAATACTGAGCAAGAACCAATCCACGAAATCACACGAATGCGGAAAAAAATGGTGGAGAGAAACACAGACTCGTCGACGATTGACTTATATTGGAACTTGTTTAGCGCCCCTTTTTTCGCTCGAGTCTGCAAGGATTCTTTTCATTTCTGTTTATACGTAACCAAATTTTCATGTTGTTCGAAAATGGCAACATCATCTAAACTGATCATACTAACTAAGGCCGTAGGAGCATGGTCTCTTCCGTATGTACTTCTGACAATAAAGCGATTCTGGTGGTGGCTAGAGTCGAAGGTCTTACCTCTTCCTGCCTTTTTTGTTCTTGTTGACATACTCCCATAGAAACTTTCATGCAGCAACAAAAAAAATCCATCCCCCATATTGCCCTCTTAGTGGTTTAATCTCCAAAATCAATGACATGCCAATTTATTATTTCTGGCAGAGAAGCCAAATTAAAATTTTCATAGATTTAGCTCCTAAAATGCCTTCATAATGATATATTTTCGTCAAACATTTCGTCGCTTGTATCCCTATCTTAGGGTAGAATTTCCAAAAACACTGAAACACTTTTTTTTTTACTTGTAAGAAGTCAAATAACAATTTTCATATGTGTACTTTTAACAATACTTTACTACTTATTTAATAACGATTTAATTAAAAATAACTTTTCACTCTCGATTTCATCCCCACAGCGGTCAAACTTTAAAAACAATGCTGAAACACGTATTTCATTATATCTGATTGAGAAACCGAATGCCAATTTTCGTAGGTCTAGGTTCTAAATAGGTTTAGTAGCGACATATTTTCAAAATCCATTATCATTCCTTGTTGAATCACCTTTGGGGTGAAATTTCAAAAAATGCCTTATTAAACGACGCCTACCTTACAAGATCAAGAACCTGTGGAAATTTTACGTTTCTATCCATATTTTTTTGGGGGTGGGGGGGGGGGAGGGTGGGAGCAAGATGAATCAGTGAGTCATTCGGTCAGTCTGGACAATGCCTTTAATATATATATATATATATATAGCGACTGCGGTCTACAGAACAAGATTATAAAGAGTGTTACACTTGAGACTTTTTATATCTTTGAGTATTAATCTATACAGAATGCCATCACACAGGCTGACCAAACAGGTCTTTGACTGGGTAACCACTAGAAACAACAAATTGGTGGCAGAGGTAGAAAACGACCTGAACCAGCTCAACATAACAGCAGACACAATAAACGACAGAATAAAGTTCAGAAACATCATTAAGAAAAGTAAACTACATGAGATACAATGCGACAAACGAACAGGCATAAAATGGACCGAAGAACGCAAGCAAGATCACAGCCAGAAGATGAAAGAAATATGGGCAACCAAAAAGGCAATCAAGATGAAGCCGAAGACACAAAGCCGACAAGAAGCATGGACAGAGGACCGGAAACAGAAACAAAGCGAGCGAATTAGGGAAGTTTGGGCAGCAAGGAAGGCAGCAAAAGGAACTGGCCATGTAGTTCAGTCCAAATGCGCTCTTTAAGGGCAAAACACCAATAATAATAATATAGCTTAGTGCAGAATTCGAGCCCACTGCGCCATTATTTATTTTAAAATGCCTGTCGCCTACTAAAAATATTACTATAATGGAATAATAATCATAATTTACTTAACTTTCTAACATTTTAGTAATCGAAAATTTATCCGAAAGTTTTTCCACAAGAAAGCTCGCGGCAGCATGTGCTAAACACAACTATCCTTGCGCGAGAGATTGGGTACAGCCTACGACAGCCGCCGACCACCGGTCGTGCTGACGGTAATGGCGTCCGCCCAGGTGATGACGACACTTCACATGTAGCGACTGTGGTCTACAGAGCAAGATTATAAAGTGTGTTACACTTCAGACTTTTTATATCTTCAGGTAGAGGGTGGAGGTGAGATGGAAAGCTCTAAGCATTTGTTCTGTTTCAAATTGAATCTTTTTTAGGCGAATTATGGTTCATGTTCAGTGAGCAAAATTAAAATTTTGGGAAAAAAGGAAGGTATGAAGATTAGGATCTAAAGCTCCATCGGCGGTGAGTTCGTTAGATGGGGTAGCAAGGCTGGGGTAGCAAACCGTCACGTCCTTTCAAATAAACCATCCCAGTATTTGCCTTAAGCAGTTTAGAAAAGTCACGGTAAATCGAATCAGAAATACCGGACTGATTTGGATCGCTGAACCTCCGAATAGGGATGTAGGGATGCTCCATTCTTCAATTCAAGACAACAAAAGGCAAATGATGGCCACGTATGAACTACTGCTTCACCGTCATCAGCCAAATGTCTCAGCCAGTGACAATAAATGGTGCCATTACGTTTTCTGCATTTCAATAAATTATTGATCGGGAATTAGCAAAAAAAAGCAACAACAACAAAAGACAATCAACCTCGCATAAAAAAAGGACGCTGTGCGCTACAAACTGATTCCAGAAGTACATCCATTCCAGTTGACATCTGTTGCCGCCATGTGAAAAACAAACAAGAAGACAACACCAAGCGTTGCTACCGCACGCTAACGGCCTCCTGCTCTCTGTTGATTCCACGAAACATGCTATCCAGGAGCTTTGTTAGGAACTCATTCCTCATCGCTCCTATTCTTTTGATACTGCACTCCCAAATGCTTGCTTTTAAGCTCCTGTACAACATACGTGGTGCTCATCAAGATCCTTGAGTAACAAGTCTGAGTGTCCCGTTGAGCTGTTTCGCCCTTGCGCTTTGAACACGCAGCTCAGGTTGCTGTCAAATTCATCATATGAATAATTAAGTGAGTTTTATTCGCATATTTATGAAATGGGATCTGAGTTGAATGTAGTCACCAATAATATTCAAGGTGACCGCCTCCATCCTGGGCGTCATCAGTTACGAACACGAGCAACCATCTGTGAGGGCCTGCTTTAAGTATCTGTCGTAATCGTTTTTGTTTTCCTGTCTCCTCATACGCCACGCACACTTCTCTTTCTATTATTTCCCAGCACCACCGGTGGTTGCAGTGCAAACATTATCAGTGGATTACTGATTTCTGTGCTTTTTGCTATTACAAACTTAGTAAGAAAATGCTTTCATTAGAACTATTCTGAAACATATAAATAACGTAAAGTTTCAAATTAAGACAGTATAACAGGATCAAAAATCTTGCCAACAATAGAACTCAGCGAGTGGGTGCAATACAAATTCATATCTAAACTCTTCTCACATGGAGCGCTGGTGTTTTTGGAGAATGTGGAAGAGGTAGAGCAATGCTCTGCAAGCATCAGCAGCTTAGGTTTGCTGTTGAAATGTGTGTTATGAAGGCAGAAAAATAAAACTTTCTCTCATCTAGGATTTCGACCAATGGAAATGGAAATGAGCGTTTAGCATCAATGGCCGCGAGGTCCCTTGCGAGGCAGGTCCGGTCGCCGTGGTGCCGGTCTTACTACACACGACGCCACATTGAGCGACCTGCGCGACGGATGGGGATGACATGAAGTTGAAGACAACACAACAGCCAGTCCCCGAGAGGAGAAAATTGCCCTACCCAACCGGGAATCGATCCCAGGACCGTAGCACGGCAATCCGTCATGCTGACCACTCAGTTATCGGGGAGGGCATTTCGACCAATCAGCACCATGAATGGCTGCGATGGTGACAATACGAATGACAGTCAACAATACAATGTTAGTAGTCCATCGACAATGACTGAACTAAGCGCTATAAGTGTGGACGTTTCATATACAGTGAAATGAGTGGACAGTATTACTGTACAAGAAGACAACATGGAAATGGTAAACCCTGAGAGCAGCTCATAGAAATGATCAATAAACGACTGTGACAACGAGCAACAAAGATGCAGGTGCGACTAAATTCTGTGTGTGGCTGCTTATGACAAAGCAGATGGCGTTCTCACGATAGTGTCGGTCGTCACAAAGAAGGTGCAACAGTTCATGCAGAACCGGTTAGTGGCAGACCTCGGAGAGTACAGCAAACAAATATGTATGCTGAATCTGAAGTTGGTCCGTTGCAAGCATTTACTGAAGGCAAGATTCAGAACGAGGTTCACCTACATAATATATCATTGTCTAAACTAGTAGCAGCCGGCCGCGGTGGCCGTGCGGTTCTAGGCGCTGCAGTCCGGAAAGGAGGGACTACTACGGTCGCAAGTTCGAATCCTGCCTCGGGCATGGATGTGTGTGATGTCCTTAGGTTAGCTAGGTTTAGGTAGTTCTAAGTTCTAGGGGACTGATGACATAAGATGTTAAGTCCCCTAGTGCTCAGAGCCATTTGAACCATTTGAACACTCCTTCTTCCATAATCTTCATTGTTTGATGTTGTTGTTGTGGTCTTCAGTGCAGAGACTGGTTTTATGCAGCTCTCCATGCTACTCTACCCTGTGCAAGCTTCTTCATCTCTGAGTAAGTACTGCAACCTACATCCTTCTGAATCTGCTTAGTGTATTCATCTCTAGGTCTCCCTCTATTATATTTACCCTCCACGCTCCCCTCCAATGCTAAATTTGTAATCCCTTGATGTCTCAGAACATGTCCTACCAACCGGTCCCTACTTCTTGTCAAGTTGTGCCACAAACTCCTCTTCTCCCAAATTCTGTTCAATACCTCCTCATTAGTTATGTGATCTACCCGTCTAATCTTCAGCATTCTTCTGTAGCTCCACATTTCGAAAGCTTCTATTCTCTTTTTGTCCAAACTATTTATCGTCCATGTTTTACTTACATACATGGCTACACTTCATACAAATACTTACAGAAACGACTTCCTGACACTTAAATCAATACTGTATGTTAAGCAATTTCTCCTCTTCAAAAACGCTTTCTTGCCATTGCCAGTCTATGTTTTGTATCCTCTCTACTTCGACCATAATCAGTTATTTTGCTCCCCAAATAGCAAAACTCCTTTACTACTTTAAGTGTCTCATTCCCTAATCTAATTCCCTCAGCATCACCCGACTTCATTCGACTACATTCCATTATCCTCGTTATGCTTTTGTTGATGTTCATCTTATATCCTCCTTTCAAGACACTGTCCATTCCGTTCAGATGCTCTTTCAGGTCCTTTGCTGTCTCTAACAGAATCACAATGTCATCGGGGAACCTCAAAGTTTTTATTTCTTCTCCTTGGATTTTAATTCCTACTCCGATATATTCTTTTGTTTCCTTTACTGCTTGCTCAATGTACAGATCAAATAACATCTGGGATAGGCTACACCCCTGTCTCACTCCATTCCCAACCACTGTTTCCCTTTCAAGCCCCTCGAATCTTATAACTATCGTCTGGTTTCTGTACTAATTGTAAATAGTCTTTCGCTCCCTGTATTTTACCTATGCAACCTTCAGATTTTAAAATACGTCAAAACCTTTCTCTAAGTCTACAAATGCTAGAAAAGTAGGTTTGCCTTTCCTTAATCTAATTTCTAAGATATGTCGTAGGTTCAGTAAATAAGAGAAACAGTGATAAATAAGTAACCGTACTCACACGTAGGTTCTACAAACGGGGCGCCCGTCTCGAGACCCGACAAAAAACTGTGTTCTTAAGCCTGCCGGCAAACCAGCTGAAAGTCGCGGCGCAAGTGAGACTCAACGACATGTGAGAACATAGGACAATACCCGAAAACGTAAGCTAAACCAGGGCTGACTGGTCTGTCCACTCACATATACGTGTGGTTCACAATACCGACACGAGATACATCGAATGGATGAATTGCGAATATATATGTTAATCAGAAATGATTAATAGAATAAATGACAGTGAGCACACACTAATAATGAAAAAAGGGTGGGTACACGATACACAATAATCATATCATATAATTAAGCAATTAAAGGCCAATAGGTAATGTTGAAAGTCTACCCCTTGTTTGTTAAGCTGATTAATTTTCATGTAAGAAATATCACCCTTTAATATAAGCGGACGCAGTGCTCCATGGTTCCCATTTCTACCGCTATGTGTCTAATTCGATTAGGCCCGATAATTTGAGATATGGGTAATCAAACCCGCTAGAAAAGATAGTATTCTAAATTAAAAATGCAGCAACGGATAACGCAACATCTGTGAATGGCCTTGGAACAATACGTGCACATTAGGGATGGCAAGACTTTCTTTTTTCTGATACTATGAATTCAGGTAGTCGCATGAAGTGCAGAATGCATATAATGGATATGCCTGGGTTGAACCTTCATTTAGTCATTATCTCAGTGGTATGGATGAAGGATACTAAACAACGCTAAGAGAGAATGTCAATTATCATTCTGATTTATTTCGATAATATTTAAGAAAACTGTTACTCTGTGTGACAAAACATATAAGAAAACTATTACTCTCTGTAACAAAACATTTAAGTAAACTATTACTCCTTGTGACAAAACATACATGAAATCTATTCACTATCTCTTGCATCTCGTCGTACCGGAAACATAGACTACACATAGTCGCCAGTTACATCTACTAGTGATTAAAATGGGTGAAAATCAATGTTATTGAATGGATCCGTGGTCTATGGGTAGCGTCTTTGATTCATAATCAAAACGTATTCGGTACCGTGTTCGATCCCCGCCACTGCCTAAATTTTGATAAATATCCAGCATTGGCGGCCGAAGACTTCCGGCATAAGAAGTCAGCCTCATTCTGCCAACGGCCTTGTCAAAGAGGGTGGAGGAGTGGATAGAGGTTCAGGGCACTCTCTTGTCCTAGGGGTGGGAAATTGCCCCTAAGGGCGGAAGAATCAGCAATGATCAACGACATGAGGATGCAGAAGGCAATGGAAACCACGGCATTAAAGACACGTAACGTGTATCCACAGGACATGTGGCCTGTAATTGAAGAAGTGTCATGATGATCTCTCCATTGGTAAAAGATTCCGGAATAGTCCCCCGTTCGGATCTCCGGGAGGGGACTGCCAAGGGGGAGGTTACCATGAGAAAAAGATTGAATAATCAACGAAAGGATAACGTTCTACGAGTCGGGGCGTGGAATGTCAGAAGCTTTAACGAGGTAGGGAAACTAGAGAATCTGAAAAGGGAAATGCAAAGGCTTAATCTAGATATAGTAGGTGTCAGTGAAGTGAAGTGGAAGGATGGCACGGATTTCTGGTCAGATGAGTATCGGGTAATATCAACAGCAGCAGAAAATGGTATACCAGGTGTAGGATTCGTTATGAATAGGAAGGTAGGGCAGAGGGTGTGTTACTGTGAACAGTTCAGTGACCGGGTTGTTCTAACCAGAATCGACAGCAGACCAACACCGACAACGATAGTTCAGGTATACATGCCGACGTCGCAAGCTGAAGACAAACAGATAGAGAAAGTGTATGAGGATAATGAAAGGGTAATGCAGTATGTAAAGAGGGACGAAAATCTAATAGTCATGGGCGACTGGATGCAGTTGTAGGGGAAGGAGTAGAAGAAAAGGTTACAGGAGAATATGGGCTTGGGACAAGGAATGAAAGAGGAGAAAGACTAATATAGTTCTGTAACAAGTTTCAGCTAGTTATAGCGAATACCCTGTTCAAGAATCACAAGAGGAGGAGGTATAGTTGGAAAAGGCCGGGAGATACGGGAAGATTTCAATTAGATTACATCATGGTCAGACAGAGGTTCCGCAATCAGATACTGGATTGTAAGGCGTACCCAGGAGCAGATATAGACTCAGATCACTATATAGTAGTGATGAAGAGTAGGCTGAAGTTCAAGACTTTAGTCAGGAAGAATCAATACGCACAGAAGTGGGATACGAAAGTACTAAGGAATGACGAGATACGTTTGAAGTTCTCTAACGCTATAGATACAGCAATAAGGAATAGCGCAGTAGGCAGTACAGTTGAAGAGGAATGGACATCTCTAAAAAGGGCCATCACAGAAGTTGGGAAGGAAAACATAGGTACAAAGAAGGTAGCTGCGAAGAGACCATGGGTAACAGAAGAAATACTTCAGTTGATTGATGAAAGGAGGAAGTACAAACATGTTCCGGGAAAATCAGGAATACAGAAATACAAGTCGCTGAGGAATGAAATAAATAGGAAGTGCAGGGAAGGTAAGACGAAATGGCTGCAGGAAGAATGTGAAGACATCGAAAAAGATATGATTGTCGGAAGGACAGACTCAGCATACAGGAAAGGCAAAACAACCATTGGTGACATTAAAAGCAACAGTGGTAACATTAAGAGTCCAACGGGAATTCCACTGTTAAATGCAGAGGAGAGAGCAGATAGGTGGGAAGAATACATTGAAAGCCTCTATGAGGGTGAAGATTTGTCTGATGTGATAGAAGAAGAAACAGGAGTCGATTTAGAAGAGAGAGGGGATGCAGTATTAGAATCGGAATTTAAAAGAGCTTTGGAGGACTTACGGTCAAATAAGGCAGAAGGGATAGATAACATTCCATCAGAATTTCTAAGCTCATTGGGGGAAGTGGCAACATAACGACTATTCACGTTGGTGTGTTGAATATATGAGTCGGGCGACATACCATCTAACTTTCGGAAAAGCATCATCCACACAATTCCGAAGACAGCAAGAGCTGACAAGTGCGAGAATTATCGCACAATCAACTTAACAGCTCATGCATCGAAGCTGCTTACAAGAATAATATATAGAAGAATGGAAAAGAAAATTGAGAATGCGCAAGGTGAGGATCAGTTTGGCTTTAGGAAAAGTAAAGGGACGAGAGAGGCAATGCTGACATTACGGCTAATAATGGAAGCAAGGCTAAAGAAAAATCAGGACACTTTCATCGGATTTGTCGACCTGGAAAAAGCGTTCGACAATATAAAATGGTGCAAGCTGTTCGAGATTCTGAAAAAAGTAGGGGTAAGGTACAGGGAGAGACGGATCATATACAATATGTACAACAACCAAGAGGGAATAATAAGAGTGGACGATCAAGAACGAAGTGCTCGTATTAAGAAAGGTGTAAGACAAGGCTGTAGCCTTTCGCCCCTACTCTTCAATCTGTACATCGAGGAAGCAATGATGGAAATAAAAGGAAGGTTCAGGAGTGGAATTAAAATACAAGGTGAAAGGATATCAATGATACGATTCGCTGATGACATTGCTATCCTGAGTGAAAGTGAAGAAGAATTAAATGATCTCCTGAACGGAATGAACAGTCTAATGAGTACACAGTATGGTTTGAGAGAAAATCGGAGAAAGACAAAGGTATTGAGAAGTAGTAGAAATGAGAACAGCGAGAAACTTGACATCAGGATTTATGGTCACGAAGTCAATGAAGTTAAGGGATTCTGCTACCTAGCCAGTAAAATAACCAATGACGGACGGAGCAAGGAGGACATCAAAAGCAGACTCGCTATGGCAAAAAAGGCATTTCTGGCCAAGATAAGTCTACTAATATCAAATACCGGCCTTAATTTGAGGAAGAAATTTCTGAGGATGTACGTCTGGAGTACAGCATTGTATGGTAGTGAAACATGGACTGTGGGAAAACCGGAACAGAAACGACTCGAAGCATTTGAGATGTGGTGCTATGGTGTTGAAAATTAGGTGGACTGATAAGGTAAGGAATGAGGAGGTTCTACGCAGAATCGGAGAGGAAATGAATATGTGGAAAACAGTGATAAGGAGAAGGGACAGGATGATAGGACATCTGCTAAGACATGAGGGAATGACTTCCATGGTACTAGAGGGAGCTGTAGAGGGCAAAAACTGTAGAGGAAGACAGAGATTGGAATACGTCAAGCAAATAATTGAGGACGTAGGTTGCAAGTGCTACTCCGAGATGAAGAGGTTAGCACAGGAAAGGAATTCGTGGCGGGCCGCATCAAACCAGTCAGTAGACTGATGACAAAAAAAAAAGTTATTGTCACACCTGTTTAATGCGCGGAAAAGGGAAGGATATTACCTTTCACTCTCTCAGACATTGCTTGTGTTACTACACATGCAGTACCATGCGGATACGTTCATGCTGAAACCGCGTATTATGCAACCGCAATGCAACGTGAGCAAACCAGCCCAGGCTCCATGACTCCACATTATTCATAGTATGATTAACGAATGGGAAATCCAGTGACTACCGTTATGAATGCTGGCAACACGTGGCCAAGTTCGACAACAAAGAAACGAGTAAAATAAACCGTTGACTCATGAAAAACGTATATTGCTTGTATCCAGAACGAAACTATGCAACAAATGAAACATTAATGAACCTATCCGCTATGGACCTAAGAACAAGAACCGTTGGTTCATGCCCTCAATCACCTCGCGGCTACGTCCGCTAGTTCAAACACATTTACCTGAAAAATTTCTACAAATAAAATATCACTGAACGTTTCCCGGTATTAATTCACACCCAAACATGCTCCGTAGTCAATGTTACCCCAAAAAACCTATATTATGAATTACTTTTCTCACCGTCAATAACGAGCGCCGCACCCCTGCGTCCGTCTCGTTCAATCGGCGGCCTCAGAGTGTCCTAACATGGCGCGTTCCAGGACCAACCGCCAACCGCTCAAAAAAACTGGCGGTGGGGGTAGGACCTCAGTGAGAACCAACCTCACAGACTCTGCCCTACCCGTCCCAAATATCTTTGGAATCACAAACTCTCTACCGAATCTGCTCACCTTGTTATGTTGGTCCTAAGCTACACTACTGCTACCATCTTTGACTAACCCGGATTATTATATATTCGATGCATAATTACGTTTATCCACCCACATAAATCACGGGGTCAAAGGATACGAGAGGAGGTGTGACTCCAGCAGAAGAAAAAATATACACGGAAGCATTCTTGAATCCAGAGATTAATTAGTTAGACGAAACATTGAAAGGACGCTCCTGGCGTAAAATGAATTATTAAAAATATAGTAATTAATCAGTTAAACGAAGCGTAAACCTGTGACGTTTCAATGTGTGTCAACGAAATAATGCCAACTGCTATAATCAGACACATCCATAAAACACAAAAGCAAATTAAAGCGTAAATAAAGTATGTTATACAGGGTGGTCCATTGAACGTGACCGGGCCAAATATCTCACGAAATAAGCGTGAAACAAAAAAACTACAAAGAACGAAATCTGTCTAGCTTGAAGGGGGAAACCAGATGGCGATATGGTTGGTCCGCTAGATGGCGCTGTCATTTGTCAAACGGATATTAACTGCGTTTTTTTTTTTTTAAATAGGAACCCCCATTTTTATTACATACTCGTGTAGTAAGTAAAGACATATGAATGTTTTACTTGGACAACTTCTTTTGCTTTGTGATAGATGGCGTTGTATTATTCACAAACATACGGCTCACAATTTTAGATCAACAGTTGGTAACAGGTATGTTTTTAAAATTAAAATACAGAACGTAGGTGCGTTTGAACATTTTATTTCGGTTGTTCCAATGTGATACATGTACCTTTGTGAATTTAACGTTTCTGAGAAACATGCTGATACAGCGTGATTACCTGTAAATACGGTACCACATTAATGCAATAAATGCTCAAAATGATGTCCGTCAACCTCAATGCATTTGGCAATACGTGTAACGACATTGCTCTCAACAGCGAGTAGTTAACCTTCCGTAATGTTCGCACATGCATTGACAATGCAATGACGTATGTTGTCAGGCGTTGTCGGAGGATCACGA
Organism: Schistocerca piceifrons; assembly: GCF_021461385.2. NCBI lineage: Eukaryota > Metazoa > Arthropoda > Insecta > Orthoptera > Acrididae > Schistocerca > Schistocerca piceifrons. The sequence continues at coordinate 155,555,646 of NC_060143.1, forward strand.
TAGCAAACATCCTCAACTTTCACATAGAAAGAAATCCGGGATCGTCAGATCCGGTGAACGTGCGGGCTATAGTATGGTGCTTCGACGAACAATCCACCTGTCATGAACTATGCTATTCAATACCGCTTCAACCGCACGCGAGCTAAGCGCCGGAAATCGATCATGGTGGAAGTACATCGCCATTCTACCACGCAGTGAAACATCTTATAGTAACATCGGTCGAACATTAGGTAGGAAATTAGCATACATTGCACCATTTAGATTGCCATAGATAAAACGGGTGCCAGTTATCCTTCCTCCCATAATGCCGCACCATACATTTACCAGCTAAGATAGCTGATGTTCCACTTGCCGCAGCCATCGTGGTTTTTCCGTTGTTTACGTTACCGCTTATGGTGAATAACGCTTCGTCGCTAAATACACTACTGCCCATTAAAATTACTACACCACGAAGATGATGTGCCACAGACGCGAAATTTAACCGACAGGAAGCAAATGCTGTGAAATGCAAATGATTAGCATCTCAGAGCATTCACACAAGGTTGGAGGCGGTGGCGACACATACAACGTGCTGACATCAGGAAAGTTTCCAACCGATTTCTCATACAAAAACAGCAGTTGGCCGGCGTTGCCTGGTGAAACATTGTTGTGATGCCTCGTGTAACAAGGAGAAATGCGTACCATTAGGACTATGATAAAGGTCGTATTGTAGCCTATCGCGATTGCAGTTTATCGTATCGCGACATTGCTGCTCGCGTAGGTCGAGATTCAATGTCTCTTAGCAGAATATGGAATCAGTCGGTTCAGTACCGTAATACGGAACGCCGTTTGCAAGACAACAACCATCTGCACGAACAGTTCGACGACGTTTGCAGCAGCATGGACTATCAGCTCGGAGACCATGGCTGAGGTTACCCTTGACGCTGCATCACAGGCAGGGGCGCCTGCGTTGGTGTACTCAACGACGAACCTGGCTGCACGAATGGCGAAAAGTCATTTTTTCGGATGAATCAAGGTTCTCCTTACAGCATCATGATGGTCGCATCCGTGTTTGGCGACATCGCGGTGAACGCACATTAGAAGCGTGTATTCGTCATCGCCATACTGGCGTATCACCCGGCGTGATGGTATGTGGTGCCATTGGTTACACGTTTTGGTCACCTCTTGTTGGCACTGACGACACTTTGAACAGTGGTCGTGTTACGACCAGTGGCACTACCCTTCATTCGATCCCAGCGAAATCCTACATTTCAGCAGGATGATGCACGACCGCATGTTCCAGGTCCTGTACGAGCCTTTCTGGATACAGAAAATGTTTGACTGCTTCCCTGGCCAGCACATTCTCCAGGTCTCTCACCAATTGAAAATGTCTGGTCAATGGTGGCCGAGCAACTGGCTCGTCACAATACGCCACTCACTACTCTTGATGAACTATGGTATCGTGTTGAAGCTGCATGGACAGCTGTACCTGTTCACGCTATCCAAGCTCTGTTTGACTCAATGCCCAGGCGTATCAATGCCGTTATTACGGCCAGAGATGGTTGTTCTGGGTACTGATTTCTCAGGATCTATGCACACAAACTGTGTGAAAATGTAATCACATGTCAGTTCTAGTGTAATATATTTGTCCGATGAATACCCGTTTATCATCTGAATTTCTTCTAGGTGGAGTAATTTTAATGGCCAATAGTGTATAAATCATTAGATCGATGGATCATTTGTTACTAACGCAAACCAGATTCCCGCCGACTATTTTCACACGTGGTGGTATGTACCAAATACCAGTTTATGATATTCATTTCTTCTTGGCGTAGCATTTTTAATGGCCAGTAGTGTAGAACGCGTGCAAGAAATCTGTCATCGTTCCGTAATTTCTCTTGTGCCCAGTGGCAGAACTGTACACGACGTTCGAAGTTGTCGCTATGCAATTCCCGGTGCATAAAAATATGGTACGGATGCAATCATTGTTGATGTTGCATTCTCAACACCGACGTTTTTGAGATTCCCGATTCTCGTGCAATTTGTCTGCTACTGATGTGCGGATTAGCCGCTACAGCAGCTAAAACACCTACTTAGGCATCATTTGTTGTAGGTCGTGGTTGACGTTTCACATGTGACTGAACACTTCCTGTTTCTTTAAATAACGCTACTATCCGGCGAACGGTCCGGACACTTGGATGATGTCGTCCAGGATACCTAACAGCATACATAGCACACGCCCGTTGGGCATTTTGATCACAATAACCATACATCAACACGATATCGACCTTTTCCGCAATTGGTAAACGGTCCATTTTAACACGCTAATGTATCACGAAGCAAATACCGTCCGCACTGGCGGAACGTCACGTGATACAACGTACTTTTGTGACTATTACAGCGCCATCTATCACAAAGCGAAAAAAGTGGTCCAACTAAAATATTCATGTATCTTTATGTACCACACGAATATGTAATAAAAATAGGGGTTCCTATTTCAATAAACGCAGTTGATTTCCCTTTGACCTATGGCAATGCCATCTAGTGGGCCAATAACAGCGCCATCTGGTTTCCCCCTTCAAGCTAGACGAGTTTCGTTCGTTGTTGTATTTTCGTTTGACGCTAATTTCGTGAGATATTTGGCCCGGTCACTATCAATGGACCACCCTGTATAGCAGAACTCCAACAATGACAGCGCACCGCTACTCCATGACTTTAGCAGACACCAGGGTCCAGGTTTATAATCTCCATGGTGGAGTGATGATTAGTCTTCGTGTTTCACTGTCCATTTTAATACATATCAATAAAACAACTATTGCACTATACTAGTCTGGGACCTCTCTATCGGATGGGGACATAAAATTCCAATTTAAATATTAATTATTTTTAACGGGAAACAAACCGACACTTTCCGTCGACGGTGTTGCCGCGTGAAAGACTTGATGAGCAGCATTAACTTATGCAAACTCCAGCCACACGTAGCATGAAGAATTGCGAATATCTGTGAAAACGTCGTAGAATACGCGCCTGATGACTCTCAGGACGGACGCCCTCAATCGTATTAGAGACAATGGTATCTGTTGTAGAAAAAACTGTAAATTTAACTTAGTTGACCCATTAAAATAGTCACGATGCTTTTTTGGATCTCTTTTAGAAAAAGTATAGTCTTTTAGGTACTAACAAGGGAACCTCCCCATCGCATCCCCTCAGATTTAGTTATAAGTTGGCACAGTGGATAGGCCTTGAATAACTGAACACAGATCAATCGAGAAAACAGGAAGAAGTTGTGTGGAACTATGAAAAAAAATAAGCAAAATATACAAATTGATTAGTCCACACGCAAGATATGCAACATCAAGGATAGTAGGGCGCAGCGGCGCCCTGGTCCTGTGGTTGGCGTGAGCAGCTACGGAACGAGAGGTCGCTGGTGCAAGTCTTCCCTCCAGTGAAAAGTTTACATTTTTATTTTCGCAAAGTTATGATATGTCCGTTCGTTAATTGACGTATTTGTTCACTGTAATAACTTTAGTGTTTGTGTTTTGAGACCGCACCGCAAAACCGTGCGATTAGTAGACGAAAGGACGTGCCTCTCCAATTGGAACCGAAAACATTTGATCGCAAGGTCATAGGTCAACCGATTCCTCCACAGGAAAACACGTCTGTTATATTCTATAAGACACTGGTGACGGCATGTGCGTCACATGACAGGAATATGTTGTCGACCTACCTAACTTGTACACTTGGCGAATGGGTAAAAAGATTCTTCTTCCTTGCTCGATTTAGGTGTTCTTGTGGATGTGATAATCACTCCCAAAAAAGTGATGAATACATAACAGTTTGTCACATAAACTGCAAAAAATGAATGCGACAGTTTCACAGTCGCAGAGTTTTCCCTGTGCTGTGTCAAAACGTATGTTTTTAACGTTTTCAAACTTTTCCGTTTAGGTGTAGCGTCCCCATAGTACGGCGCAGTTACCTCGCATCCGACGGACGGACGGACAGATAATAATTGTCTGAATGTAAAAAATTAAACTTTTCACTCTAGGGAAGACTTAAACCAAGGACCTGTCGTTCCTCCGTTGCTCACGCTAGCCTCGGGACCACGGCGCTCCTGAGCTCATACTATTCTTGATGTTGCTTATCTAGCACATGGACTATTCAGTTGGTATATTTTGCTTTTTTTTCATAGTTCCACACAACTTCTTCCAGTTTTCTCGATTGATCTGTGTTCAGTTTTTCAATGCCTATCTACTGTGCCAACTTTTAACTAAATCTGATGGGGGTGCGATGTGGAGGTTCCCTTGTAAGTGTGTCATTAGGCCAGTTTTGGAGCCACTGCCGTATGAGGAGCAGCCCCGCAGCTCTGGGGGCACGTGCAGAAGAGCGCCGTCGCCCACTCAGACAGTGGCGCTGGCAGACACACACGGGATCCTCCTTCGGTACGTGCTCCGCCTGTGTGAATGGGCCAGGGAGGGCCTTCAGAGCATAACGCCCACACAGAGCCCGCCCGATCAGCGGAGGACGCCCCACTACAGCGAATCAGCTGGGCCCTTTGACGGCCGCACCCACCTGAGTGCCCTTCCGTTGCTCTCGTGCTGCCCTCAGCTCAGGCCCCACGTCCTCCAGCAATATCTAGCCACACCAGTTTGTCATCCAACAGACGCCATACTTTGTTTCCAAACACTATTTTATACCGTAAACACAAATTTTCTTATAATATGGTACCGGAAGCAGGTCTTGTCTGTATTAAAGACAGCGAGGCGGAGATAAACCATTTTATAATGTGAGAGTAGGACAGGGTACGTCAAATCGAGTAAGATATTCCCGCATTTCATAGGTGGGAAATGCATTGTTATGGAGCTATGCCCACAAAAGTGACGTGTCGACTGATTGCGGAGTTATACTAAGTAGGGCCGCAGGTAATTAATTTAAATAATAGGTAGGTGTAATGGTACTTGAATTACGTAACTGTTATGGCACCTCACCTCAACCTCTCGATACCAGCAATATTCTACTATGTTTCTGTAAAATAGTTAACATATTTCTGTGAAAACATTTAGATTTGATTTCATTAATGTAGAGGTACTTCGATATATCGATATGTATATATTGCAGTGATATTATTCTTATGTGTATTCTTTCTTTTGTCACTATGATCATTGACATACTTGTAAGTCTGATTTTTGGGCGCGTAAGCGGTTATTAGAGAGTCAAGCTTTGGTCGTCATGTTTATGAAATGTGAACTTTAACAGTGAGGAAGATATTTTCAAGTACGTTTTATATTATGAAGTGATGTTATGGAACGAGTTACGTGATATTGCAACAAAAGTAATAAAAAGGAAGTGTAACTTAAATTCGGAGTGCTGATTACTTTTTTACATTACCATTGTCCTAACCTGCTAAAGTTTAATCTTCAAGAATGGTTTATGAAACACGTCTATAAAACTTTTGAATATCGCAGAATAAGACCTAGGCCTCATTCCATCCGAGCTTGGAATCATCACTACCTAGATTTTCGACGATGGAGTCATGAGTTCTCAACGAGACAAGCGTGGGAAACACGAGAAGATGAGTGCCTAGTTTATCCATTATTTCAAGAAATGACTTTATTAATTGTGCTCTAAGGACACCTGCCACATAATATAACTTTGTTGTTGCCCGAAAATGCAATATTTAGCAGCATGGGCAACACTACAATCATGATTAATTTTTGAACTTTGTTGTGGTAGGGTTGTTAGATAGGCAAACTAAAAATTCCTACCGATGGCTGGTTACTTTAGCGAGGAAATTTCTGTGACTTTCACGAGATAAAATTGACTACAAAATCAATTACACGAAATGTGCCATCTTGGCTGAATTTACAGGAAAGAGAACGATTAATCTGCTGCAAGAGAGAGCTTCAATACCAGACTCATTTGTATCTTTTGAAGGATCAGAGTGAGTGGATGGTGGATAACAGGGCGCGAATTAAACGAAACTAATTATAGAGAAATAAGAAAGAGGTACAACATTTAAATATCGAGAAAGAGTAATATAACTAAATGCTATGGACACAGAAGCTACATTAGCAATGGCAACGAAAATGGAGGCGTCTTTTTCATCAGTAGAAATACGTATAACAAGAAAACCATATCGATAAATACACAACTTTGACACTATAACACTGTCATTAGAGCAGGTTGTCGTTATGCTTCAGAACGTCATTCGTTAAATACAACCAAACAATTAGTTGGAATAAAAAAGAGGGAGAGAAAAATAATCAGGATATTCTAGGGACCAAATTAAGGAAGTGGGAAATGGAAATTTGGAAGTAATGAAGTTTAAAAAGGACAGAGAAAAGTTAGATATAGTGAGGAGGAAAAGGGTTTTATTCTAAAAATGGTAGATGAAAAAATTATAACAAAAAGCTTTTTGTTGTTTGACAGAAAGCGAAAGACATCAATGACGTGGGCAAAATATGTTCATGCAGACACAAGGAAAATAAAGATGGAAGGAACACGAAAAAATGTTGAATATAAAAGTAAAGTGTTTCAAGAACTTCCAGGAGAGAACAAAAGAAAAAGACAGGTGCGGTATGGACTGAAGAAAGAAGAGACAAGCATAGGGGTAGAATGAGGAAAATATTGGAAAGAAAGAAAAGAACAAAAGAAAAACCACACAAGTTATTGCATTTTACCCCTTGTAGATCAAACCAATAAATAAATAAAGGAAGTTACCATAAAACCATTAATTTGTTAAGACAAAGTGTACTGCAGAAATAACAATAGTAAGATAGTCGACATGTGGTACTATAAGGTGCTGGGTTATTAGTAACTACGTGTTACATGCAGCTGCACAGGCATATCAGTACTTATGCTAAGATGAATGGTGGTGGATAAGTATGTTATTGTATGTGCAATAACGTGACATGTCTGCCTGATTGGATAAGCATAGCTCACGATGCATGTTCGCCCCCCCCCCCCCCTCCAACTATCCCAAAGACTGACAATGCAGAGCACACACACACACACACACACACACACACACACACACACACACGTGCTATTGCTCCTGGGTGGCACATGTGGACCATCATGAGCAGGAGCTTGTGTCTATGCATTGTGGCACTGAATAAACTATGTATTATACAACATGTACCTTCTGCAACAAATTTAATAATTATTTAACAAGTTTTACGTGTACGGATGGAAAAAGAATGGTGTTCCTTCCCGTACTTTGCACTTTTGGGTGTTGACTTCTTTTCTTTTAGGTTCTAATGTAGCCAATGTTCTTCCTCAGTTTTCAAGCTATATTCATACCTATTTTCTTCACAATCACTGAAATGGTTTAGTTATGAAAAAAACACACTTTCACATTTAAAGAACTTTAAATTGAGATATCTTTTTTCCTGGTCCAATTTTGATAAAATAGAGCCTATATGTTGCCCCAAGCTATGACCAATTTACCTGTGAAAACCCAATGAATATTCGTTTTGTAGTTCTGTAGATTAGCCCGTTCAAACAGATAGACATGACGATTTTGAAATTTCAATATTAGGACAGATATAGAACAGATGATTTCTCAAGACTAAGTGTTTTAACTTTTGCTCTCAGAGAATACAAGTAAACGATTTGTTCTAAAAGTGTGCAAGAGATCAGCAAGTGGGCACCAACACTATGGCAGAAAAGAAAAGATAAATTCGAAAGAATTTTTTTATGAAATTAAATTTTTATGGAATATATTCGAAATTCCTATTTATGTAGCTATAAAGCTGACATCTTGGAAGAAACGGCTAACGCACCCACTTGAAGATTCCTGTCACATTGGGAAAGATTGTCACAGCCTCGGATTTCTGGTGATCCACTGTTACCCAGCAGATATCCTGGAATTTGTTAATGTTTGCCTATCATTTCATAACCATCGCTACACAAAAGTACACTTATGAACTATCGTTATCAGCAAAATATTGCTGTATTGGACGTAACCTGCCCTGTTTAGATATTATCAGATTATTATTTCCACCACATTTACATAAAGACAATTTGAAGCATAACTGCTGGTAAACGTTTCGGGATATGAAATCGTGGTCCAAGGAACTCTTCTGTTCCTAAAGTTTCGTCCAGGGCTGAATTGGATATCTTCAGTCGCGCTCCTTCGCTAACTCTGGTAGAAAGTGAAAAATACTGCAATACAAAACAAAATTATATTCTCCAGTATCCTAAATGTGGTCTTAGGTTACATTTGTCGCGAAGAAAAAGGGAGACTGTGTAAAAGTCACGCAAACTCAACTTATTCAAAACATCAAGAGCTGTCCTCAGTTCAAGTCTGTTTGTTTTATTGCGTGCTCTAAAATTCCCGTTACAAGCTCCTAGAACTTGTAGAGGGGACTGAGTAGATAGTATTTTGAACGGGAACCCATGTCCGGAAATCTACTTTTTCTGTGCTACAACCATCTTAAAACATGTCGGTAAGGCGACTACTCTTACAAGTAATTTATTGGGAAAGACGCAGTACATCACTTGATTTACAATGTCACTCATTGATAACCAGAGAAACAAAAAGTAAACTTAAACAGTTTTCACAAACATTGTTGTTTTGTTCGAAATGAGGGTTGCCACTGTAATCTACTGCAATTAAGGCTCGATGTTCCGACTATCAAGTTCCGTGCACAACATGTACCTACACTCCTGGAAATGGAAAAAAGAACACATTGACACCGGTGTGTCAGACCCACCATACTTGCTCCGGACACTGCGAGAGGGCTGTACAAGCAATGATCACACGCACGGCACAGCGGACACACCAGGAACCGCGGTGTTGGCCGTCGAATGGCGCTAGCTGCGCAGCATTTGTGCACCGCCGCCGTCAGTGTCAGCCAGTTTGCCGTGGCATACGGAGCTCCATCTCAGTCTTTAACACTGGTAGCATGCCGCGACAGCGTGGACGTGAACCGTATGTGCAGTTGACGGACTTTGAGCGAGGGCGTATAGAGGGCATGCGGGAGGCGGGTGGACGTACCGCCGAATTGCTCAACACGTGGGGCGTGAGGTCTCCACAGTACATCGATGTTGTCGCCAGTGGTCAGCGGAAGGTGCACGTGCCCGTCGACCTGGGGCCGGACCGCAGCGACGCACGGATGCACGCCAAGACCGTAGGATCCTACGCAGTGCCGTAGGGGACCGCACCGCCACTTCCCAGCAAATTAGGGACACTGTTGCTCCTGGGGTATCGGCGAGGACCATTCGCAACCGTCTCCATGAAGCTGGGCTACGGTCCCGCACACCGTTAGGCCGTCTTCCGCTCACGCCCCAACATCGTGCAGCCCGCCTCCAGTGGTGTCGCGACAGACGTGAATGGAGGGACGAATGGAGACGTGTCGTCTTCAGCGATGAGAGTCGCTTCTGCCTTGGTGCCAATGATGGTCGTATGCGTGTTTGGCGCCGTGCAGGTGAGCGCCACATTCAGGACTGCATACGACCGAGGCACACAGGGCCAACACCCGGCATCATGGTGTGGGGAGCGATCTCCTACATTGGCCGTACACCACTGGTGATCGTCGAGGGGACACTGAATAGTGCACGGTACATCCAAACCGTCATCGAACCCATCGTTCTACCATTCCTAGACCGGCAAGGGAACTTGCTGTTCCAACAGGACAATGCACGTCCGCATGTATCCCGTGCCACCCAACGTGCTCTAGAAGGTGTAAGTCAACTACCCTGGCCAGCAAGATCTCCGGATCTGTCCCCCATTGAGCATGTTTGGGACTGGATGAAGCGTCGTCTCACGCGGTCTGCACGTCCAGCACGAACGCTGGTTCAACTGAGGCGCCAGGTGGAAATGGCATGGCAAGCCGTTCCACAGGACTACATCCAGCATCTCTACGATCGTCTCCATGGGAGAATAGCAGCCTGCATTGCTGCGAAAGGTGGACATACACTGTACTAGTGCCGACATTGTGCATGCTCTGTTGCCTGTGTCTATGTGCCTGTGGTTCTGTCAGTGTGATCATGTGATGTATCTGACCCCAGGAATGAGTCAATAAAGTTTCCCCTTCGTGGGACAATGAATTCACGGTGTTCTTATTTCAATTTCCAGGAGTGTATCAACGATGTTGTGATACACACTATGTACCACGCCTAGTGTCTGTGCAGTCTGTGCTCCAGCAACCACGACTCGTGTCACAAGATTTTCTGAAATCTCCGCAGGGGTCTTAAGAGCCAAACTCTTCATTCGACCCCATAGTTGAAACTCCAATGGAGTGAAATCCGCTGATCGTGGAGGCATGAGACTTGACCAACTGAGCTTATCCATCTGTGTCCAAGTCGTTGGTCCGAATGTTCCCGACCATGACGTGAAAAGCGAGCGGATGTGCCGTCATTTTGAAACCACATGCCTTGTCAGACGTTTAGTGCCGCAGTATCCAACGACTCACCCAATACCTCTTCTGGGAAGGTCAAGTAGATGGGACCCTAGAAGACGGTGCAGGGAGCAACATCCATTGAACGCGCAATAGCTCGTGTACTCGTTGACGGCTATTCCTCAACGTGATGAAAGACGGCTTCTTTCAATTCGGGTGGGCGACATCTCTCTGGAACACCACAAGCAAGCCTCCCGTCTGTGAAGGTGCCGTGTTTCTCGAACCGTTGTGTAATTGTGGCGAAAAGAGTGTACGATGGAGTGGAACACTGTAGACGTTTTTGATAAAGGTGACCAGGAGCTCGTCCAATGCCATGATCTACGCCATAGAGAAGGATTTCGTTGGTGAATTCAGCAAACGTGTACTCAGCCATGTTGTTCTAACACTCACAGATTCCTGAAAGAGAATAGACGATAGATGGCGGTAGCTAACCCGACGTGAGAACCTCCACGCCCTTTCATGACCACCCTGTTACAGACGTAGCTAGCAAACATGTTTTCAAACGTCTGTAGCATGGAAACAGTACGTTTATGGATATGGGTTCTATTTCGAAATATTGCCTATTCGGTCCACTCTAAAAATTACTCTACAAATCCTCGAGATTTGAAAGTCTAATTTTAGAGCAGCCTGTATAACACCGTACAAGGTAATAACACACACTTGCTTTTATTCCCTCAAAAACTTGTGTGCTCTCTTTAATTAGAGTAATTAATTCTTACAGGGACTGGTATAAGGCTGGTGTATTAACAATTGTTAAGTAGATTGTTAGATGCCAAACCACAGCATCTCTTTCCTAGTTCATATTCCATCGTACGGGATGCATTGTTTTCATGATTTGATACGTTTACTTTATTTTTGCTTTCCTTAAAATCTTGTCTTCGTGGTCGAACACATTGCCGTTGCCACATTCATGAGTTAATGTAATGGATGTAACTCGTTTCCTTCATCTATTTGTAATACTCTGTTACACCTTTTACAAATGAAGCCCTCAAATTCGTACCCATAAAAGTTCAGGTATGAATTATTGTTATTATTGAGGATAGAGGATATAACAGCAAATCAAGAATCAGATAAAGGGAACTGGACAACCTGGAAAGTTGTTTCATCTGTGTCGAAATTTACTGGCCAGCCAAACCACAGGCTGATTATCCCGTAACAGAGGCTGAAGCAGATTACTGACTTACTGCCTTTGCAGCTATTAGGTTGAAAAGTCCTGCCTGTTGAGACATGGTACACAGCTCGTTTACCAAACATAATACGCCAGTTACATAGAACAGAGGCACAATACTCGAAACCAAATCCAGGGGGTAGTCGACAATGAGCTGTAGATGAGAATCCTGCCGGAGTAGTGAACCTCTCAAAGTCCAGTTTCGTCTCAGTGGTCTCCATAGATGTAATTTCTGGATGGTGGCATCGGATCATTGATCGACGACAACATACAAATGGGTGTGTTGTCACCTTTACGTTGAGCCTTAAGAAAGTGGTACGCGCTGTGTGATTTTGTGTGGCGCTGGGAAGCGTGTACCTGACTTGTAGAGCCGCTTGCGTGTAACCCCAGTGATTTGTGTGCTGGAGCGGGTGGAACCGTGCAAACTCGATCACACGCATGGATCGACCGGCGCCTCCGGTTCCAGTCACGAGGAAAGCCAACTTCACACAGTAGACTCGGCCTTATTGTATCACTTATATTGGCGTCTTTCGCTTATCCATTTGTCTCTCATGCATGATTATGATTTATTACGTCCACAAAAGTACTATGAGCTGTTTAGTGGCACTAGATATTCCTTACGTTTTGACCTGCTCTACTTGGCTTTACTGATGACCAACATCGAAAAGTGCGTGAAGTTGTCCGTATTCTTCACGAAGATATACATGTCTTCTTTTACGTTTCCATGGTACACGATTTGCATATGTTCAGGTTATAAATGAATAGGTAAACACTACACTGTAGAATATTAGATATCACATATTTAACGTAGTTACATGAGCCGACACCAGATGGCACAACAGACAAGCCAAAGATATTATATTGCGTAACGTCAAAAAATATATTATCTATGTATACTGATGTGTCATAGTCTAACATAACAGTCGCGACATCCGTCACGTTTTTGTTACCCACAGCGATAGCAGCGCTCAAAGCGGCCAGCAACCAACACTTCTGAATGAGATGTGAATGCGAATACTAACTTTTATATTGACATGTAACATACGTTTTTTTTATTTTTTTTTTTTACAATAGGGAGTGTATGTTGTGCCATAAAAAGCGACGATAACTAAAACAATGTACCACATACGTGTTTATTAAGTTTTCTAAGGGCCCTGGGATGTATGAAACGGTGCATTACTGGGCAGTTTATTTGCGATTTTCTTGTAACGGCCGCGCGGGATTAGCCGAGCGGTGTAGGGCGCTACAGTCGCAGACTGTGCGGCTGGTCCCGGCGGAGGTTCGAGTCCTCCCTCGGACATAGGTGTGTGTGTTTGGCCTTAGGATAATTTAGGTTAAGTAGTGTGTAAGCTTAGGGACTGATGACCTTAGCAGTTAAGTCCCGTAAGATTTCACATACATTTGAACATTTTTTCCTTGTAACGGACAGTAACTTACTGCGCATTGTCTTCTTCCTTTAATAACAAAAGATTTTCTAGTCAACACCAGAAGATCTGAAGTGTTGCAGAAAGACGTCGTACACGTATCTACACAACAAAGCAGAGTTTTGTTCGCTACATTTTCCTGCCAAATCATTGAGTGTGGAACGTAGGAAGCTTACATGAAACGAAATACTGACATTATTAAACTTATCAAGTGAGCTACTACAATTCTAGCTGAAGGTAAAACGATACATACTTGAGAAAAGGTCGCCAAAAGTAATAAAACTGTTTCCCAACACAGAAGAAAACAGTTCCGCAGGTGCTGCTAAATCTGAGCCACAAACGACAAGAATTTTCAATCCATTCACTTTTGAAGCAAAAATAATTACAATTACAAAAATATTTGTGTATTAGAAAGGACTTATCATTGGATTAGACAAAAATTTTAAACGTCAAGGTAAGTGTAACAGAAATAACAGAAAAACATGCTTCTCATGCGTGATATGTGATCATATTCTCTTGCTATTAGCGGAACAAGCTGCAAAATATAGACGTATTCGAAAGTATTTCTTCAAGAATAAGTGTGATTAGGCTGTTTTTAGATATATTTCACGATAATTCATGTCTCTTTGTAACTTACTAACGCATGGAACGCAAAAATATAACAATTATGCCGTTAATTAGATTGAAAATAATTAAAAACAAACATTAACCATATTACCCATATTCTCAACGTTTGGAGCGCTAGTGCTGACCCAGTTTTCGAACGGTAACGACTTTCCTACTAGGGAGTGTATTGGCTATATGTTTTAGACTGTGGTCGTGTCACAATATGAAAAATCCACTACCTGCAAAACACACAGCAATATACTAAAACGGCTAAGGTTTAGGACTGGCCCAGCATGAGGATTCTATCATTCTACTATCCTACCTAAAACAGCGTCATTGAACCCATTCTCGTCTTTGACCACGTTAAGTTACTCCCTGTATCTTCAGAATTTCACCGTTCCCTACAGGTCTTCAGACACCGCTTATTTCACATAATCTTTCGTACCTTATTTCTCCCACATGACCCTAGAAGCTGAGTAAAGTTCCCCCTCTCCTCAAAATCCTAGGATATATGTGTAAATCTTGTTGATGTTCTTGTTGTTGTTGTTGTTGTTGTTGTTCTGATCTTCAGTCTGAAGACTTCTTTGATGCAGCTCTCCGTGTTAGTTCATCCTGTGCAAACTTCCTACCTCTGAATAACTACTACAACCTACATCCTTCTGAATCTACTTACTGTATTCATCTCTTGGTGGTCCTCTACGGCTTTTATCCCCTACACTTCCCTTCAATAGCGCATTGGTAATCCCTTGATATCTCAGAATGTATCCTACCAATTGATCCTGTCTTCTAGTGAAGTTGAGCCGCATATTACTTGTCCTCATTGCATTCAATACTTCCTCCTTATTACTATAATGTACCCATACAATCCTCAGCACTCTTCTGTTGCATCGCATTTCAAAAGCTTCTATTCTCTTTTTGTCGACACTGTTTATGGTCAATATCTTAATTCCATACATGGCTACACTCGCGACACATATCGTCAGAAAAGACACCGTAAGTCTATATTCGATGTCAACAAATTTTTCAGTTTCAGAAAAGCTTTTTTTCCATTGCCAGTCTACATTTCATGTTCTTTCTACTTCAGCCATCATCACTTTCTCTGCTGCCCAAGTAGTATAACTCATCTACTATTTTAAGTGTCGCGTTTCCTAATCTAATTCCATCAGAATCACGTACTATAATTCCACAACATTCCATTACCCTTATTTTGCTTTTGTTGATGATCATCTACTCCCATAATTCTTTCAAGACACTGTCTGTTCAACTAGTCTTTCAGGTCCGTCGCTGTCTCTGACATAATGACAGAATCATCGACAAACCTCAGAGCTCTTATTTCATATTCCTGAAATTTAATTCCTACTCCAAATTTTTCTTTGGTTTCCTTTACTGCTTGCTGACTGCACAGACTCAAATACAGCAGGTCATAGGCAACAACGCTGCCTCACTCCCTTCTCTACCGCTCCTTCCTTTTCATACCTCTCGATTCTTATAACTACTTTCAGGTTTCTGTATAAGCAGCAAATAGTCGTTCGCTCCCTTTATTTTACCCCGTAACCTTTAGAATTTCGAAGAGAATACTCCAGTCAGCTGGTGTCTACAAATGCTATAAACGTAAGTTTGCCTTTCCTTGACCTATATTCCCAGATAAGCCGTGAGGTCATTATTGACTCGCGTCTTCCTGCATTCGCCGGAATCCAAACCCCTCCCCGACGTCGTCTGTCCTTCTGTAAATAATTCTTTTAAGTATCTTGGAACTATGACTTACTAAACTCATAGTTTAAAAATTTCACTGTCAGCGACTACTTTCTTTGGAACTGAAATTATTACATTCCACTTGAAGTCTGAGGGTATTTCTCCTGCCTTTTAAATCAATCACACAAGATGGAACAATTTTGTCATATGTGGCTGGGTCTTCCTAGGCTATCAGTAGTTCTGACAGAACGTCGTATACTCCCAGGGCCCTGTCAAATTCTTCTTGCAACATCTCCCATCTCATCTTCACATACGTTCTCTTCCCTTTCTATAACATTTCCTTCAAGTTCACTTTCCTTCTACAGACCATCTACATACTCCTTCTACCTTTCAGCTTTAACTTCTTTGCTTAGGACTGGTTTTCCATCTGAACCCTTGATATTCATTCAGCTGCTTGTATCTTTTCCAAGGGCCTGTTAAATTTTTATCTAGGAGGAATCTACCTTAGTGATATATGCTTCTACATCCCTTCATTTGTCCTCTAGCGGTTCCTACTTAGCCAGTTTGCACATCCTGCCAGTCTCACTTTTAACCGTCGTTTCACTTTCTGCAGTATTCGTTTCCCCAGTTCTAGTCAATCGTTGCCTGATTACTCTTCTGAAACTCTCAACAACCTCTGATTCTTTGAATTTACCCAGGTCCAGTGTTCTCAATTTTCTAATTTTCTCCAATTCCTTCAGTTTCAATCTAGAGCTGATAATTAATAAATTGTAGCCAGAGTCCAGATATGCTCCTGGAAACGTCATACGTTCACTTGCATGACGTTGAAGGACGTTAAGGCTAATTTTGTCGAACGTAAACTGCCGATAGTAAGGGCTACTGAGTGGGATTGTGCGTAGCTTTTGATCAACGTAAAGGTTATTCAGTGGAGAAAAATGTCGTCAGTAAGTCTTTCTGGCGGACTTGCCACAATATGACACCTGTAATACAACATACAACACAAAAGCAAGCAAGCTGTGGTTCCACGTGAAGTGAAACGGCTGTTTGCCCAGGTCCCGGAGATTACAACCATTGGTGTGTGTGGCACGCGAGCCTTCAGAATGCCACCACAACGGACGCGAGATGGAGCAGTCACCGCCGTGGTACAACTGGGGATAGGCAGAGTCCAGTAGCGGGCAGTCAGCTGTATGCACTGAAAAGGAGAGCATCTTCCGGAAGAGAGTTTTCGTAATCAGTGCCTGCGGCACGGGGCGCAGAGGGCTGTAGCGGCAGCCGAGGCTGACAGCTCGAATTGGGCTTTGATGGACAAGCGGTTCATTTATGGAGTGACACCGAAGACGACGCTTCTGGGTGGAGCCAAATCAAGGGACGTAGCGAGTGTGACCACGGTCAACAAGGGGGTGGGGGTTGCTGTGAGAACTACAGTTTGGTGCAGCGATTGCTGTCATTCACTCCCAGATGTACTGTCTTGCAATGGATGCGAGGGAAGAGTTTCATCAGATCATAAGAAGAAGTGAGAGCTTTCACAGTTAATTGTGGCATCCGAGCGTCCTTGTGTTTGAGCCGGTGCACAGTGTTACGTGTGAACGAGCACCAAGTGTGGTCACTTGTAAGGAAATCCCTTAACGGAAGTTTGTGAGGACTGAGTAATGGCTTGTCTGCGTTTACAGGTCGTCGACAGTGGTTTTCTTTTTTTTTTTTTTTTTTTTTTTTGAGAGAGCAGACCTGAGTGGTCAGTACATGCCGCGATTGTAATGCAGCAAATTATGTAACGATTTATTGTCTGTTTTTGTGAGAACTGTCACTCTGTAGTCAGCGGATTTAGAAATTGTTTGAGTACATACTTCAAGTAGCTGCTTACAGTAAGTAATCTTTATTTAAGACAGACTGGACAGACTGTTTCGGCTTAGTCGTCATTTACAAGTACGTCTTAATTGATGTCCGTATTCCGTCGTTAGTTGACTGTTTTATAACTGTCACTGATTTATTGAGATCGTAAATTGTGTCAAGATGTTGAAATTAAAGTTAGTTAGCAGTGTGACAGTTCCTCTCTACCTGTGCTGATTGCTCAAAGGTTTATCAAATTTTAAGTCTATAATAAATCAGATTTTGTCAAACGTTTTAAGAACTGATTCTGTATTACTTTCCTGTGTGTAAATCAGCATTCACTCTTGTTCTCTTGTTTTCTATTCCCTTATATGAGTGAACTGTCATCCATAACTGGATAATTCTTTATTTAGACAATGTGTTGATAGCTTTCTAGAATTCCTAGCAGACTGCGTCTTAGTTGTTGGTTGTTGGTAGTTAAGTAGAACAAGGTATAGTCACAGATTATACCTTTGATCATAAATAAGTTAAACATTATTTGTCTCTGTAGATTTTCAGATGTCTTCGTACGGACGGTAGTAGACACAACACTTTAAATTACTACATTGTTACCTAGTTGCCTATTCAAGGGCCAGCCGGAAATTGTTCTACATTTTACCTCGTTTGTTTTTGTTTAGGAAATATTGTGACTGAATGTTATCGCCCTACTGTCGTATTTGGGCGACAGAAAATTACATTATTTTATTGTACATTGTTTCGGTATTATTACTTAACATTTTTATGTTGTTTAAATAACTGTTAAATTGAGCCCCATGTCTGGACAACACCAAGACCAAAACCCGCTCTTCCTAAATTCCACGCAACAGCGTCTGGTTACGGATGTTGTAAATTCTGAGTGATCAAGTGTTATTTCTAAATAAGATGAACAAAAAACACTTTTTGACTGGTTCCTGCTGCATATTATGAACACAGCTGTTTAATGTATTAGCGTAAAATTGACTGCCTGTTCAGTTAACTAATTTTAGAGAGAATGAGGAAATACCAAGAGAGGAGATAGCAGGAATAACCCCATAAAAGAAGCCACAATCTGAGGCATCGTTGTTCCTAATGCAAAGGTCTGAGGGAGTAGAGAGCAATCGGTAACTACTTGGGTTTCATAAATGTGCGCTCCCAATGGCAAACATTCCTTTTCAAACATATAAGATATGAAACTACACCAGCGTGAAATAAATGTTATGTATTTTCAGGCTTTCTTGAATAGAAACTACAGATTGTGTAACTACTTGTTAGACCAAAACAATTGAACAATATACGAATGATTCGTCTGGCATGACTCACTTATTGCTTTATTATGAAATTTACTGCTGCAGGTTTGGAACAACGTCGCCGCCGAATGATGACTCTCGTAACAATGCACTAAATGATTTAATAACACCTAAAAAGTACTTTAATATGCAAGTAAGTAAGAGAACATACCAGTATAATACAAATAATAGATATTATAATAGGAAAAGAGATCCACAAGGAAGAAGAGCAGAAACTACTTGAAGCAACAAATTTTTACTTTAGCATATGAATGAGAACTTCAGAAAATATATTAACATAAAGCCAAAGCTAACAAAGAAAGGTCAGTGTAATAGACTGTTGCAAAGTAAGTAATAATAAACCTAAATCCTTAAACCTCTGACTAACAAATAACAGAAAAATTAAATGAATAAATCAAACTTCCGCAGAATAGGACAGAAATTATGTAACCAGATTATTCTAAGGATTCGTTCTTCAGTAAGAAGTAAGAAATAACGAATTCAGCATCGAACCCAACCCTAACGCTGACATCGGAAAAAGAGTCAATATCCTGGCTGGAACACGTATCGTTGGAAGTAACGAATTTTAAAACATCATCCACACGGTTATCCTGATAAACAGCTTGAGCGTTTCACATGAGCGCTCCAAGATGGAATGTAGTGGGATTTAATGTCTATATTATTGTAGTATAGGTAATATTTGGTAATTACGTTGAATCTCTCGAAATAGGCCATGTGAACGAATAAATTACATGTCCTAACATGTCCGTCGAAGGATTTATGCAATGAACTTCTCAACATTATCCTGTTTATTGTCACTGTGACAACCATTTTCTCTCCCAAAAGAAAGAAGCCAGTGTCCTCGAATATTACTTCTACTTGTGCTCTTACTCTTGGGTGTGTACGCATGTGTGTCTGTGTGTGTGTATGTGTGTGTGTGTGTGTGTGTGTGTGTGTGTGTGTGTGTGTGTGTGTGAGAGAGAGAGAGAGAGAGAGAGAGAGAGAGAGAGAGAGAGATGAAGATGTTAAGCAGCAGTTGTAGCAAACGTCGTACAGTCATTTATAAAGATTTTATTTCGCTCAAAGTAGTGATGATGTAATTAGTAAATTTAAAACATAGTAGTGATCTTATTAAGTACCGGTAAGAAACGTATCTAAAATGTTGTCACATCTCCACTTCTGATACAGTTTCGTTTAATTTCTGCATATGCATTCATGTCATTACCACTGGTAAACATCACCTACAAATAACTTCTCGTCTTTAATGAGAATAAGAAGGGAAAATTTTCTACAGCTACAGAATGCAGAAGAATAACGAACTGATGTTAGTAGCTATCAACGTTTCGCCCTATTAACGGTTGTGGACGTACGGTTCTGTAGTAGTTAATTATCAACAAGGCGTCATTCATTCAAATGTTTTGAGAGCTGGCCACGGTTGAGGCACCAGCGTATCTGCCACGGTTCTGCTGCAAAAATCACAAAATGGAAAAAAAAGTGTTGGTCATTTTAGTGGCGTTCGTTGCTGAAAATTAATATGCCGTGAGCTCCCTGCTGTAAAAGCAACGACCTGCGGCTCGCAGCCGGGCAGAAACGCGAACAAGAGCGCGTGTTCACCTCGTGATGCCCGGATGCTCCATGTATTGGAAAACTGTACTCGCATCGGCTTCCACTCGCTGTTTTGGTATGAGGCTGACACATTTTTAAAATGGTGTACCGCCCGGTAACCTCCGCTGTTGATGTTAAAAATGTTGCCTGTTGTCTCTCTTTCACTCACCCACCCAAGCCCAAGCACATGAACAAAAAAACACACACACACACACACACACACACACACACACACACGGAATCGAGATGGGTACGGAGAAGTAGGACAAAGGGGAAAGCACTATTCGTGCAGCAACAAGAGTAAAAAACGGGAACATTTCCCACGGTGTGTTTGCAGCCCACAACACGGAAAGTGCTATCTCGGCTACTTGTTAATACTGCTCCGTAACCCATGGACCAAAGTATGCGGTTCGAACCTCATTCGGCAAACCGTTACTATGGCCGAATGTATGAAGTAAAGCGTACCCATACGAAAGATGTGTGAAATTGTGTAAAAAACCATCAACAAGAATGACTACGACATTTGTATGACGTGAAGTATATTTTGTGTAAAGCACACTGTATGAAAATTGTAATATGAGACACACTTGTTAACGAAAATAATAATCATTACTATATGATATACCAGAGAATAAACCAGAGAATAAGACATGTACTACCGTTATGTTAATCGCAGGCAGAACAATTATTTGCACTATTCAGATTATTAGGATCGCAAGAAAAGAAAAAAGTAGTTAGTGAAGACTGCTGTAGGACGAAAGATGTGTAAAAGGTACAAATATATTAGTATTTTATGCATAAAAAATACATGTTGAAATTATTTAATGTATACTGGCAACATTCCGTATCAAATAATCATGCAGTATTCAGAACTTAATTCCTTTTGGAGCAACAGAAGGAACATCGCAGCCTAGCTGCAGCCGCCGCTATCACGCGATATATTTGAAGTTATTTCAACTGCGCGAAAGACGTGCAACTTTATAGTGAAGTAATTTAAACATTTCCTCCTCTCCTTTGCAGCGGACGAGAATATTATCTTTTCAAATTAGTTTTCTATCTTGTTTTCTTCTTCTATTAGCTGACTGATCACAAACAGCACAGATAGACCCTGGCCTGGACTTACACAGGAAAGCTTTCTTTTTTGGAGAATTGGAACACGTTTACCTCAGTTAAAAGCATTTGCATAAGGTAATAAGACTAGAAAAATCACGGGTTCTAGTGTTTTCAGGTTATTTAAGAACGTTAACAATTCTTCAAAAAAAAAAATGGTTCAAATGGCTCTGAGCACTATGGCACTTAATTTCTGAGGCCATCAGTCCCCTAGAACTTAGAACTACTTAAACCTAACTAACCTAAAGACATCACACACATCCATGCCCGAGGCAGGATTCGAAACTGCGACCGTAGCGGTCGCGCGGTTCCAGACTGTAGCGCCTAGAACCACATGGCAACCCCAGCCGGCAACAATTCTTCATTCTCGATTATATGACAAGCCATATACTTCTCCTTAATATACGTAGCTTGTACACCACGTGAAAGAGGACTTCTGTCTATAAAGAAAATACATTAATTTCATATCAAGAATAAATTTCATGCAGAAGAGATATTAGTAATGTTAAATTTAGTCGAGTTTAAAGATTATTTTTCATACAATAAATTAAAAATTGATTTATACCCAGAAACAGAAGGGAGAAATACAGCATACGGGACAATGAAGATATACATTGATCAATCAAGCCCTAGACTGGGCCATCCTTTCACAGTAAGTCCATTCAACCTGGTGCCATCGAATCCATTTATGGCAAGTTGTTCGAACAACATCTTATTAACCATCTTATTAACCACTACCACAAATGTAAAGCAGCCCCTGTTACTTAATAAAGCTTTATTCATGACTGTTGCTCACCATGAGAGGAGATCAGAAGATGAATGGGAAGCCGCGATACTTCCAGGTAATATGCAGGTGCAAGATTGAATGTGATGTTTGAACATATCTGCTGTAAAGAATTTGGAGATATTTTCGTTAAAGACTGAGCTTCAGTGCTCGAAACAGTTCGTAGTTTCGAAACAACTACAGTTACGCAAATAGTATTGAACCGCGGTACTACTCAGTTATTTAGAAAATCAAAATTACAATCTCACCACAGTTATTTAAAGGAAGTAGGAATCTCGGGATCACTGGTGATGGCCAAGCTTGTGATTGCTTTACAATTTTAATTTGACTCAAAACAGACTTTATTATAAACTTCAGTTCGGACATTTACCCTCTTACTGATGCAATATAGAAATTTTATCTTTGAATGAATGACATAAACACGAATAAGACTCATATTATTTTGCACCCGCAACAAAAATCATTGATATTGGCACGGTGAATAATCAGTCACAAACAATCATTCTTCTTTAACCATGTCTCAAGAGACTAAAGTTTCCACCACAGCTTCATAAAAAACAAAGAAATCTTAAAGCTTAATAAAACTGAACTGCCCACATAAGGGTCCACAGTGAAACATGCTGATACTAAAAATATAAAGTGGGCCAACCAAGGTCGCAAAACTTGCACACTGTAATAATAACAATTTGCGCGTTCCTTAAAGATACACAAGTGATCAACGTAAGTGTTAAATAATATGGGCTAGTAATAACTCAACCAATAAAATTAAAAGGTGGCCTCATCTAATTAACGGACATAATGACTCAGAATGATCCCCAAATTATACTTAACTTTAGAGAACAGTGTTAAGGTCCATAGTAGTGTCAGGGAGCAATAACGCTACGGCCGGCTAGCATTACGAGCATTAACTGACCACGGCTTGTCCACAAGGTCACATAGCGGGCGATATATATTTATATATTATCCGACCGGCCGCAAAATGAGCGGTCCTGATAAGAATCCATAACCGCGCCGACGCCAGTGAACGAGCAGTCTTAAACGGCCTGCAGCACAAATAGATTACAATGAAAACAAGGTCAAATCACAGCCACACTGGATTATGTAATATGCACGCCCCCAATTTCTTAATGAGGAATACTCTAACATTACCCGTCACCCAGTAACCTAGCAGGAAACTTAAAGATCACTTCCAGTTGTCTTAAGGTACTTTCAACATTAAATAAATATACCAACTGCTGCCGTGACAAATGATTAAACCAGTAACTCTACGGCTGCCGGGCACGTACACGACCGCAGCTAGTCCCAAAGCGAACAATACGTCCTACGACAAGTTAAAATTAGCATAAAAATCCCTTAAAACACACACTCCGTGGATGATCAAAAACGGAATGAGGAACATCAGCCTCCTTAAATTAGCCACCGTGGAACTAATTTCAGAATCATCTCCGGCAGCTACCCATGCCAAATAAGTTTCAACATTCTCCTTAGTTAAACACAGAATAAAAGTCAAACGTAACTTGGAGCTTGCAAATTACGAACTGGGAAGACGTTCAACGTGAGACGACGAACCCACCACAAATTTGATCGTCAAGGCGCCCAGTGATCGGCGCCGTACATCCGGCGCGACAAAAGACAAGGGCGGCGAGCACAGCGAGGCCCATGCATCACGGTTAGGAACGCGGGCTTGTTTTCAACACAAGCTGGCTCGTTCAATGCCGACCGGAGACTCACTCGTCACACGTTCACCCGGAAAACCCACCAGGGGAGCAGTCAAAGATAGCAGGACAGCCGAATATCGATATCAGCGTTGCAAGTCGAACATCCTAGCGCCAGCAGCTATGGCTCAGTATTCTCTTTCATCTCGTATGTTAAGCATACTTTTACGTCACTGCGGATGAAATATTAATGACATCGTTATATTTTAATATGCGATTCTCCGTCGCACTCGCTGACTGTAACTTATATGTGTATCCGATAGTTTTGGCAGAAGAAAACTTGAACGGTCTACTCTTCATTCACATGGTTGGTTTGCACTCCACTAAGCACATAAACAAAATGTGTGCTTCACACGTATTAGTTCAAATAACTAAGCATGCACGTAAAAGGACATTCACCGCAACAGAACGGTAGGAGACAAGAAACCTGGAAGGCAGCACGTACATACTTCATTCCTGGTCCCAACGAATGTCATCGCGATGGTATAAGTATCCGGTAGCCAATGATTGCGCCCTGGACGTTAGAATCGTCAGATCACGCTATCATCGTCATTGTCTCAAAGGGAATTAGGCTTCTACTAGCTCTGTCTTCACAAACGTTGTGTCCACCGCTTTCTTAGTTGACCTATATCTCTCTTTCCTTTAGAGCAGTAATTTACGAATTTTTTTCAGAAGTCTTTTAGCTTTCATTCTACTCACTTAGTGTTAAGCTATGCATAATCAACTTTCTGCGAATCGTCTTATTGTTTATTAAAAAACTTCTTCAGCAGTGCTTCACTCTCTTGAACAATGTCGTGTAGCTGCTGATGACGACTACGAAACTTGTCTAACCGTCACAAGACGTCGCCACTAATTGTCTGATAACCTCAGGATATTTCGTTAATGAAATACGACTAGGAATCCTGCGTTCTCAAATATTTTAAAATCTGGTTTAGAAATATCTGACGTACCATCAAATGATCGATCAGAAACTTCCAGTGTCTTCAGGTCTTTCAACGCACACAACTTTCTTACCCGTTTCTTAACACAGTTTTTGGCAATGATTATGTTCTGGCCAAAATTCTACCAGGCATTACTTCCAAAATTCTACAAGGCATTACTTTCCCGTAGTCCAACTTCTCCCACTATTTTCACTCACTTCCTTTTCGTACTATCGAGTTCTTGTCGTTAATCTCCCTCCTCAGCTATCAGAACAGGTTATTTTGTGTTATTATAAATTCTTTCAATCTTTTTATCATCTAGAGGGCTAGTGGGAATGTGCTACTTTGGTTGGTGTTGGCTTTGTATCTATCTTGACTATGATAACGCGTTCACGATACCGTTCATAGCAGCTTACCCGCATACCGATTTTTCTTTTTCTCCTAAGACTTATTCCTGCATCATTCCTATTTGACCTATTTGTTACAACCATGGACTTACATGCCCAGAAGTCCTACTCATCCTGTCACTGCACTTATCTAATCCACACTAAGTAAATACAGCCTATCCATTTCCCCTACCTGATTAAGGGATCCAACAATCCTCACTCCGACTTGTACAACACCAGTTCTGGACGGAGATTCCAATGGAGGACTATTTTATCAGCAGGTATATATCATCCAAGAGGAAGCCACAATCATTTAACCATACTTTTCCTGCTCATGTCTCATGAGAATGCATAACATATAAACAGAGAAGCCAGAAGGTAAATCAAAAGCGAAACCAAGACAGTCCAGAAACTAAACATGTTTATAGTGGCCATAGCAGTGTGACAATGTATAAAGTACACCCACGTTCAGAAAAAACCACTTGAACGTCTAGAGATAGGACGTTCACAGAACATTTAGATTAGGATCTGCTGCAGAAATGATTAGCGTTAGAACCATGCCGACCCGCGTGTTGAACACCGATATCGCAGCGTAGCACCATCTACTGGCAAAATGAGGCTGCAGCTCCCGCCGCTAGAAACCGAAGATAATGGATCTATACGACTTTAGCAGACATGAAGGAAGCCTTGCAGAAGTATGCACGAACCGTATCGATGCATCAATCCGGGAAATTGCTGCTCGTGTGGGACGAAGTGAGTACACACTGGCTCATGCAACACGACGAGATGCGTCTGGTCGCACAACCCGTAACCCCCCGACAGGATCGACATCTTATCGGAACAGCACAGCAGGACAGACCTGCGTTCTCCTCTTCATTGGCACAACAGCCACAACAGTGGAACGGTGTATAACATCGTACTATACCAGGGGTGACAGTCCATCGTCGTATATTGAGGAATGGGTTACGTGCTCGTCGTCCAATTTCCGTCTACTTTCGACGAATGTGCAGAAACATGCGAGACGGCAATGGCGCATCGAACGACTTCCCTTAGGGCAGGAATTGTATCAGATAGTGTTTTCGGACGAATCAAGGCTGTGTTTGTTTTTAAATGATGATCGCAATTTGGTTCGTCGCAGACAGGGGGAAAGGCATTAAGTGACTGTGTTTATATAAGACATGCAGAGTCAAATCAAGGCCATATTGTGTGGGGTGATATTGGAGGAGGAGGAGGTGGAGATTAGTGTTTAACGGCCCGTCGACAACGTCATCATTAGAGACGGAGCACAAGCTCAGATTAGGAAAGATTGCAGGACGATATCGACCGAGTCGTTTCGAAGAAACCATCCCACCATTTTCCTATCACGGAAAACCTACATCAGGATTGCCTGAAGCGAGTTTGAACCGTTGTCCTCCCGAATGCGAGTCCACTGTGCTAACAACTGCGCAACCCCTCTCGGTGGGTGCTGTTGGATACAACCACATATCACAGTTGGTGCGTATCCAGGTCACTGTAGCCAGTGTGACCTACATAAATGACATTCTGCCACCCGTAGCCACACCCCTTCTGCACAAAGCCCAGGCGCCATTTTACAGCAAGACAATGCAAGACCACATGTTGCTGCACAAACACGAGCCTTCTTGGTGTCACCGAATGTCAGCCTTTTGCCTGGGACCGCCAGATCAACAGACTTCTCACCAATGGAATTTGTTTGGGCTATGGTGAAACGGTGGGTGCATCGCTGTGACCCAGTGAAAACCACCACAGATCAACTTTGGAATCAGGTGAATGCAGAATAAATGTGTGTACCGCAGGACACCTTTCACCTCATAAGCACGTCAATGCCATCAAGAACGGAAGAAGTTATGGGGGCCTATGGAGGACCCCTTGCCTATTAGGCAACAGGACACATGCTGAACCGAAATGACTGAAATGCTAATCATTTCTGCAGAACTGTAGAACATACTGCCTTACATCTCCTGAGAAAATGAACGTCCTATCTTTAGTCTTTCAAGATATTCTTGTTTTTCTGAACATGAGTATGTTTCGCACAGGACAGCGTAATACGCTTGGGGTAGCTCAAATTGCCCTGAGCACTATGGGACTTAACATCTGAGGTCATCAGTCCCCGCGGGGTAGCATTGAGGTCTAGGGTGCCTTGCCACTGTTCACGTGGCTGCCCCCGTCGGAGGTTCGAGTCCTCCCTCGGGCATTGCTGTGTGTGTTGTCCTTAGCGTAAGTTAATTTAAGATACATCAAGTAGTGTGTAAGCCCAGGGCCGATGATCTTAGCATTTTGGTCCCGTAGGAACTTACTACAAATTTCCAATTTACAGCATATTAGAATACTAGCCAACCACTCTCTCAGAGGCATGGCCGAAGCAACACACTGGTTATATGCACTTCAGTCATAGGCTGCAGTTTTCATAGCTAGATGCAATATCTGTGTGTCGCTATTGATACTATATCCCCACCCTCCCCCTAAAATCGGCACGTACGGTTGATGAAGGCCGAATCTCTTCCGTTGACGACATGAAAGTTTGGGAGGTGTGGTTGAGTTCTCAGCCAAGGGATCGAGTGCACTGTCACGTCTGAATTGGACAATTCTAATAGTTCCGCTCGGAACTGTGTCGGGGGTGACATTTGTGCTGCATCCGAGGTCAGAGTGCTGCTCTGGTTCAGCTGCAAACTGAACAGGGAAGGCATTGGGAGCCGTGCTGTATCCGTAGTCTCCCTTACACTGACAGCAGGGGCGCAAGAGGTACTGGGGAATAGGTGGTGCAGGTTGATGGCTGTCAGTATGACGGACAGATGCAGTTTGTCGGGTCCCTTTGTTGGAAGCAGCGGCGGGGTCATTAATGGCGCCTGCAGTCGCAGTTGGTTGCGGTGACTAGTCGAAAGATTGTACTGGCAATTACGTCAAACAGCTGATGCTCACAAATACACTATGATGACCTCCTAGATCCACATCGGGTGCCGACCATACGTTCATGCCCATACACAGGCACCTTGTGTACACGAGGAACTGTATTTAGGCTGTGCACGCTACACAGGGTGCATGGGGTGTTGCATAGTTCGATTCCTGTGTCCACGCAAGATTTTGGTGTGGTTAGTTTCGTTGACACAGGTGAACCTGTACATGATGAGGAAGCTGTGGAGCACTTCCTCAGTCCACATGGTCAGCAAGGACTTACGAGTGGGAGCCCTGACCATCCTCAGACCCTACGTTGGAGGTTGGGTGGTAGAGTGCAGTTATCAGGTGCTCATTGCCGTTGTAGCGATAGAGCGTCTCGAACGGCGGTGACGTGAACTGGAGATCACTCTCAGCCACCAGCGTGTGTGGTGCTACCTCAATCGCAAAACTTATCAGGAGCATTGCATGGATGGTTGTAACAGCATATTTGCTGCGAAGGGAAGCTGGAGAGGGCATCCACTAACAAATAAGAAACAGCCGCCCTAAACAGCACGGCAAAAACGATGTGTACTCTTTCCCGTGAGTGATCTACAGATAATCATGGGGTAATTATGTACAGGGGCTGCCTGGTTACAAGACCGACAAGCACTTTCGATATAAGCATCTATACCAGTCCGTTATACGTACCACAGGACAAACACTTCCACCAATACGCGGCATGAAGTAGCTAGAGGATCGGGAACAGCTCGAACACGAAGCATCCGAGTCGCCAGAGGCCAACGTTAAGACGCTTGTAGCGTTGATCCTGTATTGCATCGTAAAACAGTAGCAAAAGTCGGTTCTAATTGTTTTAGTAAGTGCTCCGCGCCAACAGCGACCACAACACTGGCATAATTTTGTGCAAAACTTGGTCGCGGGACGACGCTGTGGCTACCTCGTGAGCTGACAGCGGAATTCAGTCCAGGGTTCATTAAACGTTGCGCAAGTGAATGGGAAAGGGGAAAACAACGCGCTCGTCGCCATGTTGGGCGCCGGGGCGGTAATGAATATCTTGGTCATGGCCACTTAAAACCAACTCCCACCCCGCGGCAGACGCAGTGCTGTCTTGTACGGGAGCGTATACCGATACTTAATATTCGATTCAAAGGGTTTGTGCTCGCTTAACAGGTGGAATTTGCTCCCATACAAACAAAGGTGACACTAGTATGAGATTTTCACTCTGCAGCGGAGTGTGCGATGATATGAAACTTCCTGGCAGATTAAAACTGTGTGCCGGGCCGAGTTCGAGTCTCGGCCCGGAACAGTCTTAATCTGCCAGGAAGTTTCATATCAGCGCACACTCCGCTGCAGAGTGAAAATCTCATTCTGGAAACATCCCCCAGGCTGTGGCTAAGCCATGTCTCCGCAACATCCTTTCTTTCAGGAGTGCTAGTTCTGCAAGGTTTGCAGGAGAGCTTCTGTGAAAGGTTGGAAGGTGGGAGACGAGGTACTGGCAGAAGTAAAGTTGTGAGGACTGGGCGTGATTCGTGCTTGGGTAGCTCAGTTGGTAGAGCACTTACCCGCGAAAGGCATAGGTCCCGAGTTCGAGTCTCGGCCCGGCACACAGTTTTAATCTGTCAGGAAGTTTCTAAGGTGAACTGTTCGACGCCGTAAATTATTGTCGAACATTGGAATAGTCTCTTCGTGCCAAAGATAAATTTTGGAGCCGTAGGCGGTTGGTCGTTCAGAGTCCTCTTTAACTTCTTGCGACAAGACGGCTGTAATCTCTAAGGGGATGCGTCCGTCGCGAGCGTCAAACACTGGCCCAGGTATACTGCATCAGACATTGTGCTGCTTTGAGACTGTTCTTGAGACATTCAAAGGCCTACTGACAGGGAGCCGAACACACATTTTAACGCCCTTTTTTCGCAGCTGATTTAGTGTGTGCGTTATCTTTTTTATTCGCAGCTGATTTACTGGGTGCATTATATTTGTTGCTTGGAGAATTAACTTCGCACAGAAGGGATGCTGCCCAGAAAAAAGTGTAATTGTTTGAGACTAGTGGTCACTGGCATTTTCGTTACTTGGTCGTCATGACCCTGGTTGGGCGTAATTTCACGGTTTTAGAGGATGTGCATCAGATAACCCTAAGTCAAAACACGATGTACCACTAAGGGTTATCATGATGGGAAGTAAATTGAACATGTATACACACACAACTAATTAAAATTAAAAAAAAACTGAATGATCTATTCGAGAGGAAGAGCGTCGCAAATTGAGCAAGTCAGTGACTCATCGGTTCACCTCTGCCTCTTATGCAACCAGTTATTCGACTTGGCGTTGACTGATAGACTTGCTAGATGTTCGTCTAAGGGATATCATGCAAACTCTGTCAGATTGACACCTTAGAACGTCAAAAACCGGAGACCATTGGAAGACTCTGTCCACAATGCTCCAAACGTTCTCAATTATGGAGACATTCCGTGACCTAGTTGGCCAGAGTATGTTTCGGCAAGCATGAAGACGCCGAGTGCGGGAGGACATTATCTTGCTTAAATGTAAGCCCAAGATGGTTTTCCATGAACGGCAAGGGCAATAAAATGGTGCGTAGAATATCTTTGACCCAACGTGGATGACAGCCAAAGGGCTCCTGCTATGAAAAGAAGTGGCACTGCAGACCATTAGACCTGTTTGTTGGGCCATATGTCGGGTGACAGCTATGTTGTTATCCCATTTAGATTGGTTTTAAGAACATTCTGGACAGTTCGAGACCATTAGTCCTGGTTGTTCGGCCATATGTCGGGTGACAGCCATGCTGGTATCCCACCGAGTTTGGTTTGAAGAACATTCTGGACAGTTCGAGCGAATGATTTGGTCACACAGATCGCCCGACATGGATCCCATCAAACATTTATGGGACGAAATTGAGAGGCTGTAGAGGCGTCATGGTTTAATAGTTCTTCAGGAGACTCCCAATGACTTGTCAAACGCATACCACGTCGAGGTGCTGCAGTATACAGGGGGAAAAGAAAGTTCAACCCTACATTACGAGGCATCTCAGGACTTTTTCCACCTTAGAATAAACTAAGATATGCTTGAAAATAGGTTGAAGGTTCCTGAAATTGCAAGTGTGTCGCAGCTTTTCTGCTGATAATACAGTATGGAACTCCCAGAATGAAATATTTTATGAAGGTTGCGGAGACACTAGTAACCACAAATGGAAAACGATCCAGATACAACCTAGACGACGTATCTGACACCGTCAATTGTTTTGATTCACTGTCTAAAGGATGTTATAGAGCAGGTAATCTCCTTCTAAATATGATTTGGATAAGTACTGTAAACCTGCTGTTTTCGTTAACAGATCCTCTTGGTGGTGCATTGGCTAGAGATCACTGATGGACTGAGAATTGATAGTTGCTTTGATATCTCCACAAATGCATAAAGACCATATGCGTTTCACAATGACCACCATTGTGGTCACCCGTTGAATGGCTGTGACCGATGATATAACGCC
The DNA here is from genome assembly GCF_021461385.2 of Schistocerca piceifrons. Classification (NCBI taxonomy): domain Eukaryota; kingdom Metazoa; phylum Arthropoda; class Insecta; order Orthoptera; family Acrididae; genus Schistocerca; species Schistocerca piceifrons. The sequence goes on from NC_060143.1 coordinate 155,586,975, forward strand.
GAGGTCCTGTAGCCGACCGATCTTGGCTGGAACAGCATCTCTAACGGCAAAGGGTAGCGGGTGTGCTCTAATGATGTAAGTCTTGAATTTTTTGGCAAAAAGCAGCAATGATTAAGAGATCTCTTTATATGTGTTGTGAAGAGACTCGAGATCAATGGCACTACTTCGGATATTAAATTTACGAGGTTCTGTAGTTTGAAAGTACATACTGTCGAGGCATCTAAGACGAAATTGTTACCAGCATTAAGTGACCTTATTGTTGTTGTTGTTGTGATCTTCAGTCCTGAGACTGGTTTGATGCAGCTCTCCATGCTACCCTATTCTGTGCAAGCTTCTTCATCTCCCAGTACTTACTGCAAACGACATCCTTCTGAATCTGCTTAGTGTATTCATCTCTTGGTCCCCCTCTACGATTTTTACCCTCCTCGCTGCCCTCCAATGCTAAATTTGTGATCCCTTGATGCCTCAGAACATGTCCTACTAACCGGTCCCATCATTTTGTCAAGTTGTGCCACAGACTCCTCCTCTCCCCAATTCTATTCAATACTTCGTCATTAGTTATGTGATCTACCCATCTAATCTTCAGCATTCTTCTGTAGCACAAACTTCTTTCATGATTCTTGAACCAAGTGTTAGCTATGATTAAGTTATGCTCTGTGCAAAACTCTACCAGCCGGCTTCCTCTTTCATTTCTTAGCCCAATCCATATTCACCTGCTATATTTCCTACTCTCCCTTTTCCTACTCTCGAATTCCAGTCACCCATGACTACTAAATTTTCGTCTCCCTCCACTACCTGAATAATTTCTTTTATCTCATTATACATTTCATCAACTTCTTCATCATCTGCAGAGCTAGTTGGCATATAAACTTGTACTACTGTAGTAGGCGTGGGCTTCGTGTCAATCTGGGCCACAAAAATGCGTTCACTATGCTGTTTGTCATAGCTTACCCGCATTCCTATTTTTTTATTCATTATTAAACCTACTCCTGCATTACCCTATTTGGTTTTGTATTTATAACTCTGTATTCACTTGACCAAAAGTCTTCTTCCCCCTGCCTCCGAACTTCACTGAGTCCCACTATACCTAACTTTAACCTATCTATTTACCTTTTTAAATTTTCTAACCTACCTGCCCGATTAAACGATCTGACATTCCACGCTCCGATCCGTAGAACGCCGGTTTTCTTTTTCCTGCTTATGACGTCTTCTTGAGTAGTCCCCGCCCGGAGATCCGAATGGGGGACTATTTTACCTCTTAGAATATTTTACCCAAGAGGACGCCATCATCATTTAACCATACAGTAAAGCTGCATGCCCTCGGGAAAAATTACGGCTGCAGTTTCCCCTTGCTTTCAGCCGTTCGCAGTACCAGCACAGCAAGTCCGTTTTGGTTAGTGTTACAAGGCCAGATCAGTCAGTCATCCAGACTGTTGCCCCTGCAACTACAGAAAATGCTGGTGCCCTCTTTAGGAACTACACGTTTGTTTGGCCTCTCAACAGATACCCCTCCGTTGTGGTTGTACCTACGGCACGGCCATCTGTATCGCTGAGGCACGCAAGCCTCTCCACCAACGGCAAGGTCCATGGTTCATGGGGGGATGACTTTATTGCTATGAATATTAGTAGCCAATCGATACGCTCGTAATTAGAAGTAAGAGACAGTTCTCGTACGAGGGGAATTGGCTTTTGACTGCGGTGAGCCCCTTGGAATGAAGGTGAGCCAAACCACCGCTACGTGTCCTCATTGATTAATGGTAGATCTGCTTCGGCGTCCACCTGAAACTCAACTTACTTGCCGGGAAAATGAAGAACTATGTCTGCTTCTGCGGTGCATGCGGAACTGCCTGGTTAGCTGTCACTCTTACGTGGAGCGACGCGTAGTCAGTGGATTGTGGTGTGACGGAATACTGGAAAGCCACTTCTGGACAGGCAGGTGCCCATGTTTTCTGGGCAGCGCGATGTGGACCACGTGTCATGAATGGCAATCACCTTGCTCTTTGAATGCATCAACGTCGAGGGGAAAGGCGGTTCTTACAGGCCTGTTTAGTATCAAAAAAAGGGTTTACTCGACGCTGACAGGTCATCATTCAAATCGACGTACTTAAATCTCTAAATAGGCGCTGGGGATGTAGAAGACTAAGACCTCGGGTGAAACTTAGCGGTTTAAAAACAAAATGATGAATCAGAATCATCAGCTGGCTTTTGCTTGTGACGGCAGTAACTGCTTTTGATTCTTGAATTTCGTTCGTGAGGAGCTTCAAAAGGATTTATCAGTCTTAAGAACATTACTGTGAGTTGAACTTACTGTGGCAATGCTTTGGCAGTGCCTTCCTTGTCGTGAGCTAGGTGAACAACCGTATCACAAATAGTTTAATTTTTTGTACAGTTAACTTTATAGCCAGGTGAAATCACGATAGCATGCGAGAGCCTGCAATGTTGCCACCCAGGCTGCGTAAGACTGTCCAAGATTTTTATGAAATTTATGAAACTGGAGCCTAGCTGCGGAGAGGTGAGCCTTACGACCGCAGAGCATGTGGTCCATTTAAATGAAGTCACTAGGATTCGAGAGTGGACGCATATTAAGCACCAATTTGTACAAACTACTGCTACAAGACAAGAATAAAGCGAAGGAAATGCCGCTTAGCGGAAATCCTATTAGTAAGACACCAGTGTTCCAAATGCTTCAGATATACCTCACAGCTGACTCAAGTCTCGTCAAAGTAGACGAACAGTGGTAGAGGTATAGCTACTTTTTTGGTAGTTGCTGCTACAGAGCAACATGCTGTTCTTGTTACAGTTTTTATTGTCCCTGGTACTGTTGCTGTTGCTGATGATACAGAGACGGCTACAGTTTCCAAGATATTGAGATCCATCGTTTTGGCACAGAGTAAGGATGTATTGCAGATTGCGTGATTGGGTAACATCTAGACGCCACTTCTCTACCCTCGTCAAATAAGAATTCTAACTCGTAAATAGATCAATAGTCGTGAACACTGGATGTAAACCAATAGACAAACGAAGACAGTGCTCAAACTAAGAAGAGATTTTGTGATAGCTGTGGTATGACGGTAAAGAATGTACTGAAAACGGCACAGAACAACAAATTTACTGGTTTGGCTCAGCATTATCTGTGGGACGTGTTCCTCATTACAACCATATGCAACTGCTTTTAGTCATTGGCAGTACCAGCACATCACTGCCATGTTGGCTAACTTTACAAGGCCAGCTCATTCAATCATCGAGACTGTTGCCCCTCAACTAATTACACTCATGCTCATGAATTAATGAAAATTGCAGAATGTGGTGCCACACATCGTGGCACTACACAAAACTGGTGCTAACAGCATAGGCACATAGGGAACACACACGACACAGATCTGTAGGTGCACTGTACTGGTGATAAGTTGAGAAAACCGTCCCGATACACATGTGCTAGAAAACGCCACTCTTCCCTGCTCATGTACCCCGAGATTAAAATGGGATATGATCACCATGCACACGTACGCAGGCCGCACAACGAGTTGGCATTCTCTGGATCAGGTAGTCGAGCAGATGCTAGGGTACAGCCTCCCATTCTAGCACCAGTGCCTGTCGGAGCTCACGAAGTGTCCTAGCGGTTTGAAGACGAGCAGTGATACGTCGACCGATAGCATCAGAGACGTGCTCGATATAGTTTAGGTCTAAAGAACACACAGGCCACTCCATTCCCCTGATATCCTCTGTTTCAAGGTACTCCTCCACAATGGCAGCTCGGTGGGGCCGTGCGTTATCATCCATCAGGTGAAAGGTGGGACCCACTGCATCCCTGAAAAGGCGGGAATATTAGTGCAAAATGACTTCCCGATACACCTGACCTGTTGCAGCGACTCTGTCAAAGACATGCAGCGGTGTACGTGCACCAATCATAATCCCACCCCACACCATCAAACCACGACCTCCATACAGGTCCCTTCAAGGACATTAAGGGCTTAGTGTCTGGTTCCTGGTTCACGCCAGATGAAACCCCGGCGAGAATCAATGTTCAGACTATACTTGGAGTCGTCAGTGAACATAACCTGGAACCACTCTTCCAATGAGCACGTACTGTGATCCTGACACCAGGCTTTACGGTCTCTCCTGTGACCAGGGGTCAGTCGAATGCACCTTGCAGGTCTTCGGGCGAATAATCCATCTCTGTTCAGTCGTCTGTATACAGTGTGTCTGGAGACAACTGTTCCAATGACTACCGTAAGGCCCCGAGCGAGGCAACCTGAGTACTCCGCGGCCGTCTGCGGGAACTGATGGTGAGAATCGGTCTTCTTGTGGTGTTGTACACTGTGGACGTCCCGTACTGTAGCGCCTGACCACGTTTCCTGTCTGCTGGAATCGTTGCCATAATCTTGAGATCACACATTGTGGCACACGGAGGGCCCGTGTTAGGACCTGTTGTGTTTGACCAGCTTCCAGTCGCCCTACTATTCTACCCTTCATAACGCCTTCAATATGTTTTCCTTGGGCCATTTTCATCACACAGTCACCATTAGCACGTCTGAAAACTTCTGGACACTTAGTCGCCGCACCGAAATCTGACATGCACCAACACACCTCTGGGTATGCGGACTGCTGTCAGCGCCACCGTGCGATGACCGCAGGTCAAATGCACCGCATGATCATATGTCGAGGTGATTTAAACCCGCAAATCGTCCACCATAGCGTTGTTTCACCATGTATCAGAATTATCGTTAATTTATGAGATGAGTCTAGAAAGGCTGCTGTCACTCTTCAGGAACCACAGGTTTGTCTGGCCTTCACACAGATACACCTGCACTGTGGTGGCATCTATAGTATAGTTATCTATATCTCTGACGTACTCAAGCAACCCCACCTCGGCAAGGTTCATAGTTCATGGAAGGGATCGCGTAACCAATACATAGATTGTAACAGTACCATTATGTTTTGCAAACTACAAAGGAACAGGGGGGACACTCTATGCTTACCATTAACAAATGAATAAAATTCTTTAATTGTTGCTGACTTATGTAAAAACAGTACTTTTTAAAGGGATTCAGATATTTAAGAAGCATCCAGAAATATCTTTTACACAGTCTTAGGAATATCTAAGCACTTCTATAACGTGTAATCCCACCAGTAGGTGAGGTTACTTTATGCACACCACAAAAAAATTAAAAGGTCACGAAACACACCCTTTAAAGAGATGCTGACGTGTAAGTAACGCCCCGAACCTGCAAATATTCAATATGATATTCACTGGGAAAAGTGACATCTGCTAGTAAGATTTAAAATTTTGCGTCCATTTCAACGGAAAAATTTACATACTTATGGAATCTGGTAGAGGAGGTCATTGAAAACAATAAATATTTTTTCAAAATTTTAGAATAGAAGTAGCTGATTAGATATCAATATTTTCTAATAGTGGGCGCAAAGTACTCCCCCATCCGTCTCCCTGGTATTGTGGTGGATAATGACAGTAAGATGGTGGTGGTGGAAAAAGAGTGGCTGGTCGTATAGCATATGTACTATTTGTTGGGTGTCAACACTTTGTGAGTTGTAGAGTTGGAACATATCTATAGTGGGGGAACAGGCTTAATTACACTAGTCATTGTTGTAAATAATTTTTATCTTTTGGTTCTGACCTCAAGTTTCTAGGTACTAGCACATCCAGACTCAAGACAGTCTTTCACTGACAGATCTGACTGCTACAGGTAGAGATGTAGCTGGAGTTCTATGGAAGAATGACACACTTGTCGATGGTTAATGTGATTATCACAAACAAACTTCCAAAACTATGGAATAATAGGGTGTAACGTCCGTCGACTGTGAGGTCGTCAGAGACAGAGCACAAGTTCGTATAACGAAAGCATGGGGATGAAAATCGACCGTGCACTTTTCAACCATTCAGGCATGTGCCTGGAGTGACTTAGGGAAATTGCGGGGAAAACCTAATCCTGCGCGGCCGGAAGGGGATTTGAACCGTCGACCTTCCGAAAGCGAGTCCAGTTTGCTAACCACTACACCCTGCACCACCACACTTGCTCATTCATCATCCCTACACAGAGCCCAGATTCTGGAAAGATAGTGGTAGTACACAAACCGACATGTAATAAGAACGTATGTTCCTGGTGGGATTTGCTGTTGTGGCCGAGTGGTTCTAGGCGCTTCAGCCCGGAACTGCGCAGCTGCTACGGTCACAGGTTCGAATCCTGCTTCGGGCATGGATGTGTGTGATGTCCTTAGGTTACTTAGGTTTAAGTAGTTATAAGTTCTAGGGGACTGATGACCTCAGATGTTAGGTCCCATAGTGCTTAGAGTCATTTGAACCATTTGATTTGGATTTGCTGTTACTTTTGGACGAGAAACTATTTTCTTTCAGTTCTCTTAATGACAAACAAAATATAACGAGCTGTGGCGAAATGTACGCCAAGAAGAGACGGCTGATCTGTTGACAGTAGATTCAATCCACAGCCCAAGCCCACGAAGGCTATAATGTTCAGACGGGAGTAGAAATACCTTTCTCCCGTCCAAAAGCGCGCATAATGTCTAGGAATGAATTAAAAGTCAGAATGTTCTATTCGTTGTTTAGTTATTTGGGAACAGTGTAGCCTGCCACAGTCTCAAGGTTGACAACGTAGACTTGATTTTGAAAGAAGTCATAAAAACAAGCGGGAGAACCTAGTACTGCGATTGGTCTATTGAAGATCGATATAAAGACGATACTAAATTCTTCTCCCCTTTAGCACACTATTGTCGTACATTCTGGTTTGGTAACACATGTTTCTCTATGGCAGTGAAGATGTTGTAGATCCTAGTCATTAAGTTTCTGCTAGTGATCTGCAGAGAAAATTAATTATGAACGCTCATCTAGGCGTAGATTTTGCATTGTATATACGTTTTCTAGTGATTATCTAATTTTTCATAATTTTTCTAATCACGTTAATATTAATGAATTTAAGTTTCTGTTTATATTACCTTCCAACTATGGTTTTATGTTCTACTACCATGATGCGAAAGTTGAGTGAAGAGAAATCATCAGATCGCAATTATCTGGTAATAACGTATAGTTTTGGAGAATTTCAATTATATTACGATTGTGCAGGAAGGATCGTGTCAAATTGCAATGACAAAACACTGGAAGAGAGGACGGATACCATCTATAAATACCTAATGTAAATTGTAAATTAATTAGGTGAGATTTGGGGAAGACCAAAAAGGGTTTTGCCATGAAATTACTCTTTAACTTCGTTTCAAATGTAATGTCTGCACGTGTGTTTATCTTACTTTGTTTATGTTCGGGGATTTTTGGAGTGAAATTACAAACATATACACATGTATCATACCTGGTGGATATTCGAAAGACCTGCGCACAATTCCTGATATGGCGAGTGGTTTTCCCCATGGTAGGAGGACTGTAACGATATACACACAGAATCTTGAAGCTACCGATAGATAACGAGAAGTAGTGGCTACAAGGTCTGTAAAATTGAAGTGTGTCGACTATATGCTCCCCCACACTGCCTGCAAATGACACCATAGGCAGAAGATGTGAGAGATTACTGCCTGATTTTCAGAATTAAAGAATTTAAAGATAGTAAGTGTCTAGTCATTGACAGGTGTATTGCTTGTATTATTGCGTGTTGTGTACAATAGCTTAGAAAAAAAAGAAAACTTTGTGTTCTGCCTTACGGCAGGTCTTGTCATGGGGGAAACCTCGTCAGAGAGGTCCACCTCAAGATCGTCTAGGGAAGTGATCCCAGTGGTGGTTTCCTGTTGCCTTCCACTGATGATGATGAAACGATAATGAGGACTAGAAGCCGACCTTATTTATTTCAGTTTATAGCCCCGAGCAGCTGACTGGTGTGTGGGTCACTATAACCCTTTGTAACCCCTTCTCAAAACTGTTATAGAGATTAATTAGGAACACAACGAATAACGATAGAACGGCGAGTTACTATGGGACAATATGTACAGCATAGGAGCTTGTAACATATTCTTTGTAACTACGATAGATTGCTGTTCTACACAATTCCTAATTCGATTATTTAGTTAGCATAATGCTTTCATTATCAATGGTAAGAAAGGTGATTATGAGATTAAATTATTTTCTTTGAGCTTGAATGAGGGGGAGTGGCGATGGAAAGGTTGGGTCTCTATAGGACTAAGGCTACAGCCGCACGTGATTTATCTATGAGAGAAAAGTGGAATATGAACATTGCTCCGATCAACATAACAAATGCCACTTCCCATCCACACATATGCTATTAGTGCATTGTAGGGTGTGTACCAAAAGCTACGTAAAGTAACGAGCAACGACAGCAATGTTACCATCTCCACTCCACATTGTATAACTGTTTGGCTGGTCACAACGTTTGTGAAACCACTACTGGAACAATACGTGACTGGTTGGATTTTTTTGGTCAGATAACGCCATTCTGCATAATATTCGTTCAGTAAATTTAATAGCAAGGTGGAGGTACACGTGGGCTAGAACTCGATACTGGCATGTGATGGCAAGGGAAAGGTCTGAACGAACTAAGAAAAATCAAGACTTACGGGACATCCAACATACTTAAACTTGGACGTTACCTGAATTTAGAGTGAATGCAAGAAGATTAATTATGACTGCATGAGCAAAAACAAATACCGGTTGGCCTCTAAAGACGTTTATACTTGTCCAAAACAGAACTCACAATGAAACATCGTCAAAATTACACAACTTCCTATAAAAAACGGAGCTGTTTTACGATATATCGACATGTGTGCTGACACTACTTAGCAGCGCTACGTACGCAAATGTTACAGTAAAAACCCGTTTTTAGTTATAACGCGCTCTTACTAGTTAAAACTAGTTTTTACTGAGCCACTTGGTCAAAACGCGTTTTGCCTAGTTAAAACTAGTTTTAACTAACTTTCGATTTTGACCAGCAGTAAATTCTAGTTGTAACTACGACTATCAGTATTAACTAGTTTCAACTAGTAAGAACGCGTTCTAACTAAACTATACAGAATTAGTTTTGTTAACAGAATCTTCCGTCGGTTCTTGGTAGAACAATATTATAATAAATGAAATTAGTTCCAAACGTAATCTCAGCCTAGTTAGGATAGCGCAAGAAAAATATCGCTAACGTGTAGCTGAACACGCGTCACAAGTCACGAAAGACAAATTTCCCCGACAAACTTAGTGTACTGTCGGTGCAGTCATATTCACTCAGTTAACTTTAGAGTAAAATCGGAACCACACTAGATTGAGGTTTCAGCATAGTTAAGCAAGTTCACCATAAGTAGCGTCAGCATTTGGCCAAGGACTGGATGCAAAGAAAAGCCTGAAATCGTTAAAGTACTGAAACAAAAGTACACCGTTCCCGCAACAGAATGAAATTTTACAACCATCAAAGCACTGAGAAAAGACCCTGCAGTCTAAATAAGAGCGGGAACTGATGGTCCACACTACATATGAACTAACGACTAATTCCCCTTCTTTTTCCATCTAATCTACCAAAATAATAATAATTAAAAATCATTGCCAAATATTTCTGACTAAACAGACTCTGAAAGGAACGTGATTAGCGTTCTGCACGATCAAACAATGCAGTCTAGTACGCCCTTTTTACGATAATGTGAAGAGCCGTCCAGCTACGTCTCCCATTTCTCCAGCCAGCTCAAGTCTTCTCAATACGGCGGAACTGAAGTGGCAACTCCTCTGTTCAAACTCAGTGGAGGGGATAGGTTATCCTTGGCACTGACCAACGTGCACCCTTTGCTGTGTTAACTTCGTTTATCTTTGGTGCTAGCTTCCATTTGCTGAAATTGCTCACAAGGTTTAGTTCGCACAAACTTTACTCAACCTTCACTGTCTCTGGTAAGCTCTGATCTCCCTATACGTATTTGCTGCAAACTCATTTGCTCTCAACACGAAGATAAAATTAAAGGGAAGGGAAAAGTGAGTGCGACATGTAAATCAACCACAAAATGGTTCACGTTTTCACTCACGAGACGTAGTACGTCAATAAAAAGGGGATGGTTATTGATATCTTACCTAACGAAACCGAATTACCATTTAATGAAAATAACAAATGAGTCGAAACAACAGTACCGCCTCAGATGTTACAGTGGCTCGACGGAATCACAATCGCCTCATAGACGGAAACCCACACTTCCGAGTGTGTACTCAACAAAAAACTGTATTCGAAACCAATTGTGAAATAAAGATTTAGAGCAACCTTTGGAGTTTGATTGTGATACTGAATAAACGGCCAATGCTCTCAAAAATGATGACGTTAGCCTATAAGAGCTTTATTGGAAAAAATCCTCTGGTAATGTGAAAGTTTCGACGATGAACCACTGATGGATGAGTAAAATTACTTGACTGAATCTCCCTCAGTTCACCACCCCACATATCGAGAAAGCTGTTGACATCCTGAAGATAGTAAAAATGCTTCATCGTCTTTCGTGCATGTATAGAAGACAGTAATATTCCTGAATGAGATTTTCACTCTGTAGCGGAGTGCGCGCTGATATGAACTTCCTGGCTGATTAAAACTGTGTGCTGGACCGAAACTCGAAATCTGGACCTTTTCCTTTCGCGGGCAAGTGCTCTACCATCTGAGCTACCCAAGCACGACTCACGACCCGTCCTCACGGCTTCAATTCTTCCAGTACTTGGCCTCCTACCATCCAAACGTCACAGAAGCTCTTCTGAGAACCTTGCAGAACTAGCACTCCTGGATGAAAGGATACTGCGGAGACATGGGTTAGCTACAGCCTGGGGAATGTTTCCGGAAAGAGGTTTTCACTCTGCAGAGGAGTGTGCGCTGATATGAATCTTCCTGGCAGATTAAAACTGTGTGAATGACCGCAACTCGAAATCTGGACCCTTGTCTTTCTCGGGCAAGTGCTCTACCACCTGAGCTACCCAAGCACGACTCACGAGCCGTATTCACAGCTTCATTTCTGCCAGTACCTCGTCACCTACCTTCCTAGCATTATTCCTTCTTCTGATATTTCGGCTGATAAGCTTATTGCCGACAGAGTTATCTCTGATACACGCTCATAACTCAACAGTATTGCACCAAGCCTCTTCTACTCACCACTTGTCGGTATGATTAACGCACCTACCTCATGTCAACGATTCGATCATTCCCAAAGTTCAAAAGATTTTGATAAGTTGTCTCGCGGCATACTGTATCGTGATCCGTGTTTTAAAAGTTCTTGTTACAACGTTAAACAGAACCAATAGCCAACATATGCTCACACCACTCTTCAAGCGAAGGAGCGCTTCTTTTTCTACCGAAATTACTGAAAACATGCTCACATAATTTTAAGCAGGTTCAACTGGCATATAAATACTAGAACATCATTTTGGTAGGGTTTGTTCAAGCCGTTCATGGCAAAATTCTTTCCGATTTCATCGCTGCATGAACTCACTCATGAATTACAAGTTATCTAACAGATTTCAAACTTCCTGAATTTGTCTGTAGAAGCATTGTTGCTGCTGATATGTTTCTAGAGTGTGGTCTATGATCGGTTGATTTTATACTGCTACATAGCCAGTTTTCTGTCGAAGAAGTGCTTTCAACTGAGCAAATCATTGAGACGCTTGACTAGTGGCAATGCTGCTGTTCTCTGGGTTTTCGAAATATCAGCAAAGAAGTACTTTGAAGTGTCACCGAAATTTCGCTTGCAGCTGCTTGAAAAGATTGATGGAAATGTCGGAAACGTGAATCAAGGACTGCGAAGCGCGGCTGGAGCAGAAATATCCGCTAACGCCCGGGAGCCGTAGTCCGTCAGCGCGCGTGTCCCTCCGTTCCTGGCTCTGGCAGGCTCAAACGGTGAAGCCTTTGTCCGAGATCAAAGTAACGTTAAAAGCTCCGTGAAACTGCTGCTCCTGTTGAGAATGTTAAATCGACAATTTCCGATCACCCTTCAGTTACACACCTCGTCGATCAAGAGCAGGCCTCCAATTTCCACTCGTATCGAGAAATATTTTGCCAATATATGTGTTTCTCTTGAGATTGGGGATACAGAAATTGGAGTCCACTATACTACCAACTCAATTAACTCTCTATATGGTTCTGAATGCCCCATAAACGCTATGTAAGTACCGCCGGAAATTGTCTTAATTAACAATACAAGACGATGTTTCAGGAGCTCACATACTTTTCGTTAATTTACGTTAATTCCACTTGAATTTACGTTAGCTCCAACTGAATTATATAATACATTACATTTGAAGAACTTACTAAGATAAATCAGAATATTACAAGCACAGAACGTGAGACCCAAATATCAGAAATTATGATAAGCGCACCTACACCAATAACAATAACGATAGTAAAACATGAAGCTTATCAATTAACAAAGATTCATGAACGAAATATGAGCCGCCCGTTCTGGACCATTGGTAGGAAGAATTCCGACGTACATCTGGAACAATCTAGGACAACTATAGAAGACATATACGAGGGTATTCCAAAATATAAGGCCTCCTGTCTTTTTATAAGTATAGAAAGTTTCTGTGGCAGTTGGTCACACTGTTATGAAGAGTGCTTCACGCGCTGTGTGTAAACATGCGCACGCCGCGCTGAGGAACTCAGTCATGGCTTGGCAGGCGTTGAGAATGGAGCTCCCGTTGGATGTTAACGCAAAGCGCGGATTGAGCGCAGTTATTCGGTTTTTTAACGCAAAGATCACTGCGCCGACTGAAATCCATTGCCAACTGACGTAAGTGTATAGTGAGTCGTACATGGATGTCAAATTTTTTAACGCAAAGAGCACTGCGCCGACTGAAATCCATTGCCAACTGACGTAAGTGTATAGTGAGTCGTGCATGGATGTCAAAAATTTTCGTAAGTGGTGTAAAGAGTTTGCAGCTGGTCGAACCGAGCCGGCCGCTGTGGCCGAGCGGTTCTTGGTGCTTCAGTTAGAAAGCGCGCGACCGCTACGGTCGCAGGTTCGAATCCTGCCTCGGGCATGGACGTGTGTGATGTCCTTAGGTTAGTTAGGTTTAAGTAGTTCTACGTTCTAGGGGACTGATGACCTCAGATGTTTAAGTCCCACAGTGCTCAGAGCCATTTGAACCATTTTTTGGTCGGACCGAGATCCACAACGAACAAAGGAGCGGGAGACAGTGTTGAAGGTTGAGCAAAACATGCTTGAAGATCGGCGTAACACCCTGGATGATCTCTGCACGTTGGTTCCTGAGGTTTCCTGAAGCACCACGCACAGATTTTTAACGGAAACATTGATCTACCGGAAGGTGTGCGTAAGATGGGTGCCACGCATGCTAACTGAGGACCACATGTGGCAAGAAGTTGATGCTTCCCACGCATTTCTTCACCGCCTTGCAGCCGAACAGGACAACTTTCTGGACTCAATTATCACGGGTGACGAAACCTGGGCATATCACCTTACACCTGAGAGCAAACAACAATCACTTCAGTTCATAACTTTCTGAACAGCATGGTGGCGAGCTGGTATGACATGGGCATTCAAAAACTGCCACAGCGTCTACAAAAATGCATCGACGGAAATGGTGATTACGTCGAAAAATAGCTAAATGTTGAAGCTGATATGAACCATTGTAGAAATAAACACGTCTATGTACTTATAAAAATATTGGGGGCCCTACTTTTTGGGATTACTCTCGTGTACGGAGAACTAAATAACGGACGAGGTCTTAAATCCTCCCTAACGGAACAATTTTGTGCTTCTCAATTTCTGTTTGTATTTGGTACCCGTATAACATACCCAGTCAATTAGTGATTTAAGCAGGGCTCACTTATTGAAGAAAACATTCTTGTCATGTGTTCTGATACATCTCTTGCTTCGACCATGCTACGTAATTTCCTTTGTTGGTAAAGGAACGCTTTCGCTATTTACAGCACCGTATCGTTCCATTTGTTTGCGTTAAGAAAGTCGTAATTTCCATTGTTGTCACTGTTATCAATTTTGTCTTTGCCTTGTTCTTCCTTAAACCATTTTCCGAGCTAAGTATGTTGTATCTGCTCCCCTGCACTTTCAATCGTCTTCCAAAATATTATTTCACGTCCTTCACTGCTTCTTCGACGGCGCAAAACAAACAACAGTGGTGATAATCTGCGACTATTCATTATATGAATGTTAACACGAAGTTATCTTTCTTCAACTTTCAATTTAATTTTCTCACAGGCCGTAGAAATCATGACGCCGTTGATTACTAACACTGGTCCCATGGAAACTGAAGACTAATGTCACCCATAGCATCACACTGTCCCCACATGCCTGCGTTCTCGGCAAGGTGCATCTTTCGAGCAGCCGTTCTTCTGACTGAAGGCGTATCCAGAAACGGTCACCGAACTGATGTAACAAAATATTAGATTCATCTGACTAGTGACAAGTCTGCATTGACCCATTGTCCAACCTCGATAACATCCCCACTGCAGTCGTAGCTCAAGATGGCTTTGGGCCAGTACTGGGACACAGGGCTTCTTCCGCCGTGCCACAAGCTCAACGATGTGCTCCGACTAGTGTTCTTCGAAACACCTGTGCCTACAACAGAAATGTATCCTGTTGCCAGATGTACCACAGTTATCCGTCTCTTCGGCGTTACAGTCAGACAAGCCTTCCGATCCTCATGTTCTGTGAAGAGGCGTGGACGTCCTGCAACTTGTCACTGACTCGTGGCTTCTCCGTCCCTTTAACTACTTTCCACAGAAAATCAGCCCCCGACAACAGCATCTGAACAGCCTACCAGCTTCAGCTTCGTCATTTCGAAAGCGCCCCCCCCCCCCCTCTTTGGTCACAGTCTTTTATGTCACTGGATTTCACCATCTGCTTCCGGTATCCTGGCTAAAATCTTCCCCATTCGTCTCTTCTCCGTTTACAAGCTTCGTTTATCAAGTCACGTGCCTGCAACCACACAGCGACACTCATTGTCGCTTTGGGAAGTGGTCATCGTGTCTTGGCTCATCATTCTATAGACAGCAGAGTGGTGAATGTTGTTTAGAGAAACTTATTCGCAAGGCTAGGCTAGTTACTCCATCTTGTTTTCTATAAATAGTTGTTACTGCTCCTTCCAAACGACCTCATGTGATGTAATACAGACTTCTTAAGCAAGTACGCTCCCCCATTCCATCAGAAGACCACACTGTACGCTTATGAGTATTGTAGATCATATGTAAATGGTAATAGGTGGTCATTTAATCTTCCGATGATGATAACATTATCTTGGAACTCTTCATTTGGTCAGTGTTTGCATAGAAGAACAACAATATCCGAATTCTGAGTCCGCCTTGATCCAAAACACCTTGTTATTTGTATATTTCTTTATTTCCCCAACTAATTTCTGCCACAAATATCACCATAATCAATAGGTTCTTTAAATCTAAAACATAGTTATACAAACACAGTAACACACAGTTAGATTTTTACTGTTCGTTTTTTTAAAATATAGTTTTCTATAGATACACTACTGGTCATTAATATTACTACACCACGAAGGTGACGTGCTACAGACGCGAAATTTAACCGACAGGAACAAGATGCCGTAATATGCAAATGAATAGCTTTTCAGAGCATTCACACAAGGTTGGCGCCGGTGACGACACCTACAACATGCTGACATGAGGAATGTTTCCAACCGATTTTTCATACACAAACAGCAGTTGACCGGCGTTGCCTGGTGAAACGTTGTTGTGATGCCTCGTGTAAGGAGGCGAAATGCGTACCATCACGTTTTCGACTTTGATAAAGGTCGGGTTATAGCCTATCGCGATTGCGGTTTATCGTATCGCGACATTGCCGCTCGCGTTGGTCGAAATCCAATGGCTGTTAGCAGAATATGGAAGCGGTGGGTTCAGGAGGGTAATGCGAAACGCCGTGCTGGATCCCAACAGCCTCGTATTACTAACAGTCGAGATGACAGGCATCTTATCCGCATGGCTGTAACGGATCGTGCAGCCACGTCGCGATCCCTGAGTCAACAGATGGGGACGTTTGCAAGACAACAACCATCTGCACGAACAGTTCGACGACGTTTGCAGCAGCATGGACTATCAGCTCGGAGACCATGGCTGCGGTTGCCCTTGACGCTGCATCACAGACAGGCGCGCCTGCGATAGTGTACTCAACTACGAACCTCGGTGCACGAATGGCAAAACGTCATTTTTTCGGATGAATCCAGGTTCTGTTTACAGCATGATGATGGTCGCATCCGCGTTTGGCGACATCGCGATGTACGCACATTGGAAGCGTGTATTCGTCATCTCCATACTGGCCTATCACCAGGCGTGATGGTATGGGGTGCCATTGGTTACACGCCTCGGTCACCTGTTGTTCGAATTGACGGCTTTTTGAACAGTGGACGTTACATTTCAGATGTGTTACGACATGAGGCTCTATCCTTCATTCGATCACTGCGAAACCCTACATTTCAGCAGGATAATGCACGACCGCAAATGGCTGGTCCTGTACGGGCCTTTCTGGATACAGAAAATGTTCGACTGCTGCCCTGGCCAGCACATTCTCCAGATCTCTCACCAACTGAAAACATCTGGTCAATGGTGGCCGATCAACTGCCTCGTCACAATACGCCAGTCACTACTCTTGATGAACTGTGGTATCGTGTTGAAGCTGCATGGGCAACTGT
Source organism: Schistocerca piceifrons (assembly GCF_021461385.2). NCBI lineage: Eukaryota > Metazoa > Arthropoda > Insecta > Orthoptera > Acrididae > Schistocerca > Schistocerca piceifrons. Next base: position 155,603,596 of record NC_060143.1, read on the forward strand.
ACCTGAACACGTCATCCAACCTCTGTTTGTCTCATTGTCCAGGTGTATCAAGGTCGTTATTATGTCCAGAGGTGGTTGTTCTGGGTACTGATTTCTCAGGATCTATGCACCCAAATTGCGTGAAAATGTAATCACATGTTAGTTCTAGTAAAATGTATTTGTCCATTGAATACCCGTTTATCAATTGCATTTCTTCTTGGTGTAGTAATTTTAATGGCCAGTAGTGTACTTTCATACTACCTTCTTTATTGTACGTTATAGTATGTTTTTAAGTACTATTGTCAGTGTTTGCGGCATATTTTCTGTTATTTTTCTGTCGGCGCTTTTTTTCAGTACACATCATGTCATCTGCATCTATGTAAGTGGCTGTTAGTAAAAAAATACTGAAAGGTGAACTCAGTATGTCATCGTAATACACTTGGGGTTTCGGTAGTGTTGTGGAACGCAGTTTCGGTGTAGCAGCCCAGGACACACCAAAAGTGTGTTCCGCAACACTACCGCAACCCCAAGTGTATTATGATGACATACTGAGTTCACCTTTCAGTATTTCTTTACTAACAGCCACTTACATAGTTGCAGATGACATGATGTGCTCTGAGAAAAAACAACAGAAAAAATACAGAAAATATGCTGCCAACAGTGACATTAGTACTTAAAAACATACCATAACATAAAATAAAGAAGGTAGTATGAAAGTATCTATATAAAACTACACTATGTGATCAAAAGTATCCGGACACCCACCGAAACGTACGTTTTCCATATTAGCTGCATTGTGCTGCCAACTACTGCCAGGTACACCACATGAGACCTGAGTAGTCATTAGACATTGTGAGAGAGCAGAAAGGGGCACTCCGCGGAACTCACGGTAGCGGTCTGTTGAACGGGTGTCACTTGTGTCACAGGTCTGTACTCGAGATTTTCACACTCCTAAACATTCCTCGGTTAAATGTTTCCGAGGTGATAGTGGAGTGGAGACGTAAAGGGACACGTACAGCTCTAAAGTGTGCAGGCTGACCGCGTCTGTTGACTGGCAGAGACCGCCGACAGTTGAAGAGGGTCGTAATGTGTAATAGGCAGACATCTATCCAGATCATCACACAGGAATTCCAAATTGCATCAGGATCCACTGCAAGTACTGCGATAGTTAGGCAGGCGGTGAGAAAACTTGGATTTAATGGTCGAGTAGCTGCTCATAAGCCACACGTCAGGCCGGTAAATGCCAAACGACGCCTCGCTTGATGTAAGGAGCGTAAACATGATGGAAAAACGTTCTGTGGGGTGACGAATCACTGTACACAGTATGACGATCCGATGGCAGGGTGTGGGTAGGGCGAGTAAAATTCGGAGGCAGTGATGTTATGGTGTGGTCGTGTTTTTCATTTAGGGGGCTTCCACCCCATGTTGTTTTGTGTGGCACAATCACAGCTCAGGCCTACAATGACATTTTAAGCACCTTCTTGCTTCCCATTGTTGAAGAGCAATTCAGTGATGGCGATTGAATCTTTCAACACGGTCGAGAGCCAGTTCATAATGCACGTCCTGTGGCGGGGAGGTTACACGACAATAACATCCTTGCAATGGACTGGCCTGCACACAGTCCTGACCTGAATCCTATAGAACACCTTTGGGATGTTTTGGAACGCCAACTTCGTGCCAGGCCACACCGACCGACATCGATACCCATCCTCAGTGCAGCACTCCGTGAGGAATGTGTTGCCATTCCCAAGAAACCTTCCAGCACTTGACTGAACATATTCCTGCGAGAGTGGAAGCTGTCATCAAGGGCCAAAACCATACTGAATTCCACCATTACCGGTGGAGGACGCCACGAACTTGTAAGTCGTTTTCAGCCAGATGCCCGGATACTTTTGATCACAGTGTGTATTCCAAAAAAACAACGAACAGTAAGAATGTAATAATGTGTTACTGTGTTCGTATAGCTGTGCTATTTTCTACATGTTTTAGATTTCAAGAATGGGGATGGTGATATTTTCGCCGAAACTAGTTTGGGAAATAAATAAGTAAACAAATAACGGGGTGTTTTGCAACAAGGTGGACTCACAATTCAGATAGTTGTGCTTCTCCACTAGTGCCTTAAGTCATGGGAGTAACGTGGTGTGCATGTGGTGGTAAGTATATGAAGTAGGTGCAAATAAGACTGATGGTCGTGACAAAATGGCAAAATAGAGCTACTGTGTATAGGGTGATTCATGAGTACACATTGAACCGCTTTACCACCGTGAACTCTTGAGTACCTCAGTATTGCTCGTCAGTATGTGACCCGTACGGTATCAGATTGATAGAGGACACAGAGGAGATCAATTAGAGAGCAGCGCGTTACGGTGCAGATTCATTTAGTAAGTACGAAAGGAAGAAGATCAACCTGCTCCATTGGCAGAAGCTGCGAGGGAGGGACTCCTCATCACAGTGTGGGTTGCTGACAAAGTTCCGAGAGTGTACGTTCTTAGAAGAGTCACCTTGCAAAAAGTCTATGAAGATAAAAGTTGAAAAATTCAATTCTACGCGTAAGTTTACCGGTAATTGTTCTTCCGCGAACTATTAGCGACTGGAACAGGAAAGGAAGGGAAGTGAGATTGCTGTACAAAGTGCTCTCCGCTACACACCGCTAGGTGGGCTGCAGAGTATAGTTGCAGATGTTCAACAGTCCATCGCGTCTTCTACTAATGGTGTACCATTAGATGCAGTGCAACTCGGTGAAAAAACGATGGTCGTGAAAAGGTCTTACCTGACAGCCACCACAGGCGCATGTCACGCATTGTCAGTGATAAACGATTCCTAGCTAGACAGGAATTCCTGCTACCTATGGATATACGCCCATCTTCACTTGGCTCCGGACGAAATTTCGAGAAGAAAACTGCGTGTAAGGAATATCTATTATGGGGTGCTTCGCAAAACGGCACAGTTCACAGGGGTACATAAAAATTCACGTCTTTCGGTCTCCAAACAACAGAAAAACTGAGCAGTTGCTGACTGGAAGAGCCAAGTGTTATCGACGAGTTACAGTTTTGCTTCTTTTTAATTGTATAATGAGTCGAGTTTAGCGTCGGCTCTATAGGGCGTTTATCGCATATTGTGCGGAGAACTTACTTTAGGCTGGAGGTAGTTCTGTGATGTTTCTGAGGCGTTTTTCATAACATGCCAAGAGCCCACTGAGGTTATCGTAAAGAACCGGTTGTTAATTTCAACATTCTTCGTGACGAAGTGTTGCTCTTACTTCTGCAATGATGAGTGACAACAATAGCAATGTTCACGGGGTCCCTAAATCAGCAGACCCTGTTCTCACAGAAACTCCCTGGGCCTACTTGGAACGTTGGTGAAACATAGCAGTCAACATATCTAGTTTGGTATATACAAACATTAAATCTTACTTCTGTTCCGAAAGATTTATATTTGTTGTGGATATTGTACAGCGTCGGTGCCAACGCAAGGCTTCTAAGGAGATCATTCTTCTGGATTCCCCATCACCCTGAGAAAAACGCCGATGTAGAATCCAGACGAAACACACTTTTCAAGGCAGTATGTTGGCACCGCTGTTGTACAATGTCATCCTGTCTGACCAGACAAAACATCTCTCATCTATGCTGGCGACACAGTAGCTACAGCATAAGGAAGAACGCTTGAGGAGAAAGAAATAAAACTGACCACAGCCATCAAAAAAATGTTCAAATCTATGTGAAATCTTATGGGACTTATCTGCTAAGGTCATCAGTCCCTAAGCTTACACAATAGTTAACCTAAATTATCCTAAGGACAAACACACACACCCATGCCCGACAGACGACTCGAACCTCCGCCGAAACCAGCCGCACAGTCCATGACTGCAGCGCCTTAGACCGCTCGGCTAATCAGCGCGACCGCAGCCATCAAGAACGTGGCACAATACTATGACAATAACCAACTACAGCCTAACAAACCCAAAACAAAAGGTCCGTGCGCTTCACTTGAGAAATAGAGCGCAGCCCGGGCCACCCAGTCGCCGGCTTGGAGCATCAGTGAGCCCTGCCTGGACATTTCCCGCCCGACCGATGCCGCCACGCATCACTTAAGCCGGGACTGACTTTGGTGTATTGTTGGGCGCTCGGTTGGTACTAGGACATCTCCGTGTGGCGTAATCGACTGGGCCGCTGGAGGTCTCTGTGGAGTGTCGGAGTCTGTCTGGAGCTGTCCGATCGGTACGAGCATCGCCGCACGCCGACCTAGGACGTCAAGGTTGAGTGGTTTTGAGCATTACGTTGTTCGTTCCGGCGTTGCTGTTGTGGAGCTTCTCCTGTGAGCAACAACGAGTGAAGTGTTCGAGATAGCCGCCGTCAGGTGAAACTGATCAAATTAATTTACGCATAGTCAAATGCACCAGCGGAATTTTCTAACTTGTGGCCGTTAGTGTTTTGATTACCTGCACTGGCCGCTAACGTAAATTCAGGCAGTGTTCATTTTGGATGAAGTTAACCGTATTATCTTCTTTCGTAGTTAAGTGAACCAGTGGAATTTTCTGTCGCATGGCCGTTAGTTTTCCGGTTACCTTCCCTGGCCGCTAACATAGATTTTAGGTAATGTCTTATCCTCACTGCCGTCCGGTGTGGCCGTGCGGTTCTAGGCGCTGCAGTCTGGAACAGCGAGAGCGCTACGATCGCAGGTTCGAATCCTGCCTCGGGCATGGATGTGTGTGATGTCCTTAGGTTAGTTAGGTTTAACTAGTTCTAAGTTCTTGGGGACTGATGACCTCAGAAATTTAATCCTATAGTGCTCAGAGCCATTTGAACCATTTTATATTTGTGAACCATATGATAATAAATTGCAATTGCGAATTGAATCCGACCGCAACTCCCTTGGCCCTTTCCACAATTGTAATTACCTGTTAGCCCTGTGTGATTTGCCGGCGTTTCAATATTAATGCTTGAACATTTTTTTTAACATAAATGCTAACGCTAGTGAAGCATGCAGGTTACGCTGTAGAATTTGACCACGAACGGCCCTTGCGCAATGTCCCCGTTACACTGATAAGCCAAAACAATACGTCCATTCCCCATTGCGACGTTGCATGCCGTCTGGTGGCGTCTCGGGCACGTGACGCACTAACAAAAGTAAGCAAGCGGAGAACACATCGAAGGGGGATCATCCTAGCGAACATATGGGCTGCAAATGGGAAAATCCATTGAGATAAGCGACTTTGACAAAGAGCAGATTATTATTATGCAGAGCCTGTGAACGAGTACCTCGCAAACAGCGAAGCTGGTCGAATGGTCACTTCCTACAGTCGTGATCATCTTCGGAAAGAGACAGAATGACAGCGAAGCTACCAGTTGGCGCAAAATGGTTGGACGTCTACGACTCTTTACAGACCATGTAGTTGGAATGCTTGTCCACTCTGTAAAGTGGGACGGTTGATGATCTATGGCTTCTCTTCCGAAACAGCACAATGATGTTCGACGCACAAGTGTTTCGGAGCACATCGTTCATCGTACATTGCTGAACATGGACTCCGCAGCAGACCATCCCTATGTGTTTACATGTTGACACAACGACATCGTCTATTACGATTGCAGTGCGCCCATGACCATCGGGATTCGACTGTCGATCAATGGAAATGTGTTAGCTCTTTGACTGAATCACATTTTTGCCACGCCGTCACCGAGGTTAACGGGTGCTCGAAACGCGCAATGCGCCACGGACGCAGGCTGGTAGGAACTGTATTACGCTATGAGAGACATACTCTTGCGCTTGTATAGGAGCTGTGGCAGTAGTTGAAGACACGCTGACAGCTGAGAACCACCTGAACCCCTCCATGCTTCATGTCTTCCCGACAGTGATGTCCGTGCCTCGGAGGCAGAACCATGCTTCAGCGAATTGAGGAGCATTATAGTAATCTGATATTGATGTCTCGGCCTACCGCCTGATGTAAGTCCGATGGAATCTAACTGAGTCACTGTCGCGCCCCATCAACGCGTAAGCTAATCAGCGGCCCGTTATTCACGCGAATTACATGATCTGTGAGTAGATGTCTAACGCCACCACATACCTCCACAAACGCACCGGTAAACTGTCGGATCCGTGATACGCAAAATCAGTGATATACACTACTGGCCATTAAAATTGCTGCACCAAGAAGAAATGCAGATGATAAACGGGTATTCATTGGACAAATATATTACACTGGCACTGATATGTGATTGCATTTGCACGCAATCTGGGAGCATAGATCCTGAGAAATCAGTACCCAGAACAACCACCTCAGGCTGTAATAACGGCCTTGATACGCCTGGGCATTGAGTCAAACAGAGCTTGGATGGCGCGTACAGCTACAGCTGTCCATGCAGCTTCAACATGATACCACAGTTCATCAAGAGTAGTGACTGGCGTATTGTGACGAGCCAGTTGTTCGGCCTCCATTGACCAGACGTTTTCAATTGGTGAGAGGTTTGGGGAATGTGCTCGCCAGGGCAGCAGTCGAACATTTTCTGTATCCAGAAAGGACCGTGCCGGACCTTCTGTTATGGGCTGGCAGGATACCAACCCACTAAATTGAGAGGAAGCCGAAAGGCACGCGTTTAAGCTCACGCAGGCTGGCGTGAGGTCTGGAACAGGACAAGGAAATCACATCCCAGAAAAACGGACGCAGATGGTGGAACACTTAACTTTAATCCATCAATGTTGAACGAAGTTCTTCTCTGTACATTCTTCACAATATCAATAGCAACTGATAAAGGCGTCTTGCTGGGTCGTAGCAAATGACATAGCTGAAGGCTATGCTAAATATCGTCTCGGCAAATGAGAACGTATTTTGTCAGTGAACCATCGCTAGCAAAGTCGGTTGTACAACTGGAGCGAGTGCTAGGAAGTCTCTCTAGACCTGCCGGGTGGCGGCTCTAGGTCTGCAATCACTGATAGTGGTGACACGCAGGTCCGACGTATACTAACGGACCGCGGCCGATTTAAAGGCTACCACCTAGCAAGTGTGGTGTCTGGCGGTGACACCACACCTTCAACATGCGGTCGTGCATTATCCTGCTGAAATGTAGGGTTTCGCAGGGATCGAATGAAGGGTAGAGCCACGGGTCGTAACACATCTGAAACGTAACGTCCGCTGTTCAAAGTGCCGTCAATGCGAACAAGAGGTGACCGAGACGTGTAAACAATGGCACCCCATACCATCACGCCGGGTGGTACGCCTGTATGGCGACGACCAATACACGCTTGCAATTTGCGTTGACCGCGATGTCGCCAAACACAGATGCGACCTCTGTGATGCTGTAAACAGAACCTGGATTCATCCGAAAAAATGACGTTTTGCCATTCGTGCACCCAGGTTCGTCGTTGAGTACACCATCGTAGGCGCTCCTGTCTGTGAGGCAGCGTCAAGGGTAACCGCAGCCATTGTCTCAGAGCTGATGGTCCATGCTGCTGCAAACGTCGTCGAAATGTTGGTGCAGATGATTGTCGTCTTGCAAACGTCCCCATCTGTTGACTCAGGGATCGCGAGGTGGCTGCACGATCCGTTACAGCCATGCGGATAAGATGCCTGTCATCTCGACTGCTAGTGATACGAGGCCGTTGGGATCCAGCACGGCGTTTCGTATTGCTCTCCTGAACCCACCGATTCCATACTCTGCTAACAGTCATTGGATCTAGACCAACGCGAGCAGCAATACTGCGATACGATAAACCGCAATCGCGATAGGCCACAACCCAACCTTTATCAAGTCGGAAACGTGATGGTACGCATTTCTCCTCCTTACACGAGGCATCACAATAACGTTTAACCAGGCAATGCCGGTCAACTGCTGTTTGTGTACGAGACATCGGTAGGAAACTTTCCTCATGGCAGCACGTTGTAGGTGTCGCCACCGGCACCAACCTTGTGTGAATTCTGAGAAAAGCTAATCATTTGCATATCACAGCATCTTCTTCCTGTCGGTTAAATTTCGTATCTGCACCACGTCATCTTCGTGGTGCAGCAATTTTAATGGCCAGTAGTGTATTTCCTTCCAAAGACGGACAAACAAGCTAGCAATCAGGTAGTCTTCATGTTTTGGCTCATCAGTGTACGTTGTAAGTGTCAGTCGTGGTCAGAATAGTTATGTGTGTAGTTGTAAGGGCAAAGTGAATTAGAACGTGGACAGATGGTTGTTGCTCGTATATTGTGTACCTCCGTAACCACAGTAGCTAGTGTGCTTCCTGTTTCAAGAGCCACCACATCGAAAATTTATACCGAATATGGGAAAGCGGAAAACCATCATCTGCTAAGTCACAAAGCAGATGAATGTGTGTATCAAGTGGTCGTGACTAACGGTCATTCAAGAGGATAGTGACAAATACCAAGGGGACGGCAACCCGTAAAAGTCACTGCAGAACTAAATGTCGTGCTCACGTAATCTGTCGGCATCAAAACATCTCCAGAAGCAGGGAATTGCAGGGTTAGTTGGCATTCCAAAACCATTCAAGAATGCACGGAACAGGAATACGTGTTGCCGAAGCCATAAAACCAGGACCCTGGGGCAGCTGTAGAATGACATTTTGTCGAATGAGTCCAGTTTGACAGTTTTCCCCATTTGTCTCCGAGTTTACGTCGCAAGAGTGAAACGTGACGGGGATTCAGTGATGATATGTGCAGATATATCGTGGAATTCCATGGGCCCCATTGTTACTCTGCAAAATCACATTCCAGCCATGCATTATATGACCATTTTGGTTCATCTCACGGAACAATTCTTCTTCCTCAATGTTGATGTTGTGTCCCAGGATGACAGGCGCCCTGTTCACACAGCTCGTATCGTCCAGCTGTGGTTTTGTAAGGACGAAAATGATCTCACCTGGTAACGAAAGTCACTAGATCCCAATATTATGTAGCCTTATGGTCTAATTTGTATACTACAGCGCATGAACGCTACCCACCTCATTCATCATTACTTGAACATGCCACTATTTTGCAAGGAGAATGGTATAAGATTTCGTTGAAAAAATACATGACCTGTATTTATCCATTTAGAGAACACTGCAAGCTGTATCATCTCAATAGAAAAGTGCGAAGCCATTCATTGCAATTTATTTCATTCTTATTGTTTCTTTGGAACAGTTTAAGCAACAGCACACAGTTTATTTTCGAATCTTAATTAATTTTCTGTTGCGATGTGCATAAAATTCCATGAGTGTACTTTTTGGCATTGGATTAGTTTGGTATGTCCCCACGTAGGCATGAATTTTCCTTTGCTGTAAAATAATTTATGTGCATCACGCCTAAGGATCTAATGCAAAAAATAATTTTTTGTTATTTGGTTTTGTCCTTATGCACTTAAATATAACTAACATTTTAACAAGTTGTATCCAGCGAGGAGGAACCAGTAAGAGTGGAAGACCAAGAACGAAGTGCTCGAAACAAAAAAATATAAGAGAGGAATATAATCCTTCACCCGTACTGTTGTCTACGCATCGAAGAAGCAGTGACGGAAATAAAAGAAAAGTTCAGGGGTGGGATTAGAATTTAAGGTGAAAGAATTCGGTAATGACATTGTCAAAGTCAAGAATAATTACTGAAGCTGTTGAATCGAATGAACAATCCAACGACTACAGAAATCAATCGTGGCAAGACGAAGGTAATGAGAACAGTGAGATACTTGATATCAGGATTTGCGATCACGAAGTAAATGAAGTTAAGAAATTCTGCTACATAGGCGGCGAAATAGTCCATGACGGACGGAACAAGGATAACATAAAAAAGCAGACTAGCACTGGAAGAAAAGGCAATCTTAGCCAAGATAGGGTTATTAGTCACAAATATAGGTGTTCATTTGAGGAATAAATTTCTGAAAATGATCGCATTAGTGTATGGTAGAGAAACACTGTGGCATAACCAAGAAGAAGAGTATGCATTTGAGATGTCGTACTACAGGAGATTGTTGAAAATTAGGTGGATTGATAAGTTATGCAATAAGGAGGTTCCCCGCAGAGTTGGGGTACAGGGGAATCTATGGATAACTGCAAAAAGGAAAAGGGACAGAATGGTAGGACATTTGTTAAGACATCAGGGAATAATTTTCATGGTGCCAGAGGGAACTGTAAGGGATAAAAACTGTAGAGGAAGACAGAGATAGGAATACATCCAGTATCTAATTGAGAACGTGGTATGCAAGTGCTACTCTGAGATGAAGAGGCTGGCACAGGAGAAAAACTCATGACAAGCCGCATCAAACCAGTCAGAAGACTGGTAAAACAAAACAAAGTTCCAGGGACTAAGCACAACATTAGATGAAGACAAATTTTTTCCACATACCTTTTTCTTTTCTTTTTCACGCTGTTCCCAGAATGCGGTTGTGTCACTGTTAGCAGACGCTTAGGTTTCTATGACGCTAGAGAATGTTACAGTGACTGAGGGGAAGAGCGAAATTATGCCACTTCTAAGCCGAAGAGACGGCGCATCATTCTCCCGGAGGGGGTAATTAAAAAGTTTAGAGATTATTAACAGAATGTCACAAACAGTGTGGCAAGTCTGGAGTCTCATTTGTCTTCAAGCCCAGAAGGAAAATTAGCAATTTATCGCGCGCAGCGCAGCTCGGAGCTGCTTTTCACGTGCCATCGCCGACAAATGGAAGCCGCCAGAAGATCACGCTTATAGAATTAGGGACCGGGTCCAGAGAATACTGACACGTTCATTAAAAGTTCTCCTTCGAACGTGTCGTTCGTCTCCCAGCACAGACTGCATGAAGTACCCCGCATTAATTATTTTGCTAAAATAGTATCTCGTTATAAATTCTGAAAGATGAAAACAAGTGTAGCAGGAAACATTAAACCTGGGAGAAGAATGGCTTATTATTTAGATGGTCACTAGAACGACAGATGAAGGTCCTCCTGGATGAAGTTACCAATTTTGCGACGCCTTATATTTGTAGCTTGTCTCAGATGCAGAATTTCATCACTTGTTGTTCACTCAAGCTTCATCTCGGTAGCAGAGCACTCTAGCGTCTCTCAATGGTACTCTCATACAAAGTACGTCAGAAAATTAATGTGAGTGACATCACTACACGAGATATATCAACGCCTGTTTATCCCTTCCAAAAGCTCAGTCCGAGTTTCAGATCCGTACAGACGTCCCGTGATATTTGAGAGCGCCAGCAGTGAATTTTTGTTTTTGCTGTGTGTTAGGAAGACGGGACTGCGGAATGTAGAGCAAAGTTTTGCAATCAAGTGTTGTGTTAAAATTGAGGAATTCGCGAGAGTGACCTTTGAAATGTCGGTAACATTCCTTACCTAGCGCAAGAGTTTTGCGCTGTCACGAACTATTTTTGAAACGCTGAAGATGAATCTCACTGAGGGAAACCTTCAGATCTCTTGTGAGATCGGGATGCTGGGTGACCAGTTAAACGCTTTCACCGTACATCCTATTTTGACCAAAGATTTACACATGGCAAACGTTTGTGCCAAAATGGTGCCGCGTAAGTGAACAGAAGGGCAATCTTCTTGAAAGGACTGCTAATGACCTCGAATGGTTCAGTCGTTTGATATCCAACAGCACTGTATAACAACGCACAGTCTGTATAACTGCTTCCACAAGGACCTGAGGTGGAGCAACGCTTTATTGATTAGCTCAGCTTGTGAAACTATTTCTTTTGAATAAATCATCGAGAATTTTTCTGAAATTGTGTGTCTGTACTTCATACGACATTTACGGTATATCTGTCCCATTCACATAATTTCTACACTATGCATCGTATTTTTTTCTATCTTAGGATTACATCAGTTAGATGGGATGGTTCCTAATATAAGCCCACGCTCGAATTCCCACCTGTCCCGCCCTTGTCAACCTATACTAGTAAGTATTTAAATGCCTGTATATGAGATCTGTTACCTTGACCTTTTTTCTACAAATGAAGTTTTAGACGTTTATTACACGTTTCGTTTTGTTTTCTTATTGGGAGCTTGTTGTCTATCCGGTATTTGTTTGTTGTACTATGGCGGACAGAACACATTTTGGTCACTATTTGGTAACATTAATGATAGATTTTTTTGTTTCTTGTGTCCTCTATCATAGCATTCATGAAAAGATTTTAAAGTAAATGAAACACGAAATCTGGTGAAAACTTACTGTCCCGCCCTTGTCAACCTATACTAGTAAGTATTTAAATGCCTGTATATGAGATCTGTTACCTTGACCTTTTTTCTACAAATGAAGTTTTAGACGTTTATTACACGTTTCGTTTTGTTTTCTTATTGGGAGCTTGTTGTCTATCCGGTATTTGTTTGTTGTACTATGGCGGACAGAACACATTTTGGTCACTATTTGGTAACATTAATGATAGATTTTTTTGTTTCTTGTGTCCTCTATCATAGCATTCATGAAAAGATTTTAAAGTAAATGAAACACGAAATCTGGTGAAAACTTACTTGCTGTATGCTTCTGTGGGACGAAATCATCCTGTGTTTTTGTAGAGAATTTTGATATTAACATATTTGTTGATGTGCACTTTGCGAGTGCTGTTCATTTCCTTGAAAAACACCTGTTTATTGGCAGCATTACGATAATCATTCACAAATCCTTAGCATGAGCAACATAAACAGTGTTTCCAAATATCTTAGAGTCGTAGAGATGTTAGGCTGCAGATTCTGTGAATGTATATGTCCTTAGTAAAATATGTCTTTCCTATTGCAATGGAATTAATTTTAAAAACCGAAAAGAAAAGTGGAATTATTTACAATAGTTTCCAATAGGCTGAATGATTAAGGTTACACATACAAAGATTATGTATAGACAATACTAAACGAAGTGTACAGTACATACGGGCAAGAAGACACGTTTTCTGTTATAGTGATAAAGCTAAATTTGAACACCAAATCTATGGTTCCATTTTACATTATAAATAGTAATGTTTTAATACATCAGCCTATAGATATGATTTAGACATGAATTTAACAGTAAAGGTATAACTTTTAAACTATTATGTGTCTCTCGAAGTGTGGGAATATTTAGTTGATTTAAACTATGATAGGATATCTTGGAAATCATTTAGGAAGGAGGTATTAGCTAACTCTTTCCATTCAGAATTAGACGGGGAAAAGTATTCTTATACATTCAATTCTCAATCGTCTGTAGAAGATCCACTGTGCCACCCTTATCTGTAAGGTGTAATATCAGCCGTTGTTCAATATTGCCTACTGTGTGTTTATTTTCAGCAACGTGGGTGCATAAGCTCATTTGCTTAAAATGCCCAGTCGTAGAGTATACAGGTATTGCTTAAACCTTGTTTGAAATGTTCTACCTGTCTGACTAGTGTAGAATTTGGGACAGTTATAAAAGTTCATTTTACTGATTCCTGATCTTTTTTGGGGGATACTAATGTTTGAACGTCTCTGGACAACTATATGTTGAAATATATTATTAGTGGAAAAAAGCTGATTTTAACATTCTTCTTTCTCTTTCTCAATTACAATAATTGCTGATGCTATGATCTGTAATATGCACGTATGCATACGTATGAACTCCATGTGATTTAGCTGACGCGGTTGTGTGAGTGAATGCGTTTCTTTTCCCCACATGGCTGTCTTCCAAGTGAAGTGATTAAGCTGCGTTTTGTGTAGTTACGGTATCGTAATCAACGTTTTAATCACAAGCGCTCAGAGTTGCATGTTGTTATCAACTCGTATTTCTTTTTTCTACTGTGTTTAAAAGGTGTTCCAATCTATTTTGCGTTTAATTAGGTGACATCGTCAGTAACAAACAGTTACCACTGGGCTCAATACACTGAATTGCAACTAATTGAAATTCATAGGTTTACTTAGCGGTGGAATTAACGTGAAACAGTGTCAACCCGCCACACAATGAATTAATGTTTGTTCACTAGTCATGACAATCGCTCTCCATGGAAATGGAAAAGGGCGTATGGCATCGTTGGCCGGGAGGCACCTATTCGGGGAGGTTTGGCCGCCAGGTGCAAGTCTTATTTCATTCGACACCACACTGGGCGACTTGCGCGCCGGTGATGAGGAAGAAATTATGATAAGGGCACAAAACACCCAGTCACTGAGCGGGGAAAATCTCCGTCGCAGCCTGGAACCGAACCCGGGCCCGCCTGCATGGGAATCGAGCACGTTACCACTCAGCTACGCAGTCGGACATCGTTCTCCATACCCCAACTTCAGTGCAATATCCACGTCGTTAGATGCATAAACGAGAAACATATTCATATGCTACAAACAAACTGCTCAAAAACGGTTTGCATCGTGCTAATATATAGGTATGTTGTCTTACATTCCGGGAAAATAGGATTGAAAGAATAAACATTATGAAACTAGTAAAATAATTTTATTATTATACGAAAGATCGTGACGATTAAAATAAAGGCAACCTGTTCGAAAGCACACTGAGCCGTGGAGGCTTTCTCGCAATGTATTGTTATCACTATTCTCACGCTCACTGACTAAAATATTGCCGCTGGTGCGCAGCGCCCTGTGGTGTGGCGGCTCCGGGCATTGTGTTAAATTGTTTTTCTTTGTTTTAAGCATAGTTTAAGGTTTTTTTGCATCTCACAAGTTTAAATCATGTTTTATTCTCACCATTTTATAATTAAGGCCATCTATTCTGTTATTATACAACTGTTTAGATTGATGTCGGCTTTCAGTACGCCTTTAGCCTTATTACGTTCTGTGCGTTGTATAGGACGCGTCCTAACTTAAAGAATATTAAATCATCTTGGGTTCAAGTTAACTGCAAATTTTCTGTAGATTATTTAAAATTATATTGAATTTTAAATGAGATTCTCATTGGTTGGCCTTTTACTTAACTTCCTAAATAGTAAGTAAAAGCTTAAGTGGCTGCTGTGTGACTGCAACTGTGCCAGTGAATTAAGTGTGTAAAATCCCCACTGGTCCATCCCTTCCCGGTTTTCCTTCCTGACTGAATTAAGAGGCCGTAACTATCACCATTTCTAACACTTATATATAACCTAAATATCTACAACGTACATGGTAACATTTTTGTATCATTTTTAGCATTCTATCTGGAAAGTGTTCGAGCCGTTGCTTTTGTAGCAGGTCACAGTCCCACGCAGTAGCCCATTTGGTACCATCCAGTTTGCGAAGAGAAGCGGCGATAAACCTGCTAATTTCGGCTGGTTCCACTCATCCACAGTCGGGTATATGTCACCATATACCATAGGCCATTATGTTCGGTTAATTCGTGGTTTCTGGTGGATGATGTTTACGAGATGTGTGTGGTGCACCGTTACCTTATAGTCGAGAAAGACGAACGCATAGTCTAAATAACGGCCAGAGGCGTGATAATTTGGTGGAGCACTCAGTTCTAATATTCTACGACTCCCACTTTACCCTCAGTATCAACGAGAGCCGATCGACATCCGTACGTGATACCGGCAAGAAACATGATTCACCCGTCTCCCTGACGAATCCGTTAGCATGCAAACTTTAGACTTGCATTTGCAAACTGCCGCCACCTCTCTCTCACACCATGAACACTGGGCATTAGAGAAACGTTGCACTCGGTGCTGAGCTGAAACATTTCCCGTAGCTACAGGTTCCATTCCAGATGTTCCCTCATCCATATTCTTCGCGCACCAGGGAGCTCGTTGTGTGTACTGTTGTTCACAATACACGCCTCGCGGCGAAATTCATTGTGGAGAGCGCTGGATGGAAATAGCCTTCCCAGTTGCCTCCAGAATGGCAATGCACTGTTCCGTTGCATTTTCCTTAAAGTACCAATGAATCGTAATCGAAGAGTCATGGTCATCACATACTATTGTTGGTCTTGGGTGGACACCACCCACACGTCTTCAGTCTCTAGTGTCCCAAGGTAGTTTTAGAATATTCGAGTAATGTCAGTGTGGCGTTCACAAATTCACTGGGGAACGTCTCGTAACGACATCATTTTTCCTGTGACAATGTTGGCACGGTCTGAACTTGAAACGGCCTTTCGAGTCATGTTGACACAAAGAACAGAGCACGCAAGCCAAATTGCGGAGTTCGCGAGTTGAGCTACTAAATCACGAAGATGACACAGCATCAATTCATATCCCGTTTAGTTACTCACATAGCTGCCTATGTTGCTCTCATGTGGTCAAACGAGTAGTAGGGAAGAGGTTTATGGTAAAAACCCTTATACAAGCAAGTCATGTGGTTGTTAGACAACCTTTTCTGAAAAGATTATATTCGTTTTACGTAAATGCAACATGTTGTTCCATTACGAACTTTGCGTTGCATCTGCTACAGAATTTAGAAATAAATGTTACTGGAATGACACTGCACAAAAGCACGTTCTGACGGAAGATGAAAAAAAGCTGATGGAGGAAAATAAATTTTATTTCTTTTTGTTTATCCACACTGCTTCACATATTGTTTACCAGTTTACATGCAACTGATTCTGAAATACCCAGGGCTCCTTGGTAAAACATAGGTAGGGAATTGACGTGCGTCCGCACATAAATATTCTGAATAAGGGTATGTGGAAACTTATCTCAGCAATGAAGCCATCTGGCTTCGAAACAGATGGCACGTAAACTGGAAACAAATAATACAGCTATATGTCCATCTGCTTACTTACTCCACAAGCTACTGTATTGTGTGTGGAAAGGTGCCCTCAACCACTAATAGTCATTTACTTTTATGTTCTACTCGAAAAGAGAACAAGGGAGAAAGAAATATTATGTGGCTCCGTGTGAGTCACAATTTCACAGTCCTTTCGCGGAACATATGTTGGCGGTAGTAGAATCGTTCTGCAGCAGCTTCAACTGATGGTTCTCCAAATTTTGTCAACAGTGTTCTTCGAAAAGAACGTCGCCTTCCTTCCAGTGATTCCCATTTGTGTTCCCGAAGCATCCGCGTAGCAACTGCGTGTTTTCCGAATCTAACTGTAAGAAATCTAGCAGCCCACCTCTGAACCGGTTCGATATCCTTCTTTAATCAGACCTGGTGCCGATCCCAAACACTAGAGCAGTGCCCGAGAAGAGGTCGCACTAGCGTCCTATTAGCTGTATCCTTTAGAGGTAAACCACACTTTCCCAGAATTGTCCCACTAAACCAAAGTCGACCATTCGCCTCTCCTACCGCTATCCTTGCATGCTCGTTCCATTTCATGTCGCTTTGCCATGTTACTCCTAGACATAAGACGACGAGACTGTGTGAAGGTGAGCGTTACTAATGCTGTATTCAAACATTACAGGTTTGTTTTTCCTAATCATTCGCATTAACTTACATGTTCGTACGTTTAGAGCTGGCTGCCATTCATCATACCAACTAGAAATTTTGTCTAAGTCATCTTGTATCCTGTTTCAGTTACTTAACTTCGAAACCTTGACATATACCACCGCATCTTCATCAAACAAGCTCACATTGCTGCCCACCCTGTCCACCAGATCATTTATGTATACAGATTATAGAAAATAATGGTACTCTTGACAATATCCTTGTCTCTGATGAATACTAGTCGTCTAGGACAATATACTGGGTTCTATTACTTAAGATGTCTTATAGCTACTCATATATCTGGCAACCTGTACCATATACTCGTACCTTCCGAAAAAATCGGCTGTGGGGCACGGGGCGAAAAGATTTTCTGAAATCCAGAAATATCGAACCTGTTCGTTGACATTCAACCATAGTCTGCAGTACACCATGTGATAAAAGGGCAAGCTGAGTTTCATACCAGCGATGCTTTCTAAAACCATCTTGATTCGTGAACATAAGCTTTCCCGCTGGAAGGAAAATTATTATATTCTAACTCAGAATATATCTGATTCTGCAGCAAATATTAACAATGTCCGTCAGCAATTTTGCGGGTCCCATCTCATATACACGAGTCTCCTGCGCTTTTTTCCACTCACTTTGGATTTTGATCTTGGCGAGATTTTCGACATAAACGTAATAGAAGTAAAGGGCCAGTGCGGTAAAGTACTGTTTTTAAACCGGAACTGAAATTTCATCTGGACCTGGCGACTTATTTGCTTTCAAGTCTTTCAGTTGCATTTCTGTGGGAGAGTTGTTTAATTAAATAACGTCCATGCGAGACTCTGTGTGATGGTCAAATGACGGTATGTTTGTACGATACTCCTGCGTGAACGATTTCATGAACCCGAAATTTAAAACTTTGACTTTCGTTCGGTATCTTCTGCTGCCACACCAGACTCATCAACGAAAGCCTGGAAGGGATCGTAGACACGGTTAGCAATTTTAAGGACCAGAATTTTCTCGGTTTCTCTGCCAGATCTTTTGCTAAGGTGTGTCGGTGGTAGGTACTGTGGCCTTCGCGCATACATCTTTTCACAGACTAACCTCTGTCTGTTGTCATTTGCGTATTCTCTTTTCAACCGAGAGAGCTTCACTTCCTCAGCATTTTCCAAACTTCTTTGTTGAACCACAGTTTGCCTTTTCCGTCCTTAATTCGCTTACTAATCACATACCTGTTGCAGCACGACTTGCAATATGTTTAAAATTTGCCCATAATTCCTCTATGTCCAACTTACTGGAACTAAATGATGTCGGTTCATTGCCTAAGTGAGAAGCTAACAGCTCCTTGTTTCCTCTTTCTCGCAGAAACATCCTACGATTGGCTCGAGGACAATTTCAAACTAATTACAACTCGAACAGAGGTACAGTCATTCTCAAAAGTATCCGAACGACCTGAATTGCGTTTCGCCTGATTCCCATGCAACCCACATAACGTAGCTGTCTAGCAGGTCCTCTAATCGCTCCTTGGTACAGTCGTTTGACTATTGAAAATGATTCCAACAAGTCACCACTAGAAAACACTGCTCTGTATCGCAATAACTCAAGATGTAAAGTAATACTACGATACTACAAATATCAGGGAACACCATATCACAGGTAAGATTGTCCTTAAGGCTTGTAAGCTCACATTTATTACAATAAATGACATACCTGAAATGTTACCACTCTCATTATTACGTCAGGTAGGTAATGCACGTAGTAAGTTCGTCGTATTCATGATTTCCTCTTCAAAGTAAAATACCGTACTTATTATGTAACACGAAATGACACTAAAAATTTAAGTTACCCACGAGCATCTAGTTGGGAATATGTATGAACAACAAATGACACGATGAACCGTCTCGTTCTGCATATGGATTCAAATCCAGGTCATGCAGACTAAGCAAAGATTTCGTTCCCAGGACTCCAACCCGGCACCTATCGCTGTAATATTCTAGAGAAAACGAACGTTAAATATGGGTATCTTGCACCAGCAGCGACATGTGAGCATGTTTGAACTAGAAATAATATGACGAAGAGTTCAGTGCTGACTGGGAATTGAGCTCTACACATACCGTTGTTGGCTACACACAAAGAGACGTCAGCTATCGAATTTTTACCCACCGGCAGCTCGGAATAACATCTTGAACTTACAGTGAACTGGCAAATAGTTCTGTGTCCCACTGGGAGTCAAAAACGTCATATATCGTTAATGTTGACAACGAATGAGAATACGTTAAAAATCGAAATTATTATCCATCAGCAGATAGGTGTTCTCATGCTAGAGCTTGATAATACATAATGAAATCATTAGTGCGGGGCCCGGATTCGAACCCATTCACGCGCAATATGTGGAGATGTTGAGGAATCTACAGTTTTGAACAAACAACAAATTGTAGCCGAACTGTATTGTCACGAAGGGATCAAATTCCGCGTTAAAGGCGGTCTGAGTTGCATTCCCAGTTCAGAACCAATTTTATCGAATACAGAAGCTCAGATAAAAGATGACATTAGTGTCCTGTGAGCCTACATAGCGTTTGTTTCGTCACTAGAAACAAATAACTAGTATAAGAATGGTTACTAGTGATAGAGTTTCCACATGTCGCCACTCCAGACTTTATTGTGGCTCAACCTAACGTCTACTTGGTAAAGAAGTAATATCGTCTTTAATGTGAATTCCAGACCTCAATGCCATTATATCTTCTTTACTTGGTGTAACCAGAAGAGAATGGAATCTGTCTCTCCCTATCTAAACTCATTGACCAAAGTGGGAGTCGAACACAGACCATAGACATATGAACCTATCATCAGCCCAACAGACCACCAAGAGCCTCGGCTACGCAGTGCATGCATTCAACTTTATTTTGTAATCACCAAAATAAAATCACGTAACTGCCACCAACACAGAACTGCCAACAGTGTAGGATGCAGAAATTTAAATAGGAAGTGTTCCTTTCCACTTGAGCTACTCTAGTGCGCTATCTGTTCGTTGAAAACGTCGTGCAGTGCAAAAGAAAAGGTATAACTGTTTGTCTCTCATAAGTGCTGACCTGGCGATATGCATTATCCCACAGCTCTGTGGAATGCAGAAGTTCTGGAGGAATTGTTCTTCACTTCTGGAGCTGTTATAGTTGCGTGTCAGCTAGTGTCGTAATGGTAAGTATCGCACGCAGTACATAAGGAGTCGCAAGTTCGAGTACATTCACCGATATATTTTTTAAAACGCAGTTCTGCTGTCTGCTAAAATTATCAATCTACTGGAACTTGCAACATAATTTCCTTCACTTCTCAACCCAAAATAGTCGTATGTGGAAAAAGGGCTAACTTCTGAGACATTATGTTCATTTCAGGTTTAATAGACAGCCAGGCAGTAGATGCATCTCGAAACTTTTGTATTATGTATGGGTAGAGCGAATCGTGCCAAAATACATCGGAAAAGTATTTTCTACATTAGCTGTCGTCTGATAGTGGCATTTTATTCTTCTTCAAACCTTGTTTGACAGCCTTAACTCAGAACACGTTTTCTACATGCATGTAATCAATAAACTGCATGTGCATTTTCAGACTGTTATAGATAACATCAGAGAATTCGCATATATCGTTGATGATTAATTTCTCTCTCATGTTTACTATTGTTTTAGCAACATTAAAGGAAACCTTACGAAAATTGTGAACTGTATTATAAAAACTGAAGTAAAACTACCCACGATAACCTTACGACAAAAGTCTGTTTTCATAAAACTGAGTATCTGTACACAAGCGTACCTCTATCGTCAATAATTGGTAAAATACTACTCACTTATATTTTGATAGGGTCTGTGGTTAATTGGTATGCTGTGTCATACTCAAGAGGTATGCAAATGTGGCTTTTCACAAATAAAGTTACGTATTCCAAGAACCCCAAAATTTGCTTGTCAGTAGCGGAAAGAGCCGTTACCTGTTGTGCAGCATTACAAGTTTTTAACATTGCACTATGAGCCGAAAGTATTTTCTTGCGATCTCCATATCGATGTTTGATCTGAGTGCTTGCAGCTCTTTCACAGAAGGGATCAAAACGCTAAACTCGGTGAGACTGGAACTGCGAATCATTTCAGACGCTTTTTCGCAGTACAGCACGTTACCACAGAGCTGGCAAAGAAGTATGCGCCTTAACTTCCTCTTACGAGACCAGTAGTGTCTAGAGCTCGTTAACCGCTATTTGAAGGACGAGATTAGTTGCGATTTCCACGTGCAACGACTTTCCTGGGCTGAAAACCGTAAATTTACAATCTTTTGTTACACCTGAAGCGATAATAACTCGGATTATTCAATGGAAATGACAAGTAAAATCAAGTGAACTTTGAGGCATAATTCCGTGCATACGAGGAAGTAACTCGTCCATTACAGGGTTTCTAAACATACATTGCCTTGTTGCCAACTCTGTTACAATACCAGCAGGAAGAAGACGAACCGATGTGATCTTACAGCGGGCTGGGAAGCGACCATAGCTGGTGTCTCCAAGTCGCGGCTGCTACGGCCTGGAATACGTAATGCGTCTGATTCGCATTTCTGTAACTAAGTTTAGGGACTGGAGCGTAGTTACTAATAATACTGAGAGTTGACTGCATACTAAGTACCATAAATCAGTAATTCTCTTAGATGTTTTTATATTTCTTTCGTAAGTGTACTTAAAACTAAGAAACTCATTCACATATGTTTTGTGCCTCGCCGATAGTCGAGCACAACAAACAAATAAAAAAAAAATGAATGTGTGTGTGTACGTGTGTGTGTGTGTGTGTGTGTGTGTGTGTGTGTGTGTGTGCCAGAGAGAGAGAGAGAGAGAGAGATAAAAATCAAAATGAATGAGAGAGAGTAAAAAATTGTAAAGAAATTGAATCGTGCTACGTAAAGAAATCTTTTATTAAAACGACACGTTCCACATCATTGCGAAACATCGTATTCATGATCTATGAAACAAGAATTAATCTAATGTAATCTAATCTAATCATATCATGAAGAGTCATGAATTACCGAAGTTTTTGCCAATACCAGTAACCAAATCTAAACTTGAAAATAAAATACGACAGTTCTTGTAATAAACCATGACTTCTATCAAGACCCTTTCTTCCCTGTTAACTAACCACGAAAGATGTCTGATATACCTCTATTCTGAAGTAACAAAGTGTGCATGCATTTAAAGATGAAGAGCATGACGTGAAGTTCCGTGACGGAGATATGAACCCGGATTGTTAACTAACTAAAATCAAATGTTAGGTATCGGTTTCCTTTCCAGCTGCTAGGTGTTTGACTGTAAAATAAGGATACAAACTTTTGTGCCTAAGCGACAATAGAACTGCACACCTACCGTGCATCCACGAATATAGCTTAAGTATCAGTTGCTTTCTCACCAATAGTAAGATGTGTGCGTGTTTGGCCAGAAATAACGACACCTATTGCAATTGTTGGCAACACATGAACAGACATTAATAATGCACGTTAATTTTCACTAACAGGCCGGTGTGCCCGTGATAGGGCATGAAATGATATTATGAATAGTTTTGTACTGGATCAGGATTCGGACACATATACTTACCTTTGGAGGAAACCTAGAGAAGAATGCAGTCTTGAGAGAAGGAACGAAATGATTGAACTATACTGTTCCGAGAGATTCAGATCCTCGAAAGAGGAGATACGAATTCGAATCACAGTCCATCACCAAATTTTTCAACGTCTCTAATTCAATCAAGTACAAGTAAAGTAAGAGCCCTGTTATGAAAGTCTTTTCAGGTTTGCTGCCGGAAGAGACTTTCATGACTTATTACGCCGGGAAAGCCTACGTAATCACAAGAGCCAAGTTCCTTTAAATGGCTATCGGTTCATCAAAATAAAATAAAATTTTCTAATGTAAGTAAGTTTACTGGCGACTGTATTTCTGTTTACCATGACTTCCGCTATGTCATTTCCCAACGTAAACCGGCTCTGCCCAGTAGGTAATGAAGGAACGTGATGTTAATGCGGATTCTGGATTATAACGTCTTTCTCTTGATGTTACCAGGGGTAAAGTAAATCTGTTTGTGTCTCTTAAAAGAAGATGCCTGAACCCATGCATTGCACCTGTGATAGTTCGTTCCGCCTGACCATTGTGGCCACATCTCCCAGCCCCAGGAGTGTGCTGTAACAGGTGATGTGCTTAGCTTACAAAATTAGTCACAGTGGAAAAAACGCGAAACTATTAAATGATTAAGTAGAAGCAAGCTTCTGAAGCGCAGATTATGCTATTCTCATGTCAGCAGGATGTAAAGACTCTTCTAGGCATCATAGGCTCGATGTGAAACCATTTTGAAATTTTCACAAATTCAGCAAATTTCTTAGTTCGAGAAAATCCACTGGGAAGTGTGAAGTTACCGGATAATTCGATTATTACCATCATTATCACTATCATTTTCTTCATAACACTGCTGGAACACTGTACTAGAAGATCATTTGATGCCTTTTGGTCACTATAGAAGTAGTTTCCCAAGAACAGGTTCTTTCCCTGTCTACGGAATCCTTTTCATGTTAATATCAAACATCAGTAATAACATTAAAACTAAAGTAATTGATGAATACGTTACTTGATAACAAAAACGCGCTGCCTTTCTTCATTTACTTGGGCGTAGAAATGGCTATCGAGTACCGCCAAACCAAAAAGCAAGATATCTTACTGCCTTCCGATATACGTCGCTCTCAGTTCTTCCATATGATTTAGTCGACATGACCTGTTTCACGTTGTGTATGACAGACAATGTTTTAGAAAATTATTTATTTTCCTTCGCAATAAACAGAAATATTTCCATTCTAAGCTATTCAATTCTAAGCTATCGCAATATTAGTTCAAATTTAATATTCGCTTCTTTCACAGTTGCAAAACTCGCATCTGACTCATTGACCTTACACTTAGCCGCTGACCATAAATTCTAGCTCAGACTGACACCAGATTAAGTAACCTAACGTAGCAAAGACTGTTTTCCAGTGCTCTTTCTCACCGGAAAATACGCAATTCACTCATTGGGCTCCATAAGTACACTGTAACAGTAATATGCAATGCATACGGATTAGAATTTAGTGGTGCTCTCTCTTCCACTTCTGTATGCAATATGCCTGACCTAAACGGGCCCTTTATCATTTCAGGACCTGGGCAGTGCAAAATCATACTGACAACAGTAAGGTGCTTGTACTGACAACCTGACTGTTCGTTTTACCTGATTTTGTAATCATTTAAATAAAACAACATGACCTTCCAGTGGGAGACATTACGTCTCCCTTTTCCTTCTGTGAAATTTGTCAGTAAGCTTTTTGCCTTCCAATCAGTGAAATGCGATAGAGTACGGCCGGTAAATGATTCACAAACCACGATTTAGTGCCGTTAAGACGATTTATTTAAACGTCACAAGACTGCACATAAGTGCAATCGAGTTCAAGGTGCAAAGTGTTTGTTATCTTACTTTCGTGACAGGTGGGCATGAGTGATTTCCAAAGACTGTTTATTGTACTGAAATAATCTTTTCTCACAAAGTAACAATGTAAGTGTTTTATTCGTGTATATTTTGTAGGAAACTGTAATCGTGATGGAAGATTATACACCTGAATGTTTGACACAACTGGTAGGAGAAAACGCTGGATATTAACCAAACCCTGTGCCTCCTCTCCATATCCTCCTATGACATGAGCAAGGGATTCTCCTCGCATACCACTACAGAGCTGTTCCTAGCACAGCTGTGATTTGGCAACATCGTCACAAACATTAAGCAACACTGTGACAGGGCAATCACTTCCGCGTATGGTACTGAATTGACTCGCTGAATTCACTTGATATTCCCTTTCCATTTGAATGACTCGTGCTACATAATCCTCATGTAAACTAAGACACTGAGGCAGAAAATTCAGTTTTTTGCCTGAAGAAATGCTATTCTTCACATAAGTGACTACTCTTATTATCTTTCACGATGCGTTATGAGGCTGAGCGACAAATACCATGATGAGAGCGGCGTACAGGCAGCAGTGTGTCCGTAGCCCGGTGGTACCGCCCGTGTCTCAGGTCAGAACGGTTCAATTAGTCGTCCACTCTAACCGTGTTAAGGGGCCAGCGTATGCGAGCTTTTCTTTCTCATATATTTTATGGAGCTGCGAAATTCCAGAATAAATTCTGTATCGAAATCGGAAGAAAACCTTTACACATCAAGTCCTCTTGGTAGCTCGACTCAGTAAGTTGTGTCAATGGTCATAGATCTTGGCTTTCTGACTGCCAAACTGCTTCGCAATACCAGCGTCTCTGAAGAAATTCGAATCGACCATCAGCAATACGAATTTTAATATCGTTTCCAGAATGAGATTTTCACTCTGCAGCGGAGTGTGCGCTGATATGAAACTTCCTGGCAGATTAAAACTGTGTGCCCGAAGGAGACTCGAGACCTTTGCCTTTCGCGGGCAAGTGCTCTGCCAACTGAGCTACCGGAGCACGACTCACGCCCGGTACTCACAGCTATACTTCTGCCAGTACCTCGTCTCCTACCTTCCAAACTTTACAGAAGCTCTCCTGCGAACCTTGCAGAACTAGCACTCCTGAAAGAAAGGATATTGCGGAGACATGGATTAGCCACAGCCTGGGGGATGTTTCCAGAATGAGATTTTCACTCTGCAGTGGAGTGTTTCATATCAGTCATTTCCATTGAATAATCCGAGTTATTGTCGCTTGAGGTGTAATAAAAGATTGTAAATTTACGGCTTTCAGCACAGGAAAGTCGTTGCACGTGGAAATCGCAACTAATCTCGTCCTTCAAGTAGCTGTTTACGAGTTCTAGCCACTACTGGTCTAGTAAGAGGAAGTTAGGGCGCATACTTCTTTTCCAGCTCTGTGGTAACGTGCTGAACTGTGAAAAAGCGTCTGATATAGTTCGCAGTTCCAGTTTCACTGAGTGTAGCGTTTTTATCCCTTGTGTGAAAGAGCTAGAGGCACTCAGATCAAACATCGATATGGAAATCGCAACAAAATACTTTCGGCTCATAGTGCAATGTTAAAAACTTACAATGCTGCACAACACGTAACGGCTCTTTCCGCTGCTGACAAGTAAATTTTAGGTTTCTAGGAATACGTAACTTTATTTGCGAAAAGCCACATTTGCATACCTCCTGAGTATGACACAGCATACCAATTAAACACAGACCCTATCAAAATCTAAGTGAGTAGTATTTTACCAATTATTGACGATAGAGGCACGCTTGTGTACAGATACTCAGTTTTATGAAAACAGACTTCCGTCGTAAGGTTATCGTGGGTAGTTTTATTTCATTTTTTATAATACAGTTCACAATTTTCGTAAGGTTTCCTTTAATGTTGCTAAAACAATAGTAAACATGAGAGAGAAGTTAATCATCAATGATATATGCGAATTCTCTGATGTTGTCTATTTAACCTGAAATGAACAAAATGTCGCAGAAGTTAGCCCTTTTTCCACATACGACTATTTTGGGTTGAGAAGTGAAGGAAATTATGTTGCAAGTTCCAGTAGATTGATAATTTTAGCAGACAGCAGAATTGCGTTCTAAAAAATATATCAGTGAATGTACTCGAACTTGCGACTCCTTATGTACTGCGTGCGATACTTACCATTACGACACTAGCTGACACGCAACTATAACAGCTCCAGAAGTCAAGAAGAATTCCTCCAGAACTTCTGCATTCCACAGGGCTGTGGGATAATGCATATCGCCAGGTCAGCACTTATGAGAGACAAACAGTTATACTCTTTCTTTTGCACTGCACGACGTTTTCAACAAGCAGATGGCCCAATAGAGTAGCTCAAGTGGAAAGGAACACTTTCTATATAAATTTCTGCATCCTACACTGTTGGCAGCTCTGTGTTGGTGGCAGTTACGTCATTTTATTTTGGTGATTACAAAATAAAGTTGAATGCATGCACTGGGTAGCTGAGGCAGCCAGTTCATGGTGATTCGGTCAACCAAGTAAATGAATTTACTGAACATGCTGCAAATTGATACAGGGAGCCTGTGTCAGAATTCTCAGCCAGTGTGGTACAACGGCGTTATGATAGAAAAATGAGCCACTGAGGAGAGGATTTGGTGGTCTGTTGATAGGTTCATATATCTATGGTCTGGGTTCGATTCCAACTTCGGTCAATGATTTTATATAGGGAGAGACAGATTCCAATCTCTTCTGGTTACACTAAGAGAAGAAGATATAATGGCATTGTGGTCTGGAAATCACATTAAAAATGATATTCTTTCTCTACGAAGTAGACATTAGGTTGAGCCACTATAAAGTCTGGGGTGCGACATTTAGAAACTCTATCACCAGTAACCTTTCTTATACTAGTATTTCTTTCTGGTGACGAAACAAACGCTATGTGCCTACATACAGGAGACTTATTCCATCTTTTATCTGAGCTTCTGTATGTCGATAAAATTGGTTCTGAACTGGGAATGCAACTCAGACCGCCCTTAACGCGGAATTTGATCCCTTCGTGACAGTACAGATCGGCTACAATTTGTTGTTTGTTCAAAACTGCAGATTCCCCAATATCTCCACATATTGCGCGTGAATGGGTTCGAATCCTAGCCCCGCACTAATGATTTCATTATGTATTATCAAGCTCTAGCATGAGAACACCTATCAGCTGGTGGATAATAATTTCGATTTTTAATGTATTCTCATTCGTTGTCAACACTAACGATATATGACCTTTTTGACTCCCAGTGGGACACAGAACTGTTTGCGAGATCACTGTAAGTTCAAGATGTTATTCCGAGCTGCTGGTGGGGAAAAACTCGGTAGCTGATGTCTCTTTGTGTGTAGTCAACAACGATATGTGTGGAGCTCTATTCCCAGTCAGCACTGAACTCTTCGTCATATTATTTCTAGTTCAAACATGCTCACATGTCGCTGCTGGTGCACGAAACCCATATTTAACGTTGGTTTTCTCTAGAATATAACAGCGATAGGTGCCGGGTTAGAGTCCTGCGAAGGAAAATATTAATGTATCATCTCGTCATTTCAGTTAAAACATCAAGCTACTGCCGAGAAAATCCGATGTTTCACTGTCGATTGTGCTTCGATATCTATCTTATTAGGTTCTATGTTCGAATCCCTGTCCAACACAAAGCTTTACCTCACGGCGTCTCAAATAAGTTACCTGTCAAGAAGCAATATTTAACATCTCTCGTAGTTCGTTAACAGGGTCAATAGGTGCTGGGTAGGAATTCACGTCCGTTAGAAACGTTTGCGTTATGTAATTTTAAGTTGGTATTTGCTATTTGATACTGTCTAAAATCGAGGTATATCACTCTCTGTATGCCTAATCGAGAATGACTGTTAGTTTCCGTCAGTCTGCATGACCTGGGTTTGAATCCATATGCAGAAGGAGACGGTTCGTCGTTTCATTTGACGTTCATACATATTCTCAACTAGATGCTCGTCAATAACGTAAATTTTTAATGTCATTTTGTGTTAAATAATAAGTACGGTATCTTACTTTGAAGAGGAAATCATGAATACGACGAACTTACTACGTGCATTGACGTAATAATGAGAGTGGTAACATTTCAGGTATGTCATTTATTGTAATAAATGTGAGCTTACAAGCCTTAAGGACAATCTTACCTGTGATAATGTGTTCCCTGATATTTTTAGTATCGTAGTATTACTTTACATCTTGAGTTATTGCGATACAGAGCAGTGTTTTCTAGTGGCGACTTGTTGGAATCATTTTCAATAGTCAAACGACTGTACCAAGGAGCGATTAGAGGACCTGCTAGACAGCTGCGTTATGTGGGTTGCATGCGAATCAGGCGAAATGCAATTCAGGTCTTTCGGATACTTTTGAGCCCGACTGTACTTAAACAATCGTGCTTCCTGCGTTACAAACGTGACTGGAACAGGAAGAAGGCCTCGTAAGAGGCGCAATGAGAAGTATAGCTAGCAGTAGACCTCACAATGGTTTGCAGAGAGCATGGGTACAGAAGTAAATGCCGAAACATACTAACAAAGGGCGCTTTGGCATTTCCTTCTCAACAATTCGAATTGAGTAACAGCTATATCGCAAGATATTCGTCGAAAGTACTACACTGTGTCTCCTACAGCAGCAGGGGTGAACTGATCTCGCACTGCGTAGCTGAACTACAGGATTGGCTGTTGTGGCAATAGTTTGCCTCTCCTTCGAACTTCTGTGGGTGGATCGCAGTACCCAACAGCAACAGCTGTGAATGTCATTACTCAGACGATATTCCCTAAAGGTTACCGAAAAGTTTTATTCCGATCATAGTTGTTGAAAGTGCACCAAGTGTGAATGTTTGTACATGGTTGTGGAGTACCCTTGGAAAATGGGACATTTCCTCTAGATGTAAAAACCTTTTGTACCATTAAGAGTGCGCTGACCTGCTCGTAGCGTAACGCTCTTGCTTGAGAGACTGGTCGTGAGCCAGAACTTAATCTAATCCAATAGGCGGGTCAATGATCATGGACTGGTACGCCGACTAACCCGAGTGTGGCTTGTAGGTGGTTTCCCAAACTCGTTTAGAAAAACGCTGAGCTGATCCCCTAACCGCACATGAGCAAATACGATACACAAACAGTTAAAGTACGTTAACACACACGAGAACGTTTACACGGTTCACTGACAGATAGCGCAGGCGACCTTCCTCCTTAGGTTACCTTGGTTTCTGTGGCGGCAGGACACCCGGCTACAGATTTAAATGCCAAAATACAATTTGCCAAATACTCAGAAAGGCGAATCCTGTACTACATAGTACAACCATCAGGAAAAGAACAACAAACAGTCATACAGGTAAGTTAAATTCATTCGTGTAGAAGATGTGGCCCTCGAAAACTGTATGTGTTTTTCAGAAACACACTGTACATAATGTGATGGAATATCTGAAGAAAATCCTTTGAAATCTAGTCGTGGGACAAACACGCGCCCTAAGTTGTACCGAAAGTAGACTGTTCTAGAGATTATGTACTTTATACACATGAAATAAAAGATTACACCTAGCAAATTACTAAAAATATGGCGTATACATGTTTAAAACCACATTACGTATATCTATTCAGCTCTTGTTCTTTTATCTCTTCCAAAAGGAAATTAGATGATTTTCAGGCGCTTTGCCAGTTGCAATCTCTTCTGAACTGATGTCTTAAATTTTCCTGCTGTATTTAACACCACTGTGATCCTCAATATTTCGATATATCTCCACAGAATCAACAAAATCAATGTGGAATTCAGGATTATCTCTCATTTTCCTGGGTACATAGGCACTCTCACAATCAAAGCAGAAATTGTCGTAAACTGAACTTTGCACTGACTTGGCAAGTGGCAGAAGTGCAGGACGTCGCAGCCATCGCATGATGACGTAACGTCCTATTAGGTTGTAAAGTCACGTCAGGCCTATATGTGCTGTCCCATTAGACTCTACTCCTTCCATCTGGAGGGGTTGCTACTTAGATGTAAGCCTGTAGCCTCGACGCAAGAAGCTGCCACGTCTCTTCCGGTGGCACCATACCTCATAGCCAATGCGGCCCATCACAGCAAGAATGAGCAAACCGATTAGGAAATCATGGCATGCAAACAATTAGAAACAACTTTCTTGTGTACGAATCATTTACCGATGCCTGACTACACCTGAAAATAACGTAGTAATTAAGCTGTTTCGTTATGAAATCGATAGTGTGTAAAATGGAACACAAGAAATACAGTTCAGTGACTAAACAAAGATAAATATGTGGGAAATCAGAAATACTTCTTTCGCTCCAGCAAGAACTGGACATCAGATATGCTGCTTAAAAATACTCCTCTTAGTTCGTATTATATTTTACAATGTACACTCGCCCGCACTGAACGCTGCCAGTGCTTAATTGATCGTGTTGAAATACTCTGCAATTTATTCATTACCGTGGGACAGTGTTCTGCGGATGAGATCCTCTGAGAAAGCAATTTCTCGTGTCCAGCCTGCGACCGGGAGGCCGCCTGTTGGCGGGAACCGCCCCCCACGCGCTGCTGAGGGCAGTTCGCCTCCAGAGGCTCCGGGAGGCCGTGCTGCTCCCGGGGGAGGGATTTGTCCGCTGATCCGCGGCGCACGACGTGTGTCTCGAGGCAGAGGGAGCTCAGGGCACGGCGAGGGGGAGGGAGCGGGCAGTCTCAAGGGCCACGCCCACACAGGCGAGGTGAGCCACACGCGCACTTCCGCTTTATGGACTAACGCCGGAGCTCCACCCGAAAGTTTTCCTCCTTTCCCTTTTCCCTTGGCTGATTTTCCTTGACAGTTTTTATGGAATAACGGATGACAACTTGCGTACAGTCTTATGTTTTCGTTGAAATACACTGCTCAAGAAACGATTTGCACTACCTGCACATTCACACATATACTCTGCAGGACAGCTAAAACCTTTCATGATGCTTACATCTGCTGCAATTTTATCTCATAAATCCTTTATGTGGATAAAATCGTGGACATGATTCGGGTTTCAGGATGTATACTCTATTTTCAGGCTCTTGATTGCGTACGTGCCTCAGCACCACGGGATCTTGCATGCTGCTTAATAAATTTTCCGGATTGTTACACGACTGGTGCGATTTTCTCGCACGCTATCAATCTCTCGCAGATTAGATATATATCCTCAAACCCAGTACTCAATTTAAATATTGATATTTAGGAGAAACTGTGTTGTTAAAGAAATAATATTATCGAATATATACTTTCGAAGATTTTGCAGTCATCCAGTGCAAAAGTGGTAACAAATACACTCCTGGAAATTGAAATAAGAACACCGTGAATTCATTGTCCCAGGAAGGGGAAACTTTATTGACACATTCCTGGGGTCAGATACATCACATGATCACACTGACAGAACCACAGGCACATAGACACAGGCAACAGAGCATGCACAATGTCGGCACTAGTACAGTGTATATCCACCTTTCGCAGCAATCAAGGCTGCTATTCTCCCATGAAGACGATCGTAGAGATGCTGGATGTAGTCCTGTGGAACGGCTTGCCATGCCATTTCCACCTGGCGCCTCAGTTGGACCAGCGTTCGTGCTGGACGTGCAGACCGCGTGAGACGACGCTTCATCCAGTCGCAAACATGCTCAATGGGGGACAGATCCGGAGATCTTGCTGGCCAGGGTAGTTGACTTACACCTTCTAGAGCACGTTGGGTGGCACGGGATACATGCGGACGTGCATTGTCCTGTTGGAACAGCAAGTTCCCTTGCCGGTCTAGGAATGGTAGAACGATGGGTTCGATGACGGTTTGGATGTACCGTGCACTATTCAGTGTCCCCTCGACGATCACCAGTGGTGTACGGCCAGTGTAGGAGATCGCTCCCCACACCATGATGCCGGGTGTTGGCCCTTTGTGACTCGGTCGTATGCAGTCCTGATTGTGGCGCTCACCTGCACGGCGCCAAACACGCATACGACCATCATTGGCACCAAGGCAGAAGCGACTCTCATCGCTGAAGACGACACGTCTCCATTCGCCCCTCCATTCACGCCTGTCGCGACACCACTGGAGGCGGGCTGCACGATGTTGGGGCGTGAGCGGAAGACGGCCTAATGGTGTGCGGGACCGTAGCCCAGCTTCATGGAGACGGTTGCGAATGGTCCTTGCCGATACCCCATGAGCAACAGTGTCCCTAATTTGCTAGGAAGTGGCGGTGCGGTCCCCTACGGCACTGCGTAGGATCCTACGGTCTTGGCGTGCATCCGTGCGTCGCTGCAGTCCGGTCCCAGGTCGACGGGCACGTGCACCTTCCCCCGACCACTGGCGACAACATCGATGTACTGTGGAAACCTCACGCCCCACGTGTTCAGCAATTCGGCGGTACGTCCACCCGGCCTCCCGCATGCCCACTATACGCCCTCGCTCAAAGTCCGTCAACTGCACATACGGTTCACGTCCACGCTGTCGCGGCATGCTACCAGTGTTAAAGACTGCGATGGAGCTCCGTATGCCACGGCAAACTGGCTGACACTGACGGCGGCGGTGCACAAATGCTGCGCAGCCAGCGCCATTCGACGGCCAACACCGCGGTTCCTGGTGTGTCCGCTGTGCCGTGCGTGTGATCATTGCTTGTACAGCCCTCTCGCAGTGTCCGGAGCAAGTATGGTGGGTCTGACACACCGGTGTCAATGTGTTCTTTTTTCCATTTCCAGGGGTGTATATATCAGAACAAATGTTTTAACAGATTTGTACAGATTGACTTAATTTCTATTGTAGCATTCACACAATCAGCATTTGAGTGTAGTTTTATTTATGATGAATGCAGAGCGTATCAAAAAGCAGGCTACAGGGCATTACTGCTGCCAGATGCATACCTTGGGAGGATAATTTGCTAATTAACTTATGTTCCAAAACACTTCGCCTGCTTACTAGTTTTTCTGAGATGTCGAGTGGGTGTAGATAGTTTGGACTGCATAAACTAGACAAGGAGTAAAGAGACAATCTGCGTTACTGTCAGTAGACATCAATTACGTTCACTACAGAAGATGCTCAATATGACCGCCAACAACTGTGATACGTGCGATTGCCTTCTACACAAGGTTTTACATGTACCTCCAGAAATGAAATTCCGATGGCATCAGCTTCAGTGAGCGAATTAGCCCAATCCATCCGTTGCCAACGTCGCATCAAAGTGGTGGTCATATTGAACATCTTATGTGTGTGAATCCAAATTTTGTTTCCTGACTGTAATGTACAATGCTTCCTTTACTCCGTATGTAGGTTGTGTCGACCAAACTGAATTTGTTCTCCTTCACATTTCAGGGAAGCTACCGGTAAACGAAGCATTTTAGAACACATGTGTGTTAGCAAAATGTGCCGACATGGCAACTATCTACCAATCCCCACGCCTTGTGGCATATCTTTTGATACCCTTCTATTAACTGTCGGGACTAAAATATTGAAGCTCTCGGAATTTGATGAAAAATGTATTATTTGTTTATCTCAGTTTAAATATGGACATCAAAGGTGTTTAGCAGTGACAATTATTTGTTTAACATAATTTAAGAAATAGAAAAATATTTTTGAACAACGTAATTAAGCAACGTATCAATAATTCATTATGATACAATGTACTTCCTTACCTACATTTACCAACCGACATTCTCTATTTGCTGAAAAAGGAAGGTGGGAACTCCAACGGCCATGCAGTGTGTGAGGAGGGCTCGTTTCAAATATGCACAACTCTGTTCGTGTACACAGTTTCTTCAAACAGCAACTGTACCGCCACTTAACTATCGTTATTCCCTCCTATTAACTCAGAAATTATGCGTTCTACAAGAAGTATCTAGTCTTAGTAAGGCCTGAACACCAGCGGCGGTGTGGGCTAATGTACGATCTTGACTACTGACGGGCTCACCTTTGAGTATCGTAGAGGTTTAATAAGTCTTCGCTTCACTTACCCTACATATACAGAGTGAGCCAGGATTACCCCGACAGGCTTCCAGAGATTGTAGTATGGACCAAAACCAGAAAAACATTAGTAGTTAACATGGGCAGTAAATGTATAACTTTACAGCTGTGAACACTTCTTCATCTTCGCTTCTGTGAAACACATCTCTTCTATTGAAAGCTATTTGCTTTCAAAATTTTGAGAGTAGGTAGTATGTACCATAGGAAATACGTCAAAGATGAAGTGCGTATCTTAACAGCTATGAGCACTTTCTCGTCTTCGCTACCGTGAAACAGATCTCATCCACTGAACAAATGCTCATAGCTCTTAATGTATGCAATTTAGAGCCCATGCGTATTGCATAGTTTTACCTTGCTTTTGTCCATACCACCAATTCTGAAATTGGTCGGCGGAAATCTGGTTCGCGTAAGTAAGATATGACCATCGGTCTAATGATTTATACGTAAATTAGCGAATTATTCAAATGAAAATAGTAGTATCAGTAACGCTGATTAATGCAAGAGACTTATTATTCAAATCAAAGTTTACTGACACTACTGAAATATCATTGAACGGCAACCTCTTTCTAATGCCAATTCAAGTGAAAGTCATTAACAAATAATTATTAATAAAGTATAGCAGTAACACTTAAATGCAGAACACATGCGTCCAGATTTCGTCTCTCAGTGAGAAACTGAAGCACGGGCAAACTTTTTACAGCCAGGATTTACTACTCTTTCACTAAATACGGCGTTAGACTTTGTTCACACACAAAAATAAAGTACAGCAGAATAATCTAAGTTTACTGCTGCTCCGAGTCCCACAAGAGCAAAAACAATGTACACACAAACGTTCCACAATAAATTCCTGAAACGGCGTTGAGAATATCTTAAGTCCCGCATAAAGTTAATGAGCCTTATTACTCTGAGTCCAACGATTCATATTCTGAAAAATATTAGTGCTATTTGAGGCAGCTGTCTCCAAATGCTGCATCCCTGGAGCTAACCAGATCGAACCAGTGACGTAGACGGCTGCTGAAACACAATGAACCAAAAAACTCTCACGCGCACTTTCACGTATATAAATACAGTGTCTGACGACAGATGGTACTGAATCAAAGATTAATACTGACCACCATTCTTGGGATTTTTTTTTTTAGTATATCATCATACTAAACTAAAGACACTTTAATCACGCTCATTTTGCGACAACTCATGCCAGAAAAATTACAATACCAGATGAGATATTAAGAGAATGCTCGCAAATGTTGTCATTAAATACTGTAAATACTTTAAGTGAACTTAATAAATGTATCTAGGTCAAAAAAAGTGTTCTTCTGCCGTCGATTTATTTATCCTATCACACTGTATGGAGCATGCACAATTTATTACCTAAGTAGCATTTATGTTAATGGCCATTTGCATAATCACAAAATTTATATATATATATATATATATATATATATATATATATATATATATATATATATATATATATACTTTAAATATTCATCATCTGGAATAATTAGGAATGGAACTGGTAATTAATGCTTCCATTATGTTACTTGCAGCTGTTGCGAACTCAGAGTAGTGGCTCATTTGCATAACCATACTGTTGTGAAATCGGCTGTAGCTGTTCATACAATTTCTTTTAAATTTTGCTGTGACTTTATGAGTTGCGTACTGATATCTTTAGCTTTCATTTGATACCTTTCAGGCTATCACCGCTCTAAGTATGCGAAGATAAACCAGTGCTGTCAACTATGCAGGTGTACTATTCAAAACAATGTCTGAATGAGCGTTATGTGGCAGGCAAGCTGCCATGCAGTGGCCGGGACAGGTACGTCAGAGGGCGCTGAGCGGTGTACCTGGGTTACAGCCGGTGGTGAGCGCATAAGGCCTCAGGGCTTGGAAGATTTTGTGGGTAGAGCTCATCTTTCTCGCCTTGTGCTTAAAGACACGAAGCTATATGGGCAGGATCCGAATGTACTATGACTGAAGCTGAGAATATTCACTGAAAACACTAAACCCATTTCAGACATTCTACAAAGAAGCTAAGGACGGCGTTAGACATGCAATAATGAGACGAGCTCATGAAAATTATTGCCTTGTAAAAAGGGTGGTCTTGCCCTCCGATGTTTTTGAAATCCCGCCACCCGCCATGTACGGCGCAGAGGTCAGAGTGACGCTATTTTCACAACCTGGGGCGTGCAGCGGCCAGAGAGACTGGGCTTCTCTCGCGTAACATGCAGTAGTGCCGAACTGGCACACAATATACACCTCCTCACGGTTGTTTTGACAGCTTTTCCACATTGTATCGCCGATGTATGAAGTCATGCATTTCGATGTTGTTCTGAGAGGCTTTCCATCGTGCGTCATGGCCAATATCTGTCGAACACAATGTTATTGCACATGGAGGTTAGGGCGATTCGGTCAGCTTGATGTGATACATTTTAATCCGCCCACTGCACATAACGTGTAAGCATAGAACAGTTCCAACACGTTTTAAATCAAGGAAGAGCTTTATCAGACAGGCAGTACAACTAGAAGGTCTATCTGAATTCTGCTGCCTACCTGCAAATTACAACCAGCTTCCCAAAGAGCATATCACACAAGGGCAGCATCCACAGTATAGTTCCTGTATTTTAATTTAGAAAAACCTATCTGTCACCAACTCTTGGTCTAAAATTGTGAGCCACATGTTTGTGACTATTACAGCGCCATCTATCAAAAAGCGAAAAAAGTGGTCCAACTAAAACATTCTTATTTTACGTATTACAGGAATATGAAATAAGAAATGGGGTTCCTATTAAAAAAAACGCAGTTGATATCCGTTTGACCTATGGCAGCGCCATCTAGCAGGCCAACCATAGCGCCATGTGGTTTCCCCCTTCAAGCTAGACGAGTTTCGTTCTTTGTAGTTTTTTCATTTGATGCTTCTTTCGAGAGATATTTGGCCCGGTCACTATCAATGGACCACCCTGTATAAAGCCGGATTTTCACATGTAACTAAGTGCCAGTCGAGTGACGTCACTGAAGTTACGTGTGAAAACTCACACATTCCGCCGGCCGGCGTGGCCGAGCGGTTCTAGGCGCTACAGTGTGGAAACGCGTGACACTTACGGTCGTAGGTTCGAATCCTGCCTCGGGCATGGATGTGTGTGATGTCCTTAGGTTAGTTAGGTTTAAGAAGTTCTAAGTTCTAGGGGACTGATGACCTCAGAAGTTGTCCCACGGTGCTCAGAGCCATTTGAACCATTTTTTTCACACATTCCTGTGGCGTCGCTCGAGCGTCGTCACTTTTAATCACGTCACTAAAGAACATTTTAACTTTTTGACGCCACTTTTGTTCTTCCACCACCAGTTAGTGTCATTCGACTACCACCTTATGGTTAAATTTCTAAGCATTCTATGTGCTCGATTGGAGACCAATCTGCTGATCGATTAGGTCAAGTCAACATGTGGACACTCTGTAGAGCAAGTTGGGTTACAACAGCGATATGTGGGAGAGAGTGATCCTGTCGGAAAAGACCCCCAGGAACACTGTTTATGAATGGCAGCACGACGCATCGAATCAAGTACAAATTTGCAGACAGGTGTGCGGGACAACCATGAGAGGGCTCCTTCTGTCATCCGAAATCGCACCCCAGGCTATAACTCTCCGTATAGGTCCGATGGCTTGCAAGCAGACAGGTGGCTTGCAGGCCCTCAATTGGCTACCTAGTAACCAACAAATGGTCATCACTGGCACTGCGGCATAACCGTCCTCCAGTGAGCTCTCGCTTCAAATTACCGAAGTCGAAAATGGCGATGGTTTGGGGTCAGTAAAACGCACGATACGGGGCATCTGGCACTGTGGTGCCGGCTGGTGCTCAATTTGCTGCTGCAGAGCCATACCTCGAACACGGTGGTCTGCACTCGCCGTAGTGCCACATGCCCGTCCGGAACCCGGTCTTCTTGTCACCGTACATTCTCGTAACCACCCCTGCCAGCAGCTATGTACAGTGGCTACATTCCTGCTAAGTCTCTGCAGTATCGCAAAGGGAACATCCAGCTTATCCTGTTACGCAACCTCATTCAAACTCAGTGAGTTGTTGATAATGGTGTCTTTGTTGCCTTAAAAGAAACCTTGCGTGACATCAGCTCACCACGTCCATTCTCAAAGGTAACTATCGCTCGCGACCGTTACAGCGTGTGTTTGAAGCGAAACTGATTTGTATCCTCATAGTACGCTATTGACACCACTCTTCTGCGACAAGCATAAAATTTGAAGAGATATCATCTTTCAGATGCAGAAACACGTCTATCAACCTTCGTTTATGTCGCACTTCCCTTTCTTCATGCTGAGATTTTTTCCGTTTATGTAATTGTTATCTGTTAGATGTTTAATTAGCATTTGGAGTGATATCTCGTAGTAATGATGGAAGGTACAAATAGGTCAGTTACGGAGAAGGCGGTATGTGGTGGACAGAACAGTGAAGTGAACAGCTGCCTAGCCTTTCTGAGATCATTACTCCTGAGAGCAATTAGATATTAATTAGTATCCTCCCCGTACCTCTCCTCTAACATGCCTAACCTCAGTTCCCCACTAAACTTAAGAATTAAAACAGATTTTCGTTCAGCACATTTTTAAAATGATGAAAGATAAAAGAACACAATAGCACATGAACGTTATGTAAATCTGATTCCATTAATTCGTCTTCTCTAACGTTCTGTTGCTGTCAAGCTGCAATAGTGTAAGAACTTCAGAGATAGGTTTTAAACTGCACTTTCATTTTTTAACCACAGTAGTCATTGCTGTACTCAGCAAGAGCATCCAATAATGAGAATCGATGAGAACTCTAAGAGTTATTTTTTTGTGGGATTGATCTAGCGTGTGTGTTGCCGCCTTTGGTGAGGCCTTCGTTCTCTTAGCCAATCGGGAGCACGTGGGGTTGTTTGTTACGTCGGAGATTTTCGTGAGACCACTCTCAGCTACGAATGTCACTATAGCAAGTCACGCTCTGGGAGTCACAAAAACGTAACATTTGAACCAGAAAAGACAATTTTGTTTTTAAACGGACAATCCAAATTGTTGTGTGTGTTTTTAATAAATCAATGCAAGTAAATGAACAATGAAATTTTGGAATCAGAAAACGACCAAATTTAACTTGACCTGTCAAATCGCTGAGTTTCGCCCCACTCGGGAAGTTCTGTTTCAGCATAAATTAAATAAATCACAATATGAACTAAGACCGAGAGAAAAACATTTCAATTAGCA
The DNA here is from genome assembly GCF_021461385.2 of Schistocerca piceifrons. Classification (NCBI taxonomy): domain Eukaryota; kingdom Metazoa; phylum Arthropoda; class Insecta; order Orthoptera; family Acrididae; genus Schistocerca; species Schistocerca piceifrons. The sequence continues at coordinate 155,643,504 of NC_060143.1, forward strand.
AGTATTTCAATAATAATTAACGGGAATAAATTCAGTTATCATATCAAAACAGGCAATGAGCAACCATTCCTGGAATCGAGGATCCCAACGATTTTTACTTGTTACCGACACTGATACTGGCAAGATATCGGTCCCAGAGTTTCCAAGACTTTCGAAAATTTAATTTAAAAAAAAATGGCTCTGAGCACTATAAGACTTAACAGCTGAGGTCATCAGTCACCTAGAACTTAGAACTACTTAAACCTAAGTAACTTAAGGACATCACACACATCCACGCCCAAGGCAGGATCGAGCCTGCGACCGTACCGGTCGCGCGGTTGCAGACTGAAGCGTCTAAAACCGCCCGGCCAAACCGGCCGGCTGTCTTAATTTTAGGTTTAAAGTCGGTTAGTAAATAACAAAAGAAATATTTTATTGGTGTATACATTTACAAAGTAACAATTTTATAATTTTTCCCTTACTCGTACTCTAAAACATTTCTTATTACCAAATTTCATGTTTGTACGACAATGGGAAGTACCGTACAGGTTTTCATGAGTGAGATCTCGAGTATCACAATATATGACATAAACGGCGGTATCTTTTGATTACATTGTCTTAGAAGCTTAACATTTAAGCACCACGAAAGCACTATAGATTATCGAAAAAGTTACATAAATTACTGTATCTTTGAATTGGATTGACTTAAATTTCATCTTGATATGTTTATCAGTTCCTGAGAAGAAGACCCAGGGCAAACAGACATTCGGGTCACAAACGAGAAAAAATTTTTCTTCGTGCGATATAATTACAAATTAACAGATTCGAATTTTTCCCTTTAAGTGTACTGCGCAACGTTTCTTCTTGTCGAATATTCTTATTCTAGGCCAGCTGGAAGTATCGTATGTGTTTTGATAAGTGAGTCTGCGAGTATCAGAATATGTGACGGAAGTTTCAACTTGATACTTGTACCCACAATCGAGGAAAAAGAAGTATTAACAAATGGACGGTCTAATAACAAACGACAAAATAAATTGCTGTGTGATATAATTACAAATTAACATTTTCTGATATTTGCCTCTGGTTGTATTGTGAAACTTTGTTTGCTCCTTGCCAAATTTCATGACTCTATGTCAGTAGGATGTTCGATTTGATCAGTAAGTTTGCAGATATCAAAATATTTGTGGTTTTATTGGCTCAGAAGCTCAAATGGGTTGTTCCACAAAGTTCACTTTTAGATTATCGAAAAAGTTACATAAATTACTGTATCTTTGAATTGTATTGGCTTATGATACCGCTAAGCGAACATAGACGTTAGAATGTGACATAAATTTTAACTTGATACGTCTAGCCGTTCCTGAGAAAAAAGGGATCTTATCTGACCGACGAACAGACAGTCTGAAAATAAATGACAAGAGAGATTTTTTTGTGTGACGAAGATACTCATCAACAATTTTTCAGATGATACTTTGCTTCATGGAAGATTTTGTGACAGTCAACCGAAAGTACCCTGTGGGTTTTGATGACTGAATTTGAGAGTATCAGAATACGTGACGCAGAAAGCTTTGTCTTTTGCACGAATTGATTACAAGCTTCATTGTTTTACAGCGCGAAGCGATTGTAGGCAGTAACAAGTATATGTTTCAACTTGGTGTGTCTACCAGTTCCAGAGAAAAAGGGTTTTGAACAGTCCGATAGACACAGCCGGCCGCGGTGGTCGTGCGGTTCTAGGCGCTGCAGTCCGGAGCCGCGCTGCTGCTACGGTCGCAGGTTCGAATCCTGCCTCGGGCATGGGTGTTTGTGATGTCCTTAGGTTAGTTACGTTTAAGTAGTTCTAAGTTTAGGGGACTGATGACCTCAGCTGTTAAGTCCCATAGTATTTAGAGCCATTTGAACCAAGTCCGATAAACAGACAGTCGGACAACAAAGAGATCCTGTAAGGTTTCGTTTTAACGACTGAGGTACGGAAACCTGGAAACGCTCTGAAACAAATGGATGACAATGTAAGGAGCACAAATAAAATTTAAAATAAAGCACACAGTTGGCTGCAACAACGCGCTCTAAAATTAACTCAGATAAAAGCGATAAATTACAAAGCTGTCTCGAACGTGATAGACAGGAATACCTGTAACATGAACAGACAAAAATCTGTAGCAATGTACATGACATGATTTTAAACTGAGATTACAGAGACTACTTCCATAAAAGAGTATACAAGTAAAATCTGAATGAGAGCGACTACAAAGCTTCTACTAAGGCGGGAAAATTGAATTTCTGCTGGTGCTAACTATACAAGAGATTAAAGAAGTGACTGTTATAATATTCTTTTATTTTCAACAGGGCTGAAAGCCAACAGACAGAAACAACCATGAGACAAAAAAAAAAAAATATCAGTGTAAGACAGATCGACTGGTAAACTCCCTTTAAATAGCATGGGGGTTAACGCAAGCCTAAAAACACAGTATAAAGAGGCCTACGACACAGCGAATTACTTACAATCTCATCTTCTACAGCCTACATATTGAGGGGTTCACCAAAATAGTTAATGCGGCTAAGCCATTCCACTTTGGTCGTGATTTATGCAGATAGCAAACAGCAGACGCAATACAAAGGGCGTCTTCCTCCAAACCTGAGCGAGATTTACTAAAGTGTCTTGGAATACATCCCAATATAGTGTTTGACCTCCTTTTTCCTGCGTAGTGCAGCAACTCGACGTAGCATGGACTCAAGTCGTTGAAAGTATCCCTACATATGAATTGAGCCATGCTGTCTCTATAACCGTCCATAATAGCGAAAGCGTGGTCGATACATGATTATATGCACGAACTGAACTCTCGATTATGTCCCATAAATATTCCATGGTACTCATGTTGTGTGATCTGGGTGGCCAAACCATTGTATCGAATTGTCCATAGCAATTGTGACCGGGTGACGTGGCACATTGTCATCCATAATATTTCCATCGTTTTTTGAGAACTGGAAGCCCATGAATGGCTGCAAGGGGTTGTTAAGTAGCAACTAAAAACCAGCTCCAGTCAATAATCGATTAAGTTCAGCCATTGATCCCTTTCGTCGCGTCTGAACACAGACCACACCATTATGAAGGTACTATCAGCTTGCTCAGTGCTTGTTAACAGATTGGGTTCATCGCTTTGTGGGACTCATGCCACACTCGATCCCAACCATCAACTCTTACCAACTGGAATCAGGATTCATCTGACGAGGCCACTGTTTTCCAGTCGTCTAGGGCCCAACCGGTATGGTCGCGAGTCCAGGAGAGGCGCTGCAGGCGATCTCGTGCTGTTAGCAAAGGCACTCGCTCCAGTCATCTGCTGCCATGACCCATTAAAGCCAGATGTCGCCGCACTTTTCTAACGGAGGATACGCTCGTTGTACGTCCCATACTGATTTCTGCGGTTATTTCACGCAGTGTTCTTGTCTGTTAGCACTCTCAACCTTACGCAAACGCCGCTGCACTCGTTCGTTACGAGAACGCCTTTGACCGCAGCGTTATCCATAGAGATAATACCTGAAATGTGGTACTCTCGTCACACTCTTGACACTGTTATTCTCGTAATACTGAATTCCTTTACGATCCGAATTGAGATGTCCCGTGCGCCTAACTCCAACTACCATTCCGCGTTGAAAGTCTGTTAACTCCCTTTGGGTGCCGTAATCACGTCGGAAATCTTTTCACATGAAGCACCTGAGTCCAAATAACAGCTCCGTTAATACACTGCCCTTTTATACCTTGTGTATGCTATATTACCACCATCGTATATCGCTAACCCATGACTTTTTCACCTCGGTGTATTTCTCAGGCATGAAACTTGAGAGATTAGAAACAAACACCCTCACTTAAATGGGTATGCAGTTCAGCAATTACTTAGAGCGTCAGTGTCCCACAAGATGTAAACACTTGCTGTTGGATGGCCATCTTCCAGCTATTGATGGTCAGCCATTGTGCTGACCTCATTCGTGTCGCCGTTAAGTCAGTGCGACAGAGAAAGTTCGTGTCCCGTGACTGGACGCGAAGGAGGTTGTTGATTAGCTGCTGGCAAAGAGGTTTCATCATGCTTTCGATTACGTATCAAAACAGCACACAGGTCAGTGTTTGTTATCAGGCAACGTTTAGCTCATTTCAGCAGTGCAATACAAAAAGTAGCACAGTTATTCTGCCATCTTTCTTTTTGCAGAACGTTTAGTGAATTGAAACGTGATCTCGCATTCAAGTGCGTAACGTCACAAAGGTCCACACAGCGCTCATTGTTCGTAAGCTACATGCTGATTACTGTATCAAGTCGTATTTATTCAGTACTATACATTATACACTTAATCTTATCATCCTCCTGTCCACTTTAAATATTTTGTTCCTTATTGGGCCATGTATACAGGAAACTTACATTCTTGGTTTGCCGAAATTTGGCTCAAGTCACATGTATTGAGGAATCATGGTGATCTGCTGCGAAATAGGGCAGAGAATATCAAGAACTAGACAAGTGATTTGGGATGGCAGTCTTTAAAACAAACAAGTCTTTCGCTGGAGCGAAATCTCTCCAAGATATTTCAATCATCAATTTCGTCCTTCGAATGCCTTAATATTTAGTTAACTCTCACCCGCATAGGCAGAAATGACAATCGTATTAAAGTAATCAGAACCCGTGGCCGAAGACCTAGCTGTTCACGTGCTATTCGAGAATGGAATCGTTGAGAAATTCTCTCAAAGTTGTTGTACGAGGCGTTTGCCAAGCACTTAAAAGTAGTCAGGAACATACAGAAGTACATTAATCTTCTCTGTGTTATTATCAGACGTAAGTGATTCTCGTACCTAGAATACTATGTCCCAAAATAGTCCTGAAACTAGTTTATTCTCTAGATTCAATAATAAATTTAAAGTTTGCAAGTCGCCTGTAAAACAATATGACTTAAAGATCAAAAACGGAAAGGTCTTACCTTCATTACTTCACACTTATAACTGTTTCTGTTAGAATCTTTTAATTTTTTCTACTGACTTTTATTTATATTATCTTTGTCATTAATATTACCATTAATATTAACGCCATTTTTTTCATTATCTTACTTAAAGAAACGGGACAATAGAACTCGGTAAATAACTTCACCGGATGTTCGTTTCAATATTGTATGCGTATGAATTCAGTACACTGTATGCCAAAATTTTATATCATGTATCCCAAAGAGGCTGTTTCAATTTCTGAAACGACGTTGTCTCTAAATTATTTCTATGATAATAATTACAGTGAATCGATGGGATTCTAATTCGGTGGTAGTGAACGTCTGTGAGATTTGTTACACTCATGAACATCAAAACAATGTAGTAGATTTTCTCCTTTCTTATTTGGAGAGTATATCGTTTTCGGAGAATCAGCCTGCATGTAAAATGGTGTCATACATATCACAAATTACTTTGCGTAGGGGTCATAGGACACAAAGATGTAATCTCTGCCGACAGGGACCATTTCCTTAAAAATCCTTATGGATGGAATACCGCGTCACCACATAAAGTACCTAAATTCTCAAGTAGTAAAATTATTTTTCAGCGGTCTTACAGCACTCCCCTCGTGGCGTGTACCAGTCTTAATAGAAAAGGGCATTTGTATGTAAAAAGAAAGTATCATAATTAATGATATACAGCTGAAAGTACACGATACTAAAGCAAACAAACATAGATCCGCCAACAGGGCAGGGTGAATTTTTCTTTGTGTTTACCAGCAAGAGCTAACTTGAGTCTGGGTAAACTTCTTTCCATTTAGGAAAGAGAACAATAATATACAATATTAGGAAGAGTTACTAGAGATACTTCAATAGAAGCGCAAATTTTTGAGTGAACATGTCAAGTTACATGACAGTACTCATAGTTAAAGAAGGTGTTCGGAGTGTTGTTCTTGTATCCGAAAGCAGGCCTGTGTCCGTCGATCCAATGAGTCTGGAATCCTTTCACACACGCTTGGATCATTTCGAAATTCTTGACAAGCACTGACAAGTCTCTGCTCCAATTCTTCAAACTTGTCAACGGGAGTCGTGTACACTACACATTTCGAGTTGGCCCCAAGCATATAAATCCATGGGGTTGACCTTATAGGCTACGGTAGAGGTTCTCCTAATCCAACTCATCTTTGGCCATAACGGCGCGTTAGATGTGGCCTCATCATGACAGCAAAATGTGACGGTGCTCCGTCATGCGTGTAATGCAATCTCTGGTGTTGCTCTAAGGGACACCCTCAAGGAATTTTGCAAGATGGTACCGCAGAAACCAAGGTAATTGGTAACGCGTACGAAACAGTAAGACGATCATCTAGTCAGTATCGCTAACGACACATTCAACGAGAAACGTCACTGATTTGGAGACCCTTGCACAGTTTTTGGACTGGAGCCTAGATGACCCCAAAAGTGATGCCTACACGATTGAACCCTACTACGTCTCTAAGCTGTCAAACATACGGTTGCCTGCTGCTTATTATGTCCACCGACAGAACGTTATTCTAGGAACTCGGTCCGCCTCATTAAGCCCCTGATCTTGCTCAAGTTGATACGGGTACATTGCATTGCGACGCACTATTCTCAGAACACTACTGTGGCTCATTCCAGAAATTTGTGTGGCAGGTTCCCTATCGAAATTCGTAGACAGTGTTCGATTGTTTCCTTCCTCACATCCTCTGCCTCAGATATAATATACACAGGCCTTCTCATTTCCGCAGCATGTGTAAAGCTCCCAGTTTCTCGGAGGCGTTGGTACACCTCTGTAATCGTTAGGCTCTCGCGGTCGCTTCTTGGTACAAGCCTGTAGCATCCCACACATTGCTGTCGTCCATACGCTACACGAAATAGCCGTGCACTGCTCGTGGCCGTAATGTCCCATGTTACCACCACAGTCGTAAAACATTACTGACACGACTGAAAGAACTGACATGAGGGGCACATTGACTGTGAACCGTACTGTCAACTACGGTAGCGTCGGTAACTGACCATATATCCACAGTATTATGGACAGGAAAGACTGTGACCCAGCCGTAGGGTTCCTCGGACTCTCAGATCCTTTCTGTCAAATAATGACAGTAAAAACAGGAATGGAAAACTTCAGAAAACTGCAGACCCACAAACAAAATTTTCACAAGACAAAATGCAATGTATCTCAAGAGTGTTTACAAATCGGATATGAAGTGAGCTGTCGAAGGAAACCAAATTAAATGTAAAACTCTGAAGTGCTCAAAACCATTTAAACTACAATTTGAAAATTACTTTTCAAAATCACCCAAATCTATCATATGGTCTCCCAACGATAAATGGATAAGAGTACGTATCAGAAGAAAGTCTTCCCTGAAAATTATCTAAGTCAATTCTATGAAAAATAACAGAAGCAAAGCAGTCTGGAGAATCACAAACGTGATGAAAGGAGAGTGAAAGCAAAGTATGAATCAATCACGCGAGGTAATAGGTGATCCATACTAACGAGAAAACTTTTCGAATGAGAATTTTAAAGTATTGTAGAGCAATTCCAGTAAAAATTCCTATGCAACACCAAAACAAACGGGTTCCACCTCGTGAAGGTAGTGAAATAGTACAAAAAAAAAAAAGATTTAAAAGTCAGCAGGCCTCACTAAATATCAATCTGTGTGCTGTTACAGTACACATATGCTTGGAGGTTTCCTTAGCAGACACTATAATTGCGTCAACCGCATGAGGCAACTTTGCTGAGAAGTTATTCTCCCTGGTTTTTGCCTCTGGAACGTTCAGTTATCTTAGTATCTGCAGAAAGATCTGGCCGACAAGTTAGCCGCAGATTCTCCGGAAGCAATCATATATCAAGGAGCCCACATATTACAAAAGATCGTACGGAAACGAAAGTAAACTTACAGGCTGTGTGAAGGACAGCTATGGCATCTTACGTATTAAGGTACATAGAGCTGCGACCAACAACGTCTTAGATGAACGAACACCATCAGACGCTTATGAGATGTTGCAATTGTATCTGACATAATCATATTACAACTGGCACATTCTACGAGCATATGTACAGACTGGTAGTGGGCACATCCCTTCCTACTGTGGCAGGTGATGCGTTCATAGAACGCTACGAAGAAGCTGTTGCGTTTCGACCCATGGCGCACAGTGTTGGTTGAGGTATGTAGGTGACACATTCTTTACATAAGCGCACTGGGAGGCAGATAACGCATCAATAGTTTAACAACCTGCAGTTCACGAGAAATTACCATTCGATTTCTCCTTGGGTGAAGCAGATGGAAACCTAGTGGATATCTCGGACGTGGGGTACAGAGAAAACTGACCAACACCAACAGACATTTGCCTTCACAGTGTAACGGCTATCTGGCACAAAAAACTGTGTTAACAGTGCTATAGCTCTGGTGTAGGATATATGCGATGATGGTAATATCCAAAACATATTAATGTGCTACGGAAGACATCCCATGCAAATCGATAGAGCAATGGAAGCCACACAGCGATTTATGAGGTATTTTTATTTACATAACGTGACTACTTACAAAAGGTTCAAATGGCTCTAAGCACTATGGGACTTAACATTTGAGGCCATCAGTCACCTAGACTTAGAAACTACTTAAACCTAACTAACCTAAGGACATCACACACATCCATGCCCGAGGCAGAATTCGAACCTGCGACCGTAGCAGCAGCGCGGTTCCGGACTGAAGCGCCTAGAATAGCTCGGCCACAGTGGCCGGCGTGACCACGTAGGACAAGTGTTGTGCTGCAACTGAAGTGCGACAATATCAAAGAGAGGCCGCAGGTCCCAGATCTTTGAGGCCCTCGAAGGGCCCCTCGAAGTCTTTCACTGCAAGCTTTTAGAAACTTCGATGTGAACACAAGATGTTGATGTTGACCAAACCAGGGGACCGATTAACACTAGCTTGTCGGAGCATATACTTTACGTGCGACAGGGGCAAAGCAGAAAATCAGTAACATAAAAAGATGGACTGTGACCTACAATAGCAATTTGTAAGGCACAATTCCCCCACAAATGTTACCACTGTGTCCACGGTACTGACCTCATTTTTAGTGGGACTCCGTTCCACGAAGTGTTCGGAGTTGGATCGTAGCCATTTGGAAAGATACCAAAGTCCTGTAAATTTTACTAACCCGGTATCTTTGGTCCAAGTAGTTTAACCCTTCACAGCGATGGGCAAGGCGTCGGTTCTAGATCAGGTACTGTTGACTCTAGTTGATTGCTACTATACGTGACTCGGGGATTCTTGGTTACGCAGACCATTAAGAGATGCAGTCGAAATTTGAGAGGGGATACCAGTCACTTTATTCACATCACTGACGTTGGTCAAAATAAAAAAAAAAAACACACAATCACGAAGTCGTGTACTCAAGGTACTAACTATATATGTTCCTCCCTTAAGATAATCCACATAAGTTACAGGTATACTTTCCGCATGACTAAACTGACAGTACGGATTGCTTCATGGTGCACTGATCGCGACAACCCGACAACGAACGAAGAGACTTTTCCTATTTTACAAAGGTTATCGTCAGTAAATTTTAATGTAAGGGCACTCAAATGAAAAAGAGACAGATGTAAAGAGTAAGTAGAATATTTATTGTTTCAGATGTACATCGTCATAAAAATGTCGCTGCGGAGTCCTTACACATCTTCCATAATCCCGATCCCTCCCCATGCGAGAAGTTTAAATTTTTATTGATTTATCCTCAGACTGAACCAAGATATATGAAATAAAAATTTTTTTAGTCCATCAAAAGAAAAAAAGTGATGTATGACAAAGAAAAGAGAGGTAGAGAGAAATGAAGGTCAAAATCGAAACCGGATGAACGAAATAAATAACTAAAAACGAAACGAAAACATGATCAGAAAGAACGAAAGAACACTGAGCTGAAAGAAAGGCACAGAAGAGCGTTTAGTTTTCTATTTGATCTTTTGGGTTTCCATACCGAATTAAAATTTATTCTGCAAACCCCCACTCTCAGACCAATAGTAATTAGCATGGTTAATTAACATTTCCATTTATTACTAAATGTGAGATTTAAGTAAAATAAAAAGAATTCGCAGCTAGTGAAAGTCTAACTAGCAATATTACGATTATGAATCAAACACAATACGCCCTTAACTTCTGGCGTTCATGTAAATCATAAAGACAGGTATTATATGTAACGGCCCTCGGAAATGTAATGTTCAAAGTTTTTTTTTTTTTTTTTTAAAGAATTATATTGGCTTAGGAAAGTGTTGGACGTGCAGTGGCTGGCTAGATTGTGATAGTGGGCGCCATCTGTAGTGTATCCCAATGTCTACGTTACATTACATCAAGATTTGCCTTTGAGTGGGCCAAGCCAACAAATGTGAATACCAAATAAATTTTATGTGTAACAGTTTGATCTCTAACATAGACTATTGTCTATGTTGGCGCAGTAATTAACGCATGTTGCCATATCTAACACACGTGATAAAGACTAAAATGGCAAGGCAAGTCCATTGAACCTCCATCATGTAACAGACACGTCTGCTACGGCTGTCTTGGACCACAATAAGCAAATAAAATGTCTGACATTAGGCCCCGCCAGTATAAAAGATGACCCAGAGTATTGTCTTCTCAGGTGAGAAGCAGAAAACGCAGACTGAGTCGGCCAGGAGAGGTCAGTGGCGTCTAACGTAGACTAGCAAATCAATCAGGGAGAATTATGTTATAATTTTCTATGCACGCTGTGTAGTTCTTTAGTGATACAGGGGCAAGGAACAGACGCCGTTCACGAACAGACATATCGCAGATTTACAAATGTCACTACTCATTTTACTAAGGTATGAAGCTCCTCTTTCCTTTCTTCCGTGTTTGAGATTTAAAAACTGGGTGGTTTAGGAAATCAGCCTTATGCAAACACAATTAGTTTATTTTTATATTTAACCAAACATGTTTCGACACCAATGTGTCATCTTATAAGGGTCAAATTTTTATTTTTGTAAAGTACAATACCACATCTGTAATAATTTAACTGCTTTAGGCCTAAGAAATACAATATTTGCAATTTGCTTCATTTTGCTTGGACACGCACCTTAAAATTACATCGCTAACTGAACTCTATTATTATTCATCGATTTTAGTGCTCGTTTTCGTCAATTTTTTTTACAGCATGTCATCTGCAAACTACCCAGAAGAAAATTATTGCGTATTTGTGGAGAGCTGTTTAGAGGGTAGAGGTTATGTAAGTTTCTGTACTTAAATTTTCCGTCCTGTTTCGTCTCCCTGGTTGGTGTCTCAATCAGCTGCCGTTTACTACACTGCTTTCATTCGAGTTATCACAAATTTCTGCTGACTACCTCACCTAACATGCACTTACACAAAATGTGGTGAAATGTGATCTGCACAGACACTTCTGACAACGCACTGAATGAGAGGTGTCATGTTATTGTCGTCGCTCACTTGTTCATCGCTGGTCTTGTGTTTGTTATCGCGCTGATTACGAATGTGTGTGTGTGTGTGTGTGTGTGTGTGTGTGTGTGTGTGTGTGTGAGAGAGAGAGAGAGAGAGAGAGAGATGGATAGAGAGGAGGGTTCATAACCAAGAAAACAGAGTTTTTTGTGTTTTTTGTGTACAGTCATTTTTGTATAGTTCATCGAGTATTAGAAACAGTGTTTTGTTGCACAGTGGTGTATTTTCATTCAGGACTTTCTTTCCCTGTATTATTGCTTTTTGTATGTGGTTGTTCTCCTCTACTGCGAGTTTTTGATAGAGACTGGTGCTTTTTCTGAGGATCTTCAGATCAGTCTCCATGTTTTTTGGGTGGTTATCTTGTTATCTGCCAGTCCTGACAAAACTGAGCAAGATGTATGAGATAGACGAAATACCCTCAGACTTCAAGAAGAATATAATAATTCCAATCCCAAAGAAAGCAGGTGTTGACTAATGTGAAAACTATAGAACTATCAGTTTAATAAGTCACAGCTGCAAATTACTAACACGAATTCTTTCCAGACGAATGGAAAAACTGGTAGAAGCCGACCTCGGCGAAGATCAGTTTGGAATCCGCAGAAATGTTGGAATACATGAGGCAATATTGACCCTACGACTTGTCTTAGAAAATAGATTAAGGGAACTCAAACCCACATTTCTAGCATTTGTACACTTCGAGAAAGCTTTTGACAATGTTGACTGGAATACTCTCTTTCAAATTCTAAAGGTGGCAGGGGTAAAATACAGGGAGCGAAAGGCTATTTACAATTTGTACAGAAACTAGATGGCATTTATAAGAGTCGAGGGACATAAAAGGGAAGCAGTGGTTGGGAAGGGAGTGAGACAGGGTTGTAGCCTGTCCCCGATGTTATTCAATCTGTATATTGAGCAAGCAGTAAAGGAAACAAAAGAAAAATTCGGAGTAGGTATTAAAGTCGATGGAGAAGAAATAAAAACGTTGAGGTTCGCCGATGACATTATAATTCTGTCAGAGACAGCAAAGGACTTGGAAGAGCAGTTGAACGGAATGGACAGTGTCCTGAAAGTAGGGTATAAAATGAACATCAACAGAAGCAAAACAAGGATAATGGAATGTAGTCGAGTTAAGTCGGGTGATGGTGAGGGAATTAGATTTGGAAATGAGACACTTAAAGTAGTAAAGGAGTTTTGCTATTTGGGGAGCAAAATAACTGATGATGGTCGAAGTAGAGAGGATATAAAATGTAGACTGGCAATGGCAAGAAAAGCGTTTTTGAAGAAGAGAAATTTGTTAACATCGAGTATAGATTTAAGTGTCAGGAAGTCTTTTCTGAAAGTATTTGTATGGAGTGCAGCAATATATGGAAGTGAAACGTGAACGATAAATAGACAAGAAGAGAATAGAAGCTTTCGAAATGTGGTGCTACAGAAGAATGCAGAAGATTAGATGGGTAGATCACACAACTAATGAGGAGGTATTGAATAGAATTGGGGAGAAGAGGAGTTTGTGGCACAACTTGACAAGAAGAAGGGCCGGTTGGTAGGACATGTTCTGAGGCATCAAGGGATCATAAATTTAGCATTGCAGGGCAGCGTGGAGGGTAAAAATCGTAGAGGGAGACCAAGAGATGAATACACTAAGTAGATTTAGAGGAATGTAGGTTTGCAGTAAGTACTGGGAGATGAAGAAGCTTGCACAGGATAGAGTAGCATGGAGAGCTGCATCAAACCAGTTTCAGGACTGAAGACAAAAACAACATCTTGTATTAGTCGGTGTGCAAAGTGGATTGGTTACTATCACTTCTTAGGTCTCTGAGGTGTTCAGAGAACCTCGTTTTAAAATGTCTGCAAGTTTAGCCTATGTCATCCGACTGGCATGAACTGTAGGTTAACTGGTGTATTCCACGTTTGGAGAATTTGTCTGCAGAGATGTTCTCAGGTCTTAGATTCTTCTGTACAGTGTTATTTGTGCGGAATGATATTTTTAGCCCTTCTTTCTTCAGTATGTTTTCCACCCTTTGTACGTTTATGTTACTATATGTTAGTGTGTGCCATGCTGTACTCGTTGTAGAGCGTTCCTGGTATCCTGTGTTTGTCTGGAGCTTGTGTTCTTGGTTCTCTGTTGTGGCTAGTGATTAGTTGATGGTTTGTTCCTTTTTAATTTGTTTTTTAAGTTTGTTATTAAGTTTGATTATCATTTGTGTGTTGTACCCATTCTGTCAGTAGATAATGAGCCCTGGCCACTTTAGTGGTATGTAAATGTTATTGACCTGATAGACACACAAAATGGATCAGTGCATGATTGTTTCTACTTAAGTACACCCGCCGCTGGAGCTCCGGAGAGGGCAGCCGCGTAATCGGTCGCGGCATTGCCCTTGAGTCACCGTTGAAGCTGTAGTAAAGGCGGCGGCATAACCGGCCCACAGGATGGCGGCCGGTACCGCAGCATCATTCATTCTAAATCTGTCCAAGTTGACTATTGGTGGAATGACAGCGAAGTTCAAACGTGAAGGACAAACAATAGCTAAACCATGACTAGGCATACCTCATGTACATACGGAAAAGGCCATAGCACATTGCGGAAAGTGGTCGTAAAACATCTCTTGATATCGACGGAAGTAATCACTCGTGTGTTTTAAAGTTCTACGAACAGTATAGCTAGCGCAAAGACAATGTGTAAGGAGGCATAAAGGAGGGGGGAAAGGAGCGAGCAGCCAGCTCAAAGAGAGCCACGCATTTATCTTGCAAATACAGTGCGGCGCTTGTGGTAGTGTAAAGAGTTATGCCACACAACGGCTGATGATTGGAAACAAGTTATTTGGAGTGATGAGTCACAATATATCCTACGGCAATCGGATGGGAAGACATGGTGTCGACGAATGTCTGGAGAACCTTACCTGTATAGCTCCAACAGTTCACAATAGACAAGGTGGTGTTAAGGTAGGGATGCATTTTTCACGGCAAGGGTGTGGTCCCTTTATTCTGCTTCGTAAAATGATTAATGGAGATGGATATGAACTCACTTATATCATTGTGTACTGCAGATACTACAGGAGCAGGCTGAAGATCACTGTCGTATCAGCATGACAACGTACTCTGTCATAACGGAGCAACCGTGATGCCATGATTTTTTGGATGACAACATTCCTGAAATGGACTGGCCTGACCATACTCTTAAAGGGAACTCAGTGGAATACTTTTGGGATGAGTTAGGATGTCGGTTTCATTCCAGGTCCCTGATTCTATGGCTTCGGCTCTAGCGAAAAAAAAGTTGCTTTTCTGCGACACACATCCAGGCACCTCATTGAGAGTGAAACCGAAAGACTTCATGGCGCAATAAAGATGAATTGTGGATACACCCCATATTCATGCACACTAACATGCGCCCAAAAAGTTTTGATCAGGTGGTGTATATCGAACATACAATGCGAAAAATAAAGCGAGGGGGGTGGCGGGTGGGGGCTGGGGTGGGGGACGGTCCTCTGAGTAACTTCAACCCACTGACGTCAATTGCTAGAGGATGAAGTAAGGCGGAGAACTGCAGTCCATAAGGTGCCTAAGTGCATAACTATCAGTATATTCCGAGATGACAAAGGTCTGGGATACCTCTTAATATTCTATGGGACCTCCTTTATTCCAGACTAGTACGGCAACCCGACGCGGAATTGACTCAACAAGCCTTTGGAAGACTCCTGCAGAAATATTGGGCTATGCTGCCTCTACAGCCATCCATGATTGCGAAAGTGTTGCTGGTGTAGGGTTTTGTGCACGAAGAGACATCTCGATTATGTTCCATAAACGTCGGGCGATCTGAGTAGCCAAAACATTCACTCGAAATGTCCAGAATCACGAAAAGTTCTTGCCCAGTCACATGACATTGCCGTCTGGGAACATGAAATCCATGAATGGCGGCAAATGCAAGTAGCTGAACATGATCATTCCCAGTCAATAATCGGTTCAGTTGGATCAGAGGTACTAGCATGTAAACACAGACCTCACAATTACCTAGCCACCACCAAGCAGCGCAGTGTCTAGTTGAGAACTTGAATCCATGGCTTCGTAGTGTCTGCGCCACACACGAATCCTACCATCAGCTATAACCAACTGAAATCGGGACTCATCTGACTAGGTCACGGTTTTCTAGTTGCCTAGAGGCAAACCGAAACAGTCACCTGTCGAGGAGAGGCGCCGCAGGCGATGTCGTGCAGTTAGCAAAGGCACTCGCGTCGTTGATCTCCTCTCGTAGCCCATTAACACCAAATCTGATCGCACTGCCCTAACGAAAACGTTCGTCGTGGGACACACATTGATAACTGCGGTTATTTCACACCCAGTTGCTTGTCTGTTAGCACTGACAGCTCTTTGCAAACGCCACTGATCTCGGTAGTTAAGTGAGGCCGTCATCCACTGCGTTGGCGGTGGTGAGAGGTAATTCCTTACATTGGGTAATTTCGGCACACTCTTTGCACAGTGAATCTCGGAATATTGAGATCTATAACAATTTCCGAAATGGGAATGTCCAATTGATCTAGCTGCAACTACCATTCCGCGTTCAAAGTGTGTCACATCCCATAGTGCGGCCATAATCACGTCAGACATAAATTTTTGCATGAATCATATAAGTACAAGGGAGTGAGACAGGATTGTAGCCTATCCCCGATGTTATTCAATCTGTATATTGAGCAGGCAGTAATGGAAACAAAAGAAAGATTCCGAGTAGGAATTAAAATCGTTGGAGAAGAAATAAAAATTTTCAGATTCGAGAGGAGTTGAGCGGAATGGACACAGTGTCTTGAAAGGAGGGTATAAGATGAACATCAACAAAAGCAAAATGAGGATAATGGAAGGTAGTCGAATTAAATCGTGTGATGCGGCGGGAATTAGATTAGGAAATGAAAGTAGTAAATGAGTTTTACTATTTGGGGAGCAAAATAACTCACGATGATCGGAGTCGAGAGGATATAAAAAGTAGACTGGTAATGGCAAGGAAAGCGTTCTGAAGAAGAGAAATTTGTTAACATCGAGTATAGATTTAAGTGTCAGGAAGTCTTTTCTGAAAGTATTTGTATGGAGTGCAGCAATATATGGAAGTGAAACGTGAACGATAAATAGACAAGAAGAGAATAGAAGCTTTCGAAATGTGGTGCTACAGAAGAATGCTGAAGATTAGATGGGTAGATCACATAACTAATGATGAGGTATTGAATAGAATTGGGAAGAAGAGGAGTTTGTTGCACAACTTGACTAGAAGAAGGGATCGGGTGGTGGGACATGTTCTGAGGCATCAAGGGATCACCAATTTAGTATTGGAGGGCAGCGTGGAGGGTAAAAATAGTAGAGGGAGACCAAGAGATGAATACACTTAACAGATTCAGAAGGATGTAGGTTGCAGTGGGTACTGGGAGATGACGAAGCTTGCACAGGATAGAGTAGCATGGAGAGCTGCATCAAAACAGTTTCTGGAGTGAAGACCACAACAACAACATATAAGTACAAATGACAGCTCCACAGTGGAGTACTCTTTTATACCTAGAGCGGTACTAGCGCAATCTGTGTACATGAATATCGTTCTCCCATGATTTTTTCGTGACGAGAAAGCTTTTGCTTACGGAAAGTAATCAGACACATATAATGGCGGCGGCCCCTTTCATGAATACAAAATGACCAGTGAGCTCACCTCTGAAAATTTTTTTGTTGTGGCAAGACGGACAGCTGACCCCTTGCCAACGTCAACGCGCGGGTGCAGCCGCCCGGTATCAGAATGCGTCGCCGGCTTCCCGCGCTAATAGAATCGCGCCAGGGAGGCGGCAGGCTGCGTGCGACGAGGGTCGATATGGGGCGGTGCGCAAGTTTGTCCCCGGGGGCGGCGGCGGCGGGGGCGGCGGCCGCAGACAGTTTGACTGATGGCCCGCCAGACCGGCAGCGCGCGGCCCGTCCCGTCTCCCTTATCGTAGATCCGCGCTCTACCGCTCTACCGGCTCCCATCCGCCGGCGACGCCTGCCGCTCTCCCCATCACGCGCACGCCCACGACATGGTCAGCGCGCCCTAGGGGGGACACGACCTGTGGCGGGGAAATCTGACAATGCTCCGCGTCTCCTAGAAATTTCAAGGAACGAGATGTTTGCACCTTTCACAGCAATGCGATTTTTCTTTCATTAAGGGAATGTGTTGCAGAAAATACTGAAAATGTTAATTTCTAATTCACTGTTTATTTTTCAGTAAAAGTCAGTGACAATAAGGTGCCAATGCTTCCATGATGAAATCGCATCCGAAGTGCCTGCAACGTAAATATGTGACGCTATCTCTCTGTGCCGACCACTTTTCAAGCTAACACTTCGACGTATACAAGTTGAAAGGGATAAAAAGCTCCACATTCACAAGGAGAGGCTTCCAAATTTCATCCGGGAATCAGTAACCCCACTTACAAGTTTCTGGCCGATATGGACCTTCTAAAGATGTGTTTTCATGGAAAAACCCAGATTCGAAACGAGACACATTCACACAATTCACATGTATGGAAACGATGGCCTACAACCATACTTCTACAGACGTCGGAATTGTTTCTTATTTTGTAATACTTGTATTTAGTGATGTTGGCGTAGGTTGTATGAAGGTATCACACAGATTGGGCTTTTGGGTAGGAAATTTCGCTCAAGGAAATTAGATTTACAGCGGCTCTCGGCAGCTCGGAGGCCAGTTGAAGACCTGGTACATGAAAAAACGCTAAAAAAAACAGAAAGTCAGCCTCGAACGGATGAAAGACCCTGAGTACAAAAAATCTGGGGCCTTCTGAAGTGGTGACATCAGAAAAATCCCTAACTTCAACTTTAAACTGTATTTCCCGAAAATTTTTCTTCTTAAAGTTTACATAGGCTACTTTTTTTCTCAGAATCTATGAAGGCCAGAATTATGGAATTATGAACCCTTATTTCTATCAATCATCAATCCAATAAATATCATCTCAAGAGCATAATTTGAAATTCTTTGTGTAAGCCAAGATATGGGAAATTTTGCATGAATTTTGTTTTATATTTGCAAGTATTATAATTTAAAAATTATTAAAATCCTTCAGTTCGATATACTCAAAAAATCTCAAGAGAGGAGCCTGCTATGGGCAAAAAGATTAAACTCGGAAAAGTCTGTAGAAATCTTCTGAGCAGATTCTAAGAAAATTATACTTATATTACTTTTTGATAGAAAAAGTTTTGAATTCCATATAAAAGTTTATACATATATATATATATATATATATATATATATATATATATATATATATATATATATATAATACGAGGAACTTAACATTAAATTCCTAAGTTCATATAAAGCATGGTACAAACTTTCAATGCTTTATCTTCAAATTTGTGGATTTGGTCCTCCTTTTAATTATCGTGGCTCATTTTCATGAACATCCACCCTCAAAACAATTCTCATTTATGCTTCAGTCACAGCTCCATATTTTTGCGTTATATGATAATTTTGATCTTTCTGGAACTTCTTCACATCTAAGTAGTTGCGTCAGCAATCCGTCACGATTGTGTCAGAGCGTGATATAGGAGGACAGACACATACAAGACGGGTTGCTGTTGGAACTACTTAGATCTGAAGGTATTCCAGAGTGATCGAAACGTGTCATGTAATTAAAAATATGCAACTGAGACTGAAGTATAAACGAGATTTATTTTAAATATCATTATGGTTTCTGGTTCCTTCGCCGGATTTCTCTTCTATTTTTTTACCTTTTTAATTGGTCTATGACGTTAGGCTTTTAGCTATGGAAGTTCGTAATTAAAAACTAATATTCGATACCGCAAGTATAGCAAAGGGTCTTCTGAAATGCGCTAAAACAGTTTAAACACCGTGGTAAGTTTTGTAAGATTATCAAAAAAAGGTTTGCATCTCTCCGGTTCCCAGAACCCCTGAAGATAGACACTGACCGAGGATATTGTATGATAGGCACAGTCCCTTTGACTGTTCAGAAATGTCACTAAACCCGCACAAAGATGTAAGCAACCACGCATGAGCAGCGCCTATTAGATGGAGGGTGTCCGGCAGCCGAACAGTTCCAGTCATTCCACCAGGAAAGAGGTACACGGTTTGTGTTGGCAGTAGTTCAACCATGCCGAGATGGTCAATACCGCTGTTCGATCGCGTCCGCATTGTTACTTCGTGCAAGGAAGGGCTCTCAACAAGGGTAGTATCCAGGTGTCTCGGAGTGAACCAAAGCGATGTTGTTCGGCCATGGAGGTGATACAGAGAGACAGGAACTGTCGATGACATGCCCCGCTTAGGCCGCCCAAAGGCTACTACTGCAGTGTATGACCGCTACCTACGGATTATGGATCGGAGGAACCCTGACAGCAACGCCTCTTGACGAATAATACCTTTCGTGCAGCCACAAGACGTCGTATTACGACTGAAACTATGCGCAATAGGCTGCATGATGAGCTTCTTCACTCCCGACGTCCATGGCGAGGGCCATCTTTGCAACCACGACACCATGCAGCGCGGTGCAGGTGGGCACAACAACATGCCAAATGGACCGCTCATGATTGGCCATTACGTTCTCTTCACTGAAGTTATCAACCAGACAATAATCGGAGACGTGTTTGGAGGCAACCCGGTCAGGATGAAAGTCTTAGACACACTGTCCAGTGAGTGCAAGAAGGTGTAGGTTCCCTGCAGTTTTTGGGTGGCATTATGTGGGGCCTACGTACGCTGCAGGCGGTCATGGAAGATAGTGCAACCATATTGGCAGCGAACTGGCAAGGCACTCGTCTTCAGGGACGACAATTTGAGCCCCCATCTTGTGAATGACTGGCTGCAGGATAATGACATCGCTCGACTAGAGTGGCCAGCATGTTCTCTAGAAATGAACCCTATCGAACATGCTTGGGATGGATTGAAAAGGGCTGTTTACGGACGACGGGACCCACTAATCACTCTGAGGAATCTACTCCGAATCGCCGTTGAGGAGTGGAACAACCTGGACCAACAGTGCCTTGATGAAGTTGTTGACAGTGTGCCACGACGAATACAGGGATGTATCAATGCAAAGGGACGTGCTACTGGGTATGAGAGGTACTGGTGTGTACAGCAATCTGGACCACCACCTCTGTCGGTCTCGCTTTGTGGTGACACAACGTGTAATGTGTGGTTTTCATGAGCAATAAAAAAGGCGGAAATGAAATTTATGTTAATCTCTATTCCAATTTTCTGGACAGGTTCCGGAACTCTCGGAACCGAGGTGATGCAAAACTTTATTCGATGTTTGTAAATTATCAACGGCAGCCGGTAAAACATCTGGTAAAGCTTGACATTTAGCAGTGTTTTCTAGTGCCCAATGAAGGCAAGGCGTACTCTTAGAAGTTGCGTCTTCCGTGTCTAGATGGATATAGATATTTCGAATATCAATGAATGGCCAGTCTATCGGTAGGATATATCCGTGAAGATAGGTCGAGGATATTACATGGATACCTTTCAAAGTAGCCTTCGTACGTCGAGTTTCTTAAGTAGTGACCTTTACTGAGAACGCTGGGTTTACATATTATGGATTATATAATAGTTCTTGTTGCATCGGAATACCTTGACTAAGAACGTTGGACTCACCTGTGATGGATTAATGTTATACGAGGGCTACTCAGAAAGTAAGAAACGCTCGATGGCGAAGTGTAAACTAGAGTGGAAATCAAAACTGTTTTATCTGCAACAGTTTGCTGTAACTTCACCCTCTTCTCTACACAGTCGCCTCTCCTATTTAGACATATGTCTTAGCGTTGCAGGTTCGAATCCTGCCTCGGGCATGGATGTGTGTGATGTCCTTAGGTTAGTTAGGTTTAAGTAGTTCTAAGTTCTAGGGGACTGATGACCACAGATGTTAAGTCCCATAGTGATCAGAGCCATTTGAACCATTTTTTACTTAGCGTTGCATCAGCTTTCCAGTACTCTCATCACAGAAGGCAGCCTGCTGTGACTTTTTATAATTTTCTACCCAGGACTGCAACTCATTATCTGTGCCAAAGTGTTTCCATAGCCAGGGCTTCATTTGATAGAGATAACAATCAGAGAGCCAAATCGTAGCTGTATGGTGGGTCCCCATCGAAAACGCTGCAGGAGCGTCCACATTGCCGCTGCAGTGTGCGGCCGAGGACTGTCATGAAGAAGGAAATGCATGAAACTTACGTTATGTGGGTTTGCATGAAATCAGACGATATCTCTCAACAAACACTCTTATTTGGCGGAAGACACTATTTTCTATGCATCTTTATGCGTTCACTGAGTACTCAGAAATGAGAAGAAAATGGCTCTGAGCACTATGGGACTTAACATCTTAGGTCATCAGTCCCCTAGAACTTAGAACTACTTAAACCTAAATAACCTAAGCACATCACACACATCCATGTCCGAGGCAGGATTCGAACTTGCGACCGTAGCAGTCACGCGGTTCCGAACTGAAGCGCCAAGAACCGCACGGCCACCACGGCCGGCGAAATGAGAAGAGCGACGTGACATTATCCACGGGTATACTGGAGACATTGCCTAAAACATCTGCAAAAATTTTAATCGTATTTTCACTGTGGTTTCTATTTCGTGACCAATCGCCTCCTGTAAAATCTGTTCATGTCCTTCCACAATTTTCCAACAGAGCTGACGCTCCTAGTTTATGTTAGTCAGATGCTATGTTGGTGGCAAATACACATGAGTGTTTCGGCTTTTGTCACTATAGGGCCAGTACCTTGCTGAATAACATCTAAGAGGGGCATTTTGTTTTTTGACATGGGCCGACAAGAGCATATTTTAATCTGAATGTGTATACTTCGCGATCTAACACAGGGGTCAGTTGTGATCCCTAATTCTATTATTTAGTTATCGATATGACTTTCATCATTGAGGGTGGTCTTTCTTTGATCAATCGACGTTTTTATCACTTGAGGACTGCTGAAATCCTTACCTAGCCCCGCCATTTGTTACACTGCGTCATTCTGTAACCTATGACATAACATTTATATTTGTATCAGAAGATCCAACTCAAGAGTTGTGAAACCTGTATTAAAAAAAAAGTTCACTTTTTGATGCGTCAAGTAATCATATATAACTATTTTAGCTTTGGTTGCCCCAGTTTTTAAATTATCTACAGTATCTGAGCGGCTAGGTAGAGAGAAAGTTCGTCTACTTGCTATACCTGTTTTTGCGTTTTCGGTTCTCAGTCTTCAGACCGATTTGACGCAGCCCAATACGAATTTCTCTCCTGCGCCAGTCTCTTTATCTCACTGCAGCATTTAGACCCAACATCCTCACTTTCCTGCTGGATATATTTGAATCTCAGTCTTCCCCAACAGTTTTTACACTCTACAGCTATCTCAAGTACATGGACGCTAACCTTTGTTGGATGAACTCGTGTCCAATCATTTTGCCCATAAATGTTCCCTCTCCTCTCCTATTCTGTGAAGAACCTCTTCATTTCTTTTCTATGCCCATCTTAAACGTCCTTTGTGCCATGAGATCTCTTCCGCTTTTCCCCACAGCGCCTAATTACACATGATACACAGCTGTGCTCCAGTCGTTCATTCTCAGACAATCCTCCCCCAGGTGCAGGACACTGTTTTATATTAGTAGCTTCTTTTGGGCAGGAATGGCGTCTTTGCTTGTTCTGCTCTGGTCTTAGGGTTCCATGCCTCAATCTGTAAAAACGAAATCTTTACAAGTTCGGTTTGTTTTTTATCTATGTGTGTGTCTACGAAGTCATGTCACACGCCTTACAGCCATCTAGATTCCAAACTTATTTGGCTAGTGGTTTCGGCCATTTGCTACGCCACCTTTTTTAATTTGACAACCTGTATCGAAGGCCCGAGTCCCGCCACCATCTCTTAAAAAAATAAATACACTATATGTCTTTTTGTCCCTCGGACTGTTAAGAACACTTTTTCTCAAAAACGGATCGACGTACCAAGTTCAAGTTTAAATCACATGTTAAGCTCTGTGGCCCCTAGGCGGAGAAAAGAAATTAAGTTCCTCAGTCAGTTCAGTCACAAGATACATCCATTTTTGTCACGTATTTTGATGAAAACTCACTTATCACAACCCATAGAGTGCTTCCCGTTGGCCTAAAATCATGAAATTCGGCAAGAAGCAATGTTTCACATTACAGGTAAAGTAAAAGATCTGAAACTTATTAAACGGTAATTATATCACATAATAACGCCTGTTTGCCATTTTGACGTACATTGAATTCACGATCCCTCAGAAGCATAACAGACGAACATTACTGCATGTAAATACTAGTATAAAATGTAAGCTGTGGTCAGCTTTAGTAGGTAAATATAAAATACTTCATTAAGTCTTCTCTCTCTACACGTACAAACTGAAGTATTCTGTTCGCTTGTTTTTGTGTGTGAGGGTTAGTCTAACTACTGTAAAGATTTTGATAAGTTATTGGAATTCCCGGCATCGATATCTTACCAGTATCGATAATGAAAAAAGGGCAAAAATAGTTGAAGTTTTAGATTCCTAGGAGTGATGAAATCCATAAGTACATAATTAAGTTTGTATCGAACTCTCAGCATGCGAATTCTACTCACATTTGACCAATTTTTATGTCCTCAATATGCCGGTTATACGGGGTGTTACAAAAAGGTACGGCCAAACTTTCAGGAAACATTCCTCACACACAAAGAAAGAAAATATGTTATGTGGACATGTGTCCGGAAACGCTTACTTTCCATGTTAGAGCTCATTTTATTACTTCTCTTCAAATCACATTAATCATGGAATGGAAACACACAGCAACAGAACGTACCAGCGTGACTTCAAACACTTTGTTACAGGAAATGTTCAAAATGTCCTCCGTTAGCGAGGATACACGCATCCACCCTAAGTCGCATGGAATCCCTGAAGCGCTGATGCAGCCCGGGAGAATGGCTTATTGTATCACAGTCGTCCACAATACGAACACGAAGATTGTCTACATTTGGCACCGGGGTTGCGTAGACAAGAGCGTTCAAGCGCCCCCATAAATGAAAGTCAAGAGGGTTGAGGTCAGGAGAGCGTGGAGGCCATGGAATTGGTCCGCCTCTACCAATCCATCGATCACCGAACCTGTTGTTGAGAAGCGTACGAACACTTCGAGTGAAATGTGCAGGAGCTCCATCGTGCATGAACCACATGTTGTGTCGTACTTGTAAAGGCACATGTTCTAGCAGCACAGGTAGAGTATCCCGTATGAAATCGTGATAACGTGATCCATTGAGCGTGGGTGGAAGAACATACTGACGAAACTAAAGTGAGCTCTAACAGGGAAATTCAGCGTTTCCGGACATATGTCCACATAACATCTTTTCTTTATTTGTGTGTGAGGAATGTTTCCTGAGAGTTTGGCCGTACCTTTTTGTAACACCCTGTATGTTATTTTGCTTCAAGGGTAGCAGAATTCCTGCACTTCATCTGCTTCACGACAACAAATTTTGATAAGTTTACCGCTAATCTCATTTTTGCTACTTCTCTTTCCTTCCATATTTCTTCAATTTATTCCCAGTCAATAGCATACTTTTACTAGTTCATTCCACTTAACAGGTCCTGTAATTCTTGTCCAGTTTCAGAGGATAGCAATGTTGTCGACGTATCATAGATACCGGTTCACCCGGAATTTTCAGCTTCTCTGCTGAATCTTCCATGTAAGTCCGTCATTCCTTTTTCGATGTATTGATTAAACAGTAATGGTGAAATATTACATGACTCTCTTATACCCTGTCTAACCTAACACATCGTTCTCGCTCTTCTATTCTTATGTTTCGCTCTTCGCTCTTGTACATATTGTGTATTCCAGTCTCCGTAACATATACATGTTGCCCAGAGAATTTTGAACGACTTGCATGGTTTCAAATCGTGAAACTCTTTTTCTAAGTCGAATTAAGACTTAAAAAAGATCATTTTGCAGTTTTTGTAATTTTAGTGAACGTAAGGGTGCATTCAGCTGTAAGTTGAAGCATGCTAGAAGTCATGTCAGAAACCATCCTGGGTTTCACGCGTTCACTGATGAAGGAGAAAGGGAAATTACATCGTCTCGCCCTCATTAAACATGAGAATCGCAGGCCGGCTCGTCCAAACGGACACGCAGCGCCCTCAGGTTTGGCGACACAGTCGCCGCGGTGGGGATTAGCAGCAGAACGTTGGGGCTGAGTTGTTAGAGGCCAGGCGCTGCTCGCAGAGACCAGCACATTTTTGCTCCAGCCAGCGCCACGCCGGGCAGGTGGCTGGGGTAGCAGGCCGCCTCTATCACGAGCCCGGCCATGGCGTGGGCAGCCAGAGCCGCCGTCCAATAACTTCACATTGTGACTCGCCGCACAGCCACACCAGGTCGCCAGCTATTATCCCCGCTGCCGCAGACCACGCATACGTTTTTTCCTCGACATCTTTGCTACGCATCCCACACGCACGTGTGCACCTAAAAAAAGCGCCAGTAATCGTAGCATATAGTCACTTCATCTGTAAAATGCATTCTTCATATCAGTGGAGTTTCATCCTGGTCCGCTAACGATTCCTGGTGAGTTATGTCTTTCCAGGATATAAATCTACCATATTAAACGAATTCTTCCTCAGTATGGAGCTTATCACGGTAGCAGTTTTGTAGGAGGGGGGGGGGCATCCAAAGCTAGAACAAGTCTTTTCTGTGACAGAATATTGGAGCTTCCAGACTCCTAGCCATTAACGATAAGGAGAGTTGTACAGGGTGTTACAATGAGGTACGGTCAAACTTTCAGGAAACATTCCTCACACACAAAGAAAGAAAATATGTTACGTGGACATGTGTCCGGAAACGCTTACTTTCCATGTTAGAGCTCATTTTATTACTTCTCTACAAATCACATTAATCATGGAATGGAAACACACAGCAACAGAACGTACCAGCGTGACTTCAAACACTTCGTTACAGGACATGTTCAAAATGTCCTCCGTTAGCGAGGATACATGCATCCACCCTCCGTCGCATGGAATCCCTGATGTGCTGATGCAGCCCTAGAGAATGGCTTATTGTATCACAGCCGTCCACAATACGAGCACGAAGAGTCTCTACATTTGGTACCGGGGTTGCGTAGACAAGAGCTTTCAAATGCCCCCGTGAATAAATGTCAAGAGGGTTGAGGTTAGGAGAGCGTGGAGTTCATGGAATTAGTCCGCCTCTACCAATCCATCGCTCACCGAATCTGTTGTTGAGAAGCGTACGAACACTTCGAGTGAAATGTGCAGGAGCTCCATCGTGCATGAACCACATGTTGTGTCGTACTTGTAAAGGCACATGTTCTAGCAGCACAGGTAGAGTATCCCGTATGAAATCCTCATAACGTGCTCCACTGAGAGTAGGTGGAAGAACATGGGGCCCAATCAAGACATAACCAACAGTGCCTGACCAAACGTTCACAGAAGATCTGTGTTGAAGATGTGATTGCACAATTGCGTGCGGATTCTCGTCAGCCCACACATGTTGATTGTGAAAATTTGCAATTTGATCACGTTGGAATGAAGCCTCAACCGTAAAGAGAACATTTGCACTGAAATGAGGATTGACACATTGTTGGATAAACCATTCGCAGAAGTGTACCTGTGGAGGCCAATCAGCTGCTGATAGTGCCTGCACACGCTGTACATGGTACGGAAACAACTGGTTCTCCCGTAGCACTCTCCATACAGTGACGTGGTCAACGTTGCCTTGTACAGCAGCAACTTCTCTGACGCCGACGTTAGGGTCATCGTGAACTGCACGAAGAATTGCCTCCTCCATTGCAGGTGTCCTCGTCGTTCTAGGTCTTCCCCAGTCGCGAGTCATAGGCTGGAATGTTCCGTGCTCCCTAAGACGCCGATCAATTGCTTCGAACGTCTTCCTGTCGGGACACCTTCGTTCTGGAAATCTGTCTCGATACAAACGTACCGCGCCACGGCTATTGCCCCGTGCTAATTCACATATCAAATGGGCATCTGCCAACTCCGCATTTGTAAACATTGCACTGACTGCAAAACCACGTTCGTGATGAACACTAGTCTGTTGATGCTACGTACTGATGTGCTTGATGCTAGTACTGTAGAGCAATGAGTCGCATGTCAACACTAGCACCGAAGTCAACATTACCTTCCTTCAATTGTGCCAACTGGCGGTGAATCGAGGAAGTACAGTACATACTGACGAAACTAAAATGAGCTCTAACATGGAAATTAAGTGTTTCCGGACACATTCCCACATAACATCTTTTCTTCATTTGTGTGTGAGGAATGTTTCCTGACAATTTGGCCATACCTTTTTGTAACACCCTGTTTACGCATTATCACGGTTGTTAAGTTTTAGGAGTCTATAATTATACGCCCTTCCTCTCTTAGATAAGTAGACCAAAACTAAACTGAACCCCACCAGATCAGGCCATGAAGGTCCGACGGTACTGACCGGCCGCCGTGTCATTTTCAGCCCATAGGAGTCTCTAGATGTGGATATGGTCATGTGGTCAGTACAACTCTTTCCCAGCCGTGTGTCAGTTTACGAGACCGGAGCCGCTGTTTCTCTATCAAGTAGCTTCTCAGTTTGCCTCACAAGGACTGTGTACACCCCGCTTGCCAACAGCTCTCGGCAGACCGAATGGTCACCCATCCAAGTGCTAGCCCATCCCGACAGCGCTTACCTTGGGTGATTTGACGGGAACCGGTGTTACCACTGTGGCAAGGCAAGAAATTACTACAGTATTTCGACTGGCAGTCCTAGTTAATAATTCCACAAACTCTTAGATTTGCTGATCGAAGATGCCTTTTGACACTTGCGCATACTGTAAGCAGGTTTTTGTGTAAATGATAATATTTATGCCAGTCCCACTCTCTGCAAATTATTTTATTTTATTATTATTTCGCTTACATCTGTCCACTGGTAGCGGACAAAAATATGGAAAAACCTCCATAAACGCATGCTTGAGTGTAAATGCAGATGGAAGCCAAGGCTGGAGGTTGTGCTGTGGCCTTTGACCACGAATGACATCGTTGGAATGTCTTCAATATACTGTGTGTGTCAATCGTGTTCAGGATAGTGTTCTTCGCAGTTGTGATTATATTACGTGGCAGGTAAGTGACTCTGAACGTGCGAAAATTGTTGGTGCTTGTACGACCGGTGCTTCCCTATCTAATGCAGCAGAAGTATTTCGTGTTTCAAGACGCATCATTCGAAGATTTATACAGCATACGGGGAAAGAGGAAAAAACCATCCGCTGAGTCATAACACAGATGAACGGTCATTGAAGATAACTGTGTCGACAGGTAAGAGGAAGGTAGGTGCAAAATAACTGCCGAACTGAACGTAGCATCCACGAACCCTATCAGCACCAAAACATTACGAACGGAGCTTTGTAAACACGGAAGAGCAGGGCTAGCTTCCCATGCGGCCGGTCGAGGTTCGATTCCCGGGCGGGTTAGAGATTTTCTACGCTCGTGGACAGTGTTGTTGTCCTCGTCATCATTTCATCCTCATCACCGGCACCCAAGTCGCCCAGTGTGGCGTCTACTGAAATAATACTTGCACTCGGCGGCCAAACTTCCCTGGATGGGGCCTCCCGGCCGACAATGCCACACACTCATTTTTTACATGGCTATCTGGAATTCCAAAACCACTCATCAGTAATTCAAGTACCCATAACCTCAAACCGTGATGCCGAAGCCATGAAGCCGGGACTAAGGAGCAATGGAAGAATGTCACTTGGGCGGATGAGTCTTGTTCCACACAGGTTCCAGCCTCTGGCCGAGTTTAGACTTCAATAGTGAAACATGGCAGAGGTTTAGTGATGATTTGGGCAGTCATACTGTGTTGTTCCAAAGGTCTCTTGGTAACTCAGCAGGGTCACAAAAACTAACAAGAACTGTGTGACCATTTTAGTTAGTCAGATCATGATGCAATTAATGTTCCGCACACGTGTTGCGGTGGTCCAAGAACATAGGGTCTTGTTCACACAGCTGGCATCGTCCAGGACTGCTTTTTTGAGCATGAGGATGAATTATTGCATTTCGCCTGCCCACTACAGGCACCAGATCTCAAAATAATTGAGCCTTTGGGGTCAGCTTTGGAGAGAATGGTGTGTGAACACTATCCATGTCCATCAACGTTATTTCAAATTTCCACTATTTTGCAGAAAGAAAATATAAGATTCCCTTGAAAAACACACATAAGTCGTATTTATCCAACCTGGAACGATTGGAAGTTGTTTGTAATACCAACTGGTTTCCTAGCTACTATTGGGCGTTCCAATGCCCTGTGTTATTTCGTATTTGCATATTTTTCTCCGACTCCCCTATGTCTCAAGTACTGTGTTGCGTTGAAAAGCCTCAATACTTTTCCGATCTTAAAAATATGCGTAGGTTTCTCCGTCACTTTCCCCGTTCCTACTTCCAGTCGCTAATTCTGCTGAAGAAGAACAAATGAGCCTCTATATGAACTTAAAATTCACAAATCTTAGCTTCTTGCTCTTTTTGGGAGATATATGTTTAGGAAGCAAAATGTTGGTTTATTCTTCTAGAAACGCAGAGTTTATAAACCACTCTCTGTCTACCACTACCGTTGGATAAGCATCTCTGTGACGTTCCCTCCCTTATATAACGAATACAGGATAGAAAGCGCTGCCCTTCTTCCTATTTCGTGAAATATTCCGTCGGTGTGAATTTAAGTCGAACTTCTGAAATTCTCACCATTGTTTTTATGTCACCTTTCCATTCCAGTCGTCCCTTATGAATGAACGTAACCTTTTGTACTAACTGTTCGTCCACCATGTAATCAAACAACAGTAAGACTTGTCTGCTATTTATACGCAATACTTTCATCGTGAGGTGCAACTGCCAAACGCTGGGCCAAGTGTCGATTCTCTGCAAGTATTCTTGTATTTCTGTACAATTTCCTTGTGTTGCCGGGTCTCTGTAAACAACAGGTTCAAACGCAAACAACGTTCTGGAATTCACGATTTTATCCACCAGGCCATACCTAAACGGCTAACGAAAAAACACGATGGTCGATGCACTCACGCTTTTCTTTCCCATCAGTCTTGTGACCGGTTTAATGCGGCTGGCACGAATTCCTGCCGTGCCCCAAACTGTTTTATCTCAACGTAGCAGTTGGTCGACATTCAGCACCATACCTCAAACTCTTCGTTTCTCGTCTTTTACGTTTTTCCGACATTCCAGCGCTGTACTTCAAATTCTCCTTCTCAGCAACATCGTCGACAAATTAAGACCTATGTTTTATTATAGTAGATTTTTTTGACTAGAAAAATCCTTTTTACCTGTTGTAGTCTAGTACCTATACCCTTCTTCCACGGTCCGTCATGAGTTATTTTGCTTCCAAGGTAGCAGAACCCATTCGCTTCATCTGGTGCTTGGTCCCTTGTTTTGATGTTGCGATGGTAGTTAATTTCGCTTCTACGACTCATTTTTTCGTGGTTTTCGGATTATTCTCAGTGCATGTGTGCTGATACCGCATGCAGCACGTCATGTTATCTTCTACACTTCCATTGAGGATAGAAATGTCATCAACGTTTCTTATTAATGGTATACTATTCCCTTAAACTTTCATCCTTCTCGTGATCCTTTTATTGCCTTCATTGCTTCTTCGGTATACGGATTGAACAGTATGGCGAACGATTACATCCCTATTTTATATCCTTCTCAATCCGAGCACTTCGTTGTTGGTCTTAGCTTCTCCTTTTTCCCTCTTGATGTCTGAGGTTGAGAGTTAAAATGATGATAAGAGGAAGGGCTTAAAGCAGGGCAAGGTTGCTCGAAAGGAGCAATGTTCCGATGAACGTCACTCTGGTCACCTCCTGCCTAAGTGTCAACGTCGCTCACATCCTCGCACGTTATTTTAGTGCCTGTTTTAGTGCCTTAACGGTACTACGTGTTTCGTCTGCCGTTGATTTTACGAGATAGCATAATTTCTGCATCACTTTTTGGATTTTCCTTTTGCTTCTTCGTATGGATAATTATTTTCGGTATTGAATAGACAGAGCCATATAAAAACTGGCTGGTGCAACCTCCTTCTCTCTCAGGGCACCGAGCGAAGCGGCGTAGTGGTTAACACACTGGGCTCACTTTCGGGAGGACGACGGTTCAATCCCGCGTCCCGCCATCCTGATTTAGGTTTTCCATGATTTCCCTAAACCACTCCAGGCAAATGCCGAAATGGTTCCTTTGAAAGAGCACGGCCGACTTCCTTCCCCGTCCTTCCCTAATCCGACGAAACCGATGACCTCGCCGTTTGGTCTCTTCCCCCAAACAACCCAACGCTCTCTTAGGGCAAATGGTCGTGGCTGCCACATTCTACATCGTCGCAACATGTCCGCCAGTTGTGTCGAGGCTACAGGCAATGCCACCTAGACTAGGAAGGCCTGTGTGCTGAGCAGTCCGCTTAAAAGTCTGCCCAACCCAAGAGCAGTATCTACTGGTAGGTGCTTCTCTACAAGTTTTCGTCAGGATACATAACTGTGTATTACATTTCGAGTACCATTTATCACAATTTTAGTGAAATCAGTTGTACATAAACTATTTCACTCACTAATACACTGCAAAGTATGTGTTTCCACACTGAAAATCCAGAACTTACACAGGGAGGGATGGCTTTCTAGGTCTATACACGGGTTTTTAACTGCTTTCATATTTGTAAATGCTGAATATTACATTTTATGTTTCTGATATTTATGAGCTATTAGTTGACCTGTGTCAGGCTAGTCACATTAGACAACCTTTTCTTACCCAAGTCATATTATAGAAAAATCTGGGTCGTTACTCTGAAACTGTCGACCAATAAAATTTCGAAGTAGAGCCCCTACTCTAATCACTGGGAAACAACACGAAAATCTCTACTCTTGCTGTCTTACTTTCAACAGGCATTCTAGCATCTTGACAATAGTCCGCTGAACCACTAAATCAACAACTGCCAAACACAATACCTTGTCATATTTCTACGAGAAGCTCGGCTGGCATAGTAAAAACCCCTACATATCTAATACTCTAAATCAATAACCAAACCATCTCTCTAAAGACGGTAAGTGGAGCATGCCAAAGCTCACGGTAATAATGTCTAGTTCCGCACCACTCTTCCCTTCCACGGCGAGCGAACAACTAAAATGGAACAGAAAATAATGACGCACTGTTAACAAAAATCCACAAGAACGTGTTTCACCCTAAATCCAAACAGCAATTGACTTTTAATAGCCCGTGACTTCTGCGAGTTCAACAGAAATGTATAGAAACTTACGTGGAAAGAATGAATTTATCTTGAACAGTGAACATGCTCCACTCACGGTATTCAGTTTTAATCTCTCATTACCAAATTTCAAATACGACAATGACGATAATATTAGTCAAAAACTGCCAAAACAGTGAGGCAGTAAGCGCTAAGTTACACGCAAATTTAAGGGTGAGATTCACGTCACTGACTTCACGCTACAGTTCAAGCATGAAGGTAGCCAAATGGCTTCACTTTATAGTTTTCGCGATAGTTAAACTTTCCCTACTTTCCCTTATTACAGCTCGTTTCTATTTTTCTAATAACTGTTCTTCCTTCAGAAATGGAAAATGTTGCATTTAGGACCCTGTCAGATGATTTTCTTTACATGAAGTCAGACAACATCAGTAGGGCATTTTATTTGTTACCAACACAAATATGAATGTGCACCACATAAATAACATTAAAAAATATGTATAACAGTCACACTGTGCAGGATTCACGCCCAGGTTCAGCAAAATACTATACACCACTACTCGTTTGCTGTTGTTACTAATGCTGGAATAGCCATCATACTGTTTGCAGGCAGCGCGTAGTCCATCTTAATCCTGGTGACGATGCTTAATGGCACAGTTACTGACATTACTGGGGCCTCCACTTCTGGTGTGAAACGATGGTGCAGAATACTTCAATCGGTCTCGTAGCTGCAGCAAATATGCGACAATGTGCAGCTGATTCGTTGGTTTTTACTGGTGGCAGGTTAACGAGACGTCCAGACACGTAGTTATTACGTCCGATGACAGGTGAACTGATGACAGTGCTGAAGGCATCCTCAGCCTAGTGACGATGACGGCCACCAATTTGCCACGTTAATAGTAAGGTTCTAGGCGCTTCAGTCTGGAACCGCGCTACCGCTACGGCCGCAGGTTCGAATCCTGCCTGGGGCATGGATGTATGTGATGTCCTTAGGTTAGTTAGGTTTAAGTAGTTCTAAGTTCTACGGGACTGACGACCTCAGATGTTAAGTCCCATAGTGCTCAGAGCCATTTGAAACACTACTTTGCTGCGCATTCGGTGATATGGTGGACAGCCCGTTGGAGTCGACCCAAGGCAGATGAGAACGGCACACTTTGTCGCGCAGCGTAAAGGATCCCTCTTAGATGAATTAGACATTTATAAAGACAGGTTTATCGACTGACCTTGTTTTGTCCTATCTCCTTCAAAACTTCTTCTGGTATGTGATGCTTTATGACTCCATATCGTTAATGACATAAGCTTTTAGCTGTTCGTTTCATTTGAGGAATAACTTTGCAAGATATAAAAGTTCCTTTCTACAGCATATACCAGAAGTAGCTGGAATAAAGTTGATGGTTCTGTTCGTTGTTCAGACAACCAACGATGAATCTCTGGTTTCTGCGATAGCAATTATGCTTCAAGGTAAGAGTTTTCGAAGTTTATATAGCCTGTGATTAGTTCCAAATAATTGCAATATATATTTCACTTTTAATGAAAAAATATATATATATGTATATAAAATATTTATTATGTAAAATGAATGGATGAAAATGGGGAAGAAGTGGCTTTAAATATTTTTGTTATTTACTCTTTCAGTACGAACTTTGTTGTAGAACTCTTTTTTATAAGTGTGGTAATAAAAATTCATTTAGACAGAATTAAGCACATTTAAAATTATGTGAACTTTAGCAACCCTCTCATGCTGATCAGTTCAAACTAACTGATTAATAACATTTATGACTTTGAAAATTATTTAAATTAAATTTTTTACGTATTTCGGCCTTGGCACACATTTTCTAAATGCAGTGGGTTTTTAATTATTTACTGAATTCCTTCCCGGCGTTAGCTATGTCACTGTTAGCATAAAATGGTTAAATATTGCCAAGCCGACCTGAACGTTTAATTATCATTGACAAAACACACTTCACTATACGTTTAAGTTATTTGCTTTAGAAATTGAAAGAACCAACAGATTAACAACTTCAACGCTAATTATCCGCCTATGAATGCACAAATGTAAAACCAGTAATAAATTCAGTCAGCCTCAGGATCGCTGTAAAATAAAAGTACTTCGTAATTCACTGCCATTTTTACCTGCTCCAGATTTACGGGTTTGGTTAATTTTATAGCGGAACAATTTTTTACATGTGCCACCGCTGCAAATCGTTCGGGCGCGGCACAGCCCAGCAACACCAACGATAATCGCTAAAAGTGCTGAAAATTCTTTAAAGAAATATTATAGATGACATGGGCAAGCTATTTTACATTGGTAATATACAATTTTGATTAATTATAATGTTTTTAGACCACAACAATAATTAAAATTACACACCTTTATAATTTCTCCTCTAATGGCGGCTAAAGACAGATACAGACAAAAGAAGTGTACTCATACATATAATGCTACGTCACAGGTTCCTCTCTCTCTCAGCTCTCGAGGAAGACGACAAAGAATGCACATTATGTAGTGCTATTTATACTATTGCTGATTATTAATATCTCTTTGTAATCTTACAACGTTATTTTCCTCTGTGGCTACATTTTACATTTTTTATCGCAAATATTAACATATTTCGTAATTACATTATGTGTATAGAAATATTACAATCATAAATACATCGAGAATATTATTACAGAGAATATTACAATAATAACCAACGTCCTTTATACAAAATTAAATAATATTTTCTGTTAAACAATTACAGTACATACGAATTGCTTCATAGCTGCGTACATAGTACAATTAAACGTCATTTCAGTTCATTAACAGTGTTTTTGCTGCCAGGGAACGTTACACACTCTCACATTCAATTCTCGCTGTGTTCTTTGATACACTACACTACACTACAGTTTAGTAAGTCTATATCGGTGTAATATTGTAAACCCACTTCTCACAATTTAAAGACTTTCTCAGGAATATGAAATCAACTGATTAAAATTACCACAATAAGGAAGGAAGGAAGATTGGGTTTAACGTCCGGTCGACATCGAGGTTATAAGAAACGGAGAACATGCTCGGATTGTGGCAAGGATCGGGAAGGAAATTCGCCGGGCCCTTTCAAAGGAACCATCCCAGCATTAGCCTGGAGACATTTAGGGAGATCACGCGAAACCTAAATCTGGATGGCCGGACGAGGGTTAGAACCATCTTTTTCTCGAAAATCCAGTGTGTTACGACAGCCAAAACTGAATACTTCTAGGTAGTAAGCATAATCCATATATTATTAATTATTCTTATAAAGCTATCAAATGGGTATATTTCCACTAGAAATACACAGCTGTATGACAAATTTTAAAAACCGTAACTCATTTCATAAGAACTGAATTCTTGCATAGACAAGAAGAGGCTGAATACAACAATTTCAAAGAAACTCAGTTATTTCATAGTATAATCATTTCCCCACAAGATATACAGCTTCAGGTTTATTGTTACTATGGACTGCCGTCGAACTGGTATGCATTGAATCCGGTGACGTGATAAATTCGTGCGGCACGTAGAAAAGCCTTCAGTGTTCGCCAGATCTCCGAGATATATAAATATGTAACAAGAGACAAAAAACAAAACGCTTTGCAGTTCACGCTGAACAAAATGCTGTTGTAAATAAATCATCAATGTAATTATATAAATCTGTATGCAACTAAGTTCATGGTGATAATATCCAACTTCTGTATCACTATAGATATTAGCGTACAGCGCCAGCAGCACTCGTATTTTCTGTGGTTGGTTCGATTTGTACAGGATGTGTCAATACGGTATTTACATTGGCCGAGCCGTGTGGCAGTGAAGTCCCTCTACAGACAAAAGGAAGAGATAGATAGAGATAGAGAGAGAGAGAAATGGGTGTGTGTGGTGGGAGGTGGAAGACTTGGGATGCCACTTGAGGGCGTGAGATACAGACCGACTGGAGCTCTGCAGGTCATACCTGCACCACCACCTTCTAGGTGCAACGAAAGGAAACATACAGCTCCCCAGTTTTGCCTAGGAAGATGCCGTCTCGATTACAAGCACACTCAGCAAAAAGAAAGTTGTTATTTTCCACTATATACCAAGCACGTCGTCGACTTCACCTTTTATACACATTAAGATGCATCCGCTTACTACCCATTCGGATGTCTGGAACATATTATTCCAGAAACAAATTAAAAAATATCTCCAAGCTCCTGATTTCAACAAAGGTTTTCAGGACTTTTCCCTTGGTTGCAGAGCAAACGCTGGAACTTATAACAATCTCGTGTATATTTTGTTTAGCATCCCCTGTTCGATGACCAGTACATTAGGATATGGCTAAAAATTGTCCGGGCTAACAATGGATAGAAGTAACGAAAAACCCACAGAGCTTTTTAAAAAAAAAATTATAAGAAATGACAATACGCAACGACGCGTTACCTGCTTTTCATAAGCTTACACAGTTGTAAACCCGAGAACTTAACGTTAGGCTATTGCTGATATTTTCTCTGCGCTCGTTATACGGCCACATTTCCTAAAAACTAAAATAGGTTTTGAAAACTACATACAAATTGAACAAGGCAGATAAAATTCTTAACTTAAAGATAGGATGCTGAATTATATCTTTTCCATTACGTACCCAATACCTTCCAATCATCTGCAACACGTCATGGCGCTCCATCCTATAAACATACAGAATTCCCAATATACATAAGCGATTTATCAGCCGCACTATCAGATAGTTTGTCGGCGGTGCTTTACTGATTGCTTCGTTCCGACGTGTGGTAAAATATCACACCCAATAATCTTCAAGAGTCTGGGAAGTTGCCAAGAGTCGGGAGTAAGACTGAATGGTCATTGTGACAACCTCTAGAACAAATTTCCATTCTGCAGTGCTGTGAGCGCTGATCTTATACTTATTGGTAGATTAAAAATTTGTAGTGGGTCAGGCTTCGAACCACGGAACTTTGCCTTCAGCTGCCAGGAGCACTCCCACTCAACTAGCAAAGCATAACTCATGACATGTCCCACATTTATGTTTCCGTCATTCTATCGTCTTCTACCTTCCGAACATCACATGGCTTTCCAGCGAAGGGCAAAGGACCAATATACGATCACAGGTCCGGCACACCGATTTAATCTTCGAGAAAGCTCAAATTATTATCAGCTGACTGTCAGTGACCATACACCATCGTAAAATGTTCCTTAAATTTGTCACCCACAGGTACTAAAGCTGCTAATTAAAGCAACGTAATATAAGACCGTTGCTGAACTGCAATTATGTGACACACGGTAAATTGATCTTCAACATAAATTCGCAAATGGTTAGCGGTGAGCACTTACTATAGGCACACTTACGATGTAGAATGCGTGGTAGTGCGTCAATAGTGCTCAGAATCACAGTGACACTCACAAGTTCGGAGTTTTTAAGTACAACGTGATAGGAGCTTCAAATGGCACGACAGGTTACAGACCCAAATTTGCGTTACCGTCTAATGCAGTGAAATATCCCTTAACTCTCTTATTATTAACATTCCACCAAGAGTACATTTCATTAGATTCTTTCAGATATTTCTCAGTTTCAATAAACATGTGTTTGTAAGAATGAACAGTATGCTCATTAAATTAATATGTATACAAAGTACATTTCCGTTTTTGAACTTTAGGATAGTGTAGCTAAACTTAAAACACACATAATGAAGGCTGGTCCCGGCGGAGGTTCGAGTCCTCCCTCGGGCATGGGTGTGTGTGTTTGTCCTTAGGATAATTTAGGTTAAGTAGCGTGTAAGCTTAGGGACTGATGACCTTAGCAGTTAAGTCCCATGAGATTTCACACACATTTGAACATTTTGAACATAATGAAAATACATTAAAATATGTTTGCCTTGACATTATTCCACAATTATCTCTACAGAGTGCAAAATGGCGGCAAATACACGCAAAAAATCAAGTAAGAAACCACATTACTTTAATATTTAACGATGATTTTTTGCAAATTGTGTACCATCTAGTTACTCTTATTCATGAAACATGTTGTACAGCGTAAATAAAGTCAACCTTGCACCGCAAATATTGTGAAAATGGAAAGTGCTAATGATGTTTTCCAAAATGGATTGGTAGTCAGGGACTCGTTTCGTTAGCCGCTAAATCGATTGTAATAATATATACAAACTGTAATTTTTGTGCATACACACACATTTTTAAATGGAGTAATGTTTATTGACAGTAACAAACTAAAAGCAGAATAACTTAGAATATCAGCGGTATTTGTTGCAGCTTCTAGCTAGAGTCGTTTACGAGTTCTCAAAGACTTTAAAGATTCCACACCGACACTAGTGTGTGCTATTCATCCTGAGTACCGGACGTGAGTCGTGCTTCGGTGGCTCAGATGGTAGAGCACTTGCCCGCGAAAG
Source organism: Schistocerca piceifrons (assembly GCF_021461385.2). Classification (NCBI taxonomy): domain Eukaryota; kingdom Metazoa; phylum Arthropoda; class Insecta; order Orthoptera; family Acrididae; genus Schistocerca; species Schistocerca piceifrons. Next base: position 155,682,526 of record NC_060143.1, read on the forward strand.
GCAAAGGTCCCGAGTTCGAGTCTCGGTCGGGCACACAGTTTTAATCTGCCAGGAAGTTTCATATCAGCGCACACTCCGCTGCAGAGTGAAAATCTCATTCTGGAAACATCCCCCAGGCTGTGGCTAAGCCATGTCTCCGCTATATCCTTTCTTTCAGGAGTGCTAGTTCTGCAAGGTTCGCAGAAGAGCTTCTGTAAAGTTTGGAAGGTAGGAGACGAGATACTGGCAGAAGTAAAGCTGTGAGTACCGGACGTGAGTCGTGCTTCGGTGGCTCAGATGGTAGAGCACTTGCCCGCGAAAGGCAAAGGTCCCGAGTTCGAGTCTCGGTCGGGCACACAGTTTTAATCTGCCAGGAAGTTTCATATCAGCGCACACTCCGCTGCAGAGTGAAAATCTCATTCTGGAAACATCCCCCAGGCTGTGGCTAAGCCATGTCTCCGCTATATCCTTTCTTTCAGGAGTGCTAGTTCTGCAAGGTTCGCAGAAGAGCTTCTGTAAAGTTTGGAAGGTAGGAGACGAGATACTGGCAGAAGTAAAGCTGTGAGTACCGGACGTGAGTCGTGCTTCGGTGGCTCAGATGGTAGAGCACTTGCCCGCGAAAGGCAAAGGTCCCGAGTTCGAGTCTCGGTCGGGCACACAGTTTTAATCTGCCAGGAAGTTTCATATCAGCGCACACTCCGCTGCAGAGTGAAAATCTCATTCTGGAAACATCCCCCAGGCTGTGGCTAAGCCATGTCTCCGCTATATCCTTTCTTTCAGGAGTGCTAGTTCTGCAAGGTTCGCAGAAGAGCTTCTGTAAAGTTTGGAAGGTAGGAGACGAGATACTGGCAGAAGTAAAGCTGTGAGTACCGGACGTGAGTCGTGCTTCGGTGGCTCAGATGGTAGAGCACTTGCCCGCGAAAGGCAAAGTTCCCGAGTTCGAGTCTCGGTCGGGCACACAGTTTTAATCTGCCAGGAAGTTTCATATCAGCGCACACTCCGCTGCAGAGTGAAAAATCTCATTCTGGAAACATCCCCCAGGCTGTGGCTAAGCCATGTCTCCGCTATATCCTTTCTTTCAGGAGTGCTAGTTCTGCAAGGTTCGCAGAAGAGCTTCTGTAAAGTTTGGAAGGTAGGAGACGAGATACTGGCAGAAGTAAAGCTGTGAGTACCGGACGTGAGTCGTGCTTCGGTGGCTCAGATGGTAGAGCACTTGCCCGCGAAAGGCAAAGGTCCCGAGTTCGAGTCTCGGTCGGGCACACAGTTTTAATCTGCCAGGAAGTTTCATATCAGCGCACACTCCGCTGCAGAGTGAAAATCTCATTCTGGAAACATCCCCCAGGCTGTGGCTAAGCCATGTCTCCGCTATATCCTTTCTTTCAGGAGTGCTAGTTCTGCAAGGTTCGTAGAAGAGCTTCTGTAAAGTTTGGAAGGTAGGAGACGAGATACTGGCAGAAGTAAAGCTGTGAGTACCGGACGTGAGTCGTGCTTCGGTGGCTCAGATGGTAGAGCACTTGCCCGCGAAAGGCAAAGGTCCCGAGTTCGAGTCTCGGTCGGGCACACAGTTTTAATCTGCCAGGAAGTTTCATATCAGCGCACACTCCGCTGCAGAGTGAAAATCTCATTCTGGAAACATCCCCCAGGCTGTGGCTAAGCCATGTCTCCGCTATATCCTTTCTTTCAGGAGTGCTAGTTCTGCAAGGTTCGCAGAAGAGCTTCTGTAAAGTTTGGAAGGTAGGAGACGAGATACTGGCAGAAGTAAAGCTGTGAGTACCGGACGTGAGTCGTGCTTCGGTGGCTCAGATGGTAGAGCACTTGCCCGCGAAAGGCAAAGGTCCCGAGTTCGAGTCTCGGTCGGGCACACAGTTTTAATCTGCCAGGAAGTTTCATATCAGCGCACACTCCGCTGCAGAGTGAAAATCTCATTCTGGAAACATCCCCCAGGCTGTGGCTAAGCCATGTCTCCGCTATATCCTTTCTTTCAGGAGTGCTAGTTCTGCAAGGTTCGCAGAAGAGCTTCTGTAAAGTTTGGAAGGTAGGAGACGAGATACTGGCAGAAGTAAAGCTGTGAGTACCGGACGTGAGTCGTGCTTCGGTGGCTCAGATGGTAGAGCACTTGCCCGCGAAAGGCAAAGTTCCCGAGTTCGAGTCTCGGTCGGGCACACAGTTTTAATCTGCCAGGAAGTTTCATATCAGCGCACACTCCGCTGCAGAGTGAAAAATCTCATTCTGGAAACATCCCCCAGGCTGTGGCTAAGCCATGTCTCCGCTATATCCTTTCTTTCAGGAGTGCTAGTTCTGCAAGGTTCGCAGAAGAGCTTCTGTAAAGTTTGGAAGGTAGGAGACGAGATACTGGCAGAAGTAAAGCTGTGAGTACCGGACGTGAGTCGTGCTTCGGTGGCTCAGATGGTAGAGCACTTGCCCGCGAAAGGCAAAGGTCCCGAGTTCGAGTCTCGGTCGGGCACACAGTTTTAATCTGCCAGGAAGTTTCATCCTGAGTAGTACTACGTACGATTTCGTTATGTTTCGTTACAGTGTGCTTGCGTGTTACTTGAGTGAACCGCGACTATCTAGTCGGTGTGTGACATACCAAGAACGAGGTCGTGAATGGGCGACGATACGCTCATGGTGTATGGAGAGTGTATGAAGACTGCAGTTCGTTCTTGTGCAGTGTGTGTGGCAGGATGTCACAATAGACTTCAACGATCTCGGCAATTATTTATCAGCTTCTTCAACCAATAACGTGAAAGTGGTAGTGTAACACCTACACAGAGCAACAGAAGGAAACAAATGACGCGAGAATAGGAGGAAATTAACGCGCTTGCTGCACAAGGAAGTGACATGAGTCAGGCAGTGTCTTACGCATTCTACGTCGACATAGGTCCCATCCCCGTCAAATCTCTCTCTCCTTCAAGGGCTGCATGGGAACGATTGTGGGCATCGTGTTAACTTTTGAACAAGGACATTAAATAGGATACAAAAGAATTATCATTTTTTTTTGTTTACCAATTACGATCAATTGAGCAGGCACCATTGGTCTGTTGACAATCACCGTAGACTTCAATAGGCGGAACGCCACTGTCCTTGTAGTGTAAAGGTGTGATGGGGGATAGTGAAGTCGACTAATAGACCTGTACTTCATACACGGAACACTGAACGCGCACAAGTGACGCAGACTCTACCAGACCAACTTCAACGAATGCTAGAAGATGTTCCTCAACAGACTATAAGGTACCTGTCGTACCTACGTGATGGCTGTCCAACCCAAAGTCGGTGACGTACTAAAGCATATCTTTGTGAATTGCCTCCAAATCGTTGAAGTGGATGCACAGGACCTGTACCATGGACAGCAGTTCCAATTGTTTGACGCCTATAAATTTTTTTCTGTGGTGATAACTGAAACACGCAGCCTACAAGGTCATACCAACTACATCCGGTGATATTTAACGATGTATTATTTCAGACTGCTCTGGCATCTCCGCTGAAATGCAAGGGCGTTTGCAGCAATCGTTCATTAGACTGGAAGCGTATGTTGGCACTCACGGAGGTCATTTCGAATATAACTTCTAATGTTCAATTCTCTTTTTACTGGCCGCAATCATTAGTATGAACTCTTGTTGTTCTTTTTTGTGTGCTATCACAGGTACACAATGTGATCAAAATTATCCAGACGCCCCATTAAACAGACGTTTTTATATTAGGTTTATTGTGCTGCCACCTACTACCAGGTATTCCCTATCAGCGACCTCAGTAGTCATCAGACATCGTGAGAGAGCAGAATGGGGCACTCCGAGGAACTCACGGACTTCGAACGCGGTCAGGTATTGGGTGTCACTTGTGTTATACGTTTGTATGCGACTTTCAACACTCCTAAGCATTCCTAGGTCCACTGTTTCTGATGTGATACTGAAGTTGGAACGTGAAGGGACACGTACAGCACAAAGGCGTTCAGGCCGACCTCATCTGTTGACTGACAGAGACCACCGACAGTTGAAGAGGGTCGTAATGTGTAATAGGCAGACATCTATCCAGACGATCAGAAAGGAATTCCAAACTGCATCAGGATCCACTGCAAGTACTGTGACACTTAGGCGGGAGGTGAGAAGACTTTCCCACTTTCTCACAGTCCATGTTTCATTCACTGCTATATAACGCTGCGCTCCAAACGCACATTCTCGGAAATTCCTTCCTCAAATTAAGGCAAACGTTTGATACTAATAGACTTCTCTTGGACAGAAATACACTTACTGTAGTGCGAGGCCGTTTTTGTTGTTCTCTTTGCTCCGTCCATGGTTCGTTATTTTTCTACTTAGATAGCAGAATCCCTTCATCGATTTCGTCACTATCAAACCTTATGTTAAGTATCTCACTGTTCTCATTTTTGCTGCTACACATACGTTGCCTTTCTTCGATTTACTCTCAGTCTTTGCTCTGTACTCACTAGACTGTTCATTCCATTCAGCAGATCCTGTAATTCTTATACACCTTCACTGAGGACAGCACCATCATCAGCGAATCTTATTGATGATACTTTTTGACGTTGAATATTAGTTCAAAATGGTTCAAATGGCTCTGAGCAGTATGCGACTTAACTTCTGAGGTCATCAGTCGCCTAGAACATAGAACTAATTAAACCTAACTAACCTAAGGACATCCCACACATCCCTGCCCCAGGCAGGATTCGAACCTGCGACCGAAGCGGTCGCTCGGCTCCAAACTTTAGCGCCTAGAACCGCACGGCCACTCCGGCCGGCTGAATTTTAGTTCCACTCTTGAACCTTTCATTTATTTCCATCATTGCTTCGTCGATGTATAGATTGAACAGTAGAGGCGAAAGAATGCACACTAGTCTTAGAACGTTTCTAATCCGAGCCCTTTGTTCTTGGTCCTGGTTTTTGACCATGTAGTATACAGCGCTGTACTCCCTATAGCTTATCCATATATCTTTCAGAATTTCGATCTTGCACCATGTGACATTGTCGAACGCTTTTTCTAGGTCAACAGATCCTATGAATGTCTTTTTATTTTGCTTTAATCTTGCTTACATTGCTAACCATAATATCAGAACTGCCCATCTGGCGCCTTTACCTTTTCTGAAACCAAACCGATCGTCATTTAACCAATCCTTAATTTTCTTTTCAACTTTTCTGTATATTAATCATGTCAGCATCTTGGAGGCATGAGCTGTTATGTTGATCGTGCCATAGTTATCGTATGTGTTAGCTCTTGCAGTCTTCGGAATTGTGTCGATGATGGTTTTGCGAAAGTCAAATTGTATGTCGCCAGACTCATACACTCTACACACCAACAAACCTACAAGAATAATTGTTCTGCTGCAACTTCCTCAATGATTTCAGATATTTTGATGGAATATTATCCATCCCTTCTACCTTATTTGATCTTAATACTTACCATGAGCTTTTAAACTATGCTTCTAATACTGGATCCCCTACCTCTTCTGCATCGATTCTGGTTTCTGCTTCCATCACATCAGAAAACTCTTTCTCCTCATAGATGCTTTTAGCATACTCTTCCCACCTATCCGCTCTCTCCTCTGCATTTAACAAAGGAATTCTCATTGTACTCGTAATGTTATCACCCTTGCTTTCAATTTCACCAAAGGCTGTTTTGACTTCCATATGTGAGGAATCAGTACTTCCGATCATCACATCTTTTTCGATTTCTTCACATTTTTCATGCAACCATTTCGCATTAGCTTCCCTACATTTGTTATTTATTTCATTCTTACTTGACTACGTACTACTGCATTCCTGAAGTTCCTGTGCCTATGCCTGGATAATTTCCAGGCAATGGGAACGGGGTATGGCAAAACCTGGTAGTTAAGGGAGGTCACAGCGCTAGGGAAGTACGCTTAACTTGTCGAAAAGCTCCAATATGTTAACATATTTTGATTTATATGTCTTTGAAGTTTCCAGGCAAGTCGAAAAGCTACTTACCTTTTTCAACTCTCGGTCTCTGCCCATAACACAATCGCCTTCTTGTGCTATGATAGGCTTATGTTTCACTCTGGTTCCAACTTTTACTCTACCACAATTTTGACATTAGACTGCCATAACCTAACAACGGACGTTGATTTTTGCTGTCTCGGGGAACCACTGATGCAGTAAATGCTTTTAAGGTTTTTATTGTCATTCGAATCATGTTGCTTATAATGTGATAACGGATAAAACGGTAAGAATACAACAGGACGAACACTGATTACTTGTGTTTACATTCTTAGAAAGTTTGAACCGCTTCGCACAAGTTTGAAATGCAGAAGTTAAGCACATACAAAAAACCTTAAAAAAAAGTGTTTTTGCACGTAAAATGTGAATGAAGCTAGCTTTTTTGAAAGACCATATTCAGTTTTATGATATGAATGCTCCTTTATTTGTGTGGTACGCTTTAAAGAGTTTTCGCGCATCCACTTTGTGTAAGAACGAGTATTATACACTCCTGGAAATTGAAATAAGAACACCGTGAATTCATTGTCCCAGGAAGGGGAAACTTTATTGACACATTCCTGGGGTCAGATACATCACATGATCACACTGACAGAACCACAGGCACATAGACACAGGCAACAGAGCATGCACAATGTCGGCACTAGTACAGTGTATATCCACCTTTTGCAGCAATGCAGGCTGCTGTTCTCCCATGGAGACGATCGTAGAGATGCTGGATGTAGTCCTGTGGAACGGCTTGCCATGCCATTTCCACCTGGCGCCTCAGTTGGACCAGCGTTCGTGCTGGACGTGCAGACCGCGTGAGACGACACTTCATCCAGTCCCAAACATGCTCAATGGGGCACAGATCCGGAGATCTTGCTAGCCAGGGTAGTTGACTTACACCTTCTAGAGCACGTTGGGTGGCACGGGATACATGCGGACGTGCATTGTCCTGTTGGAACAGCAAGTTCCCTTGCCGGTCTAGGAATGGTAGAACGATGGGTTCGATGACGGTTTGGATGTACCGTGCACTATTCAGTGTCCCCTCGACGATCACCAGTTGTGTACGGCCAGTGTAGCAGATCGCTCCCCACACCATGATGCCGGGTGTTGGTCCTGTGTGCCTCGGTCGTATGCAGTCCCGATTGTGGCGCTCACCTGCACGGCGCCAAACACGCATACGACCATCATTGGCACCAAGGCAGAAGCGACTCTCATCGCTGAAGACGACACGTCTCCATTCGTCCCTCCATTCACGCCTGTCGCGACACCACTGGAGGCGGGCTGCACGATGTTGGGGCGTGCGCGGAAGACGGCCTAACGGTGTGCGGGACCGTAGCCCAGCTTCATGGAGACGGTTGCGAATGGTCCTCGCCGGTACCCCAGGAGGAACAGTGTCCCTAATTTGCTGGGAAGTGGCGGTGCGGTCCCCTACGGCACTGCGTAGGATCCTACGGTCTTGGCGTGCATCCGTGCGTCGCTGCGGTCCGGTCCCAGGTCGACGGGCACGTGCACCTTCCGCCGACCACTGGCGACAACATCGATGTACTGTGGAGACCTCACGCCCCACGTGTTGATCAATTCGGCGGTACGTCCACACGGCCTCCCGCATGCCCACTATACGCCCTCGCTCAAAGTCCGTCAACTGCACATACGGTTCACGTCCACGCTGTCGCGGCATGCTACCAGTGTTAAAGACTGCGATGGAGCTCCGTATGCGACGGCAAACTGGTTGACACTGACGGCGGCGGTGCACAAATGCTGCGCAGCTAGCGCCATTCGACGGCCAACACCGCGGTTCCTGGTGTGTCCGCTGTGCCGTGCGTGTGATCATTGCTTGTACAGCCCTCTCGCAGTGTCCGGAGCAAGTATGGTGGGTCTGACACACCGGTGTCAATGTGTTCTTTTTTCCATTTCCAGGAGTGTAATTAGCTAAGGTCCCAACCATCGTCTCTCGACAACGGATAAATATTATTGGATGAAAACACTTCATTTTGGCTGTATGCATTTTATTTAGTTCCTCACAATGTGCAATTATTGAGGCAATCAATATCTTTAAGTACTAACAACTCCCTGAATTCGTACCGAAGCTTAAGGCTGACAAGTAGTGACGTTAAGAAAGTGACTGATTAAATTTATAACATCAACAGTACCAACACAAATAACCCCATTAGTCATTTCATTTCAGAAACAATCATTTCTCAAGACTGACAGATGGTTAAAATAGTACCACCAACATTCAGTACCGGGATAGTAAATATTTACAGAGATTAAAACGTGATTTATAGAATTTCGTGCACTTGAACAGAATGTAACAGAATACTGTTGCCACACACTTAAATATACCTCAGTTACTAATTGGCAAGCAAATTAAGCTAGATACTTTAACAGGAACCTTATCACTTGGTAACCTTAATACATGTTGTTGTTGTGGTCTTCAGTCCTGAGACTGGTTTGATGCATCTCTCCATGCTACACTATCCTGTGCAAGCTTCTTCATCTCCCAGTACCTACTGCAACCTACATCCTTCTGAATCTGCTTAGTGTATTCATCTCTTGGTCTCCCTCTACGACTTTTACCCTCCACGCTGCCCTCCAATGCTAAATTTGTGATCCCTTGATGCCTCAAAACATGTCCTACCAACCGATCCCTTCTTCTAGACAAGTTGTGCCACAAACTTCTCTTCTCCCCAATCCTATTCAAAACCTCCTCATTAGTTACGTGATCTACCCACCTTATCTTCAGCATTCTTCTGTAGCACCACATTTCGAAAGCTTCTAGTCCCTTCTTGTCCATACTAGTTATCGTCCATGTTTCACTTTCATACATGGCTACACTCCATACAAATACTTTCAGACACGACTTCCTGACACTTAAATCTGTACTCGATGTTAACAAATTTCTCTTCTTCAGAAACGATTTCCTTGCCATTGCCAGTCTACATTTTATATCATCTCTACTTGGACCATCATCAGTTATTATACTCCCTAAATAGTAAAACTCCGTTACTACTTTAAGTGTCTCATTTCCTAACCTAATTCCCTCAGCATCACCCGATTTAATTTGACTACATTCCATTATCCTCGTTTTGCTTTTGTTGATGTTCATCTTATATCCTCCTTTCAAGACACTGTCCATTCCGTTCACCTGCTCTTCCAAGTCCTTTGCTGTCTCTGACAGAATTACAATGTCATCGGCGAACCTCAAAGTTTTTACTTCTTCTCCATGAATTTTAATACCTACTCCCAATTTTTCTTTTGTTTCCTTTACTGCTTGCTCAATATACAGATTGAATAACATCGGGGAGAGGCTACAACACTGTCTCGCTCCTTTCCCAACCACTGCTTCCCTTTCATGTCCCTCGACTCTTATAACTGCCATCTGGTTTCTGTACAAATTGTAAATAGCCTTTCGCTCCCTGTATTTTACCCCTGCCACCTTTAGAATGTGAAAGAGAGTATTCCAGTCAACATTGTCAAAAGCTTTCTCTAAGTCTACAAATGCTAGAAACGTAGGTTTGCCTTTTCTTAATCTTTCTTCTAAGATAAGTCGTAAGGTTAGTATTGCCTCACGTGTTCCAACATTTCTATGACATCCAAACAGATCTTCGTCGAGGTCCGCTTCTACCAGTTTTTCCATTCGTCTGTAAAGAATTCGGGTTAGTATTTTGCAGCTGTGACTTATTAAACTGATAGTTTGGTAATTTTCACATCAGTCAACACCTGCTTTCTTTGGGATTGGAATTATTGTATTCTTATTGAAGTCTGAGGGTATTTCACCTGTCTCATACATCTTGCTCACCAGATGGTAGAGTTTTGTCAGGACTGGCTCTTCCAAGGCCGTCAGTAGTTCTAATGGAATGTTGTCTACTCCCGGGGCCTTGTTTCGACTCAGGTCTTTCAGTGCTCTGTCAAACTCTTCACGCAGTATCGTATCTCCCATTTCATCTTCATCTACATCCTCTTCCATTTCCATAATATTGTCTTCAAGTACATCGCCCTTGTATAAACCCTCTATATACTCCTTCCACCTTTCTGCCTTCCCTCCTTTGCTTAGAACTGGGTTGCCATCTGAGCTCTTGATATTCATACAAGTGGTTCTCTTTTCTCCAAAGGTCTCTTTAATTTTCCTGTAGGCAGCATCTATCTTACCCCTAGTGAGATAAGCCTCTACATCCTTACATTTGTCCTCTAGCCATCCCTGCTTAACCATTTTGCACTTCCTGTCGATCTCATTTTTGAGACATTTGTATTCCTTTTTGCCTGCTTCATTTACTGCATTTTTATATTTTCTCCTTTCATCAATTAAATTCAATATTTCTTCTGTTACCCAAGGATTTCTATTAGCCCTCGTCTTTTTACCTACTTGATCGTCTGCTGCTTTCACTACTTCATCCCTCAGAGCTACCCATTCTTCTTCTACTGTGTTTCTTCTCCCCACTCCTGTCAATTCTTCCCTTATGCTCTCCCTGAAACTCTCTACAACCTCTCGTTCTTTCAGTTTATCCAGGTCCCATCTCCTTAAATTCCCACCTTTTTGCAGTTTCTTCAGTTTCAATCTGCAGTTCATAACCAATAGATTGTGGTCAGAATACATATCTGCCCCTGGAAATGTCTTACAGTTTAAAACCTGGTTCCTAAATCTCTGTCTTACCATTATACAATCTATCTGATACCTTTTAGTATCTCCAGGACTCTTCCAGGTATACAACCTTCTTTTATGATTCTTGAACGAAGTGTTAGCTATGATTAAGTTATACTCTGTGCAAAATTCTGCAAGGCGGCTTCCTCTTTCATTTCTTCCCCCCAATCCATATTTACCTACTATGTTTCCTTCTGTCCCTTTTCCTACTGACGAATTCCAGTCACCCATGACTATTAAATTTTCGTCTCCCTTCATTACCTGAATAATTTCTTTTATCTCGTCATACATTTCATCAATTTCTTCATCATCTGCAGAGCTAGTTGGCATATAAACTTGTACTACTGTAGTAGGCATGGGCGTTGTGTCTATCTTGGCACAATAATGCGTTCACTATGCTGTTTGTAGTAGCTAACCCGCACTCCTACTTTATTATTCATTATTAAACCTACTCCTGCATTACCTCTACTTGATTTTGTATTTATAACCCTGTAATCACCTGACCAAAAGTCTTGTTCCTCCTGCCACCGAACTTCACTAATTCCCACTATATCTAACTTAAACCTATCCATTTCCCTTTTTAAATTTTCTAACCTACCTGCCCGATTAAGGGATCTGACATTCCACGCTCCGATCCGTAGAACGCCAGTTTTCATTCTCCTAATAACGACGTCCTCCTGAGTAGTCCCCGCCCGGAGATCCGAATGGGGGACTATTTTACCTCCGGAATATTTTACCCAAGAGGACATTATATTCATTTAATCATACAGTAAAGCTGCATGTCCTCGGAAAAAATTACGGCTGTAGTTTCCCCTTGCTTTCAGCCGTTCGCAGTACCAGCACAGCAAGGCCGTTTTGGTTAATGTTACAAGGCCAGATCAGTCAATCATCCAGACTGTTGCCCCTGCAACTACTGAAAAGGCTGCTGCCCCTCTTCAGAAACCACATGTTTGTCTGGCCTCTCAACAGATACCCCTCCGTTGTGGTTGCACCTACGGTACGGCCATCTGTATCGCTGAGGCACGCAAGCCTCCCCGCCAACGGCAAGATCCATGGTTCATGGGGGGACCTTAATACATAACTTAGTCAATAATCCAAGGCCAAGGCACCAACTCGCTCTCCTTTGTCATAGCTATATTACTAATCCTGGTAGTGAGTTGGGCAGCTTTCCTCCTCAATCAACTGACCTGTCCAGACCACTTCGACCGCCATTAACCAATTACAGAAGCACTGCACTAAAACAGGGGAAGTTTATAACATTACTATGGAGCAACAGTTCTACACAGTTGCAAGCATTAAGCTCGGTTCATGAGAAATATTCACAACCGGCTTGTGATCCAACTCACCACTTTACGAACATTAGCTATAATCTGATCTGTCAGAAGCACACCAAGGTTCACTGTTTTCAGTCGCTGGAATTGGTCCAATCGTGCAATGGTATCAATAGACACAAAGTCGCCACCACTTTACAGCTCCTCGAACCACGTCAGATAAAGATAATCATAGTCAACCTAGGCAGCGGCAGCCGACTGACTACGGACCAGTCTCAATACCCCGTCCGGACTCTTAGCAATCCTCCAAATACCCTCTCGCGACCACCGTCCGCATGCGTCTCCTCGTTTGCGTCCCAACGCCGACCTCTCACGGATAATTTCTTTCCTCGACCTTTAGAAATTCTAGCAAAGAGCTCCCTCACAATTGAAAGTGTCTCCTCGCATTGAGCGCCATAGCTCAACCTCCTCCACCAAACACTACCACGATCGCGAAGGGAAGGCTTAGCCCCCGGGATTCACTTGGGAAACATGTTCCGTGGACACCTCCGCGATATCGATATTACGCACCAATAGGCTAACCTGGTTAAGGATCTGAATTACCTTGCATGAACCGTAATATTCATCGGAAAATGGAACCTTGCCCAGAGCAAAATTACGGATGAGGACTATCCGCCCGCTTAGCTTTAAACTCTCGACATGTCTGGTTTTAACGGCGCGGCTGCGTCTGATGGGCAGCACTAATGTTTCCATGTGCCCACCTCCAGTTCTCCTGGATCAAGCAGGTGTCGCCTTTTCAGGAAGAAAGTCATAAACAGGCCACAAGTTGGCTAAAGGTGACTTAAGACGGTCACCAAACATTATGGCAGCAGGGGTGGTCTTAAGAGCCTCTTGATGGGCGAAATTATGTGCCAAACTCAATCACGGCACGGAGAGTTCCACTGGTGGCGTGATGGGCCTTCAAGTTCCAGCGAAGGACGACTGTGGGGTTGTACGGTGCTCTGGTGGAGTGGGTTATCCCATTATCAGAACAGAATTTCTTTAACTACCGAGGCAGAGAGGCAGGTGCGTTATTACTAACTAGTACCCTGCAAGGCCCAAATACAGCAAAAATATGTGACGGGTGGCGAATGGGTAATTCAGCAAAGACGCCGCTACCAGGTATCAATCAAACGAACCAGGGTAATGCATCAACGGCAACCAAAATGTAGCGGTACCCGTCATAAGTGAACTGCAAGGGACCTACATAACCAATAAAAAGCTTATCCAACCGCAAATTGTCCATATATGATTGCGAAAGCCCACTGCGGGTATTGAAATTGGTCGCTTGACATTCATGACACTCCCCCACCAAACGTGTCTCAGACCAAGTGAGATATTCTCTAACCGTACTTAGGGTACGTCCGACCCTAAGGTGCCCCTTACAACACTCTTGTGAAAGCAATGAAATATATTTGGCATCAAGTTGGCTTGACTACCGCACTTCCCCAGATAACAACTATATGCTTCTTTAAAGATATATGCCGGAGGACACTTTCCACTCAAAATATCCTGCTTAATCTTGGTCAGTGCGGTCCTGGTCTTTCCTCTGCCTTAAATCTCCCATTAATTCGGGGACCTCCGTTAAAATTCCGGCAGCCAGACATGGCTCTTTTACTCCCTGTTCCTTGTGAGAAGTGGTACCCTCTTGCTCAAACACTCGACACAATGCATCTGCGCTCCGACTACCTGATATGCCTTACCTTAAAGTAGAATGTCGATATGCTCACGGCCCATCGGGAAATCCGGCCAGTTTTCTTGGGCCTAGCCACCACCCTGCAAAAGGTCTGATTGAGATAAAAGTCACGGAGCTTGATATAAAATTTGAATTTTTCAAGTGCAAAGAGTAGCACCAAGACTCACGTCCACGTACAGAGTACTTCTCCTCGGTGGTCGAAAGAGATTTTGGAGTTGTCCTGGTCTTCCTGAAGAAGAACAACAAAAATCTCGGAATATGAGGCATCGCTTACGACAGTAAAATATCGATGGACGTCATGCATCCCAAGGGCCGGAGGGTTAGTCAGAGTTCCCCGAAAGGCGTCAAATGCGGACTGCTGCGATTCTCCTCATTCAAATGCCCGATCCTTCCTACGTAGGTGATTCACGGATGCCGCTAACTGGCCAAATTTGCGACAGAATTTCCTAAAAACATTCGCCATCTCTATGAATCGGGCTACTCCCTTCCAGGTTTTAGAGGCAAGGAACTTTCGGAGAGTCTTAACATGGTCTTCATCCATACGGATACACCCAGTCGAGACGGGATATCCGACAAAGGACGTTTGTTCTTTAGCTAAATTTACTTTTGACAGCTTAACGGTAGGCCCACCAACGGATAGCAGCGGAGAACCTCCTCAAAATGGTGTAAGTGCTCTTAGAAGGTGGCGCGTGTAAGTGGTACAAGTCAGGTAATGGAACTGACTTGAGAACTAACTTTTTATTTAATACCCGATAATCCATGACTGCTCGATACCCTGGCCCCTGGCTCCTGGGTATCCTAAGGATGGGTGAGACGTAGGGATAGGTAGAAGGCCTAATAACATCATCATCTGTTCAATGAGCTTTGGCAAGGCCTTCATTTTAGGGGCGACTGTCAAGAAGGAGAATGACGCACCGGAATTTCACCGGTAAGTCGAATCCTATGTTTGATACTTTTAGTAACGCCCAGTCTAACGGTTAATACGTCAGGGATTTATCAAGGACCTGCAACGAGGCCTGAGCGTGGGCGTCCACAATATGGTCCACTTAAAATTTGCAGTCTCGGCTCCTGACCGCATTACGCACAGGCACAAATTGTCGCTGACGACAAAACAAATGAAAATTCTCCTCTAATAATTCAGAATAAGACAAGTATGCTGAATCAAATCACACATCAAAATAATTCTCGCACATAACTGCCTAGTGACCACATAGCGGAAAGGCCAAGAAAAACCCTGTATTGAAACACTCGCCTTGCAGAGACCAATAAGAGGCAAAAGCTACCCATTGGAAGTATGACATGCCTGCCGGACCGGTTGCATGGCGGGATGTTTGCAAATACTATGGTTCTGAAGGTACCAATAATAAACCGTTAATGAAAGACCGCTCCGGCAATCGAGTAAGTTTCATAACGGTTCATGGTTGAGTTCGGAACATGTGAAAGGTAAAAAGGTATTTACTGATGACCTGAAGCGGTTACAGGCGTCAATACGTGGTTTAAACCCGGAAATTCCTACTTCCATCTGACGCAGGTGTTCGGACTTGACTTACGTGCCACTGAAAATTGGTTCACAAAATGACCAGGATCCCCGAAGTGGAAACAGCGGTTGATTACAACACTGCTAACGTTTCGGGGGTAGGCACTTCGATCGATGCAACATAAATACCCTTTGCGCCTTTCCATATTTCGTCGGCAAGACGCAGATAATCGATGTTGAATAGCAGTCTATCCTATAGGGGGAAGGTGGCTGGCTTCCCACAGAACATTAGAAGTGACCTATCGTGTGGCTAATTGCCTTCCAAGATTTTCTCAATAGCTTCCTTTCCACTCAACACCTAAGGCGCTAATAGCAATTCGTATTACGTCAATATATTCCTAAAGAGTGTCATTCTGGCCATGAACACGAAAAAAATATTTATTCACCAACTCGTTTATAGTACGAGGAGAAGATTTGTTGGTATAACGCCATTAAATTTTGCAGGGTTCCTTGTCTACGCAGGACTTCTTCAATAACTGATGCTAATAGCCCCCTGGGCAGAGGATACAGTAATCGAAAAATCACAAGGTGAGCCGTTCCCAATTGTTCGGCCTGTTTTCCTAACCGAACTAGCAACCAGAGCGCTTTCACTGTTAGCGTTACATTTTCAACATCCAGCATCTTCAAACCCTGCATCAACACATAATGGGATTACGCAATTTAGATAAAGTTTCGGTGAGAAGTCCCCCTCCACTGTGTGCAAAAAAAAGACGAGGAGCACTTAATAGGGGAGTGGTCTCACGTTGTTCAAACGCAACAGCTTCGTTCTGCTACTGCAAAATCCATGAGCTGAATCAAGAGATTTTCTAAAAGAACGCTGTCCTTCTTACTAATATGTTACTGTTTGAAATCGCTGAGCCTATTTAGCAAATGGTTAATATGCTCTTGGATACTTTTCACCTGAGTTCGGGACGGACGGTTATCTTACAAAACTCAAGTCGTGCCACCCACACGTGAAAGAGCACCAGAACCATAATACAAGGCAGGACTTGGCTCGCCAGTTCACACTGAAGTTAACTGCAACGGTCTGTCCAAAACATTCCTTAACAGCGCGGCAAGCTCCGCCATCGCACCACCAGTCGTAGTAGCAGCTCATAAATTAATTGCTATATTTCTATATAATTCAACCCGAGGCTTGCCCGCGCTTGCATGAGGACAATTCCAGCCTCCGCACCTTCTGCAACATAATATCTAGACCGCATCGCATACACTCAACATGCAAGACATAACGCTTGACACTAGCACTACAAGTCAACTATGAAAGATGTTAACACTGCCCCTCCAACATAGCATAATCACGGTCTCTGCTACCACTGAAAAGGGTATTACCAGAGGGAAGGTAAAGACCAGCGCAAGTGCTGCGGTGAGGGAGGGGATCCATGGGTAACACAGCAGCAAATCCATTCACAGTGGTGGTGGTGGTGGTTTTCGGGGAAGGACACCAGACAGCGAGGTTATCGGTCTCATCGGGTTAGGGAAGGATGGGGAAGGAAGTCGGCCGTGCCCTTTCAGAGGAACCATCCCGGCATTTGCCTGGAGTGATTTAGGGAAATCACGGAAAACCTAAGTCAGGATGGCCGGACGCGGGATTGTACCGTCGTCCTCCCGAATTCGAGTCCAGTGTCTAACCACTGCGCCACCTCGCTCGGTCATTCACAGTTAAAACATTTTTAACAGAAAACTTATTTAAAAATTGGGTAGCTTAATTTGTTGTGGCAACCTTAATTAATTCCTTGTATTTATAATAATGAAGTCTTAAAGAGAAATTCTTTTTCATATCACAGCTTATACAATCTCTGACATAGAGCGTTTTAAATAATGTTGTCTTTAGGAAAAGGTAAATATAATGATCTCTTTAAAGAAGTTAAAAACTTTCTTAAAAACATTTTATCATCAATAGATTTAACATATTTCATGAAAATATTCAGATTAATTGTATTTTAAGTGAGATACTTGCTTTACATATTTAGCAATTATTAAGGCAGTCAATATCTGTAGGTACTTGCATCCCCCTCAATTCGTGCCAAAGCTTAAAGCTAACAAATACTGACGTTAAGAGGATGATTAATTTGGAACATCAACAGTACCAGTACAAATAACCCCGTTAGTCACTTCATTTCAGAAACAATCGTTTCTCAAGACAAACAACTGGCTAAAATCGTAAAACCAACATTCAGTGACGGGATAGTAAAAATTTACAGAGATTAAAAGAATTTCGTGCAGTAGCACAGAATGTAAGAGAATACTGTTAGCCGTACACTTAAATACAGTTCAGTTGACAAGTGGCAAGCAAAGTACGCGAGACTGTTACGTACATTAGCCTATAATCTAAAGCCAAGGTGCCAACCCGTTCTCCTTTTTCACAGAAAAATTACTGATACTGTTACTGAACTGGCCATTTTGCCTCCTCCATCAACTGAGTCGCCCAGGCCATTTGGACAGCCATAAACAATATGAGTTGTTTGCCGAACAACGTGGAGCGGAAGGCGACTAATTACAGGAGCAGAGGAGTAGTGCAATAAAACAGACTAAGTTTATGACATTAATACGGAGCAATGGTTGGCCAAGCCCAAAGCTTATATTGCTTAAAGGGACCATGGAGTATGAACACTGACTACGCTTGTGACACCTTTAAGCTGCGTACACAGTTCCAAGCACTAAGCTCGATTCACGAGAAACATTCACAACCAGCTTGTGATCCAGTTATCCATTTTACGAACAGTCACTACACCCTGTCCGAAACGCAGCAAAGCTAACTGTTTTCAATGGACGGAACTGACCCCATCAGGCAGCGTACGCAGTGGTATCAATAGACACCAGACCACCACTTCACAGCTCCGCGGACCACTTGAGCGATAAACAATCGTAGCCGACCAAGGCAGCAACAGCCGCCTGACTACGGGCGGCTCAACGTATCCATGCAGGCCCACAGCACTCCTCCAAACTCCCTCTCGCGACCGCCGTTCGCGCGCGTCGAGTCGTTCGCGCCGCAACCCCGACCTCCCACGGCAATTTTCTCTAGTCGACCTCTCGAAATCTCGAAATTCTCGCAAATAATTCCTTCCCGAATGATGGCGTCCCCTATCACTGAGCGCCATGGCTCAGTACCTCTATTTTGATATGGAGCCGTTTTGGAGTTTTCCATCTCTGAACCTCATGGGCGAACAAGGCCGAGCAACCTCTCATTGGAGCATCGATATTCGTCACTACCCAAAAGTCGAACTTCCACATCGGCTGATTGCGGAAGTTGGTGAAGATAATGCACTGTTTCCTTGGCCTCAAAGGTCGTTTGACATATCACTCTGTGACTCTTTCGTTTGAGGATATTTTAAGGACCGTCTTTAAGTACACTATCCGCCAAGAACGATGGAGCAGCTCGGAGGAAGCATCAGAGCTGATGACATTACCACTGAAAGCACATACTGCTCCATAATGTATGGAACGAACTTGACTCGCGTTTAGTCGTGTGTCATATGACCAAAGGGGCACTTTTACAACATTAGTACAGTGTAAAATTAAAACTTGGTGGAATTACAGTTGTCCTCAAGATTGGTTGGTTGGTTGATTCGGGGAAGGGGACCAAAGAGCTAGGTCATCAGTCCCATTAGATTAGGGGAGTATAGGGAAGGAAGTCGGCTGTGCCCTTTCAAAGGAACCATCCCATCAGTGGCCTGAAGCGATTTAGGGAAATCATAGAAAACCTCAATTAGGATGGCCGGACGCGGGTTTGAGCCGTCGTCCTCCCGAATGCGAATCCAGTGTGCTAACCACTGCGCCACCACGCTTGGTTTGTACTCATGTGTCAATCATATCTGTAGTGTCCCATCCCCCCTCAATGGGTGTAATAGGTTGGAAAATATACATCTCTGAAACGAAGGAATTACTTAAAGCAACCGTGTGTTCTGAATAAAAAACTACGAGGGTAGTTCGGAAAGTAAGGAACGATCTGTCGCAAAATGGAAAATACAGTGGAAATCTGATGAAGCTTTGCGCAGGTGCGTTGGGCACTCTGTCTAGTATGCTCGTCGATCGCGTCATGTCACTCTTTTTAGTTCTGAGCGCACAGTGAGAACGTAAAGATGGCTAGAAATTAGCGTCTCCCACCAAGTATGAGGGCCTGGCGACAGATTTCGCCTGAAGCTATGCAATCCACATAACATAACTGTCATGTGGATCGTTCTAGAAAACAGTTCTCGGCCGCACTCTGCAGGGACAGTGAAGATGGTCCAGCAGCGTTTTCGATGGGAAGTGTTCGATCACCCACAATGCAGCCCGTAATGGGACACTCTGAGTTTCATCTCAGCTCAAATGAACCACTAGCTATGAAGACAATATTTTGACACAGACCACGAGCTGCAGTCCACAGTAGAAAATTGTCGAAAAGCACTGGCGGCTGTCTTCTATAACGAGGGAATTGAAAAGATGGTACGACAGATGTCTAAGTCTGAGCGGCGACTGTGTAGAGAAGTAGCTGGAATGTGTAGCTAATCGTTGCAAATGAAACAGTTCTAATTTTCACTGTGGTTTCCATTGCGCGACCTATCGTTCTTTACTTTCCGAATATCCATCGTATATCGAATATTACTTAACAATTTTTAAGATTTTTTCAAGTTTTTTGCTCTTGAATGGCTATTTTTACTTAGGAATAGGCGTTTCATTATAAAATTCGA
Organism: Schistocerca piceifrons; assembly: GCF_021461385.2. Taxonomy (NCBI): domain Eukaryota; kingdom Metazoa; phylum Arthropoda; class Insecta; order Orthoptera; family Acrididae; genus Schistocerca; species Schistocerca piceifrons. The sequence goes on from NC_060143.1 coordinate 155,702,308, forward strand.
TGGAATATAGATAGACGTATGATTTACTGTAGTGAGCATTTCTAGTAAATTGTGTGTCACTCACACACACCAAATATAAACAGTATTTTCGTGGGTCCCTAATTTTAAAAATCATGCAGTCGTGGTCTTTTGCCCTCTAGGTTTAAGCTATAAAGTGAACTAGTCCGAAAATTGTTGCATACCTATCACAATTTGCTTAGTTTATATTATTCTGATCATAAATCTCTTCTGAGCACAAAAAACAGTACATGCAACATGCGCGAAGGACTTAGAAGAAAAATATTTTTTCTCAGTGCTGCTTAGTGAAGCACTCTTCCTCCAATCGTGAACAGGGCAATGAACTCGTGGGGCTGTTAACCACGTAGACAGGACAATCCGAATTCCCATGTAAATTTGGGTTTACGTTATTTCTAGTGCATCGCGTTGCTCGTTTCAACAGTTTACATTTAAGGCGAAACATCTAAGTGTTAATTTTTATGGACAATGGAAACTATATTCCAGGCAGTGAAGTGATGTTTTATCCTATTTTCGTAAAGGAATACACATGATAGCTAATGTACTATTAATACAAGCACAGTGTCTGTAGAATTACAGTTCTGCCACTGGACGCCTTGCTTTAATGAGATATCCCCGTCTAAAAAGTACAGTGATTGTTGAATGAGCTTTTGGAAGCTGTAGCTTTATCTTCGGGAAAATTTTCTAGATTCCATGATCCCAGATGATAAATGCGAAAAAAAGTTTCCTGAGAAGAAGCTATTGCTCCCTTCAGATATAGTAAGCCTCGAAGGAGAAACTAACATACAAAACTATAGTGTTCCTTACTGTTCACAGTACAGCGTTTTCATTCTTGATGAGGCAACGTTCATCTCGCTGATTGCTGTTATTAAGACATCTTACCTATTTTCAGACCAAGTCTCGACAACCGCTGCCTTCATTAATTTTTCATTTATTTAAAGCTTTTTACTGGACCAGATTTAGGCATTTACGTTTATTATAACTGAAAACAAAGTGTTCACTGGGCACCGTGACACTTAGCACAAAATACTTTTCGTTGAATGTATTCCACGGGTTTCATAAATCTTAGAAACTAACTACTGATACACATGAATCTGCTGAGTATTTTATTTTTAATTGTACGACCTGTCTCGGTCAGACAACATTTTCCATTACCTGTTATACAACGTTATGGGCCGGAAAAGTTGCAGCCAAACAGGATATATCAAAATTTTACTAAAATGCATTCAGCTCTTAAGGTTTTTATTAGTAATAGATGTCACACATATCTCACAGAACAATTGTCAAAATATTACATTCGTAAACAATATTTTGCTATGCAGATGCATATACATAGGTCAATTACGCACCGATTCAAAATGTACGTAAAAATAGCAGGAAATAGCTATTGTTACCAGTGTTTTCTTTGTAAAATATTATCACAAAAATTTTCAATATGTTTTAGTTTCTCAGATAAAGTTGTTCGTTCAAAATGAAATTTGAATACTTCACGTAACGCGAAAAAGTTTCAACCTCTTCCATTAGATCCATACATCGTTCTCTGGTTTATGTGAAATAATAACACTGTGCTGGGTTGCTTTTGCGAAACCAGTTACTACAGAAACCTCCAGGTACTCAGTATTCTTTTAAAATATCTGCTTTTCATGAAACTTTTCCTGTATCTATAGCGTTGTACTGCAGGTACTGGAAAATAATCTCTGAAGTAAGCCGTACGTACGACGTAAAATAAATTATGCAGAAGCTTCACATTATGTCGTTTGTACCACCTGTTTATTTTAACGAATTACTGGTTTCGAGACTTTTTTCAGATCATCCTCATCTCCATTAATTACTAAAATGGAAAGAATAGCGTAAAACGCTCTTAAATTGTCATAAAGTATAAACAGTGGCTGTATGCAAAATAAAAATATGATGAAACAAATAATTCCGAATTACGGCAAAACTTTGGTTTTTATTTTAAAACTCTAAAATATTATATGGGTGGCTTTTAGTATTTGAGTGCACTGAAGTGTGTCATGAAAATATGAGAGGTGTCCCCTTTGTCTTTCAAATTGAAAACCGTCCTTAGTTAAGCCACGGCAGAACATCTTGACGTTCTCGCGAGGAAACTGTTGGGCCGAAAGATCCAGCGCGCCTTGCAACAGCACATTCGTAAAAAGTGATACTAACATTACATCGTTATGCCTTCATTGATTTTCGTGAGGGTTCTAACAAATGATGGAGAGTTGACACAGTGGTGTTTCGCAGAGTCCAAATTTAGATACTAACGACTACGCCAGATGTTTGTCAAAGTGTTGGTGAGTGAACTGATTACACTACCAACTCTAGGTGAGATTTCTTCCTTGTGGATCTTCAACAGCCCCAAAAGACTCGGAAGTGGCAGTAATTTCGCCAATACTTTTTTAGGTGTAACAGACTTGTTTTAATAACTTTCTCGTGCTTCTGCTGATGGCTTGTGCCAGATTGCGAATAAGCTTCCTGTAAGTGTCACCCACACCTCCTGGCTCATACTTGATTTCGATGGCTTATATTTTGCTAGGATACGGCTAATAGCTTTCCCGACATCCTCAAATGCGTCGCGCAGAGATGATTAAGGGGTCAAACTTAAAATATTGCTTGGATGTTTCCTTGCACGCTGTTACACTGACTTGACTCTCCACTTCCAATCGAAAGGCAACAAGCCAGATTCCAGAAATAGGCGACAATCAAGTAGGTTTCCGCCATTACGTTAAAGCTCATACCTTGTCTGTCATATCTGCCGTCTCACTTTGCTGAGGCTAGTCTTTTCCAATATGCTGTCCACTGCAGGAGTTCGAACGTAGTGCTTCACTACAAGAGAGCGAGAAACTACCTCCTGGCTCCCAAAGCGTTTGTGCAAATGCTCTGGAACTCAGTAGATATGATTTTCCGTTCCTCAGATTTTCTAACAGTCACACACCGTCCTCATCGTAGAGGACAGACGTGTGTCCTCTGAGACTTTTGCGGTGGTATGCTTGAATAAAATCTTGTCGGTTTGTAAATAAAACACCCGACGTTTCGAGAGCTGTCTCCACCATCTTCATTATACAGGGTGGCGCACGAAAGGTGTTACCATTTTGTTTTTGAATATAAACTTTATTGTCAATACAATCTGAAAGCCGTCCATGGAGATTTGTTCTAACTCAGCACATGCTCAGTATGTCCACCATTTCGTTTCCTAACTTCCTTCAAACGAACACTGAAGTTAGTGATTACCCTACGGCACATGTCTTCTGTAATTTCAGTGCAAGCTTGAAGAATAAGTCTTCTGAGCTCCATTAAATCTAGTGGACGTTTCGGGAAAAGTTTTTCCTTCAGGTACCCCCAAAGGAAAAAGTCACATGGATTGAGGTCTGGACTATTGGGGGGCCAATTTTGTCCGTCATTGCACCGACCTGGAAACCTGAGTGAAATTATGCGCATGTTCAAATGCTCGTGTAATAACTCCAACACAGTATTTGCAGTATGTGGCCTTGCTCCATCTTGCATGAACCATTGCGTGTTGAAGGGCTAGGCAGTAGCAAGAAGCTGTGGAATGAAGCTATTGCGAAGCATGCTCAAATAACGCTCGCTGTTCACAGTTTCTTCAAAGAAATAGGGTCCAATAAGTCCGTGACTGGAAATTGCCTCCCACACTGTAATTCTCGGAGCATAATGTCGTCGTTCATGAAGCACTTGTGTTTTTTCAGTGGCCCAAAAGCGTACATTTTGTTTGTTAACCACACCGTCTAAATGAAAATACGCCTCGTCTGAAAACGAAACATTGTTGAGAGTTTCTTCCCTATCCTTCGCCCACTGAGCAAACAGTAGTCTCTGCTGCTTGTGTTCTTCAGTGAGCTTTTGTGCACAGGTCATCTTGTATGGGTACATATGGACGTTACTTTTAAGAATGCGTTGAACGGAGCGTCTGGATATTGCCAGTTGCACTGCTGCCTTTCTACACGATTTCCCGGGACTTCTCTGTACAGCAACTCGTACCGCTTCAATATTCTCCGGCGAACAAACAGGCTTAGGCCGAGGCCGCTTCGCTTCCAATACCGTTCCTTCCTGTACAAATGTATCGTAGAACTCGTGGATGGTCTTCTTGCAAGGGACCCATCGTGTTTTAAACTGCTGTCGAAAACACCTGAGTCACAACAAGGCTTTCATGAAAAAGTAACACAATTGCCTATCGTTGCTGTGTCGTCAGTCTTCCATTGTCAGCCATTACTGCTTACTAGTCTCCTAGCGGCAGTATCGTGAATTACACGTCATTTTATAACTCATTTGCTTTTCCAAGCTGTAGAGATCCCAGCGGGATATCTAATGTGCGTCGTAAATTGTGAAACAATTGGTAACACATTTCCTGCGCCACCCTGTATGTAAAGACCGATGGATGCTGGGCTGCCACGGAGCTCTGCTTATATAAGTGCGATAACAGCGTCTTGATCGTTCCAGAGAGGGCAGCAGTGACGCAAGCGGAGGAAGGCGAGATGGGCAGCTTGTAGCATCGCCGGCCCGCCCCGGGACCAGAGACGTCAGGTGGTACGAGGCACAGGCGTCACGGTTTAAGCTGTCGCGCCTGCCTCACTACAAGCATCCTGACTTCCTACAAGCATCTTTCCTTTCGTTTGATATCCAAAGTTCACCCCATCCCCAAGCAAGTGTGTACCTCTGCTTTCTTTTACAATTACAGTGTTCCGCTATAATCTCGCCTGAATCCTTTATAATGGAATTGCAATAGAATAATGCAAGAGTCACAACTCTCTTCTTTCTAAAAAGCCTTTTAACTCGGTTTTCCAGCCACGGCCGACTTATCAAGCTCCCTTTGATTAATATATCACACGAGCACAGCAGAACGCTCAACAAGATTGTGGTTAGTTAGTCCCACGTATATGCAACCGAATTCGCAGAGGACATCATTCAAGTGGGGAACTTGAAGAGTGAGGATTTTTTTTTCTTTTTTGGTGTGCATAACATGTCTCTTATCCTGGAGGCACTGCGAAACACTGGGTTAGTTTGTGTCTGCAGCGCACATATTATCTTGGTGATCTTAGGCCCGCTGTATTGATGGATACAACCTGCTATGTGTATGTCGCCAAGTCACGAGGTATCCTCTGTTGGTGGCACCTAAAATCGTTTGCAACCTGAGCCTTATGGTAACCACTTTGCTGAAGGCGTGTCTGAAATGTTACACTTCAGATTGTAGATAGTAGTCTTTAAAAATAATCTTTCCCCACGTGTACTGACATGTACAGAATTGTTTCTTTGTGTACGGGGAGATCAAAGTACATGCGTTCACGTACTTGGCAGTTTGCGCTGGTTTCCAGGAAACTGCTAGATGAAGTCAGCTTCATGGTATACGCAAAAAAAAAAAAATTCAAGAACAGTAATATAACATCCCTCTCTGTCTCGACAAAAAACCTAATAATGTGCTCGACACCATTCATATATATAAGAAAGGACTTGTCAACATACCACAGGAAGCAAGTCCAGTTATTTATACTCAGGAAACGTGTAATCACCTCAGTACAATAGACACTTCAGCTTAATAATGTTGTGTGAAAAGGTGAAGCAATTTGTGTGTACCATCATAAATATAAAAGGTGGAGGGCTAGAATAAACATGGAAAAGTGCATTCGTGTCAAGTTATTTATACTCAGGATAAATGTAATCACCTCAGTACAAAAGAAACGTCGGCGTAACCCTGTTGTACGAAAAGGCGAAGCAATTTCTGTGTACCATCGTAAATGTGACAGGTGGAGGGCTAGAATAAACATGGAAAAGTGCATTTGTGTCAAGTTATTCATAGGAAACAAGACGGATGCAACATTGTAGACTTTACACTGATCGGTCATAACATTAAGACCACCTGCTTAATAGACGATATGTCCACCTTTGGCAGAGGTGAAAGCGGAAACACATCGTGGCATGGAGCAATGAGGCCGTAATAGGTCGCTGGAGGGAGCTGGCACTACATAGCGCACATAGATCACCTAATCACTGTAAATTCAGGGAAGGGGGGAGACGAGCTTTGACACCATGTTCAATAACATCCCAGATCCGTTCGATCGGGTTCAATCTAACGAGCTAGGGGCCAGCACATCAATTGGACCTCGCAAATGTGTTTCTCGAACCACTCCATCACATTTATGGACTTCTGATATGGCGCGTTATCTTACTGAAAAATGCCACTACCGTCGGGAAACAATATTGTCATTAAGGGGTGTACTTGGTCTGGTCTGTAACCAGTGTAGTGTGTCTTTGGCCATCATGATACCTTTCACGAGCTGCACTGGGCCCATGGATGCCCACGTGCGTGTTCCACCGAGCATAATGAAGCCACAGTCAGCTTGTCTCCGTCCTGTAGTACAGGTGTTAAGGAACTGTTCCCCTGGAAGATGGATTCGTACCTTCCAATCTGCATGAAGAAGGTATAGGGATTCATCACATCACGCAAAGTTCTACCACTGCGCCAACGTCCAGAATCGATGGTCATGTGCTCATTGCAGTCGTAATTGGCGATGTTGTGGTTGTAGCCTTGTCACATGTGTCTGTCGTCGGGAGCGGAGGCCCAGCAGTGGGAGTCTTCGGTGAAATGTGTCTTCAGACACACTTGCACTCTTCCCACTGCTAAAGTCTGATGCTAATTTCGCCAAAGTTGGCCACCTGTCCTACATTTGTAATGAGGGGTGACCGTCCAAACCCAAGATGTCTGGGCGTGATTCCAACTTAGTTTCGCCACGTAAGAATTCACCACGGCACTCGTCGAACACACGACAAGTCGTGCAGTTTCCATTGCTTGTGCCGAGTCTCAGGGCCATCACAGTCTGCCCTCGGTCAGTCTCAGCTAGATCGTGTGCTTTGCCCATTGTACACACGCTCACTGTTACTATATGCCCCGTCGTGTGTCTGATAAGCACTCATTCCCCGCCAGGTGATGCTGCTATATCCTCGACAGATTTATATCGATATGTCGGTGGTCGTAATGATCTGGCTGATCAATGTAGAGCCTACTCATTGAAGTTCCTCAAGGTGAAATTTGCGGCGGCCGAAGGCAGTGGTATCTTTTCGTAGGAACAAAGACAGTCGCAACATCTGAGAGTTCAGAGTTCTAGGGGTAGCGTCTTTGATTCATAATCAAAACGTCTTCGGTCCTGGGTTCGACCCCGCCACTGCCTAAATTTTGATAAATAATCAGCATTGCCGGCCGAAGACTTCCGGCATAAGAGGTCAGCCTCATTCTGCCAACGGCCTTGTCAAAGAGGGCGGAGGAGCGGATAGAGGTTCAGGGCACTCTCTTGTCCTAGGGGTGGGAAATTGCCCCTAAGGCGGAAGAATCAGCAATGATCAACGACATGAGGATGCAGAAGGCAATGGAAACCACTGCATTAAAGACACGTAACGTGTATCCACAGGACATGTGGCCTGTAATTGAAGAAGTGTCATGATGATATCTCCATTGGCAAAAGATTGCGGAATAGCCCCCCATTCGGATCTCCAGGAGGGGACTGCCAAGGGGGAGGTTACCATGAGAAAAAGATTGAATAAACAACGAAAGGATAACGTTCTACGAGTCAGGGCGTGGAATGACAGAAGCTTGAACGTGGTAGGGAAACTAGAAAATCTGTGAGCAGTTCAGTGACCGGGTTGTTCTAATCAGAATCGACAGCAGACCAACACCGACAACGATAGTTCAGGTATACATGCCGACGTCGCAAGCTGAAGATGAAACAGATAGAGAAAGTGTATGAGGATATTGAAAGGGTAATGCAGTATGTAAAGGGGGACGAAAATCTAATAGTCATGGGCGGCTGGAATGCAGTTGTAGGGGAAGGAGTAGAAGAAAAGGTTACAGGAGAATATGGGCTTGGGACAAGGAATGAAAGAGGAGAAAGACTAATTGAGTTCTGTAACAAGTTTCAGCTAGTAATAGCGAATACCCTGTTCAAGAATCACAAGAGGAGGAGGTATACTTGGAAAAGGCCGGGAGATACGGGAAGATTTCAATTAGATTACATCATGGTCAGACAGAGATTCCGAAATCAGATACTTGATTGTAAGGCGTACTCAGGAGCAGATATAACCTCAGATCACAATATAGTAGTGATGAAGAGTAGGCTGAAGTTCAAGACATTTGTTAGGAAGAATCAATACGCAAAGAAGTGGGATACGAAAGTACTAAGGAATGACGAGATACGTTTGAAGTTCTCTAACGCTATAGATACAGCAATAAGGAATAGCGCAGTACACAGTACAGTTGAAGAGGAACGGACAGTTCTAAAAAGGGCCATCACAGAAGTTGGGAAGGAAAACATAGGTACAAAGAACGTAGCTGCGAAGAAACCATGGGTAACAGAAGAAATACTTCAGTTGATTGATGAAAGGAGGAGGTATAAACATGTACCGGGAATATCAGGAATACAGAAATACAAGTCGCTGAGGAATGAAATAAATAGGAAGTGCAGGGAAGCTAAGACGAAATGGCTGCAGGAAAAATGTGAAGACATCGAAAAAGATATGATGGTCGGAAGGACAGACTCAACATACAGGAAAGTCAAAACAACCTTTGGTGACTTTAAAAGCAACGGTGGTAACATTAAGAGTGCAACGGGAATTCGACTGTTAATTGCAGAGGAGAGAGCAGATAGGTGGAAAGAATACATTGTTGCCTCTATGAGGGTGAAGATATGTCTGATGTGATAGAAGAAGAAACAAGAGTCGATTTAGAAGAGATAGGTGATCCAGTATTTGAATCGGAATTTAAAATAGCTTTGGAGGACTTACGGTCAAATAAGGCAGAAGGGATAGATAACATTCCATCAGAATTCCTAAAATCATTGGGGGAAGTGGCAACAAAACGATCATTCACGTCTGGCGACATACCATCTGACTTTCGGAAAAGCATCGTCCACACAATTCCGAAGACGGCAAGAGCTGACAAGTGTGAGAATCATCGCACAATCAGCTTAACAGCTCATGCATAGAAGCTGCTTACAAGAATAATATACAGAAGTATGGAAAAGAAAATTGAGAATGCACTAGGTGACGATCAGTTTGCCTTTAGGAAAAGTAAAGGGACGAGAGAGGCAATTCTGACGTTACGGCTAATAATGGAAGCAAGGCTAAAGAAAAATCAGGACACTTTCATATGATTTGTCGACCTGGAAAAAGCGTTCAACAATATAAAATGGTGCAAGCTGTTCGAGATTCTGAAAGAAGTAGGGGTAAGCTATAGGGAGAGACGGGTCATATACAATATGTACAACAACCAAGAGGGAATAATAAGAGTGGACGATCAAGAACGAAGTGCTCGTATTAAGAAGGGTGTAAGACAAGGCTGTAGCCTTTCGCCCCTACCCTTCAATCTGTACATCGAGGAAGCAATGATGGAAATAAAAGAAAGTTAAATCTAGGCGCAACTAGCTAACAGAAATGAATTAGTACGAACATGCAAAGTAGGTTGTACTTAAATCTAGGACAGAGTAGCTCGCATATAAAGGCGGCAGCATGCGTAAGGCTTGTGTGACTGACTCGTGAGTGTTGCTCTAGTATATCGCCACCATGTCCGTTAAAGGAAGACATCGAAGCAATTCGAAAGCGTGCTACTAGATTTGTATCAGGTAGGTTCGAGCAACGTACGAGTGTTATGAAAATACACCAGAAATTCAAAGGCAATCCCTGGAAGGAAGATCTTTTTTACCAAAGACTAGGGAGAAATTTGAAACACACTGCTGAGCGAACCTGCTGCTACTAGCACATATCCCGCTTTAGGTCTGAAGACAATCGAAATCAGGGCTTGTAGCAAAACATATACATTTTCCCTGGATTCGTTTGAGACGGGAACAAGAAGGAATGATTAGCATAGGTACAAGGTACCCTCCACCATTCACGGTACGGTGGCCTGCGGTGCATGTACATACACAGATTTAGAAGTCACTATTATTCACCGAGAATTAAAAGAGTTGCAATTAGCTGCCTCCTGGGTGGCTGCACAATTTATGTTTAGAAGAAATAATTCCTGTACAAAATGTTTACCTCATCCTACTACCGGTTCTGACAAATTTGAAAATGCTTTTTGAGAACATTGGCGCTGGAAAACACTCCTTTGGCTAAGAGATATCTTGGGTTTTATTTCTCGATAAAACGCGCGTGAAAACTTGTGTGATTCACTCTACTTCCTTCACACCTTACGAACAGGATGTGATGCTAAGAGTCTCACGATCCACGTTAGCGGCGCTTTATCGATGACCACTGTGCAGGCGATTTAATCCAGTTCGAGGCGACAAAGAGGTACGTGGGCCCGATATTAAAACCCGCGGCCGGGCGGCTGCGCCGGCGGGAACTCAATAACAGCGTTATCGCGCCCTCCCACCTGCTCTGCGCGAGGCACCTCGCCCTGCGACGCCTGACGACGACGATGGCGGCGGCGACCGAAACGTCAATAGAACGTTGATTGCGACAACAAAATTAACTGAAAAATTCATTACAAAATCCTCTCTCTACGTCCTGTACAGCACCTCGCCTAGCAGAAAAAGCGCTTTTAAAAATTCAAAAAAGGCATGTCCGTGCTGTTGACAACGGTACGACGAGTGTATGGAAGTAGCAGGGATGGGGAAAAAAGTAGCGGGAAAAAGAACGGCCGATAAAAACTCGTCGCCAAACGTGATTTTGCACAGAGGAACAGGGTACTACGCATTTTGAGCGCCAGATAAGTGAATATTACTGTTATATTTATTCCAAGAGATCCGTCCTTTATATACGCTCTGCAATATTTTATAGAAGCATATGATACAAATGCCAGAAGCGTATACCGTCCGACGATTTTGTTGATGTTCTTTCAGACTGCTCGTGCGCAAGCACGTAATCATGTTGAGGCTTCTACAGAAGCGAACTTAATGCAATGCTATTTATACTCGCAAATAAGCTGGTAGCAATATCTAAATAATCCTCTGAAACTCGGATGAAATGCGGACCTTCTCGTTGAGGAAAGTGACACATTATACAAATCTGATTATTCCCAATGCATTGTTTCTCTTTATAAAATAGTAAGAGTAAAGGAGATTTGGGGGGTATAGACGTAGTCTTATATTCCGCTAGTTTTCAATTTTTATGCTGACACAATTTTCTATCAGCCAAACATTAAATATTTTTGGGATAAATAGATCCATAGCTTAATGTGTAGTTTCATTTCGTCTGTAAAATGTGAAGCAACATAGTATCTTCAGTTTCCACAGAACAGAAACATAAAGCTAAAAAGGGAAGTATCAAAAACAAGTTTCAGCAGCAGAATTTCATACCGTGGAGGTACCTGAAAACGATACAGATGGAAAAAAATAAATTATTTTAAAAGTGATCCCCGGATCTGTCAATACGTTTACCTCACTGTGAGACAAGACGATCATTGCCTTCACATAGAAATACTTGCGTTTGCCTGCGGAAAGATGATTGTTCCCAGGTGTGCACCTCTTCGTCCAAATCTACTACACGACCAGAAATGTCTTTCTTTAGAGCTCCAAAAACACGGAAGTCGCGTGGGGACAGATCGGGACTGTTATGGTTGTAAGGGCATCCCAGCGAAACTTCTGGAGCTTAGTCGAAACAACGGACAGGTCAGATCCGGTAAAGTCATGAAACATTTTTCTTTAATTAAAAAGCTGAAGTCGTCTTTGCCTTTTTAGAACACGTGTAAAATTACGTTGACGGAATGTCTTAGCTGTGGGATGGTTACTGAACTCGAATTGTCGTGTCGCTTGTTGTAAGTGCAAGCGGTGATCTTACTCTCTGTTATTGTTAGCAAAACTTTACACGAATTGATTGGGCAATGCAACTCCCAGTACCAATAAAGAAATACGGTCACTGCAAAATACATTCAGCCTCTTTGGCACTGAATCATCTGGCCATGTTCAAAACTGACAACTTTGGTCCCTGTGCACATAACAAATGACATAAATTGTCTTACCTCTAGAGCAACAACGGAGTAAGTCGACATTTTCTGATCTCTCATACAAAAATATAAATATTCTAGATACAGGCTCAGCAGTGTGCATTGCTGGCCATATTACTAGAAATGCACTTCAAATTCCTTTAGCTGATAAACGAGAACATTTAAGAAAATCCAACCCCTTTATAGAGGCGGTACTGATTATGGTGAATTACTAACACGAAGTTTTTTGCAAAATTATATTCCAAGTTAAGTTTGCCTTTTCAAAAACATCTGACAGTTAAAGCTACGTTACTCACAATTAATTCATAAACAATGTGATTTAAACAGCAAGTATTATCTAACTTCATTAATCCAACATAAATGCAAATCATCAAATTACACATACGAGCTCTGTTAACAAATCTTAAAAGCATTACAGTGTGAAGTAATCTAACTAGGCTTTTATCAAAACGGTTTACGTGCATTAAAAATTATCAGCCAACTCATCTATACTAACGCGCTGGCAAAACACAAATCATAATTATCATTTTTACCTTGCTTGCAGGACGACTTCTGCTTCCAAGTCAACAATACTAATATACCTAAATTAATCTAACTCTTGGTAGCTTCACACAGGACACCATGAAAACTGTTACACAATCGTATTTCCCTCACAGACAGCTACCGACAACTGTGCGCCTAGCTCTCTCTTACTCAAACATTATAACAATGTCAGACCAGAGATCTTTGGCTCTGCGGCCGCGCACAGTTAGTGATCCGCATTATCGAGCCCATCAGAGACTTTTATCGTTTATAATATAATAGTTTCATTTTAATTTATTAATATTCTCATCTTATTCTGGTGCCATATACAAGTGAGCCCCAGTATACTCCTTTCACACTGTGCCACAATTAACGGACAGCGGCATGCGGATACTTGGCGGCAAAAATTTTAGTGCAGCATCGAGTCCTAACACCCAGGCATGTTGAGGGAGCAGGCCGGTGTGGCCGAGCGGTTCTAGGCGCTACAGTCTGGAACCGCGCGACCGCTACGGTCGCTGGTTCGAATCCTGCCTCGGGCATGAATGTGTGTGCTGTCCTTAGGTTAGTTAGGTTTAAGTAGTTCTAAGTTCTAGGGGACTGATGACCACAGATGTTAAGTCCCATAGTGCTCGGAACTATTTGAACCATTTTGTTGAGGGACTGCATCATTCTCTTGCAGGATAATGCCAGCCCACATATTGCCACGGTTGTTTCGAGTACGCTGGTAAGCCCTTACAAATCTTCCGCACAGTCCGCTCTCTCCCCATGGGATTTCCTCATTTTAAAGCCCGGAAGAAACACGTTCGTGGCTTCGGACGTAGAAGTGGACACCTGGGTACAATCGTGGTTCTGCAGGCAACCGCAAACATTTTTCCATGGAGGAATACACAGTCTTGTCTCACAGAGGCTTAATGTATTATCATTTATGGCGATTGCTTCTGAAATAATAATTTAATTCATTTTTTCTATCCGTCTCTTTATCATCTGATTTCCCCTTGTATAATATTCTATAAGAGTACTGATTGAGAGGTAAGCCATCTTTTTCTCTAGTTGTAAGTTAAGAATTTGTAAATCTAACAAGACCAAGCCTGCAGGCTACAAGTGCAGACATAGTCTAGTACACAACCACTGTGATGCCTTGCAAGAATTACTTTTATTCCCAGATTTCATTAAATGGGTAGATGGAGGTTTCGTTAGAAGTAAATTGGTTTGCCGCCTTGTTCCTAAACCATGTCTGTGGACTGGATTCTAATGATGAAAATTTTGTAACACGCCCAAAAATGAACCAAGAACCCGCAAATACCACATCTTGAGTGGCTGAAAGAGAATAAAAATAAGTACCGTAACCACATTCTGCCAGTACATGGCCATTTAGTTGAATCTTTAACATCCCAGCCATTGGCCGACATCGTTAGTGGCTGAGAGGTACTACACCTCGCGACTGACGACTGCCATAGGCATTAGTGGCACCTCAATTGAGCCCAGCAGCCTACAGCATCGGGTCCAGTCAACAGGAAGTGAATAAGTCTTGTTTAATATGCAGCACATTACAGTAGACTAGTTACCATTTGGATCCCGCCTCCGCCGTGGAAATTTAACTTCTGGTTATCGTCATTACTGTATATTCAGAGCACTGCTCCTGGCAAGCTTGGCTTTGTTTACGAATTATGCATTCACATCGCGACAAAGGAAGGTGCGCTTTGTCCCTAACAGGGAGACACAGGACAAGCTTTGGCCACTTCCGATACTTGTTTTGGTGAAGTGCTTAATATTACTCAGTCTTTCGAGGTTGCCCCTGCAGCTTACCATGCCTTCACAAATTAGATTCTAGTGTCAAAAGTAATTAGTTACCGGCGCGAGTAACAGTGACCTGATAATTCTGAAGCATCATCTTCCCTGCCTGTCTCCCTCCAACCCAAGTTGATGGCCGTCCAGAATGTCTCGTTAGAGACTTCATTACATGAAACTTTCTGGTCTCCCCTCAGCTCGATGTTGGCATTTCTACAATGTTAACAGGGATGGTCAGAAATGTCCTCACTACTTGGCGTTGCGACATGTTTTATACAAATCGAAGAAGTTCCCGTTGTGCTCTGACTGTGGGAGCTCGTATTCTAGAAACAGCTGGTCGCGGCCTCCAGTTGACTGTCGCGTCTGCCGAAAGGGGGCCCACCTAGCATCGTTGAGCCTACAAGTGGCCCACCGGCGGCGCACTGAACTGTGGCATAGGAACAACACAATGGTCGATTCAGTCACAACAGTGGAGCAGGCGAACGTGACGCTGCTCGGCCTATCTGTGGAATACCACCTTCACCACTACCATGTAACTTTGAACAGCAGTTACGAAAATACATGTAGGCATCTGATGGTCATCTCTCCGTTTTACAGCATTGCCATTTAGTGATAATTTCAAATGCTATTACGAGGATTGACTGAAAAGTAATGCCTCCACCTTCGTAACTCTTCAACAGTTCGCAGCATTGGTATCCGGCAGGTACTGGCTTGTTCCGTAGCCTCTTCTCTACAGCTCCAGTTGGTGGGAAGCCTTAGCATTGAGCGGTTCTGTTGTTACAGTGTAAAGTATGGAACCCTGCGCAGACGGTCGGTCACTGCTATTTAAGCAACGTGCAGTCATTGAATTCTTGACATCAGAAGATGTCACGGCAAACAAGATTCATCAGAGAATGAAAGCGGTTTATGGTGATTGTGTTGATGTGAGTACTGTGCGTCGTTTGGGGAGTAAGTTTGAATATGTTGAGGCGGGAACATCTGACCTGCGTGACAAGCAAATCATGGCCACAGTGTTCTGGGACGCAGATGGTGTTATCTATGTTGATTTCTTTGACCGTGGAACAACAATAAGAGGCCGGCCGAGGTGGCAGAGCGGTTCTAGGCGCTACAGTCTGGAACCACGCGACCGCTACGGTCGCGGGTTCGAATCCTGCCTCTGGCATGGATGTGTGTGATGTCCTTAGGTAAGTTAGGTTTAAGTAGTTCCAAGTTCTAGGCGACTGATGACCTCAGAAGTTAAGTTCCATAGTGCTCAGAGCTATTTGAACAACAATAAGCTCAGAGCGGTACATCACAACGCTACGAACACGGCTAACAAGGGCCCGAAAGGAAACGGGAAATGTTTCCCTGCAGAATGACAATACCAACCCACACACTTCACGTGCCACCACAGCAGAGCTCCAGAGATTGAATCTCACCACCGTACAGCATCCTCCATACAGTCCAGATTTAGCACCGTCTGACTTCCATCTGTTCCTGATAATGAAAGACGATCTGCAGGGACATTATTAATCTTCTGATGAAGTTGAGAGATCTATGAGACTATGGTTGCGGAAACAGAGGGTCGACTTCTCACGTGACCGGTTCAGGAAACTGGTTCATCGTTGGCAGAAATGTATTCGATTGGCTGGTAATTATGTGGGAAAGTGAATATTGGATATTCAAGATCACATTCAAAGGATTATTTCTGCGTTTGATTTATTAAAATATTCCCACTGAAACCCAACTATCGAAAGTGGAGGCATTACTTTACATTCAGCCCTCGTAAAATCTTCGAATAAGCTGTGAGAATTTTCCATTTTTCGTCTAGAATATGATGGGGTACTTATCAAAGGAAAATTATTGCCAGCTGCTACGAAACAAAAAAAAGTAAAAGCTAGCGTTGCAAGAAACTTAAAATGAAAAACAATTTTTTGCTTCTACCTGTTGAAAAAACATAATTACTGACGCATTTGGACTGAAAAAAATGTGAATATTCTGAATGTATATAGGTGCATGTTATACATGTGTTATCCTGAAAACATAAAAGCATTCTGTGATAAAAAATAAAATACCGTAAGAGGTGTAACGAAAAATGTCGCTCATAGGTTTGCGTTCAGTTGTACCTCGCAGAAACAGCGAAAACACTAAAAAAATTTTAAACATGGCTGCGTTGTCAGCGACCGTTACAACGTAAAAAAATCAATAAAGAGCCCTCGGTTGCTAAATGAAGTCCTTTTGACCTAGGTTTCGGCCACTTCTAGGAGTGCCTTCATCAGAAATAAAACATTTAAACTAGCATGTCACGTATAAAATAAATAGCAAGCGATAAAGCGTTAGTCACAGAATTTCAGAATACGTAGAGGTCAAGCCACTATGGGCTGCTCACACCTGCCGAGCTGCTGTACCATGAGACGAAGGCTAAGGCGGGCGCCTCAGTCTGATGTTCAGGGGGCCATAGTTTTTACTTTATGGGCTAAGAGCGATGCTGTCGTGTCGCGTGACTACCGCCCCACGAGCTTACGAGTACGTACGTTATACCAATAGCGCCTGTGGGTCACCAAAAGTTGCTGATATATCGTCTATGGGGTCGAAATATTTCACGCTTGTTTGTGCTGGAGTAAAGGAAATTAGATGACGGGCCGCAAAATTTTGATTTCGTTTCCAGAATGATTGATTTCGTTGTTCGGTAATTATTCTAAGTCCCCCTGCAAAAACGACACAGCGCCTACAAAATCAGGCTTTGCTTTTAACGGTTAAACGGTTACATGAAATCCTCATTCGCCCCACCGCCCAAGGCACCAATGCAGACACCCTGTCCTGCCATCCTCTTTACCCTGATGTGGAATTCGATTGGCAGGAAACTGATCGTTATGCCCTGGAACAACATCAACGACAACCACAGGGCAAATTTCCGCTGATGGCTGTATCGTCTCGCGAACTAATAAATGCATTGCTTAAGTAAATGGTATTAATAAGGTTTAAAGTGCAGAGATATTTCTGTGAATAGATAATAGAGCAGATAGCAGTTAAAAACGTGTACCTTTAATCGAATATCTGCAGGATCTTCGATTAGAATCAATCCAGCTATTCTGCAAGGGTAGAAATATTTGCGCCCTAATTACTACAGTTACTTTTTACCATGTCTATGCGAGACACTCTTTGTTAATTAATCTTTCATGAATAACATCTTTAATTCATGAGACGATCAGTATGTATAAGTGAGCAACCGTATTCTAATATTAATGAATGTTCATTGCAGTGATTTTTCACCTTGTTTGATGTTTTTCAAAAGCCACAATGATGCATGAATGAATCGTTCCTGAGTCAACATTTGGGAGGACGTCAGTTCACATCCACGTCCGACCAACCAGGTACTGGTTTTCTGTAATTTCACTAAATCGCTGTAGGCAAATAGATGCAGGGATGGTTCCTTTGGAAAGCCACGGCCGATTTCCTTCCCCATCCTTGAAACATTGTAAGCGTGTCGTAGCAGCGCCTTGTCAGTTAGAGGGCCTCCACAACAGAAAAGCAAGGTGGGCTGCCGACCTCCCTTCATGGGTTCATATCAAAACATCGCCAGTGAATGTAAACAATAAACTTTCCGCGTAAACACGAAACTACTTCGTGAAAAGCCATGTGACAGAGATCCACCAACTGTAACTAATGTGCCTAAGCGTAGTACTCCACAGAATCGGTGTTATAAGCACACCAGCAGAGTCAGATTGGCAGTGTGTACCTACAGCTAGGACAGCTGAGGCCAATATCTATGTCCGTTCTAGCACAGTAGACACTCGCCGTAGTCTTTTTGTAGAAATTTGAATCTTCTTGGGCGTAACGCCACTTTGAAATTGTATAGCGTACTATTTTGGTTGTCATTTTTTTCTTTCCATTTTCTTGTAACTTTTATCTGGCTTTTGTCTTCACAAGAATTATTGTCTTTCTTGTTGTTCTTGAGTCTGGAAATAGTGCACGCCAAGAAGACGTCTTAGTTAAATAAAGTGTGATCAAACCTGATCTTTAGTTCTTTCGCGCCGACTGCAGGCCACAACAGTTATTGGCGAAGAGGGTAAAGGTTTCATTTTCGGTCGAAATGGCTACGCCGGCCGCGGTGGCCGAGTGGTTCTAGGCGTTTCAGTCCGGAACCGCGTGACTGCTACGGTCGTAGGTTCGAATCCTGCCTCGGGCATGGATGTGTGTGATGTCCTTAGGTTAGTTATGTTTAAGTAGTTCTAAGTTCTAGGGGACTGATGACCTCCGATGTTAAGTCCCATAGTGCTAAGAGCATTTTTTTTTTAAATGGCTACCATAGAGGAATTTCTTCAGTCCTTGATGGAAACCCTACAGCTGATTCAGGCAGTGCTCGCAATGTCATAAAATCGCCCTCAGTGCCCGGCGTTGCAAGATGTAGCTCACAGAGTTCATTCCACAGTGGGTAAATTGAACACTTGCACTTGGCACCACCGACGTTTCCGGCTTTCAAGAAGTTTTTCGAACCATGGCCAAATTATGTTGAACGGTTAGGACCACATTTACTAGCACATGGGATCGATAACAAAATTCGAAGTCAGGCTGTTTTTAGCAGCAGTCGGTCCACAGCTGTATCGTTTAATTCAACAACTGAACATTGAGCAGTCAACTCGAGGTCTCTCTTTTACCCATATTAAGGGCTGCCTTTTGGAATACTTTTATGGACAAACACACGTCATCTCCACGCGTCAGACTTCTTTTTCTTGTCGAAAGTCCCCAGGTCAGATATATCGGAAATGGATCACCACGCTCCAGACTCTCTCCAGTGATTGCAAATTCCGGTGCGCCAACGTTGCCTGCAAGCTGTCTGAAGCCTCTTCGTTGATTTTCAATATTGTGGTGTTTTAGGCACCATACGAGGGTCTCCAGGCTGATATTTTGAGGTTACAGGATCCGTCTTTCGACATCTGTCTGCCGATCATTCGTGCGTTTAAATAGTCTTACCGGCTACAACCACCGCGTCTCTATCCCGCTGTTTTCGCGTCTCGCCAGTTGCCTAGCGCCGAGCGGGAGTCTTGTCGGTCCGTTGGTACTTTCCGTGGCAGAGGGTCTTTCAAATGTTTTCCATCCTGTCCGGACTGTTTCCGGACTCACCAACGGTTTGAGTGGCCCCCACCGGCAAGCAAGGTGCACGTCTTGCAGCCGAGCGGCCCACATTGCTGTTGCGTGTCAGGCTTCGGACAGATGCCATGCTTCCTGCAGACTCAAATCGTCACCGCAGGACCTGGAATCCTCGCATTCCGTTGATGGACAAGTATTCTCCATCATTCCACAGCTGGGAGTCCGTTTTCCCCTTACCTTGCAGTTCAGGCATATTCCTATAGTCTTCCCAATTGACTCAGCATCTTCCGTTTCTACTGTGGATAGTGGCGCATACCAACGCTTGCGCTCGACAACTTTTTCGCTGTACACTCGTGTCTTGCATAGTTTCAGTAATCACCGTATATCAGTCGACGGCGTTCTTTTGGCACCAATCTTGTACAACGCTCGGATTTTCGTGGCCGGCTCCCCTGACGCTACTAACCTTCAGCGTTTGGGCAATTTTTGTCGTCTGGGTTTGTCAGTGCAGGACGAAGTAGAAGCGATTTCGATCCCCTTCTCGGATACCCTCCTCGCAGTGTTGCTCAGCAAATACGAAACGTTGTTCTAATCCTCCACATCAGGGGTCAAGGGTTTCACCAAACATGTTCAGCTTCCTCCCTCTGCTTTTCCTCGTTTTTCTAAGGCCCGCCCGATCCCATTTGCTCACCGAGACAGGCTCCAGGTGGAAGAGGAAGGCGTCCTTTCTCCTGTCATGCACAGTCGCCCCTGCTACGCATGTCGTGTTAGTCGAGAAGCTGGACGGTGTTTTACGCGTCTGTGGCGATTTTAAGTTCAAGGTAAATTCTCAGTCCGTCATCGATGAATACTCTGTCCCATCGGAAGATGATATACTCAAACGTCTTGTGGAGTCAACCGTATTCGCCAAATTTGAATTGCGCGTTGCTTATTTGCAGTTGCTGTTGGACGAGGAATCGCAGCAGATCGTAGTCATCAATACCCGTGTGGCTTCTTCCGGTACAACCACCCCCGTTTGGCATTACCAGCGCTCTCTCCATTTTCCAACGTCATTTGGAACACCTCGCAAATCAGGTGCCCGTTGTGGCAAATTATCTGGACGATGTCATCGTCGGTGGCTCGTACGCGGTGGACCTTGCGGACAAGGTGGATGTACGTTTCAGGTTTTCTCCGACGCTAAACTAGCTTTGCCAGAAAGAAAATGTGACTTCTTTGCGCGTGAGGGAGGTCAGGAGTATACGCCTCTAAAGAGTATGTCGAGGTGATTGAAGACCTGCCTTCTCTCACCAACGTGAAGCAACTGCTATCCATCCTCTGTCAAATTAACTTTTATACCCCACACCGCCGAGATTTCAGTACCCCTTAACGGATTGTTGGGTAAGGGTGTGCGTTGGGTTTGGGACGCGGTATGTGAGTACGTTTTCAAGTCTTAAGTCTGCTCTCTCCCGACTTCCGTGTCTGGCCGCTTACGACCCTTACCTGAAAGTCATGGTCACCGCCAATGTTCAAACCTTATATAGTCAAACTGAAAAGGAAGCTTTGGCGCTGGTTTTCGTCCTAACTAAATTCTACAATTTCTGGTATGCTCGTCATTTCACATTGTAGACCGAACACAAACCTTTGGTTTCTTTGTTTCACCCAGGCGCCACAGTGCCCACCTGGACAGTGCGCCGCCTCGAGCGTGGGGCACTCTCCCTGGTGACGTTCCATTTTGGTATTGTCTATCGCACCTCGGAAAGGAACACCAACGCCGATTTCCTTTCGTGGCTTCCTGCCGGAACGGACAGTGAGTTTGACGCCTCCTCCTGGGTTTGTTTCCATGTGGATCCGAACGTGGACGCAGCTCTGGACGGGCTTCCGTTGTATGCCGATGCAGTCCAGCAGGCCATCGCTCAGGATCAGACACTATAAACTCTGCATCGCCAAATCACTGCGGGCTGGCCCAACAACCGTCGTAACGTCCATGATATTGAAGTCCAGCATTTTTGGGATCATCGACACAGTCTCTTATTCCGCCGTGGCGACTTCCTTTTGCATAGTAATTCGGACATTCCCCTGGAGGTCATACTGCATGCATTGCGGCACCATGCCCTCTACCTCCTCCACGCTGGCCATTGGGAAATCGTCCTGACAAAACAGCCGGCCTCCCGACACATTTCTCGGTGCAGATTGGAGAAAGACATTTTCTCCCTCGTTAGGCCTGCACCACATGCCAAACACGTCAGGTAGCACCCCCACGCCAGTATTTTCCGTGGCCAGGTCCAGCTGCTCTGTGGGAACGTCTCCACTGGGCTTACGCAGGGCCACTTCACGGATCCCAGTGGTTTATCCCGATCGAATACATGTCGGATACTATTATATCTTCCGCATGATGAACACCACTTCTGCTGAGAATATCAAAATTCTCCGGCGTCTTTATGCTGCCGAGGGACTCCCAAAACGATCGTTACAGATGATGGTCCGCATCGCACCGCTTCACCCTGCGTCAAACAGCCAGACAGAACGTTTTGTATGGATATTCAAGAGCCAGCTCGATAAACTACTGTTGCTTATCCCGCTGGAGGAAGCCGTGCTTCATTTTTAGCTACATACTGCACCACCCCACATGCCAATAAAAGTCCATGAAGATACTTCACAGTCGACGACTCCACTCTCCCTCATCAGTCCTTGTTCCCAAGACTTCTCATCTTCCCCCCACACTTTAGCACCCTCCTTCTGCGTCGGGCAGGAGGTGTGGGCGTGGATCTTCTCTCATCCATGGGCGTGCTGGGCGTTTGCCGTCATCACCAAGGTCGGTGGCCAGGCGATGGTATCTCTCCGGTGGACCGACGGTTCCCCTGAGCGCCGGCACCTCAACCAGCTCCACCCCCGTGTGGTCGACCACGAGGCCCCAGGGGGGATGCCAGTGCCCATCGACGTCCGCCCTGTGATGGAACCTACACTTCCACCCCCCCCCCCCCCCTCAGCCTTTGCCTCCAACGGCAGCTGCCCCTGCTGCGTCGCCGCCTCCAGCCTCAGACGGCCATGAGCGTATGGACGTCGACAAGGATGCCCCCACTCCTATGGATGTTTTTGGTGCTGTGCTTCCTTTTTCCGGAAGGAGAAATGTCGTAGAGCCCCTTATGAGTTAGAGGGGCCACACAATGGACAAGTAAGGTGGGCTGCTGACCTCCGTTCAAGAGCTCAAATCAAAATATCGCTGTGAATGTAAACACTAACAAACGTTCCTTATAAACACGGCACTACTTTGTGAAAAGCCATGTGACAGAGATCCACAATTCCACATAAAGCGATCACCATCGACAGTTGTACTGAACATTTCTTTTGCACATTTAAACAAACAAATAAGAATTAAAACCATCAACACATTTTTAAAATTACCATTTAGGTGAGAGCAAGTTACCTGAAAATTTAAACATTCATAAACCACGGCACTTACGGCCTATTACATATTTAGTTAAATGAGTTAAAAATTATTTACTCAAAAACTATGGCCAAAATGAAGAACAATTTACTAAAATTTAGCGAGGAAATGTAGTCTTTCGTTACTGTAGTGATTGGTATTACCAAAGTAATTCAGAGTACAGGCAGCAAGAAATCAGATACCATGGCACACAACCATGTTACTTAAATGCCAGGCACCTTACAATGTAGGACATAAAATATAAAATTTCATGTGACCAAGCAACCTCGTGAGATTCAACAAACTACGGCCAGAAGCGGACGCCCTAACACTCAACTGTTTCCAATACAGGCTCGGCATGGACCCTCAAACGGGAGCAACAATGGTCACGAATAGGCACGAAAAATCCCAGAACTAGTGGGTATGTACAACAGACTGACATCTGCCTTTAGTAAATAGAAACACAATAATTCATTGCATCGCATCGTCTGTAGAATTAAACAACATATTAATGAACATCAGCTAAACAGTACAAATCTATTATCTTATGTGCGTAAGGCCAATTATACTTTATGCCCCGAGCGAAATAGATACACGGCGACCCAGCACGTGCGGGCAAAGGGGCCGGAAAATACAAAACAGCACAAGCAGGACGCAACCTAGGACCCCGCACCGGCTACCAAGACCAACAGCAGAAGTCCCAATAAAACGAAATCAAGTGCAAGTAAACAGCGTGCAGGCTAACGGTATATTGTGAAACCTCCCCCCCCCCCCCCTTCCTCGACTCAAAACTCAAGGCTACTTACAGCATATAGCCACACTTAAATTTGTGACTAAATCAGAATTAATTACCATATCCACATACTGTCATTGAAGGAATTCTTGTACTTTCATTAATAGAATCAGTTTCAAACTATTTAAACACACAATAACAACTAGCCTCTCAGTAACTTGTAACAATTAGACACGTGTCTCTGAGACACACCATTACTTCAAATAGAAACTAACAGTAATGTTATTGCAATTCGCAGCAAAATATATCCAGGTAAAATTTTATTCGTATATATCAATAGCAATTGGCAAGCTTAACTCCGTCGTGTGATATAAATGCAATAACCAGGCGGCACTTAGACAAGGACCAGCCAAACTGTTTTCAATGGCGGTTAACACTGATAGTAGCAATCTACAAACAGACAGTATCAGCACTCCAGGACCTAGTAAATGTTAAATATCACATCACATACAGCTCTCACTAGAAACTTGCGTAATAAGCAAGTTGAAATTAACAAATTAGAGGACAGACTCAGTAGGAGTAGCAACAGCAGGCCAAGAAAATGAAGTCAACATCACTGAACCCAGCATCGATTCCGGCCACAATTTACAGCACAAGCAAGGCCCTTACCCCCTTGCTTCTTCCACGAAGCCAGCCGCCGCAGTTCCCGTTGCCAGTAGACATGCAGGAAGCGAAATACACCAACGGCTTCCCAGTAACGTGACTGCTTCCACGCCGGCGATATTTCTTATGGCGCCGTCACCCGGGTGAACAGCCCCTTTTAGATGTGCTCTTTCTGCTGCCTCGCAGGGTGCCTGTCCTGTTCGCCAGACTTCCCAAACGACGTTAGTGCTAGGTGTCCCAAAGCAAAATCCTCGGTACTTGCTAGACCTTACCCCTCGCTCCCCGATCGGCCCGATAGGGGACGCCACTGCGTGCTCTGCGCACATCACCGGAAAGATGACCCATACCGGAGGCGGGAATATCGCTGATCGAGCCACACGGCTCATTTGCTTAGTACATTTATATTTTTACCAGAATGAATTATCTCTCTGCAGCTGAATGTGCACTTATATGAAATTTCCTTGCAGATGAAAACTGTCTGCCGGATCGGGACACCAACTGGGACCTCCACCTTTCGCAGCCAAGTACCCTATCAATTAAGCAACCTGAAACGCCTTGCTTAACTCGCAGGACAAGACGGGTAGTTTAAATTGTGGAAAGAGGCCAAAATAAGGGTCTGTCAGCTACACTCGAACATACAAATTTATTATTTGATCAAACAATACAAGAGCCCCAAAAAAATTATTTTAAACACACAGCTTTAATCTTTGGGAGTTAATTACCGGATGAAAGCCACTTTAATTTAAAAACGGCAGAAGGCCAACAACTTAAAACGCTAGCATAATCAGAAATTGAAAAGGCAAGCCTTATCTTAAAACAGTTCTTTAGTTAGGTTGAAGGCCCAAAGAGTCAGACACTTCAAGAGCAAACAAGTTAAATTCAAATTGGGTGAAAGCCTAACATTTAAATCTCCATAACACTAATTTTTTTTTAAATTCCAAAGGCCTTACGTTAAACAGTTCCTTAAACTAGGCTGAAGGCCTAAAGAATCTTAGGCCTTAAGGGCAAACCAAACTTAATTTTTTAAAAATCGGCTAGAAGCCATACAAGTACAAACAACAAGAACAAATAAAAAAGAGGCAGTACACCCAAGGGCGCTCAGATGTTCGACGGTCGGCCTGGAATTCAAACACTAACGCTCGCTTAGGCAGTCGGGCCCACCATTCAAGTTCCGACGACAACCCAGCCGACCGACAGTCAACGGACCGACCGACAAGATAACTTCCACTTCAACTGACCAGGGCACAATGGGGAGTTCAACGGAACAACGTAGAAGATATTGGCGCCCACAACCAATTATACCCGGAGCTGTCAAACTACATACCGTGTAGGACAGCAACAACACGATGAGGAAACTACACTGCCTGAAATTTGCGTCAACGGCCAGGGCAGGTAACCGGAACGTTAATGGCCACAAGGCAGGTGATTTCGCTTGTGAACTTCAGTTCAAGTAACCAAATACAGTGAAACTCCACCGGAGGGTGGCTAGAATTTTCCAACTTGATAACCAAGTTGTTGCTCGCTGGAATATCCCAACAGCCGACAACGAACTCCAAACGACACAATGTGGACATTCTTGTCTTGCTGGTAGATTGAATCAGATCTCAACTTTCGTGTCCAGGGTCGGTGAGCCATGGACTTCGTAGTAATGGGAACAGCACCACACTCCGACACCACGTAGAGACCGCCAGCGGCCCCGGCCAAACGACGTCTCGCGGAGTATTCCTCGCTGCTCCACACCAACCGACCGACTCCCCAGAAACGAAAGCGGTGAAAGGACTGAGTATACGTCGGCCCATGAGAGGACCAACCGAACGACCAACCAATGGTCGTCCAACTCCAATCTCCCTCCGTGGGACAGTTCATGTGTTTCGGCAGCGGTCGGAGAGCACTGGCTGTTGGCTCCCCACCGGCGCTCCGTCACCCGAATTCGCTGCTGCTACTGCGTCCCGTCTGCCCTGCTGGTCCGGCACGAACTGACCGCCAGACACACGACGACCCGGAAATACTATCGGTCGCTCCAGAGATGGTACGACACTGCACTTATCAATACGCGCTGCTGCTGCCGTTCATGGGCAATTAAGGCAAGAAGTTAGTGACGTCAGTAAATGGAATAAGAAAACGAGGCGGCAGTACCGTAATATAAGATGCCAAACAATAAATGGGATAAGCGCCAGCCGCGCACGGCTCACAACCGATGCACGACTGTCAGTCCGCACGCACAGCTTAACATCGCTCTGTATCTCATATCCTACCTTCCAAAACCCTACAGAAGTTCTTCGAAACTTGCAGTGCTAGTATTCCTAGAAGAAATGGTATTGCCAAAACATGGCTTAGACACAAACTGTGGAATTGTTTCCAGAACGAATTTTTCTTCTTCTTTGTTGTGTATGCTCATATGAATTTTCATGACACATAAAACTGTGTGCCAAACTGGAACTAGAACTTGGGGGCTTTTTAAGGGTCATGGTTTCGAGTATCGGTCCGGCACAAAGGGACATCCGCCAGTAAGCTTCATTTTTATTGCTATTACAAAAACAAGTCTGTCATTCATTCATAGAAACGTTGCATAGACAACTCTCGTCATTTCTTTACCATTGTACATTTACCACGACAGACAGATCATAGGAATATGATAAACTAATAGTTAGTAACACTCACACTTAATCGTCTTGTTCACTTTACATTGTTTGTCTTAGAGACCAACTTACGGCTTTTCACGAATAAATAAACATTCAGTGGCAAGCACGTGTATTAACAATGTTCCGGTCTTAGTAACTAAATAAGAGAATATTCATTTCCCTTTCACCAAAGTCAACACACCTGTAACATACACGTACATGTACGAATGAGGTTGGATTGATGTAGTTCTTCCATTCAAGAACATTATTCAGCTTTTTTTGCAGTGTAGGTGCGAGTTACTGTGGCGTCATTCGGGGAACGCGGTCACATTTTATTTCTACAATTTTTGTTCTTTGCGTAAGCAACTTGAAGATTACAATCTAATTTTCTCAAGGCGCTGTCATTTGATGCACTCGCCAATTCGGATTAATGCTGAGATGTCTCGCATCCTGGTCCACAGAAAACCAACAAACAACTGTGGACTGCACCCTAGCGTTTTCCCTTCCTCTTACATATATTTGCAGAGGGAGGAAGCTGAGCAACCAATCAATCGCCAACAAGAGGATCCAATATCATCAGTTGAGTGGTGGTTAGGAAGATTGTGGGCCATGTTCCGGGCAGTAGTTAAGCAGAATATCATGCATGAAACAGACGAAATCATACAATAAGGATTAGACTTACAAAGAGTACTGCTCCTCCTGGAAGAAGGTTAACCATTGGTATCAGGTGATCGCAGTGTCGTGAGAACAGAGGTGACTTAAAGAAAAAATATATACACTTCATAAATAAATCCTAAACGATGCAATTTCTCTCTCGAGAGAGTCATGGTAAACGATACACTATTCGATAAATACGTTTTTTTTTCACTACATCTACATTTCAATATCACTCCTATAAAATATATGCATATATCATTAACGGCGATATGGAGCAGGACCTGGAACATATATTGTGTTGGAACATTATGAATACCTCGAAGAGAACGGTGTACTGACACACAGCCAACACGGAATTAGAAAACATCGTTGTTGTGAAGCACATCCAGCTCTTTACTCATACGAAGTGTTGATTGTTATCAACAAGGGATTTTAAACTGATTCCGTATTTGTAGATTACCAAAAGGCTTAGACACAGTTCCTCAAAAGCGGGTTGTAATCAAATTGCATCGTTAAGGAATATCGTCTTACTTATGCGACTAAAACAACTAAACTCCACCAAAACAAGCTGAATTCGTGATTTCTTGTCAGGAAGACCACAGTCCGTCTCAACTGACGGAAAGCCACAGAGTAAAGCAGAATGGAGTTCTGGCGTTCCCAAAGGTAGTGTCATAAGTTTTCTGCTGTTCATTATCCATATAAACGATTTGGGAGACAATCTGAACCTACGTCTTAGGTTGTTTGCAGAAGACGCTGTCGTTTACCGTCTAGTAAAGTCATCAGAAGATCACTGCAAATGCAAGACGATTTAGAAAAGATATTTGTAACGTGCGAAAATTGATAGTTGACTCTGATAATGAAAAGTGTGAGGTCATCCACGTGACTGCTAAAAGGAATCCGTTGAACTTCGGTTACACGATAAAACAATAAAATCTAAAGGCGGTAAATAACTAATATCCAGGAATTATAAGAACGAACAACTTACATTGGGAAGAGCTCATAGAAAATGTTGTACGGAAGGTGAACCAAGGATTGTGATTTTTTGGAAGAACACTTAGAAGATGCAACAGATCTACTAAAGAGACTGCCTACTTACGCTTATCCGTTTTCTATTTGAATGCTGACTTGCGTTGTGATATCCTTACCAGATAGGGTTAACGGAGTACATCGAGAAAGGTCAAATAAGAGCAGAAGGTCTTATGTTACCGAGAAAGAAGATAGAGAGTGTCACGGACATGACACAGGATTTGGAGTGGACATCTGTAACACAATGGTGTCTCTGGTTGCAGTGGGATCATCTCACAAAATTTCAGTCACCAGCTTTTTCCTCCCAATGCGGTAGCATTCTGTTGACGCCGACCTACATAGGAAGAAACGACTATCATAATAAAGTAAGGGAAATTAAAGCTCTCACGAAAAGATATAGTGGTTCGTCTTTTTCGTGCGCTGTTCGAGAGTGGAATAACAGAGAATTAATATGAAGGTAGTCCGATGAACACTCTGTTAGGCATTTTACTGTGATTTGCACAGTATCCATGTAGATGTGGTTGTAGATTTAGATGAAGTTCACGTGTGGTGTGTAATTTATGACAGCACCATCTGTTATTTACATTCAACATTACTGGTTCAAACAGCTTCCACTCGTCAAAACACAGCGGGCAGTGAGTTTCAGGTCTCGACAGATTAACAGTTTTACTTTTCCCCCGTCGGTTTGTGCCCGATTTGCTGCGAACGGTATAACGTGCTTGGGCAGTGGTATGGCTGACCACGTCAGGTTGCCTGTTGTGACGTTTGTTATAAACCCAATAGAAAACTTCGTTCTTCGTTCTGAACTTTGTTGCGAAGTTGGATGCTCAAGCAGGCTATCAAGAGTGAAGTATATGCAGTAGGGTGCGGATACAATGGCCATGTCATAATTCCACTAGCGAAGAATTGTGAAAACGCGGAGTGCGACAGGAGCTGAGAATCAACGAGAAAACGTTTCCTTTTGAGTGATAACCTCTAAGTCGGGAATTCTGTGACTTGGAAGAGGGAACATAAAGTTCGGCTTCACCATTCGTTTGATGACGAATCCCGTTACGTTGACAAAGCTTTTGAACAAAAATGTGGACCAGGGTCCAAAATGATTATGCTTAATCTTTATTTAAAAAAAAAAAAGAGAGAGAGAGATAGGGAGGCGAGAGCTTTTGTGATGGTTGCGGTAGTTGTTGTATGTATTGGAATCACAAATGGATGTCTGCTGTATGCATTGACTATAATCAGCCAATGTGTATTCCACAAAAGCCCAGAAAATTCAATGAGGGTGCGTTGCCTAGGGCCGTCAGGTTGAGAACAATTGAAAAATCCCTGGCATAGCTCTGTCATCTTAGACACGCATGTGTGACACTGAATAGTTATTTACTCAACCCCTTTGTGAAACTCAACACACGTACAATAGCAGCGCGCTAGCTGCTTGGTTCTAACGATTTCCCAGTGTCCTTTGATCCTCTGCGTAATAGTTTCAAAACATGGTGCTGCAATGGTGTGAGAATCATGACTCGCATTTGGTGATTAGGAGTTGTTGTTGCTGTTGTAGTTTGATGCAGCTCTCCATGCTACTCTATCCTGTGCGAACCTCCTCATCTCCGAATAACATTAGGGCTATGCAATGAAATTACACTATCCTGCAGACAAAGGGTGTGGCGTTGTGCGTAGTATTTGCGGACTACTGCATCTAAATCTTATTACGGATTACAAGGCAAACGTATCCACTGTGATTCTTGAGAAATCGTAGTGATTGATCCAGGTTGCGCTAGTCTACTTGGTTTCGCGTCCCTCCTGTAGAAGTCAGCATAATTCGGCGAAGTCTACGGATCGTGCCTCGGTTTAGCTTATGAGACAGCAAGAACTAGTAAATATCGAGAAGTAGTTATACACTTTAAAAATTATTGTAACATACTGAGAAAAGTTGAAAGGAAATCAAGAAGTATGTATGTTAGAGAAGAAATTAACAACTCCGACAATAAAATCAAATCAATATGGAATGTTGTTAGAAGGGAGACAGGAAAAGTAACCACTGGGTTGGGTACTATTACTGTTAAGGAGAACGAGACCATCCTAACCAACAGTACACAAGTAGCAAATGTATTTAACAACCATTTCTTAAGTGTAGGAGAAGAAATTGGTGAGAGCAGATCAAAAGAAAAAGCCAGGCAGTACATGGAAGAGTCTGTTTTGAAAAAAAAAAAATTGTCAGATTAAG
Source organism: Schistocerca piceifrons (assembly GCF_021461385.2). NCBI lineage: Eukaryota > Metazoa > Arthropoda > Insecta > Orthoptera > Acrididae > Schistocerca > Schistocerca piceifrons. The sequence goes on from NC_060143.1 coordinate 155,732,962, forward strand.
TTTCGCCTAACAACCTCTTGTGAAATAAGTAAAATTACTAAATCTTTGAATAATAATTGTTCTGTAGGAGCAGATGACATCTCTTATAAGATATTAAAACAATGTGGAGCAATTACAAATGCTGTTCTGAGTCACATATGTAACGCATCACTAATTCAAGGTATTTTCCCAGATAGGTTAAAATATGCACTTGTCAGACCGCTCTACAAAAAGGTGGGCACCACAGATGTCATTAATTACCTGCCGGTATCCTTGCTTACATCATTTTCCAAAATCTTCGAGAAAGTAATGTACTCAAGAGTGGTTAGCCATCTCAACAGTAATGGGATACTTAGTAAATCGCAGTCGGATATCGAAAATGCTGTGCCACTGAGACAGCAATATACAATTTCACTGTCCACATTATAGATTCTCTAAATAGTAAAATGTCACGAATAGGAATTTTCTGTGATTTGTCCGAAGCATTTCACTGTGGGAACCATGACATTATGTTACAGAAATTACAGTTCTATGATATAAATGTAATAGTGTATGAGTGGTTTAAGTCGTACCTATAGAACAGGAAGCAAAAAGTTTCCTTATATGGGTCAAGTGATTTTAAATAAGTTTGTCGCTTCATCTAATCGGGGTGAAATTAAATTAGGTGTTCCACATAGTTCAATCATGGGTCCCCTTCTGTTCTTGATGTATGTGAACGACCTCCCTTCCTATCTGAAACAGTAAGCTGAACTGACACTGTTTGTTGATGATACAAGCATCATTATTAATCTGGTAAAAGAAACTCCTATTGGCAATGATACAAATAAGGTCTTTGGAAAAGTTATTAATTGGTTTTCTGCAAATGGGCTTGCTCTAAACTTTGAAAAAACACACTACATCCAATTTACTGCTACAAAAAGTACAGTTCCTTCAATAAATATAAGACATCAACAGAAGTCAGTAGACATGGTAGAGCATACTAAGTTTTTGAGTGTAAATATAAATGAGAATCTTAATTGGAAAATTCATATTTTGGATCTTCTAAAGCGACTAGGTTCATCAACTTTGGCAGTCACAATAATTGCCAATTTTGAGGATGTATAAATTAGTAAGCTAACACACTTTGCAAACTTTCACTCTCTGGTGTCATACGGAATAAAATTTTGGGGTAACTCAACATTTAGACAAAAAGTATTCACTGCTCAAAAGAAAGTGGTTAGAATAATGTGCAGGGTTCATAGTCGCACATCTTGTAGGCATCTTTTTAAAAGATTGGGAATTCTTACAACAGTCTCACAGTACATCTACTCACAAATGAAATTTGTTCTCAACAACATGGACCAGTTTAAAAACAACAGTGACATTCATTATTATAATACCAGAAAGAAAGACTTGCGCTATCCTTTACTCAACCTATCTTTGGCACAGATAAGGGTAAAATATGTTGCTATAAAAATTTTCGGCAAATTACCAGATAAAATAAAATCTCTGACAGACAGCAGTAATAGCTTCAAAAATAAATTGAAATCATATCTCCTTGAGAACTACTTCTATACCACAGATGAATTCTTGAATAGGAATAAATAAATCTATAAATACAGTATATGTATTTTGTACCATTTAAGGGAATATATATATATATGCATTTCTTGTGCTCTTGACACGTTCCACATCATAACGGCTACCGTACCGTGGGAATGATCAATGGAACACGGAACCAACTTACTAACTAACCAGTTCGCTTAAAACACCGTCATGGTGGGCCTTTGCCTGACACCGGGCCAACGCCTTCTTGGGTTTCCCTTCGAGGACAGAGTCACATCCTACCTCCTTCTTTTTATGGGTGATTGTCACTTCTGATGTTCTCGAGAAACTTGTCGAAGTTGCCTCCGGTTTCTTTGAAGCACCTTGGCTCTTTCCATCCGCTTGGTTTTCAGCTTCAGTTGTGCTGCGTTCCCACATTGTGCATTTAATTGGCGATAATTTGAAGGGGCCGCTGGCATCTTCTCATTTCAAACACGTTTGGAAGTTAACTTATCTGTTTGGAGTCCGTCTTTTTTAAAGAAATCTGGCACACCAATTTAAGTAAAATTTGAAACTGTTGTTTCCCTTCGGTTTTGATTTGAAGGCCTTGCTGCCTGTGTTCCATTTTAAGTTTGGGTAACATCTTGTGGCTGAGTTGAACTGAAGTGGCAGTGATTCGGTTCTTGCAACCAGCAGTATGCCTCCCTCCTTTCTCTTTAGCGGAATAGTGTAAAATGTTCTATAAGACTGCAATTCTTGCTTTATTTAAAGTATAAACAACTTTAGATTCATGGTTACTCTCATTCCGTTTTTATACTCACACTACGTGTGATATCTTTCAGAGCTGGACCAAATGCTTAAGTCTTTTGGATCCTTTCACTTTTTAACGGAGTGTTTACTGTATATGTGGTGGTGGTCAACTTACTCTTGATTGGTTTGCTGTTGGCGGGGAGTGGGGGGGGGGGGGGGGGGCAGAGGTCTACACTTGGGGCCTGTTGTGCCAGCGAGCTTGTTCCGTTCATCTGTCTGAAAGGACCCATGATCATACAAATACCTAAAAAGGGCTTGTAATGTTCTGCGATGTGGTTGGTGACTGTAAGGGTACTTGTTTTGGTATAGCCGTGCGGTCTCTCGACCGTTTACATCTGCTTTTTCGTACACAGACACCACCTCGGCATGTTCCCGACATGAATACTGGACCATTCTGCAGCTTACAGTACGCTGTGTCAATCACACAGCCTGCAACACACAAGGAACCCATGGCATTTGGTCTGAGGAACTTTCATTCGTCCGCGCCATCTATGGTGGCAATGATGGATTTCCGAACAATTGTTCATAGGACCTGTCTTCCTCCATTACCATTCAGGAATCTGAAACCGCAGTTTGTAGATTTTATTAATGTTCTCCCTGTGTAAAAACGTAATGGTGATAGCATTAGCTAATGATGCCACAGGAACCACATCTATCCCACACACATGGTATCATAGGTCCGAATGTCACTGCAAAATACTGGATGTAGTTAACAGAGCGAGGACAGAAGCATGGGTAAAGCAAGAAGGCATTGGATGCAGGCATGACCGCAGCTAGTGGGCTGTAGTTACATCAGGGGCTACACGCTAATTCAGCATGTACTGTCTCTGCAGCATTAGGCCTAGTACAGCAGTGGGTCTAAGAAGAAAAGCAGACCCACTGAGGCATTGGGGACCTGATGAAAGGTGGCCGAGATGCGGCTCTATGTAGCTTATGTGATGGGAATCAGTGCCTTGGAAAAACAGGGACGAGCCAAGCCTGTATAAATACTACTCATTTGTGGACAAATAGATGCAATCTGAGAGTCGCCACACTCACGAGGATGTTTACGCCAATATTGGAGATGACAAGATTCAACAAGCCACCAACGCTCAACATTGTCGCTACTATATGCAGATCTACAATTCCAGCAAGTATGATGCTGCTGACCTGGCACCATCCAACCGATGGGCTACCGGCCTCCTATCCTGGCATGCTATAGTGAAAGAAGATTAATTTTAATGAAGCAAATGATCCACGCAGTGGACACCAAGTGAGAAAACTACTCCTTATGTTTCAGATCTAGACTGCCATAAAAATGCGAAGGAACTGTTAATCAGAACTAAGGCAGAAGTTATATTCTAATTCACAATCTATTTATTGATTCTAAACATGACAAGACAACAAAATTATTAAAGAAACATCATACAAAAAACTTTTTATTTAGCAACCGCCTTACTAACATGGGATCTATGATGGACAAAGTGATCTTCTGGGAATCGACACACAACCCCAACCAGAATACTACTCGCTCTGTCTCACTTCATTCGCGTGAATCCAGATTATGGCAACAAACTATGCCACCACCAAGCATCTATATTCCACCATATGTAGTGGGACGCGAAACTGAAGCGTCACCCATCCACCAGTGTCAGCCCAGTTTGCAGGTGAATACAAGTATAATTTAGTGTTTTGTTTATGTACAGGGTGATTCAAAAAGAATACCACAACTTTAAAAATGTGTATTTAATGAAAGAAACATAATATAACCTTCTGTTATACATCATTACAAAGAGTATTTATAAAGGTTTTTTTTCACTCAAAAACAAGTTCAGAGATGTTCAATGTGGCCCCCTCCAGACACTTGAGCAATATCAACCCGATACTCCAACTCGTTCCACACTCTCTGTAGCTTATCAGGCGTAACAGTTCGGATAGCTGCTGTTATTTCTCGTTTCAAATCATCAATGGTGGCTGGGAGAGGTGGCCCAAACACCATATCCTTAACATACCCCCATAAGAAAAAATCTCAGGGGGTAAGATCAGGGCTTCTTGGAGGCCAGTGATGAAGTGCTCTGTCACGGGCTGCCTGGCGGCCGATCCATCGCCTCGGGTAGTTGACGTTCAGGTAGTTACGGACAGATAGTGCCAATAACTAACCTTTTTCGTAGGACTCTCCATACAGTTGATTGTGGAATTTGCAGCTCTCTGCTAGCTCTGCTAGTCGATTATCCTGGGCTACGAACAAATGCTTGCTGGATGCGTGCTACATTTTCATCACTCGTTCTCGGCCGTCCAGAACCATTCCCTTTGCACAAACACCCATTCTCTGTAAACTGTTTATACCAACGTTTAATACACCACCTATCAGGAGGTTTAACACCATACTTCGTTCGAAATGCACGCTGAACAACTGTCGTCGATTCACTTCTGACGTACTCAATGACACAAAAAGCTTTCTGTTGAGCGGTCGCCATCTTAGCATCAACTGACGCTGACGACTAGTCAACAGCGCCTCAAGCGAACAAATGTACGACTAAATGAAACTTTATAGCTCCCTTAATTCGCCGACAGATAGTGCTTAGCTCTGCCTTTTGTCGTTGCAGAGTTTTAAATTCCTAAAGTTGTGGTATTCTGTTTGAATCACCCTGTATTTTGTAATATTTGTAATGTTTGTGAATTATCTAAAGTTTTGTATTTATTTTTATGTTTCATGTACGGAGAGGGCGGCGCAACGAACGGAGACAGCATCTTCACTGCCGGGACCAGAAAGAAAATTGCTGGCCACTATACGTCGCGGGTCGACAGCCAAAGAGCAACAGAAGATCGTGAAACCGAGTTGTTGCGTCGTGATTCTAAAAACTGAAAATATAAGAACTTGTAATGTTTCTACAACAATGACGTCATAGAAAGTTTAATCATGTTGTAAATGTTCAGTCCTATCTTGTCAAGGCTCAGGTTCACGGCTATATGTAGTATATAGGAAGATAATAAACTAGTGTATACTACAAAGGTTTAAATACGTGATCCGAGAATTTATTTATGAAGAATTATATTAAAGAAGAAGCATTACTGATTTATTTGACAAGACTATTAATTTTTAACAACGTTCATCGCGAGTTTGAGTCTTAAAAGTTTATTCAATGTGGTTTTAATATACATTAAAGCAGATAACTTGCATTAATATAATTTCTGAGAAGAAACAAACGACATCTAAATTGGAAAAAGTTTGCGCAAATCAATAGGACTGAGTGACGTAATTCTGCGCATACGACTCAAATGATGATGTTTTAATTACAGTTTCGTTCAAGAACCATTCAGAGACAACATTAAAAGAATTTAAATAATTTTGAAGTGTTTTGTAACTGACGTAGGTGACGAAGTCTGCATATGGTCAAATGTCAAAAGAAAATCATTTATACAAAACTTACGTCGTTACACGAAACCGTGGCGACCTTATAAACAGGACTTGTGTGCAACTAACGCACACAGGTGCGAAACAATTAAAACATCAAGAGTCCTTCGGAAGTCAACGCGAGTCTTCGTGGAGCCTTCACCGCCAGCGGCGACTTCGCGGGTGTGGGCATCTGACGGAGCGCAGCTAAGCAATATGGTCACGCAGTTATTCCACGAGAAGGCGCATCTATTGGGCAGCAACTGAACGCTGCAAACCCCGACAACCTTTTCCTCCCTAAACTAACAGGCCCAGTACGTCAGCTGGGGGGCGGTCCTCCGGCTGGTATTAGAGGTGTTGCTGAGGGCGGGCGTGGTTGCAGCCAGTGACGTCTCCGGTGTTCGACCCAGTGTCCTGCCGGTTGCGGAAGCGGGGTCGCAGCATCTCAGCGGCTGCATCGACGGCTGTTACTTCTGCAGCCCATAGCAGCACACTGGTCACCGAGAACTACAATCTGCAATATTGTTGTCCGGTGAGTCTGTTTTAAGTTGGATGTGGAGTGTTGTACATAGGGAGTGTGCTTTTAATAGGATTATTGATTACAAGTCTGCGTGTGTAACTAGTTAATATCTTACAATAATGTCGGGAAGTGAAATGTCAGACGAAGAGCAATCTGTGTCCGACAGGAGCATGAGATCCCTTTTTAGGGCGATCGCTAAATTAAAACAATCTAACGGAGATTTTATAGCTGAATGAAAACAATCTACAGCTAGATTAAAAGAGGAACTAAAACAGGAATTAAAACAATCTAACGAAGAATCTACGGCTGCATTAAAAGAGGAACTTAAAGGGGAGTTAACAAAATCTACAGACAGGTTACAGGAACATCTTAATGAAACAATTCGAGGAGTAAGTGAGCTAACAAAATCTACAGACAGGTTACAGGAACATCTTCATGAAGTCAGTCGAGAATAAAGTGATAAAATAGAGGCTTCTAAAGTTGAAATGCAGGAAAAACTAGTAGGACTTAGTAATAAGATTGCTGATAATTGTAAAAGGTTAGAAGAACATATCGAGGAATCGCGTGAGGAAAAAGCTCGCATGCGAAATGATATTACTGACTTAACCAAGAGACTAGATAATGTCAATGCCTTAGTTGTAAATGAAATAGAGAAAAATACCGATAAGTTACGAGATGAATTTTCTGTGCAAACAGAGACTGTTCGTGGAAAATTATTAGAATCTATTAAAGAGGTTTCTACCAAACCTGTAGAGATTTCTTCAATAGATAATGTAGAATTAGAGACAGAAAAAAGATCATACTGATTTGAAAACATGAAATTTTTAATTACTGAAATATGTAGTAACCTTGAGACTTCCAAAGATAATAATATTGACAAAGGTACAGAGCGTTCACATCGTGAACACAGTGGAAATTGATATTAGCTAACCGTGTGGCCAGTACAGAAATGCGAATACAGGAAATTACTAAACGGTTATCAGAATTAGATAATAATGAAAATATTTCAAGTAGTACAAGTAATAACGTAATCAGAGACAACATTCGCATCGAGTTTGCTAGCTCGGACGACAGCAATACAAATAAAGAAATCACGGCAAGCAAATCCGACGCAAATTCGTCTCGGCAATCTAAACAAAATCCAACTATGTCTCTCGTAGAATGTAGGGATGATATAACGACAAATTCAAATGTAGCAAGTCGATTTCCTGTATTCAAACCAGGAGGCGAACTTCACCCTATAATCTTTATAAAAGCTTTTGAAACTTCATTATCTCCTAAATGGAGTAATGAAAAACGGATTCAATTTGTAATAGGACATTTAGAAGCAGAAGTTGCGGAATGGGCAGTACTGCATAGAACTGAATTTAGTGACTGGGATGATTTTGTTAAGCAGTTTAAACAAAATTATTGGTCAAGAGGAAAACAAAAACACTTAACTTCAGAGTTGTTAGACCCTCTTCCTTATTCTAAACGGTGGGGAGGTTATAAAAATTATTTCGAATGGCATTTAAACCGTGCTAAATTAATTGAAGAACCAATTATTGAAAGTCGTCTAATACGAGTCCTAATTAGTAGGTTACCGTATCATGTAAAGGAAAGAGTGATAGAAAGGGAATGGTCACAACCTTACGAATTACTAGGATATTTAGAACAGTTACGTACACTTAATAGAGAACGGGAAGACGAGAAATTTAGAGTTGGTAGAAATGACAATTCTCGAAATAATAATAATTCAGAACCACGAAAATTTAACAACAACAATCATAGCCGGTTGTGTTATACAAAACGTCAATCTAAACATAAAGAGATCCAACAAAATCGGGGTAATAACTCTAAAATACTAAAATTCCACAATAACGATAATGAGATAAATCATCCTCAAGTAATGAATGAAGGTCAAGTTGTAGGTGACGTTATCATAGAAAGTTCGGAAAACTAGTAAAGTCCTTTAGTACAGGTCGACTAAAGGGAACTGTTAGTCAAAATTATACAAGACCCAATTGCCATTAATCATTAAGCTGCCAAAAGGAAGGTGATTGGCAACAAGATTTACTTCACGAAGACAATCAGATAAGGGAGAATAAAACTTGTAAACCTATTCTTGAAGGTTATATTAAAGATACCGAAGTAAATACTATAATCGATTCGGGTAGTGAAGTAAGTATTTAATCTAAAGAATTATTTCAACTTAAAAGGAAATATTGGAATATCCCAACCTTACCTGTAAGTGGGGTGAAAATTATAGGAATTACTGATAAAAGAAGTCAAAATATTACTGAGGAAGTTTATTTAACTTTTGAAATTTCTAAACAATTAATTTCTCACTCTGTACTTGTCGTAGCCAACTTAAATGTGGCCATAATTTTAGGTATAGATTGGTTGTGTAAATATAAAGCTATATTAGATTTTAAAGACTCTTCCTTAACCATCCATAAGGAGGCATGTGCTTTTAAAGTGAGGTTTTCTAACAATCAAGTACCTGAAACTTGCTTCAAATCCTATAGAGATTAAGTACACACAGACCATGAACCTATTAATAGATTCTAGTGATCTTGAATATGAAGTATACCAATGTGAGGCTAGTAATAGTACCGAAACCGAAGTGAAAGAAAAATGTTATTCTATGAATTGTCTATCCGAACAAGAAAAGGAAGAGTTGGAAATGGAAAAATTGAACCAGGGGATGGTGAACAATTAAACTTATGAGAGTGGCTAACAGAGTTTGCATCTCAAATAAGCTCGCAACTTAAACAATCGAGTGAACAAGTAAGTTTGAAACTTAAAGGAAACACAGACAGACTGGATAAGTTGAGTTTGAGTTTTGATCTATTAAGTACTCATCTCAATGAGAAATGTGAGGAAATTAAAACTACCCGCAGTAAGGACACTAGAGAACAGTTGATACACTTCAGAAAAGAATTTCAAGTTAAAGTTGAAAGGTTAAATGAAAACATACAAGCTAACACAGACAGCATTGCTGACATCAACAACAGAGTAGATACTGAAGTAGAAAGATTACATCAGAGAATAGACAAAACATCAGAAAACCTTAAACAAGAATACAACCTGTATACCACTAATGTAGATACAAAAGTAGAAAATATACACACTAAATATACACAACTGGAGGATGCATTGATGTCCAAACAAATATTTTACAATCAAAATGCAATGTATGGGCACATCCTAGTGAAATGCTTTCCTGGTGAAAATCTGCACCCTATTAACTTTATTCACCAATGTAAGGATATGTTTGTTGTAGGAATGTCAGATAACATAAAAATTAAGTTAGTAAAAAGGTTTCTAGAAGGGGAAGCCCTATCCTCGGCAAACGAGAATAATGATTGTTGAAATACTTTTGAAGTGTTTGAAGCTAATTTTATTTGTAATTTTTGGTCACAATCCATACAAGTCAGATTAAAGTCACAATTTCTAAATGGACCAGTGTATAGAGGGAAAGTAGGGGGAATGCAAAAATTTTGCAGAGATCAACTGAAAAACTTGCTCACTTGAGTAACTCTTTTGATATTATGACACAAACTGATGTTTTAAAATGAAAGGTTACCAGAGAGACTGCAGTGGGAATTGGTCCATGGACCAGACGATTCAATGGAAGAGTTCCTAAAATTTGTAGATACATTAGATAAGGCCTTGGAAAGAGAAAATAACCAAAGTTTTGCTTCTGGCAACAACCAGTATGGGGGGTGAAACAGGAATGTAAATAGAGATTATTATGGGAGGAGAGACTTTGAAAATTCTGGAAATAATGCTCCAAATAGGGGAGATAGGAGATATGAAAATGATTTCAGAAACAATACACAGGAGGGAGGATGGAGGAGAGATAACAGGAATGATAGAAATAGTTATTGGGGAAGAGAGCAAGATAGAAGGGGGTTTGTTGAACTAGTGAACAAAATGACAACTACAAACAGACAGACCGAGGGAACCAGCCGGGAAACGGTGGACATCCACACTAGATGTCCGTAGTTTTGGGGCTAGACAATATTATGGCAGGACAACACATAACCGAAACTGGTAAAGGAGAGGATACAATGAAAGAGTAAGTACCATGAAAATACTGATGTTGATAGAATGAATAAATTAGAATTTAATAAGAGGTTTTGGGATACTATGAGTAAAAGTGATACAGTTAATAAAAACAGCGTTAAAGCACAGGTAGTTAGTGAAAGTGCAGAAGTTGAAGGTATTGCAGAGTTCCATAGTTGGGTTGAAAAAGATACTGGTGTTAATAACAAGTCAGGCACACCAAAAATTGAATCTATTTTGGGGGGTTTATTTGATAAGAATGGGGATGATGAAGTGTTTAATGGAGCCAAAGACTCAATTGCTCAGATTCGGATACATAGGGGGGAACCTGAAGATGGGGTTGTTGTGGAGGAGGAGGAAGAAGTAATAGAGGGACATTTAAATAATGATCCTAAGTCAAGTGATTTTATGGATGAGAGTGTGGAGGAAGAAATAAAAGTATTTGTAGAATTGAAAAGAGATGAGGAGGTAAAGGTGAGTAATGTGACAAATATGGGTAATAATTTAAGAGAAATGCAGGCTAGGGAATGTGTATCTGATGACAAGCTATTGCCTATTGGGAACTATGAAACACTAATCTATGAGAATGGTGATAATAATAATATTAAAGAAAATATAAAGGGATGAATGTAAATGTGTGTTTTCAAGAAAAAGGGGAAAAGTTTTTGGAAGTTTTGTGGAACAACTATGGGAACTGTATAAACAAAGATGCCTTTTGGAAAGAATTAGCAAAGGTAAGTGCAACCTTGTATCCTATATGGTGGATAAGAATCCGTAGTGGACTTTATAAAAAATGGGGTGAAAACAGAAGTTTGTTGAGTGGCAACACAGTGTTAAGAGAAACAGATAAAAACAAAGGTTTATAATTAAATTTCAATGCTTTGCAAACAGAGAGGGATGTGTCTAAGTGTAGTAAAGGGACATTAGACTTAGGAACTAAAGAAATTGAAAATGATCTATTGTTTGAAAATACGGAAATCGACAAAGATGTTGAGCTAGGTTGTCCATATGTTAAAGTAAACATTGACAAGTGGGAAGGAAGAGCGTTAGTAGACACAGGAAGTTCTGCTTCTGCCATCACTTCTAGACTTAGAGATATGCTCAGAAATTCTCAACATTTTTCTGAGATGCCAGTTGTTGGATTAAAAGTGAAAGGAAAAGCTACACAGTTCAAACCAGGGGACCTTGTACTCGTCAAGCACAAGAGAAATCAAAATTATTGTCAGCCGAACTTAAGAAGTTTTTTGATATTTACATTGGTCCATTTGAAATAAAAGAAACCCCACATTCTAATTCATATAGACTTATCTTTCCCAGATCAAGAAGGTTATTTGGATTAAGAAACAACACCAAATTAAAACCATATAAACAAGATTAAACGCCTTTCCCTTTTTGAATACAGTTACTTACCCAATTTCTGTAAAGCAGATAGCAACTACCACTCATCCTATAGACCCTAGAAAAGTTCCAGATCTCTGAGAGAATGTTTTTATATTTTTATTGGCACTATTGAATATTAAATTTTGAGACATCTCCTTTACTTGCAATGGGCAAGTTTAACCACGCACCCAAAGAGGTGACAAACATTTATTACATTTTTTTCTTGTATTGTTGAATATGGGACATACTTGCACCAAATATTTTTGAGTATGGGACATACTTGCACCAAATATAAAAGTCAATGAAAAAATTGTTGTGCAAGACCCATCATTTTGTTACTATTCATAAGGTTTTCTACAGCTAATCATATGTTCACCAAGTTTGAAGTTTGTGTTATGTTGTGACCAATTTAAGTGTGCAATTTTGGTATTAATATGTTCTTGTACTACCTTGACAATGTGTCTCAATGGGAGACAATATTTAAAAAAACTTTTTTTCAAATGCATATTATATTCATACAGGTGACTTGTCTAATGTTTGTGTGTAAATATTATGTCCATTGTTATAATTATGTTCTTTGTTTTCATTTCCATTATGTCGCTCAAAAAGAGCAGACAGTTGCAATATTTTCTTATGGATGTATGACGTGTCCATCTATGTAATATATTTATGTTCCTTCTACTACATTGATTATTCTGTGACTCAATGAGAGATGACTTTGAAATAATTTACATATATTTTTTATACATCTTAACATCGCATGTGATATATTTGTGTATGTTTTTGATCATTTTCCATGTGACTCACTGGGAGCAAAGATTATACTTTGTTTTTACTTTCATATGTTACTAAATATTTTTATTATGCTGTCATACTGAGAGTCATAACACAAAGTACAATTGAAACAACACAACTAAAATATTTGCAGGAAGAAATCATTTTGAAACGGTGTAAAGGTCATTGTACACATACACATTATGCCTAGAAAAACAAAAAAATTTGTTAAAGTAGACCTTTTCCAAATTTTAGGCATTTAACACATTTGCCCTTGTCGGCTAATATCATTAACATTCTGTAAATAATATTACCCAAGGGGGGTATTGTAACGGAACCTATTAAAGGCTTTACTTTACCGATGTATGCAATACCCTCCAAATTCAACCAGTTTAACGAGTATTTATGATTATAGAAAAGTTATTGTGTATGTTAACAATGATCGCATAACATGTCTCCATAAACAGTCAACCCATTAAATTATACTGAATAACTGACCCACATGAAAGTTAAGATGACTTGATCACTGATACAGCAAATGTCATCATTTAAAAACACTAAGTTCATGTTAAATAAATAATATGAAGTACGAAAAATAGTGGCTAACTTAGGTATTTTGGATCTCCTTAAATAAAAATCACCCTGTGAAACCTATTTGTTCACTAGGAGCGTTTTCACTCGGTATTCACGTAATCACTCCTATTTAAGACGAGAACAAATGTGATTCTTAATTATTCATGTTATTTACTTATTTATACAAATTAGAGAAGTCAACTGACAAACTTCTAAAACGCGGCTTTTTTGTACCAAAGAATTATTCTGTCAAATCAACAAATCTGTCTGTCAGTTTAATAACATGTTAAATCATGTCACTCGATGTAAATTAATAGCTTCTCTGCACAAATTATGATAACAGATGTCCATGTGACTTATAAACTATATCTATTTTTAGTAGTTCTTTGAAAAGGTTATAAATACAAGCAGCAAGCGCAGTCGGAATGTCACTTTGGTAAAGTGTATACTATGTGTGTTATTGTTCGAGGAGGATAAACAATGCAAACAATATGTAAAAGAAGTGCTACTTTGTGTTGTGTCATTGTCTTTGGTGGACAGTAGAAATGAAATGGCCACCAGAGTAATAAATATTTGAAGTTTAAATATTTGTTGGTTTCGCTCGTAATTTATCATCAAAAGCACATCAAAAACACAGGACTTCATCTTTTTGCCCCTAGACAACCAGATTTAGAGCCAGCATCAGCATCGAGACACAGCAGCGATCCAGCAAGCAGCAGCGATTACCACAATGCATTTTAATGGCGCCAACCTAACATCAAGTGCTAACAGGCTCCGTAAATGGGAGTGAAATAGTGCGATTATAGCAATTAGCAATATCTACCACTAGGTGACCATTACACTGTATCAAACGGAATCGGGGCATGATGTAACGTCCACACACCAACAGTTAATAGTTCTGTTTAAGACAACAATTATTAAGGTATTAATAATAATTTTTTAAATTAAGTACAGATATTTCACAAGGAAATGTTCCTCTTATGTTAAATGGAACAGTTATCGAACCGATAGCTAGTAATGCGGTCTATGATAGAAGTAAGTTTCTCTCACAGAAAAAGGCTGACCGCCTGGAGACATCACCCTTTTATCGTGCAACACTACCTCTAACTTTCGTAGCGTCAGTTCGGAGAGGAAGGGAGTCAAGAAGTTCTTTAAATATGCCACATGCAGATTAAGTCACTCATTGACGACGAGGCCACGTAAGTTTACTAAACTGCGGGAATGTTAATTGCTATGTTTCAGCCGCTGTTGCAAATAGATACTAACGCTTTCTGTGGAATTTTCTGTGCGGAAACAGGTCCGTGGAAGTGCTATAGGGTGTCTGGGTCTATGTCAAACCAGGAATGTCCGCGTACAGCCCTGTGAATATAGCTGTTGCAAATAGTTACTAATATTTTCTGTGGAATTTTCTGTGCGGAAACAGGTCCGTGGAAGTGGTATAGGGTGTCTGGGTCTATGTCGAACCAGGAATGTCTGCGTACAGCGCTGTGAATATAGCTGCCGTCAACTATGGAGTGCCCACAGCTTACTCATCATAAATATGTAGAAGAAAGGGCAACTCTTTGCTACCGACAATGTAGAAATAAACATCCTGCTTCATCCAGTAACCTGAAGCAATGCCTCATATTATTGTGCGAAAAATACCTGAACAACAACGAAGGACAACGTATAACCTGAACTACGCCGTCCACACAATGTGGGCTAAAGACAAATTAAACCGACATTGCACTTTACACTTCGTATCGCTTGGAAAGAGGATAAATTGTGACTTGTTAGACATACTATATAGCTCTAATCAGCTACTCTTATGTCATTTGTATTGTTTTCCCCTTGCGTATGTGCAGCTCTACTAATCACTGTAATGGTCTTTTGCGAGCTACCCGATACCAGTTGTCGTTGCATGCAGTTCCCTTCCGGATATTAACTCAGAAACTACACTGATGTACGAAACGTAAGGACGAAATTAACTGTCACTTGATGTGTCGCTGCCAAGTAACATAGGTCCATTAAACTCGGCCCCCACGTACAAAGTACTGCTACAATACAATACAGTATAGAAGGTAACTGAAAGATAGGCTCAATAAGAGGTACATTAATGGCACTTTCATTCAATATGTGTATCATATAAGTGGTACGTGTTCTTTCTGACATCTCCAAAAGAGCAGACTCCGTTCTTGATCCAGTAGCTATTATGAATTAAGCCACAAGGGAATTACACACATTGGCTGCTAGTGGCATTGATTTAAATCAATGGCGAAAGTTGAAAATTTGCGCCGAACTGGGATTCGAAAGTGGGTCTACTGCTTAGTAGGCTCTGACCACTAATCCATCTTTTTTTAATCTCCATTTGTTCGTTGCATTTGTTCATGGCGGACCCAGCTTTTTTTTTCTTTTTACATAATGCAGCTAACCCTCTGACCGAACAAGCTGACCTACCGTGCCCACGAACCATCTGAACACAATAGTCACCGCAACTTCAGGGGCTAATCTAGCACACAATTCGTCAAGCCCAAATTCTCAACTTATCCGTTTACTATGTATGTGGTGCTCTTCCTCATTATTCTCATTCCTCGCGGCATTCCGCTGATTCCCATAACAGTTCGAGCCTGTTATGCATCAGCACTGAAGAGATCTCTGTCTGTCCTCTCCTTATACGTCTAATATTTAATCTAGGGCATTGTTTTAATGAATGTGAGCATATATAACTATTATATCAAAGAAGTTAAAGAGCAGTTAGCGGCGGCCTAATGTATGTCTTCAAGAACATGAAGAATGTAACTGAAGATTGTGTTATTGAGATTTAACTCTGGGTACTCAACGAATCTTATGTACGTGTTAAATGACTAGAGTTTGAGCAAAATTAATTGCATTGTTATTTTGTGCGCTTGATTACTATTGTTGTTAACCTGGTCTATATTGAACATTGGAAAGCTGCTCTTGGCGCAAGGTTTACGCACGCACTGTTATAGAGTGGAAACATACGGAAACATTCTGAAGGTGGTTTACAGAACCTTGTGCCAGGCACTTGAGTGTGAATTGTAGAGCAATCGTATAGACGTAGATATAAATGGAGAGAAGAATTCTCATTCGAGACTGTTTATTTGACATCATATATAAGATTTGCCGTCTAGTGGTTACACCAAGTCGCAGTAGGTGCTGCAGGAGGAAAAGAAAGTTATGCTATTGTATATCTGGATAGCGTCCTGCTGTTAAATAAATGTCAGCATAAATATATCTGTGAGCTATATCAAGATGAACATTAAATTTTTTATATGGAAGTAAAGCTACTTTCAGTTTCTAAGCAAGCCTACAACTTCCTATTCCTAGATCACCATATTTCGATGCAGAGTATTACAGCTAAATTACTACAGCTAATTACACTGAAATGCATTGCCAGAAGCGCAAATGTCATTAGACTACGTAATGCAACAATATGTAATAATTCAATAGTCATCATAAAATTTATTTCATAATGTGGCCTGTCGATTTTCTTACGTCTACAGCTACGCATACACTCCGCTAGACATAGTATCGTTGATGACGGAAGGTACCCTGTACAACTGCTAGCCATTTCCTTTCCTTTCTTGTTCCAGTCGAGCAGTACTCAAGAATAGGTCGCACAAGCGTCTTGTACGCGTTATCCTTTACAGATGAACCACACTTCCGTAAAATTCTCCCAACAAACGCAAGTCGACCATTTACGTTCCCTACCACAATACTCACATGCTCGTTCGTTTCCATATCGCTTTATAACGTCTCCCCTAGATGTTTGGACGACGTGGCTGGGACAAGCAGGGCACTAATCATGCTGTATCCGAAAATTGTAGGTTTGTTTACTTCTGCTCATCCACATTAACTTACATCTTCCTACATTTAGAGGCAGCTGCCATTTATCACACCAACTAGGATTTTTATGTATGTTATCTTGTATCATCCTACAGTCAGTCATCTTCGACACCTTCCAGTACACCAAAGCATCTTAACCTCGTATATAAATTTAGTACTTTTATATTTCATCACTTATCCATTGCTATTGCTAAGGCAAAATATTCTTCTTAGGTATTACGTTTACTACCAAGAAATGTGTAAGCATAGACCGACCGTAAAGGGACATTCCGTTCTACATGCTTTTTCCTCAACATGATGCTACATGATCTTTTCGGTGACTGTAACATTTTGCAGAAGCTACGATTGTTGCATTAATTAGCTGCTTGTGGCATTCATATATTTTTCTGAGTATCTCACGTCAGTCGTCTGTACCCTTGGCTCACTGACTGAAACTGACGCATGACGCTGTAAGACAAAAAGTCAGTTGTCCCTCTCTTCTATGACTGGTGTCTCAGGCATCTGTGTTTGGTCCCATTCTTCCCATTCTGTACGTGGTGTTATCAGCCCGCCAAGAGAGGACCTATAGCTAGCAAAGTGAACTGTGCGCTCGCGTTATTACAATCTTGAGTTGCAGCGTGAAACCTCACACGCTTCAGTGTAGAAAGAACCTACCTGAGCTGCAGGCTGCGCATCAGTTTCAGCTCACATTCTTTCACAGCTGTCCCGCCAGTTAACATTGAAAGCATAGTGTAACACGATTCTGCACCTCAGTTTCGCTGTTTACTAACGTCTAATGTGGCGGTAACACAATCGTGGTAGGTGAGTCAGAGCCCCAGAGAGCATCAGCATACTGTATGCGTTGCTTAAGTCTACACCAAACGTGATTACGTATCTCAGTGTTGCCTTTCATAAATATTTACTCGTCTACTTATTATAACAAGCTGAGGCTGTCTAGAGCGATACAAAAAAATTTGAGAATAGCGGAAATACACTCCTGGAAATTGAAATAAGAACACCGTGAATTCATTGTCCCAGGAAGGGGAAACTTTACTGACACATTCCTGGGGTCAGATACATCACATGATCACACTGACAGAACCACAGGCACATAGACACAGGCAACAGAGCATGCACAATGTCGGCACTAGTACAGTGTATATCCACCTTTCGCAGCAATGCAGGCTGCTATTCTCCCATGGAGACGATCGTAGAGATGCTGGATGTAGTCCTGTGGAACGGCTTGCCATGCCATTTCCACCTGGCGCCTCAGTTGGACCAGCGTTCGTGCTGGACGTGCAGACCGCGTGAGACGGCGCTTCATCCAGTCCCAAACATGCTCAATGGGGGACAGATCCGGAGATCTTGCTGGCCAGGGTAGTTGACCTACACCTTCTAGAGCACGTTGGGTGGCACGGGATACATGCGGACGTGCATTGTCCTGTTGGAACAGCAAGTTCCCTTGCCGGTCTAGGAATGGTAGAACGATGGGTTCGATGACGGTTTGGATGTACTGTGCACTATTCAGTGTCCCCTCGACGATCACCAGTGGTGTACGGCCAGTGTAGGAGATCGCTCCCCACACCATGATGCCGGGTGTTGGCCCTGTGTGCCTCGGTCGTATGCAGTCCTGATTGTGGCGCTCACCTGCACGGCGCCTAACACGCATACGACCATCATTGGCACCAAGGCAGAAGCGACTCTCATCGCTGAAGACGACACGTCTACATTCGTCCCTCCATTCACGCCTGTCGCGACACCACTGGAGGCGGGCTGCACGATGTTGGGGCGTGAGCGGAAGACGGCCTAACGGTGTGCGGGACCGTAGCCCAGCTTCATGGAGACGGTTGCGAATGGTCCTCGCCGATACCCCAGGAGCAACAGTGTCCCTAATTTGCTGGGAAGTGGCGGTGCGGTCCCCTACGGCACTGCGTAGGATCCTACGGTCTTGGCGTGCATCCGTGCGTCGCTGCGGTCCGGTCCCAGGTCGACGGGCACGTGCACCTTCCGCCGACCACTGGCGACAACATCGATGTACTGTGGAGACCTCACGCCCCACGTGTTGAGCAATTCGGCGGTACGTCCACCCGGCCTCCCGCATGCCCACTATACGCCCTCGCTCAAAGTCCGTCAACTGCACATACGGTTCACGTCCACGCTGTCGCGGCATGCTACCAGTGTTAAAGACTGCGATGGAGCTCCGTATGCCACGGCAAACTGGCTGACATTGACGGCGGTGGTGCACAAATGCTGCGCAGCTAGCGCCATTCGACGGCCAACACCGCGGTTCCTGGTGTGTCCGCTGTGCCGTGCGTGTGATGATTGCTTGTACAGCCCTCTCGCAGTGTCCGGAGCAAATATGGTGGGTCTGACACACCTGTGTCAATGTGTTCTTTTTTCCATTTCCAGGAGTGTATGTGAGCTGAGTAGGATTCTGTACGCTACCAGAACGCTCCTATCGGTCTACCTCTATGATATAGAAGTGGTTCTACTACTTATGATCATGCTTCTGCTCTAGTGTCCATACTACTTTGCGAGAAAATGGGGGTGGCACAAACTGAAGATTCGGCTACCACGTCGGAAAATGCTACTTCGCGCCATCCACTCAGGATGGGAACAAGTGAAGCTACGTAGGTGGCCACTCCAAATGGAAAAAATAAAAGATATGTAGACCTACTAGACGCCCATGAGGAGATGACAGGAATAAAAACATCGATATCGATCATGTGAAGAGGAGGAATACAGATATTCTGGTGTCACTGGAGCCCAGATTCCTCCGTGCAAATCAAGCTGAGACAAACCAAATCATAAGCTGGTGGAGGTTTTTTTGTGATCAGAAGAGCGTTAAAGTACCAGATGGATAATTCCTAAATTCTACGAGAGCGTGCTGAAAAACAAAGCTCTGAAAATTTTATCTGAACAGTCTTAAAGCTTTTTAAATAAAACAAACGTTAATAACATTCTACATTTTTATTGTTCACGTGTACGTAGTGCTGCCCTCTCCGCCGTGTACTTGGCGGTCTGTAGCCTAACTCTGTCGGTCTTGAGAAACAGTATGCTGCAATCGTGTTCCTCACGGCATAAAACGAGGCTCCACACATGAAGCACCCTCTTCTTGAACACGACATTACCAGACCACACACGAACGCTTCGGCATCTGAAACAGTCTGACGGCTTGGGTTCACTGCAATCGACGATCCCCCATACAGTCCCGACTTGGCCCCATCCGATTTTCATCTGTTTCCAAAACTTCAATAACACTTTCGAGTACTTCGCTGAGGAAGTGATGAAGCAGTGTAACCTGAGATTACGTGTCAACAAACTGGTCTCCCTTGAGAAAAATGAGTATGGACATGAAACATGAAAGTGTACAATGATAACAACGTTTATTTAGTTAAACGTTTTAATGTTTAAAAAAAATAATTTGGAGGCGTTACTTTTCACCACGCTATAGTTCATATGTATAGAAACTCTGCAAGCCACTAAACGGTTAGTGCAGAGGGTACGTATTACAATTATTATCATTATTGATCCACTGAACAATGGAGCGATAGAGAAATGACTGCGTTTCTCCTACTGCATGATCTTTAATGTACTTTGGATATTATGATCCTCTCGCGAAATGAACGTTGTGAAAACCGTGTCCCGTTTTGGATAACAATCGAAGAGCCTAATTGCTAGCAGTACGTCTTCAGGCCACAAGTGACCCATCGAGACCACAAGACTGCCGTGTCATCCTCAGTTGAGGATGGGGCTAGGAGTGGAGTGAGGTCAGCACACCGCTCTCCCGGTCGAAATAATGGTTCAAATGGCTCTGAGCACTTTGGGACTTAACTTCTGAGGTCATTAGTCCCCTAGAACTTAGAACTAGGTAAACCTAACTAACTTAAGGACATCACACACAACCATGCCCGAGGCAGGATTCGAACCTGTGACCGTAGCGGTCGCGCGGTTCCAGACTGTAGCGCCTAGAACCGCTCGGCCACCTCCGCCAGCACTCTTCCGGTCGTTACGATGGTTTTCTGTGATCAGAGCCGCTACTTTTCGGTCGAGTAGCTCCTCAGTTGCCAGCACGAGGCTGAGTGCATCCCAAAAAGTGGCAACAGCGTATGGCAGCGCGGATGGTCACCCATCTAACTGCCAGCCACGCCCGACAACGCTTAATTTCGGTGATGTGACGGGCACCGGTGTATCCACTGCTGCAAGGCAGTTGCCGAAATTACCAGGGGCGTTCTAAAACATACTGCGGGTCGTTCAAGACGATTGGGTACAATGCTCATTCTTTCCCCTGGATCCTTGATGTAAATGATCGTTGAGTGCACAATGATAACGCCGTCACATTGAGAACAGCAAGCTTGAGTGTGCACGATGTTATCTTTGTTATTAGTGGGTTGCCTAATTTTAGGAAAGTTGAAGGATAACATAAAGGATCTTATCTCAGACAAGACTGAGATTAATAGATCCCTATTTCTTGTAAGATCTTATCTAAGACAGGACTTAGATTAACAGATATCTATTTCTTCGACAGACTGGCAACAGTTGAAACGTCCCCTTTGAACAATTTATACAAGACTGTGCTTATACTGACACACAATGTTTTTAGCGCAACGCAATCTGACTTTCAAAATTCCCTACTAAAGAATGGCCCTGACTAACATTAAACTATACCTTTCACAAATCACTTACCTCACAAAAATCTTCGCTGCTCAAGCTACTGCAATACAGCGAGCGCCACTACTGCCAGCTAAATAAAAGATTCAGACTATGGAAGGCACTAACTACTGATAGGGATAGTTAGCAAATGAAAGATATTAGTAGAGAACAAACAATGTATTTACCTTGATATCATCATATATAAATATAGCAGTTCATGACAAATTACAAATCTCCGCCATCTCTCTCCCCACATCCACCACTGCTGGCGGCTCACCTCCAACTGCGCAACGCTACGCGCTGTTCACAGCCAGCTGCCTAACACTACAATGGCGAGTATTACAACATTGCAAAGCAGCCACAGACTGCACACAGCACAGCCAGTGATTTTCATACAGAGGTGGCGTTACGAATAAAAAAACCTAAACAGCCTACTTACACAGTCACTACAAAAATTAAGATAGAACTCAGATGAAATTACAAAATAACTCTAACACTGTGGCGAGGTAGCATTAAATGATAAAAGCTGTATGGAGAAAACGCAAGATGATCTGCTCACCTGGGCAGCTAGCGACGTCGAAGTTAAAGTTTCAACAATATGTCACAAATTAGAACCAAATTAAGGATGAGAAGTTGCGTGGCAAAGAAAGCAAGTAACGAGATGATCAGAATATAGATCATGCTACTGCAATTACGACACCTACATATCGCCAAAATTATGGTGGCTGGGGGTCGAAAGATCACAAAACATCGTACCATATTACAGTGCTTGTGTTGTTCCGAATACGATGCATGTTCAAAGGAGCCGGCGACTACAGCTGTTATGAAATACGTTTAATGTATTCGCAGTTCCGAATATGGACAACTATCAGTTACAGAATGAAATGACGACCGTGAAAATTTTTCCCGGACAGGGAATCGAACACGGATATCCCGCTTATCGCGAGCGTTCGCCTCTCCATTTTTCCCCAATGATGAACAAAATAGATTAATAATTGAGTTTGAGCGGGAGTCGAACCGTCGCCTCTTACACGCTCGTCTTACGAAACTCGAACGCTAATCACGTGACCCTATTTTTAAATTATGAGTGTGACTTGATAATATCATGAAACGTCAGTAGACTATTTTCAAGTCATCATGTAATATAAGCTGCAAATAGGGAAAAATTTAGTTATTACAACAGAATAATAAATAAAAAGGAAAAGGAAAAAAACGAGAACATACTCGTCAAACAACTACCAAGCTCTTATGCTGTATAACAACAAATTTTTATTTACCTATTTGTTAACATTTAATTAATTTTCAAATTTTTATTTATATCATATTTTTTATGTTTTTCTTTTTTTAGTTGTCATACAGAATCCATAAGCAGAAGGACAACGATTATATTCTAAATTGCTAACTAAGACTTCCATTTAAAGAAAAATCCAATTTGATTGTGAGGATTATATACGCTCGTCTGTACATACGCTTCATCTACACTCCTGGAAATTGGAATAAGAACACCGTGAATTCATTGTCCCACGAAGGGGAAACTTTATTGACACATTCCTGGGGTCAGATACATCACATGATCACACTGACAGAACCACAGGCACATAGACACAGGCAACAGAGCATGCACAATGTCGGCACTAGTACAGTGTATATCCACCTTTCGCAGCAATGCAGGCTGCTATTCTCCCATGGAGACGATCGTAGAGATGCTGGATGTAGTCCTGTGGAACGGCTTGCCATGCCATTTCCACCTGGCACCTCAGTTGGACCAGCGTTCGTGCTGGACGTGCAGACCGCGTGAGACGACGCTTCATCCAGTCCCAAACATGCTAAATGGGGGACAGATCCGGAGATCTTGCTGGCCAGGGTAATTGACTTACACCTTCTAGAGCACGTTGGGTGGCACGGGATACATGCGGACGTGCATTGTCCTGTTGGAACAGCAAGTTCCCTTGCCGGTCTAGGAATGGTAGAACGATGGGTTCGATGACGGTTTGGATGTACCGTGCACTATTCAGTGTCCCCTCGACGATCACCAGTGGTGTACGGCCAGTGTAGGAGATCGCTCCCCACACCATGATGCCGGGTGTTGGCCCTGTGTGCCTCGGTCGTATGCAGTCCTGATTGTGGCGCTCACCTGCACGGCGCCAAACACGCATACGACCATCATTGGCACCAAGGCAGAAGCGACTCTCATCGCTGAAGACGACACGTCTCCATTCGTCCCTCCATTCACGCCTGTCGCGGCACCACTGGAGGCGGGCTGCACGATGTTGGGGCGTGAGCGGAAGACGGCCTAACGGTGTGCAGGACCGTAGCCCAGCTTCATGGAGACGGTTGCGAATGGTCCTCGCCGATAGCCCAGGAGCAACAGTGTCCCTAATTTGCTGGGAAGTGGCGGTGCGGTCCCCTTCGGCACTGCGTAGGATCCTACGGTCTTGGCGTGCATCCGTGCGTCGCTGCGGTCCGGTCCCAGGTCGACGGGCACGTGCACCTTCCGCCGACCACTGGCGACAACATCGATGTACTGTGGAGACCTCACGCCCCACGTGTTGAGCAATTCGGTGGTACGTCCACCCGGCCTCCCGCATGCCCACTATACGCCCTCGCTCAAAGTCCGTCAACTGCACATACGGTTCACGTCCACGCTGTCGCGGCATGCTACCAGTGTTAAAGACTGCGATGGAGCTCCGTATGCCACGGCAAACTGGCTGACACTGACGGCGGCGGTGCACAAATGCTGCGCAGCTAGCGCCATTCGACGGCCAACACCGCGGTTCCTGGTGTGTCCGCTGTGCCGTGCGTGTGATCATTGCTTGTACAGCCCTCTCGCAGTGTCCGGAGCAAGTATGGTGGGTCTGACACACCGGTGTCAATGTGTTCTTTTTTCCATTTCCAGGAGTGTAATCTCTATTTACATTCCTGTTCCACCCCCCATACTGGTTGTTGCCAGAAGCAAAACTTTGGTTATTTTCTCTTTCCAAGGCCCTATCTAATGTATCTACAAATTTTAGGAACTCTTCCATTGAATCGTCTGGTCCATGGAACAATTCCCAATGCAGTCTCTCTGGTAACCTTCTTTTTAAAACATCAGTTTGTGTCATAATATCAAAAGAGTTATTCAAGTGAGCAAGTTTTTCAGTTGATCTCTGCAAAATTTTTGCATTCCCCCTACTTTGCCTCTATACACTGGTCCATCTAGAAATTGTGACTTTAATGTGACTTGTATGGATTGTGACCAAAAATTACAAATAAATTTAGCTTCAAACACTGCAAAAGTATTCCAAGAATCATTATTCTCGTTTGCCGAGGATAGGGCTTCCCCTTCTAGAAACCTTTTTACTAACTTAATTTTTATGTTATCTGACATTCCTACAACAAACATATCCTTACATTGGTGAATAAAGTCAATAGGGTGCAGATTTTCACCAGGAAAGCATTTCACTAGGATGTGCCCATACATTGCATTTTGATTGTAAAATATTTGTTTGGACATCAATGCATCCTCCAGTTGTGTATATTTAGTGTGTATATTTTCTACTTTTTTATCTACATTAGTGGTATACAGGTTGTATTCTTGTTTAAGGTTTTCTGATGTTTTGTCCATTCTCTGATGTAATCTTTCTACTTCAGTATCTACCGTGTTGTTGATGTCAGCAATGCTGTCTGTGTTAGCTTGTATGATTTCATTTAAACTTTCAACTTTAACTTGAAATTCTTTTCTGAAGTGTATCAACTGTTCTCTAGTGTCCTTACTGCGGGTAGTTTTAATTTCCTCACATTTCTCATTGAGATGAGTACTTAATAGATCAAAATTCAAACTCAACTTATCCAGTCTATCTGTGTTTTCTTTAAATTTCAAACTTACTTGTTCACTCCATTGTTTAAGTTGCGAGCTTATTTGAGATGCAAACTCTGTTAGCCACTCTCTTAAGTTTAATTGTACACCATCCCCTGGTTCAATTTCTACATTTCCAACTCTTCCTTTTCTTGTTCGGATAGACAATTCGTAGAATAACAACACCGTGGTTCCTGGTGTGTCCGCTGTGCCGTGCGTGTGATCATTGCTTGTACAGCCCCCTCGCAGTGTCCGGAGCAAGTATGGTGGGTCTGACACACCGGTGTCAATGTGTTCTTTTTTCCATTTCCAGGAGTGTATATGCATTATACGATAGAACTGAAATCATGCTGAGGCAAATCACAAAACAAAACAAGCACTGAAACTATGAGAGAACAGGCCGAAACAAAACAAATAGGAACATACATAACAAAGACAACACCTATCATAAGGAAAATGAAATTAATCAGCACCTTGCCGAGGAAAAACAAGATTCAGTGTGTTAGCAAAGAGGTCTCGATATCGAGTCAGTCGCAAGCATGTCTAATAAGCCGTAATCATGTACTGCCTGAAGGACATGTGGTCTTCTCCTCGTCTTCATGACATAATGCACGAAGTGTCCTGGAAATGACATTACGTTATAGGTTTCTGAGCGTAGAAAAAAGGAAGAATCTGGGCACAAGTAAGGTATACAGTCTCAGAAGATCGAGTAAGGAACGTCAATTGAGTCCTAATCCAAGGCGAATTTGCTGTATGACCTCCACAAGTAAAATGATGTGCATCGTATCTGTAGACGTACAACGACTATGTAAATCCGTGCCCAATACGGAAAAGGCGGTCGTTCCTTCAAATCTAGTTATTTACTAGATTATACCTTGAGGACGCTACGCGCATCCGCATAATTAGAAGAATGATACTGAACCAAACTTTCGTCCAGGTTGTTTGCGACGATTCTGAATCAAAGAGATTCACGCTAGAGATTCCTTCTACGAGATTTCTTCTAGAACCTTATCTAATACAGAAAGACTGACAAATGTCACAATACACAATTAACAGAGAGCTCAGATGAAATTACAAAATGACAATAACACTGTATCGAAGTACAAATAAATAATAATAAATAAATAATAAAGAGATTCCCAACGAGGCTTTAGGAATTTCATAGTGAGCACGGGTATCCGTAACAGCCCATAAATATGCGACCAACATCAATAGGGGACCAAGACTAGCAGGACGAACAGAGAGATATAAACGAGATGTGAATGTTGAGTATCTTGATTTCTCGTCAAGTTTTCGTACAGCATCTGCGTCTTCCTTCCTATATCATTCAGGCTCAACCCCCTAAATCAATTAAGCGTCGTCGCCACATCATAAGGGAAGGATATGTCGTTTCCATAAGAAACGACCGAACAACTGTTGTAGTTTCTTCACCATCATCGAGGGAAGTGGATAAACATGGGCTCCGTAATAAGTTTTGCATATGACGTATGTATGCAGTATTCGAACTTTCGTGAGTAGAGTAAGAGAACGTATTTCATGTTCTAGTATCGCAAACTGAATTTTGTCCGTAACAGACTTCCAAATAAGCATCGCCAACGATCAGTGATGATACCGAGAGACGTATGCCGGGCCAGTGCAGTAGCCAATGGAAAAACCACGTCATTAAAGCCTCACTAAGGAAGAAGCCTGCATTTACTTTCAATAAGTAGTGCACTCGAACTCCGACAATAATAATCGATTACAGCCTTCAGTCGCGGTATCTCCGCAGGATTACGGAGGAGAACTATCACGTCACCCGCATATGCACTAACAGTTATAGTCACTCCGTGAAGCGTCAAACCTTTCAACTGGGATACCAGTATCGGAACTAGGGGCTCCAGAGACAACACAAAAAGAGTCATTGACAGCAGGCCTCCATGAGGCACTCCTGCCGGATATTTATAGGGGGCGTCAGATGGTCATTAACAACCACTGAAGGTGAAACACCAGTAAACAGATTAGGGAGCACTCGCCAGGTGTCAACAGTAAAACCAATTGTCTCCTTAATCCGAAGCAAAAAGTCGTGATTAACACGGTTATACGCTTTATCGACATCTATAAAAGCAAGGGCACAAGGGACAGACGTTACAGCAGCGACCGAAACCCCATCACGACACTCAGCTGTAGTGGTAGGAATGCTACGACCATGTACGCAGCTTTGTCGGTTTCCAACGTCAGAGTCGACATCCTACTATTAACTGCCCTCGACACACAGCCTTATAATCAAAGTTTAACAAAGTAATTGGGCGAAAGCTCTCAGGGGCAGCAGCAGGCCCAGTATGCTTCCGGGTTAAAATAGTTTTTTCCACTTTGAATGAGGACGGCACTACCCTCCCCTTTAACACATGATTCAAAATGGACGTAAAGGTAGCACCCAACAGGGGCCAAAAGCATAAGTAATACAACTTGGGATGTCTATATAGACCCGGGAACTTAGGACACAGCCATCCCACAATACGTTTATAAACTTCCTCAGGCTGAAAGGCATCGAAGATAGTTTCATTATATTCAGGTGTAATTGTCCTTTCCTAGGTGCTGACCATTGGGTTCTACATGGTATCACTGGATTCATCGATATCATAATGTCTACATATTACTGGTGTAAGACACGCACTACATCAGCTTGTGCCATTACGAAACGTCCAAATTTGTCGTGAAAGAATGAATGCAAGAGCGCCGCCGACGGGTCTGACACCGAAGCAAATGATATTGGGAAGTCAGTTCTGCCGACACCAATAACCGTCGCTTGGATCGCGTTTTCAAATCTTCCATTTGTATCCTCTTCAAGGACAACAATTTTGCATTTACACGCCTAACATCGGCAGTTCGCAAAGGGGCATGATCCGCAGCATCATAAAATTCACGCACGATGGAATAGTAATATTCATAAGTTCTACGAAAGTCTCCCGTTTTGGCAGCACAGAAAGTATGAAAGCTTGCCTGAACCTCGGTTTTGGCAGTTGTGTCCACCAGTCAAGGATAGAAGAGTACTTCCCAGTGGACCGTAGAGGACACTCACACACGACTCGAATTACGTCATCGAGAGAGGGGTCAGCTAGGTGAGCGACGTTCAACACGCAAAGAGCGCGAAACAATTTGGTTGGTTGCCGTTCAAGATTGAGAGTTCCAGTCACAGCGCAGTGATCCGTGTACGATGCTGGGATCACTTCAACATTAAAAATACTATGCTACAGGCAGTCTGATAAGTAAACCCTAACTAATATGCTACTAGAAGTCGCACTAAAGTGGGCAAATTTATCTAGCGTTGGATATTTACATATCCAGGAGTCTTTCAAGCCTAAGGACCAGTTCATGTAATTCACGAAATAAATTAAAATTTGAAGATTGATCTGCAGGACACAACACAAAATTAAAATCATTACCAATACAATATCCGGGTGCTGTATTATGAAAGATCATACGAAAACCAGGTAAGGAGAATTGCCTAAATAACACCTCCTGTAAGAATACTACGTACACACATGAATCATAGATGAATTGACGCAACGAAACCAATCACAGTTCTGATCGCACACAATTAACATTTAAGGAAAGGAACGTGTAAGCTTGGGTCTTTGACCACATCTATTCAGGAATTTACGGAACATACTGAGAAGAATTATGTAGAGAGCTGAGCGTCAAGATCCACTGCGGAATCCACAGATGAATCAGATATCGGAGGAACGGAACCTCTGACATCGGAATTTTTTTTCTCATATTTCTTATGTGCCACCACACGATCAGGTTGTATACGCCGTTTCTGTCAAAGACACAGTTTCCTGCCTCTCAGGCAAGGGACCTGTATTGCAGGTCCAGTCACCGAGATGAAGAATTCTGTGGAACCAAAATCCCAACAGTTGATACTTTGTCGCTAATTTTATTCTCCTCTGGAGTTGCTGGTCGGTAAATTCAGGAAACCGTCGGCGAGGGTTGAAGACGAAAGAACAGGAGGACATCGTCAAGCCTCAGACTGTAACGGTGGACACAAAGACGAGGGATTGGGGGGGGGGGGGGGGGGGCACATACCGCTCTGTCGCCACATACAGGACAGCTCAGAAGGAGCTGGTGGGATGCTGGAGATAACTTCTTCGCCACTCAGCGTACTGCGGACGGGAGGAGCCGTATCATCGAGACTAACAGTGGGCAAAATCGAAGCGGACAAGGTTGGAGCAAAACAAGGCACAGCCAAATCCTCACCCATCGTGAGTGCGACGTCGTTTGTTTGTCACTGTCGCAGGTTCTGTCCTGGGGCAATAGGATTCTGAACTTCTAGCGGAGGTTCAGGCGGAAATTCATTTATATGATTATCAGAACTGTCTTTTCGGTCAATATGATCAGAAGCAGAAGTAGGTCCGACTTCGGGAGTGGAAGAAAAGAGGTCAGCACCGTAAATCCCTGACGCTGCACTGACGACGGCTTTAATACAAACAACCTCCGTGGGCTATTATCCCGATCGTGTCCACTTTCGTTACATGGGAAGCAGTTTTTCTCTTAGTCAGTATACATCACACGCCCGCGGTAACCACACACTTATAAACATGATGGAATATTGCGTTTGACATGCATTTTCACGGAACGAATTCCACTGTAACACTGTAATCTGTGTTGAGTAGACCAATGTTGACGTCGGACGTTTTTCGCGTTACCATAAGGAGTGAGTACGTCCGTAAGAAAGTTGTCGTCTATCTTCGTCGGGGTTCAATATTCGAACATTGGTATAGTCTATTTCATCATCTGTGAGTGACTCCATACTAAAGAAATTATTGTGATGCTTGAAAGCGACTTGAGAACCATGTCGCAACAGCAATTTTTCAACGTCAAGTGGATCCATCAACTTCACGCATAACACGTATTGGTCTAAGTTAAAATAGGCGGTGTGTATCTGATCAGAGCTCACATATATTGTATCGACATGCCAATCATGAATTTCTAGAGACCCAGGCTGCACGTGTCACTTTCTTTTATCGAAAGTAAAGCTCACAGTACCTTTTCGTAGTATACACGTGGAAACCATGATAGCCAAAGCGGTGCGGCCGACTCCGCTGCAAGTAGACGAATGCAAATAAACAGTAAGGTAATGCAGAGGTGCTACGACTCACTCAGCGGACAGAGCAACACTAATGACGAACGCGGGGTAGCCGCGCGTTCTTTGGCATCTGGTCACGGTTCGCGCGGGTCCCCCCGTCGGAGGCTCGAGTCCTCCCTCGGGCATGGGTGTATGTTGTCCTCAGCATAAGTTAGGTTAAGTTAGATTAATTAGTGTGTAAGCCTAGGGACCGATGACCTCAACAGTTTGGTCCCGTAGTTCTTACCACAAATTTCCAATTACTAACAATGAAATCATCACACAAGCAACGCTGCGACAAACGAGATAAACAGGGATCTCCCCGCTCGACTCTCGAAGCGGGCTGCCATTTCCCTATCCTTACACAATTGACTGCCAGCGTCAAACTTCCATATGTCATGTATCACGTGCCGACAACTTGTACATCCATTATGTACATTCCCGTACAGGTGAAATAGTTTACTTGAAAGTCGCTTTGCATCGTATTCGGAATAACACAGGCACTGCAATATCGTATTTATCCGCCGACTCAACGGAAGCAATTTTCAAGTAAATTGTCTCGCCTATAGCGGAATATACACAATGGATGTACGAGTAGAGGGTTTCGACACTTGACTGACGACATATGGAAATTTGAATCTCGCCATTAGTCATGCACGGAGAGCTAAATGGTAAGGCGATCGCTTGCGATAAGCGGAAATTTAGGTTTGAGTCCCGGTCCGGGAAAAACTTCCATGTCGTTCTTCCATTCTACAGCTGACGGTTATCAATATTCGGAATTGCGAATACATTTAATGTACACAGAACGTCAGTCTCCTTCCACAGTTATGTACTTTCGAAACAAAACTCTACGTGGACATTGTGAATCAATGCTATTGCTAATGTGGCAGGTGATAAAACAACTTATTTCAGGAGAGAAATGGGGGAAAAGCGGCAGATATTTACAACTCTTGAGGTACAAAACACACTTATACATAAAAGATATTATACTGGGATGGAGCAGGATCCCATCGATTCATCGGCTTCTCCGCGCCAACCATGATGGTGCGACTACTGAGTTCTATTGGCAACACCAAATTTTGGAGCACAAGCGACCTGGTCAGCTGGAATCTCTGTGTCTCGCACATTGATGTCAAAGAGAATGAACATTCAATTATTCGCCGGGAATGGCAGGGCCGGCGTGGACTTTCCGCTAGGAGAAACACCGCCGACTCTGCCAACAAAAGCAGAAAGCAGGCCGCAGCCTTACTTCCGTGTAATCTAGCTTTCCTAATGAGACTCGTTGATCACGTCCTGCCGAGAAAGAGAACCGTGTGACCACACCACTTTCCCAGTGAAAAATGCATGAAGTTTTTCACCTAGCAAATGCGTCCAGTACACTCTAAACAAAATCAACCACGAAAACGTGGAATAAAGCGACACGTGTCATTCATGCCACAGTTGAAAACAGCAGAATAATTTCGTTTCTCAACTACAACTATTTTCATTCTCCTAGAGAACGTCTTAGGTACAAAAGCATACATCTATCGTAGAGTCATATAAAGAACATTTTAGCAGCTAGGGCGGATATTCACTAGCTAATTAACAGAACGTATTAGGAAAGCAGAATGTAGTTGCATATTTTACTACCGAATACCTAATAATATTTTCGGTACACGTATTATTAGGCAGTTTCGAATTGAAACTACGTATACAACAAGTTCATATCATGAAAATGTGACAAAGAAGGGGTTACATTCTAATAATGACAGTAAGGATAATATTACACAAAGTCTGGCTTATGCCGAACGCTTCTCAAAATCGATTTTCTTGCGCCATCAGCGCAATTGGAACTACGTCAAAGTACTTTACACACCGATCTGTGGTTTGTGAAGTAAACGCTACTGGCCATTAATATTGCTACACCACGAAGATGACGTGCTACACACGCGAAATTTAACCGCCAGGAAGAAGATGCTGTGATATGCAAATGATTAGCTTTTCAGAGCATTCACACAAGGTTGGCGCTGACGGCGACACCTACAACGTACTGACATGAGGAAAGTTTCCAACCGATTTCTCATACACAAACAGCAGTTTACCGGCGTTGCCTGGCGAAACGTTGTTGTGATGTCTCGTGTAAGGAGGAGAAATGCGTACCATCACGTTTCCGAATTTGATAAAGGTCGGATTTTAGCCTATCGCGATTGCGGTTTATCGTATCGTTACATTACTGCTCGTGTTGGTCGAGATCCAATGATCCAATGACTCTTAGCAGAATACGGCATCGGTGGGTTCAGGAGTGTAATACGGAACGCCGTGCTGGATCCCAACGGCCTCGTATCACTAGCAGTCGAGATGACAGGCATCTTATCCGCATGGCTGTAACGGATCGGCCGGCCGGAGTGGCCGAGCAGTTCTAGGCGCTTCAGTCTGGAACCGCGCGACCGATACGGTCGCAGGTTCGAATCCTGCCTCGGGCATTGATGTGTGTGATGTCCTTAGGTTAGTTAGGTTTAAGTAGTTCTAAGTTCTAGGGGACTGATGACCTCAGAAGATAAGTCCCATAGTGCTCAGAGCCATTTGAAACATTTTGTAACGGATCGTGCAGCCACGTCTCGTTCAACAGATGGGGACGTTTGCAAGGCAACAACCATCTGCACGAACAGTTCGACGACGTTTGCAGCAGTGTGGACTATCACCTCGCAGACCATGGCTTCGGTTACCCTTTGCGCTGCATCACAGACAGGAGCACCTGCGATGGTGTACTCAACGACGAACCTGGGTGCACGAATGGCAAAACGTCATTTTTTTTCGGATGAATCCAGGTTCTGTTTACAGCATCATGATGGTCGCATTCGTGTTTGGCGACATCGCGATGAACGCACATTGGAGGCGTGATGGTATGGGGAGCCATTGGTTACACGTCTCGGTCACGTTTTGTTCGTATTGACAGCACTCTGAACAGTGGATGTTACATTTCAGATGTGTTACGACCCGTGGCTCTACCCTTAATTCGATCCTTGCGAAACCCTACATTTGAGCAGGATAATGCACGACCGCATGTTGCAGGTCCTGTACGGCCTTTCTGGATACAGAAAATGTCCTACTGCTGCCCTTGCCAGCACATTCTCCAGATCTGTCACCAGCTGAAATCGTCTGGTCAATGGTGGCCGTGCAACTGGCTCGTCACAATACGCCAGTCATTACTCTTGTTGAACTGTGGTATCGTGTTGAAGCTGCATGGGCAGCTATACCTGTACCCGCCATACAAGTTCTGTTTGACTCAATGCCCAGGCGTATCAAGGCCATTATTACGGCCAGAGGTGGTTGTTCTGGGTACTCGTTTCTCAGGATCTATGCACCCGGATTGCGTGAAGATGTAATCACGTGTCAGTTCTTGTATAATATATCTGTCCAATGAATACCCGTTTAATAGGTTTGTTTATAAATAAATAAATCTTCTGCTACCAGTCACGATTTTCTTTATTTTACTATTTGCACGACGCGTTTCGAGAAATAATTCCCATTTTCAAGTGCGTTATTATGATGTGTGTTAACATAAAAACGCACCTGAAAATGGGAATTATTTCCCGAAACGCGTCGTGCAAATAGTAAAATAAAGAAAATCGTGACTGGTAGCAGAAGATTTATTTATTTATAAACAAACCTATTGTATCTACAGTCGCAGGCTTTCAAAAACCATTTATAATGGATCAAATCAGAATACCCGTTTATCATCTGCATTTCTTCTTGGTGTAGCAATTTTAATGGCCAGTAGTGTAGATTTAGGAGTTAATGTCAATCATTGTGTCCAACACTAACTGCGATGAAATTATGTCTTTTTGAGTCACAGTTACGTCTAGATTTGAGCAGACCAGAATATGTTTCAAAGTACAGATTCCTTCAACGACGCATTTTTCGACCGAAAGGAAAACTTATTTTAATGTTTTATTCCTGTATCTAGGATCTCTTAATCTGGCATCCAGGGTAACTCCCCAAGAACTGTCTTGATGAAATTCACTTGATCTGAGACGCGAAGCAATCACCAGACTCTGAAAACTCTTTTGTTGGTCCGCGTTGGCGTAAAACAATATGGGGTTGTGGGTCCTCGATGATGCAAAACGGTTTTGTTTAATTTCTTCTCCAAACTAACTTCAAGAAAAATATCGCCATCAGTGTTTTTCTTTATTCTAAAACATGCAAAATTAGGATCGTTGCGATACATTACGGAATATATTATTGGATATGTACGGTTTGGTTCTAGATACTCTACTGTGTGAATCGTTTCATAAAAGATTTTTACTTTTTGGTCACTGCATAGTTTATACCTTTGTTGCCATATTTCAATATATTTTCTATTTTTCTTGTCGTTTTTTCAACATAAACGGAATGAGCGACTGTTATTTACAAATATGAAAGCGTGCACCTACATACGTTTGTATTACGCTGTTCTCAATTGCAGTAGCTTTGTGATTACAACTCTGGTGGGCAATAGGTCGTAACGTAGTCTGTCATGTACTCACGTTGGGAGGTCGTCTTGTAGTTGCTCTAAGAACACAGAAACTCGTAAGGTAACGCCTTGGCAGTAATTAAAGGCATTATGCCGTCTTGTTGTTCTCGTGTGTTGCGGGATTTATCGCGAGAATGTTTGGAAATTGTAGCGGGAGTTCTGACGATTGCTGTCCCTGGCTTAGGTCTGTGTGAAATGCGGGGGTAGTCATACATCTGTGTTTGGGTGTTTGTGTGTGTGTGTGTGTATGTGTGTGTGTGCGTGTGTGTGTGTGTGTGTGTGTGCGGGCGTGCGTGTGTCTGTTTGTTTTATTTCTGTTCACTGTCGTGTGTTATTCCCCATAAAGCAAATTTCAATTTGACACCCGTTATTGATTTTCCTACTCGGGTGGTAAAGGATAGCAGCTCACTGATAGATAACTTCTTTATAGACCAAGATAAGTTTAACCAGATAAATGCTCAGCCTGTTGAGAATGGTCTTTCTGATCATGGTGCACAGCTAGTTACAATATATGACATAGCTCCATTCAGCAATACTAAACAGTCCTCCAAAGTAGTACGTTCAGTCAGCGATTTAACAATTGCAAAATTCAGGGAAAGCCTACAGCAGTTAGACTGGGATGAGGTGTACCGTGAACCTGATGCCAATTTAAAATATAATTTATTTCATGACGTTTTTGTAAATGCATTTGGAAACTGCTTCCCCAACAAAATAGTTAAATATACTCGTAAGAAACCTTGTAACAAACCATGGCTTACTAAGGGTATAAAAATATCTTGTAACCGGAAAAGGGAAATGTATCTGACAGCAAGAAAGAGTAGTGACCCAGAAACTATCAAAAATTATAAAGACTACTGTGTTATATTAAGAAAAGTTGTTAAAAAATCCAGGAGTATGTGTATCATGTCTGAAATCAGCAACTCTGAAAATAAAATTAAAACAGTTTGGAATATTATTAAAAGAGAAACAGGTCAACCAAGAGCAGAGGAAGACAGTATTACCATCAAATTGAATGAAAACTTTACGAACAAAAAGTCAGAAGTTGAAAATATTTTTAATAATCATTTTCTAAATGTTGTGGATATAGTGGGATCCAGGTGTTCATTAGAAGATGCTAGGCTGTTAATGGAAGAGGCCATACCTATGCAATTTGATACAATTGAAATCTCACCCACTTCTCCCTCTGAAATTAGGAAAATAATAAACTTGCTTAAAAGCAAAAACTCACATGGAATTGATGGCATTTCCAGCAAAATACTAAAAGCTTGTTCTCAACAGATAAGTAAGATTCTCAGCCACCTGTGTAATAGCTCTCTGGAACAGGGCATTTTCCCTGATAGACTGAAATATGCTATTGTTATACCTTTGCATAAAAAGGGGGATAGATCTGATGTCAACAATTACCGTCCAATCTCCTTTCTAACAGCTTTATCCAAAATTTTTGAGAAAGTAATGTATTCAAGAGTAGCTTCACATATCTGTAAAAATGAAGTACTAACAAAATGTCAGTTTGGTTTCCAGAAAGGTTTTTCAACAGAAAATGCCATATATGCTTTCACCAGTCAAATTTTGAATGATCTGAATAACCGAACACCACCCATTGGGATTTTTTGTGATCTCTCAAAGGCTTTTGATTGTGTAAATCATGAAATTCTGCTAGACAAGCTCAAGTATTGTGGCATGAGTGGGACAGTGCACAAATGGTTTAATTCATACCTAACTGGAAGAGTGCATAAAGTTGAAATAAGTAGTTCTCGTAACATGCAAAGATCAGCACATTCCTCAAACTGGGGAACTATCAAGAATGGGGTTCCACAAGGGTCAGTCTTGGGTCCTTTGTTGTTCTTATTTTATATTAATGACTTGCCATTCTATATTCATGAAGAGGCAAAGTTAGTTCTCTTTGCTGATGATACAAGTATAGTAATCACATCTGACAAACAAGAATTAACTGATGAAATTGTCAATACTGTCTTTCAGAAAATTACTAAATGGTTCCTTGTAAACGGACTCTCACTGAATTTTGATAAGACACAGTACATATAGTTCCGTACAGGGAAAGGTATGACGCCATTAATAAATATAGACCTTAATCAGAAGCATATAGCTGAGGTAGAATATTCCAAATTTTTAGGTGTGTCCATTGATGAGAGATTAAATTGGAGGAAACACATTGATGATCTGCTGAAACGTTTGAGTTCAGCTACTTATGCAATAAGGGTCATTGCAAATTTTGGTGATAAACATCTTACTAAATTAGCTTACTACGCCTATTTTCACTCATTGCTTTCATATAGCATCATATTTTGGGGGAATTCATCACTGAGGAATAAAGTATTTATTGCACAAAAACGTGTAATCAGAATAATAGCTGGAGTCCACCCAAGATCATCCTGCAGACATTTATTTAAGGATCTAGGGATATTCACAGTAGCTTCTCAGTATATATATACTCTTATGAAATTTGTTATTAACAACCAAACCCAATTCAAAAGTAATAGCAGTGTGCATAACTACAATACTAGGAGATAGGATGATCTTCACTATTCAAGATTAAATCTAACTTTGGCACATAAAGGGGTGCATTATACTGGCACTAAAGTCTTTGGTCACTTACCAAATAGTATCAAAAGTCTGACAGATAACCAACAAGTATTTAAGAAGAAATTAAAAGAATTTCTGAATGACAACTCCTTCTACTCCATAGAGGAATTTTTAGATATAAATTAAGAAAAAAAAGAAAAAAATAAAAAAATAAAAAAATAAAATAAAAATAAAAAATAAAGAAAAACAAAAAACACAAAAAATAAAGTTGTAATATTGACTTAAGTATGTTGATAAATTGACCTAATTAGGTCATGTATTAGAAAATTCGACTCGTTCCACATCATTACGAAATATCGTATTCATGATCCATGGAACTAGTATTAATCTAATCTAATCTAATCTAATCTGAGAGTGTGTCATGGCAAATGCTATGTTTTCATTTGCTACATTTTTGCCAACCATTATAGCCGCCAGTGTTCTGTAATTTTCGTCTAATGTTAGATTACGGTTTAAAATGCTTCTGTGTTCCAGGGTGTCTAGATCAGTTTTGATATTTGTGGAGTGGTGGTTTTTACTAATTAACTTTACTGCTAAAGTGGAATGTGTACTGTTATTCATCAAAGCTTAGGATCGGACGTTGCTTCTTCCTTTGATGGTCTCCAGTGACAGGTCATTTAAAGCCGGGAGGAGAAACGTCAGCAAAATTGTAAGCTCTGGTTAATCTTGTAGACAAGTCTGTGAATTTTCTTACGCTGTTCCGATGTGTCACAAAATAAAAGAGAACGGAAGAGATTTTTTTGTGCGAAGTCGGCTCCGGCTTTCGTATATTAACGTTACCGTAGGCAGTCTAAGGTGATGGGTTTTGTACACACGTAGAACCAATGATAGTCTTACCCTATCAATATACCAGAAAATTAAGATTATAAAATGTACCAGTAATTCAGTTAAAGGTCACTTGCTAGTGAATCTGGTTCAAAAATTCGAATTTTTTCCCGTTTTAAATCAATATTTAGAGCTTTGTGAACAAAATGGTAGCTAAATGAATCGTTTCGGACATAGGTAACATCTTTAGAAACAAATTTAAATAAATGTCGGTATGCGACAACGACCGTGTTCCCGCTGCGGTCGAATGTAAAACGCCTCCAAAGGGTTTGCAAATGTGTTGGAAAATATGCCTTAAAGAAGAACTGTAAAAATTGAAATGTTAGAGTGTTTTTGTCATGTCCGAAAGAGGATGGGCACACGTTTACGTTAGCTAATAAAAGATATGAAGGGGAAAAAGCTCAGTGATGGCAAACCAATTGGTGGTCGAGGTCGTCTTACTAAGAAGAGGTGGACAAACTGCAGCTCTGTTATGGTTTAGCTATAAGAAGGAATCGAGACAATATTGAGGCCATGAAGAAAGCAGTATGAGCTACTTTTTTCCGTAAAGCTTCTACGGATGACCATCCACAGCATGCTCTCTGCAAAAGTGTTTAAGACACATGGCACGGATTTAAAAAAAAGCAATAGCAAAGGGTGAGACTTATGCCCACCGTCACTCCCTGCCATTTTTGGTACTGGAATCAATTAAGCCGATATACAGGGACCTAAGTGACACTAAACTATTGTCACGGTGCTTACATTGGAAGACACAATATGTTAATGAATGTTTCAACGATTTATATGGGAACGCCTGCCTAAACTGTGTTTGTTCGTTTCAATACCATGAGATTAGCTGTATTAGATGCAGTTATTTGCTTTAATGTTGGGGAAAATAGCAGATGTGATGTTTTAGAGTTGTTGGGACTAACTCCTGCTTTCAATATGAGACAAGCACTGATGGCAATAGATTCCTTGAGAGTGACAGAAGACGAAAAACGGGTTCTTGAGGCAACTAAAGAGGCCAGAATAGCAAAGAGGAGCCAAGAAAAGAAGAGAGAAGATGAGGAACACACAAACCAAGAATATTATGCAACTGGAGGGTTTTAAGAACAACGGAGGTGAGTAACAGATGAAATATACTTTTAAACTGTATTTCCAAAGAATCAAATTTGCCGGCATGATTATTTTTTGCAAAAAGAAACCATTTGAGTTAGAGATCTGAAATGTTTGTGATGCTTCAGGTTACCATTTGGAGAAAAACAGACTACAGACACTAGCTTACTATCACTATGAGGAAAAATATATCAATATCAATTATAAAAAATTACCTTGATTTTGAGTGCCTAATTTATGTATTTATAATATAAGAACTATTGATTGATACCATTTGTTTGTAGTCTACTTTTTAGATAACAATGTCGTCAACGTATGCACTAAGTTTTAAGCATCTAGGAAAAGTTGTTAAAACATAGACTGGCAGGAAAAGTTTTAATTACTAACCGAAATAAATGTTTATATAATAAAGTTTATATCAAAGCTATTTTGATTATTCTTATACCAAAATATTCATCCTTAAAACACTTTCATTTTCCTAAAATTTCTTTGTATTCAGAGTTTACATTGTATAGTTGGACCCTCATAAATTTTATGAAAATTCTTAATGATTTTCCAGCCGTTCATTGGCAAGTTACCTTAAGAGCGTCTTAGACTTTTCACATGACGATCAACTTCATTGAACCTAGTTGTGTTGGTTATATAAAAAAACACGCAGAACACAGAAGTAATTCTGATTTAGCTGTAATTCTGCTCTCCGCGATGTATGATTGTTATACCACGGTGGATCTTTCCCCTCGCTTTGGACCTTAGTCGGTACGAACTTATCTAAGGCGTACTGGACGATGTTTCCGAATTTTTTCCATTTTTGTTCCACATCCTCTTCCTCAGAAATGAACGTTTGATGGTGGTCACTCAGATGTTCTGCGATTTGTGCCCTATCACTCTTGTTAAGCAAATATATTCTCCTTCCTTTCTTGGCATTTCTTATTACACTTGTAGTCATTGATGCAACCACTGACTTATGATCACTGATACCCTCTTCTACATTCACGGAGTCGAAAAGTTCCGGTCTATTTGTTGCTATGAGG
This sequence comes from Schistocerca piceifrons, assembly GCF_021461385.2. Classification (NCBI taxonomy): domain Eukaryota; kingdom Metazoa; phylum Arthropoda; class Insecta; order Orthoptera; family Acrididae; genus Schistocerca; species Schistocerca piceifrons. The sequence goes on from NC_060143.1 coordinate 155,773,409, forward strand.
TCTAAAACGTTAGCTTCACGAGTTGGTTCTCTAACTATCTGCTCGAAGTAATTCTCGGACAAGGCAGTCAGGATAATGTCACAAGAGTCTCTGTCCCTGGCTCCAGTTCTGATTGTGTGACTATCCCATTCTATACCTGGTAGATTGAAGTCTCCCCCTATTACTATAGTATGATCACGAAACTTCTTCACGACGTTCTGCAGGTTCTCTCTGAGGCGCTCAACTACTACGGTTGCTGATGCAGGTGGTCTATAGAAGCATCCGACTATCATATCTGACCCACCTTTGATACTTAACTTAACCCAGATTATTTCACATTCGCATTCGCTAATAACTTCACTGGATATTATTGAATTCTTTACTGCTATAAATACTCCTCCACCATTGGCGTTTATCCTATCCTTGCGGTATATATTCCATTCTGTGTCTAGGATTTCGTTACTGTTCACTTCCGGTTTTAACCAACTTTCCGTTCCTAATACTATATGCGCACTATTTCCTTCAATAAGAGATACTAATTCAGGAACCTTGCCCTGGATACTCCTGCAGTTTACCAATATTACGTTAACTTTTCCTGTTTTTGGTCTCTGAGGACGGACGTTCTTTACTGTCTAGTACAGTCATCAGAAAAAACAAAGTTAGTTAAAAATGATTTAGACTACGTACTTGCAGGTGCGAAAAGCGGAAATTGTAGCAGAACAGTAAGAAGTATGAAGTTTTCCTCTTGTGTCCTTAAATTTCGATTATATTATAAATAACACAAATAACTATTATGAACAACTTTACATGGAGCATCATATAGCAAACGTTGTGGATAAGGTGGACCAAACTCTGTGGTTTATCGGTAGGACATCTAGAAGGCGCCACACGTTTACTAACGAAACTGTGTACAGCAGGCTTTTCCACTACATCTGGAGTGTTGTTGCTCCGAATGAAGTCTTTACCAGATACGATTGGCGCAGAAAACCGAAAATGTTCTCAGAAAGATAGCTTGTTTTGCATTATCACGAAATATGGGAGAGCGTTTAACGGTTAAGAAAGCGAATTTGGCTGGCAATCATGGAAACTACGGCATCTTACTTTGAGGAGAAAACTTTTCATAAAAAAATTGAATTATCTCCTCCGTACGCTAGACTATTTTTTGACAGTCTCCTACACGGGGAGAAGTCACCATAGCGATAAATGAAGATAAATCAAGCTCGCAGGAAAAATTTTCAGAATTTGTTTATTGCACATGTAGAGTGATAAGTTAGAGCAATAGGTAGGAAGTGGTTATATGCACCCCTGTCAGATATAAAGTGTGAATTGCAAAGTCTTCATGTAGCTGTAGACGGAGGTGACAAAAGTCGTGGACCCCATTTAGCCCAGCGTAGTGCAGCAAATGGACGTGGCATGGACTCAACAAGTCTTAGGGAGTCCGCTGCAGATAAACTGAGCCATGCTGCCTCTGTAACCGTCCATATTACGGAAAGTGTTGCTTATGCAGAATTATACGCACGAACTTTTCTCTCGATTATGCTCCGTATATGTTCAAAGGGAGTCATGTCGGACAGTCTGGGTAGCCAAATCATTCGCTCGATTTGTGCAGTGTGTTCCTCAAACTAATCGCACACAATAGTGGCTCACTGGCATGGATCACTGTCATCCACAAAATTTCCCTTGTAGCGGTCTCCAAGTAGCAGAACATAACCATTTGCAACGAATGAACGTTACATTTGGACCAGAGGACCTAGTCCATTCCATTTAAACACAATCCACACTGTTATGGAGCCACTACCAGCCTGCACAGCGCCTTGACGACAACTTGGGTCAATGGGTTTGTGGGGTCTGCGCGAGGATTCAGCTCTTATCCACATAATTTTTAATATTCCTTTGCAGCAACACGTTTCAAAGGTTTGGAATCTTTTCTTTCCCACAGTTCATGTCTCACTACCATACAATGTCGCCCTTCAAACGTACATCCTCAGAAATGTTTCCCCAAATGAAGACCTATATTCGATACTAGCATATTTATCTTGACCAAGAATGGACATTTTGCCAATGCTAGTCTGCTTCTTATGCCTCCGTTGCTCCGTCCATCTTGGACTACTTTGCTGAATGGTTAGCAGAATTCGTCAGCCTCATCTACTTCGTGATCACCAGTTACGATGCTAAGTTTCTCGCTGTTCTCATTTCTGCTACTCCTCATTACTTTCGTAATTTTTTCTCTTTACCTCAATCCATATTTTCTACTCATTATACTGTTCATTCAAATCAACAGGTCCTGTAACTCTTTTTCACTATCACTGAGAGAGCAATGTCATCAGTGAATGTTATAGTTGATATCCTTTTTCGTTGAATGCACAGTTCATGTCTCACTACCATACAATGTCGCCCTTCAAACGTACATCCTCAGAAATGTTTCCTCAAATGAGGACCTATATTCGATACTAGCATATTTATCTTGACCAAGAATGGACATTTTGCCAATGCTAGTCTGCTTCTTATGCCTCCGTTGCTCCGTCCATCTTGGACTACTTTGCTGAATGGTTAGCAGAATTCGTCAGCCTCATCTACTTCGTGATCACCAGTTACGACGCTAAGTTTCTCGCTGTTCTCATTTCTGCTACTCCTCATTACTTTCGTAATTTTTTCTCTTTACCTCAATCCATATTTTCTACTCATTATACTGTTCATTCAAATCAACAGGTCCTGTAACTCTTTTTCACTTTCACTGAGAGAGCAATGTCATCAGTGAATGTTATAGTTGATATCCTTTTTCGTTGAATGCTAATTCGACTCGTGAAGCTTTCTTTTATGTCCCTCACTACTTCTTTGATGTAGGGCGAGAGAGTACTTTCCAACCTTACATCCTTTTTAATCCGAGCACTTCCTTCTTCGTCTTCCATTCTTTACGTTCCCTCTTGGTTGTTGTACATATTGTATATCACGCGTCTTTCCCTATAACTTACTCTATTTTTCTCAGAATTTCGAACATCTTGCACCATTCGACTCTGATACTATGGGCGTAGCCTGATTTCTCTTCAGTCTTGCTTCCATTGTAAACAGCAACGCCAGAACTACCTCTTTGGTGTCTTTGCCTTTCCTAGAGCCAAACTAACCATTAAATAAGATATTCTCAGTAATCTTTGCCATTCTGTTGCATGTTATTCTTTTCAGCAGCATGGGTGATTGCGCTGTGGATTCTGCGATACTTGTCGCTCTTATTGGTTCTTGCCTATAACGAAAGTCGGATGCTGTATCCCCAGTCTCACACATTCTACACACCAACGTAAATATTCGTTTTGTTGCACACTCCCCAATGATTTTAGAAATTCCGATTGAATGTTATCTGTATTTCCTGCCTTATTAGATCTTAGTGCTGCCTTCCAAAGCTCTTCTAAATTCTGATTCTAATTCTAGATCCCCTACCTCGTTCCTCTCTTCCTCATAATAGAGGCATTGAATGTACTTTACTCGCCTATTCACTCTCCTTCCGTGCGTTTAACAGCGGAATTCCCATTGCTCTCTCATTGTTAAGGTTCTTGCCTTTAATTTAACAGAAAGTTCGTATGACTTCTCTAAATGCCGAGTCAGTCCTTCCGACAATCATTTCTTTTTCGGTTCCTTTGTTATGCAGCCATTTCACCATAGCTTCCATGCAAACCTATTTTCTTTTTTACGTGACTTACATTACGGTATTCCTGAACTGCTCTCAATAGTTTTGTACCTCCTTCTGTCGTTGATCAACTTTTACCCTTGGTTTCTTCGTAGTTACCTTTCTTGTACCTATGTTTCTCTTTCCAACTTGTATGATCGCCATTTTTAGAGATGTCTGCCTATGGAGCTATTGATTTTGCAGTACTGTTGCCTCGGAGAACTTCAAGTGTCTCTCTTCATTTCTTAGAAGTTCCGTATCCTACTTCTTTGTGCATTGCCTCTTCCTGACTAGTCTCTTGAATTTCAGGCTACTCTTAATCATTGTTAAATTATATTAGGTCTGTATCCTCTGCTGAGTACACCTTACAATACAAATCTGATTTCGGAATCTCTGCCGGAAATAGATGTAATCTAACTGGAGTCTTCCCGCATCTCCCGGCATTTTCCGAGAATACCTCCTGCTCTCATGTATCTTGAGCAGAGTATTCGCTACTACCATCTGAAATTTATTGCAGAACTCAATTAGTCTTTCTTCTATCTTATTCCTACTATCAAGCCCCTATTCTCCCATAATCCTATCTTCTACTACCCCCCCCCCCCCTTCAACCGCATTCAAGTCCACCATTAGTATTAGATTTTAATCTCCCTTTACCTGCTCAATTACCCGTACAGTATCTCCATATACTTTCTATGTCCCTTCATCTTTTGCTTGCGTTGGCGACATGCATACCTGAAGTATTGTAGTAGATGTTGGTTTACTGTAGACACTGATGACAACATCACTGCCACTGAAATGGTCATATTAAATCACTCTCTACCGTACCTTCCTATTCATAACGAATCATACTCCCATAACACCATTTTCTGCTGCTGTTGGTATTCCCCTATACTTATCCGACCATAAATCTTTGTCTTCTTTCCATTTCACTTAAATGATACCCACTACAGCCAAACTGAGCCTTATCAATACCTTTAACGGAGTTTCTAACTTCCCTTCCACCGTCAAACTCTTGAAATTCCATTCGTCGACTGATAGAACGTTATCCTCTCGTTGGGTATTGAATCAGTGCAATTGAGTCTGCTCCTCCGACTTCTTTGACTAGGTTGTTGGCAGAATGACAGAATTTTTATGTTTTACGTTAAGTTTAATAACAAGAGAGGTAATATTTGACGCAGAGACACACACTGTATGGCAACGTTAGGAGTTTTGTTTATGTCATCATCATCTGACTGGTTTGATACCTCCGCCAAGAGTAACACTCCTGTGTCACCTATTGACATCAAAGCAGCACTTACACACAATGCGTTAAATAATGTGCTGGATACATTCAGATCTTCGTTTTCCCAACAATTTTTCGTCTTTACACGTCTCTACAGCACCAAGTAATATGTTCCCTGATATCTTAACACATGTCCTATCATCCTGCTTTTTCTTGTTGTCAGTGCTTTCTACGTGTTCCCCTATTCGGTGATTCTGCGGAGAACCGCATTTATCATCTTACCAATCCTAATTTTAAGCGTTCTTCTGTAATACCACATCTCAAACAATTCTATCCTCTTCTTTCACGGTACCCAGATGGTGCACGATTCACTTGTACGTAATGCTGCTCTCCAGACATACTTTACAGAAGTTACTTCATCAAATTAAGGTGTCCAATGTTTGACACTCGTTGTGTAATGAAAAAGAATGCCTTCTTTGGCCGTGTTAGTCTGCTTTTTTATGTACTTCTTTCTTCATACTCAGTGTGTCAGTTTCCATCGAAGGTAGCACGATTATTCATTTCATTCACTTCTTGCTCCCTAAATTGGATGTAAGGTTTATGACTACTCTCGTTGTTTTCGTCTTTCTTTCCTTTAATTTCAGTTTATTTTCTGTGCTCTCATTTTATTGAACAGGTCTTCTAATGCACCACCGCTTTCACTAAGGACAGCAATAATATAAGTGACGAATGTTATCACCACGACGTTTAATCCCACTCAAGAACTTTTATTTTATTTTATTATTAGTTTTTCCTTCGATGCTTCTTCCTTGTACATATTAGAAGTAGAGGAGGTGTCCTGCATTCTTATCTTACATGGTTTTTAATACGAGCACTTCGTTGTGTATCTTTCATTCTTTGTTCCGTCGTAAAGTTAGGATCCGGCACCACGATGAAGAATGGAAAAGCAGAGAGGGCTGTGAGATGAAGACCCCACTCTAGGACGACACCAACACAGGAGCGGCCCCGAGTTAAGCCGACCTAAGAATGCTACAGCAATGACTTAGAAACTGTATTGGTTCACTTATATTAAAAATTTCATATACTGAAGAGCTTGCTTACGTTTGTCTGTCGCTCCTTGGTTGCGACAAGTCTATATCTCACAACGTTAAGTATTATACACAGATCCTTTTGTAATAAACACCATTAATACGATTTGCTTGAATTGTTGTCTACCGATCCGAGAAGGCAGCTTTCCTAGGCACCCTATGTTATATGAGTGGGCAGACCACAACATTGGCGACGAGTTGTACCATGAATCAAGAGCCGGCAGCCACTAATGCTTCCCTGCTCTGACTTTTCATGGGCTACTGTTTTGCTGGCGAATTAAGTCTCTCTTGTCTCTTCTTTGCAGGGTTGTTTACTTCCTTTAACAGTTTCATATAGTGTTTTTACTAATCAGTGTTTTCAGGTGGACATTTCAGAAATTTTCTTTGCTTTTGTACTTATTTTTCTTGCTTTACTTGTCTTTTTCTCGCATTTGTCTCTTTCAATATTTCCACCCCACATATCCCAGTCCCTACTCAGGTGCCTCAGCTGCAAGCGTTAGATGCAACGCAGCTAACGAAGATGCTTCAATTCCAGACACAGCAAATAACTACACTGCCAAACATGGTGCGGCTGCTACTGGTCAAACCTGCGCGCCCAACAGACCAAGCATCTATCGCAGCTCCAAGTGCTATAGCGCATTTTCGCCAGTTTCATGAGCAAGAAGAGGTATGGCTCGAGTGTTTGCAACGGTTGGAAGCCCATGTAGTTGCTCACAACGTAGCAGGTACTGTGACATTGCCTTATTTATTGGCACAGTAGGAAGTGCAGTGTTCCACCTCATTCAAAAACTCTTTCCTAACGCCACTCCGAGTGCACTTTTGTATCATTAGGTTGTGGATTCGCCAGCTAACTATTTTGACCTACAAGTGAATGGTTCAAATGGCTCTGAGCACTATGGGACTAAACTTCTGAGGTCATCAGTTGCCTAGAACTTACAACTACTTAACCCTAACTAACCTAAGGACATCACGCACATCCATGCCCGATGCAGGATTCGAACCTGCGACCATATCGGTTGCGTGGTTCCAGACTGTAGCGCCTAGAACCGTTCGATCAACCCTGCCGGCCAACAAGTGAATGTGAAAGCGACTAGATACCAACTCGTTCATTGCAAGAAACGGTCGGAACAAACTTATTGCGAGTGGGTGACAGATTTCCAGCGTATGACAAGGAAATACAAAATCAAATATGCTTGTGGTGTTTTACATTCAGATGTTATGTTGCGTGATGCGGTCATATACAACTTAACTGATGTCAGACTTGCAGAACAGATTTCGAAACAGTAGCATCTATCATTTCAGCAAGCAGTGCAAATACTAGATCAGTACGATTCGGGTGCCCTGTAGGTCGACATATTTGAGTAGCCAGCAATTTGTCGGGTTGAGTCGTATCTTGCTAGCGACCGGCCCATTAAGCAACAGTTTGGGCGTGCCACGCGGTGTAAACAATTTTCCATGCCACATAAGCTGCTTGATAAAAAGTCGGCGACACAGGAGAACAGAACTAAATCATGCCCTCGATGTAATTCACGTCACAAACGCCAAGACTGCCCCTCCCGTCAAGATAATGGTTACACTTGTGGCAAGACAGGACATGTACAATCCGTATGTTCGCAACGGAACAAACATAAGAATTCTACCCACTCACAAAAATCTAGTCACACGACCCATGTAATTGATGCAGTGTATTCAAAGCCAGGAACAGGTATTAGCAAAACTAGCAAGCGAGTAGTTTCTTCAGTGGTACTGCAGTCCAACAACTTCTCAATTACTTCAATCATTTCCGCTGAACTATAGGAAAATTGCACACGCCACGGAAGCTGATACAGATTTGAAAATTTTGCTAAAATAAATTCGCAAATCTTGGCCTCGTTCCGTGCATTGCCGAAAGAACTCTGTATTGCATCGATGCTCTGCAGGTCGGCATAGCCTTTCTCGCTACAGAATGGTGCGATTCTTGTTGAAAATGATATTGGACAGTCACATGTGTTGATCAATAAGCTTTGCAAAAAGAAGTGTTGCAGCTACTTCATCTAGGACACTGGCGGATTGTTCGTACGAACCAATTAGCGTGTCGACACTGTACTTGGCAGGATGTGGACGTCCAAATAGAACAGATGACGTCAGAGCGTTACGCACGTCCGGAAAATCAGTCCGCTTTGTTACATTCTCTGCTTGGCATTGTAACCATTTCCATTTGTAATAAACTCAGTTAATAGGATTTGCTTGAATTGTTGCCTAGCGATGCGAGAAATCAGCTTTCCTAGGCACCCTATATTAGACGAGTGGGCAGAACATAACATTCTTTTTGTTACTTCTTGGTTCTCCTAATACTGCATGTTGCCATGTGTCCAATCTTACCCAGAATTTCGAACATCTTGCACCATTTTCATTTGTAGTAAGGCGTTTCTTTGTCGTGAAATCCTACTGTGTTTTGCGTTTTCTTTAGCCTGCTTCTATTATGACGCACAGCGTCGGAAGATACTGTTATTTTACTTTCTTGATTATATTATTCTAGGTGGCAAGTTGGATGTTTGTGCTGTTAACCTGAGTGAGCGTGATTATCGCATTCAACCACTCTTGCTGCATTACTTGTTTGGACAACGCCTATCCAAAAGTCAGATGGTGTTAGTTCAGGGTCGTGCAGTAGCGTTCTTGCTTCCCGCGCCCGGGCTCCCTGGCTCGATTCCCGGTGGGGTCAGGGATTTTCTCTGCCTCGTGATGACTGGGAGTTGTGTGATGTCCTTAGCTTAGTTAGGTTTAAGTGGTTCTAAGTTCTAGGGGACTGATGACCATAGATGTTAAGTCCCATAGTGCTCAGAACCATTTGAACCATTTCTCTGTTAGTCCAGTGTAATAGAATCTAGACACCTACTCGAATATACGTTTAGCTGTCATTTCCGCCGGCCAGTGTGGCCGAGCGGTTTTAGGCGCTTCAGTCTGGAACCGCGCGACCGCTACGGTCGCAGGTTCGAATCCTGCCTCGGGCATGAATGTGTGTGATGTCCTTAGGTAAGTTAGGTTTAAGTAGTTCTAAGTTCTGGGGGATGATGACCTCAGATATTTAAGTCCCATAGTGCTCAGAGCCATTTTTTTGTCATCTCCCGTAATCACTTCAGATATTACATCGTAATGATATCTAAATCTTCCGCCGTAATTGACTGCAAGTATTTCGAAACTCTGTCGTACTCTGATATCGGATTCGTTGTGTCTCCCAAACCAACCTTCATTTTCTCTTCTGTCACATCACTAGACAGTTGCGGATTGTAACTATGAAACCTCCCGGTCACGCATCTCCTGCTGACCTTTACTACAGAGGTTACGCTTGATGCCACTAGTGCGCCAACAATGCGAAGAGCTGACCGCAGGAACGCGACATGCGACACTGGTCGCGGTGGGACCCTGGTAGCCGGTGCGCTGGTCGCCGGCCACCGCTGAATATTTCAGTTCCCGAAGGCCGGAGGCGGGCCGGCCCTTTAGCGGGCAGCGCTCTGTAATTGGAATTTATGCTGCGCCGCGCCTCGCCGCCGTGTCGCCGTGTGTGGGGCCCGCGGCGGCTTCGGTTCTGCGCCGCTCGCAGCGTCGCCTCGCGACCCGCCTGCCGCACAGCCCGGCCCTGCCGGCGCCCATTGATCACACTCAGCTCTGCGCCGCGCCGCCTCTTTGAACATTTTCCGCGCCATTAGGCCGCGCGGAGCGGGGGCGGCCGTCCAGGAGCACCGACGGCGGCAATTAGTGACTCCGCCCCCGTTGGCGCCGTTACTCCTTTGCTCCGTCGCGGGGACGGAGGGACGTTTCTTCGAGACGTTCACCGGTGGAGGTGCCGCGCGAGGGCGATTGCTTCGAAGAGGAGAGAACACCCACGAAGATATGTGAATTGTCTCTTTCATTTGTTTGGGCTGAGAAATTAAGCTCAGTTCTCTTGAGATATTTTAATAAAAGTTATTTCTTTAATGTATACGACGGTAAAAAAAGATTGATCTCAAGGACATCAAAAACTGAAGTCTCTTGTTTCCATCTAGCAGATCATGCTGCGAACCACAAACCAAGAGATCTGCTCAACGGACAAACGTTGAGGTACAATCCTTTCCCAAAATATCCCGGAATCACTCTAGATAGAACCCTGAGCTACATAGAGCACATCACCAAGCTTTCTCATAAAGTTGCTGCAAGGAACAATATACTACATAAGTTCAGTAGTACAACCTGGGGAACCTCTGCTGACTGCGTTTAACTGGCATCAGTCTTGTGTACTCTGCTGCTAAGTACTCTGCACCTGTCTGGTTGGAAAGTGTACATGCGAATAAGGTAGACGCAAAACTTAACGACACAATGCGCTGCATTGCTGGTTCCATCAAATCAACCCCATGCCACTGGGGCCGGCCGCTGTGGTCTAGCGGTTCTAGGCGCACAGTCCGGAACCGCGCGACCGCTACGGTCGCAGGTTCGAATCCTGCCTCGGGCATGGATGTGTGTGATGTGCTTAGGTTAGTTAGGTTTAAGTAGTTCTAAGTTCTAGGGGACTGATGACAACAGATGTTAAGTCCCATAGTGCTCAGAGCCATTTGAACCATGCCAATGGTTACCTGTACTGAGTCACATCCCTCCAACTCACTTACGGCGGAAACAGGCTCTACTGTGGGAAGCCACTAAAATCTCTGCATCACCCGCTCTACCACTGCACCAGGAATTCTGTCATCCGCCACAGCAACGATTGCGATCAAGAAGACCAGCAAGTGTTAAGGCAGGACAACTCATCGCGGATGGTTTTGATGTTAATCAAAGCTGTAACCATGAATGGACAACAAAAACATTGGGAACAAGAGCCCATCACCTGGATCCCACAAAGAAGCCAAAAGGTTCTGACCTACAAAGGAACCTCTGGTGCCGCCTCAACAGATAAAGGACTGGACATGGTTCTTGTAGCTACTTTAGGCACAAATGGGGCTGGGTCTGTTCGCCAATGAGTGAATGTAATCAAGAAGAGCAGAAAATTGAACATTTATTCCAACGCTGTCCACTTCATTCATACCCTGGAATTCCTGACAACTTGTTCACTCTCACACCCAGCTTAATTAATTGGTTGGAAAAACACGGACTTTAAGGTTTAATCTTGTCTTATATCATATGTATACTGTATAAAATCACTTGCCTTGTATCAACTGTATAGTGTATAAAATCACCATACGATTAAATAAATAAATTTAGCAGCGAAAACAAGCATCATACACTCAGGTGACATAAGTCATGAGATACCTGCTAATAATCGTGTAGGAAGTCCTTCCTCCGGCGTAGTGCGGCAGCTCGACGTTTCAAAGACTCAACAAGTTGGAAGTCCCCCATGGTGCCCCTGTAGCCATTCGTCATTGCGAAAGTGTCGACGGTGTGTGATTTTGCGGACCAAATAACCTCTGCATCATGTGCCATAAATGGTCGATGTGGTTCATGTCGGGTGATCTAAGTGGCCAAATCATTCGCTCGATTTGTCCAAAAGGCTGTGCAAACAAACCACGGACAACTGTGTCATCAATAAAACTTGAGTTTAAACTATAATTATTTGAGACCCTCTGCTCTGTTGTTGATATACCTCGATGGTGACAGCTGAAAATGTGTGCCCCGACCGGGACTCGAATCCAGGATCTCCTGCTTACATTTCAGACGCTCTATCCATCTCAGCCACCGAGGACACGGTTGAATAGCGCGAGTGCAGGGACTTATCCCGTGCACGCTTCCCGTGAGACTTACATTCCCAACTGTCCACAATCTATACACCTTATGTACCTAATAGGTATTTGCCCATCCACTCATTACTCGCGCACACTTGATGACAATTCCATTAAGAGTTCGGGCAACCTGTGGCAGCTGAGGGCTTCAATTAATTACCATTTCATTCTAGAGAAGCTGCAATGGTCATCAGTGGTATCTGTTCTTTCGAGAACAGGTACTATCTTCATATATAAAACTTGAATTGTTGTTTGACAACAAGAAGTCCATGAATGGCAGCAGATGGTCCCCAAGTATCCGAACATAACCCTTTCGAGGTAATGTACGGTTCAGTTGGACCAAGTCGATTCCATGTAAACAGATCCCACGCCGTAATAGAGTTACTACATGCTGCCACATTGCCTTGGGTCCACACTCCGTGGGGTCTGCGCCACTGACGAACCCTACCATCAACTCCTACCAACTTAAATCGGGACTCATCTGACAAGGCCACTGTTTTCCAATCGTGTACGGTCCACCGATATAGTCACGCTGCAATTTACGTCTTGTTAGCTAATGCACTCGCCTCGGTCTTCTGCTGCCATAGCCCATTAACGCCAAATATCGCCGCACTGTCCTAACGGATACCTTTGTAATACGTCATGCATTGATTTCTACGGTTGTCTTAGGCAGTGTTGCTTGTCTGTTAGCACTGACGGCTCTACGCAAACACCGCTGCTCTTGGTCGTTAAGTGAAGGTCGTCGGCCGCTGTATTGTCCATGGTGAGGTAATGCCTGAAATTTGGTTTTCTCGGCACGCTCTGGACCCCGTCGATCTCCGAATATTGAATTCCCTAACGATGTCCGAGATGGAATGTCCTGTGCATCTAGTTCCAACTACCGCTCCGCGTTTAAAGTTTCTTAATTACTCTCGTGCGGCTATAATCACGTCGGAAACCTCTACGCATGGATCACCTGACTACAACTGGCCACTCCGCCAGTGTAACGTCCCTTTATACCTAATGTACCGCCCTCTGTACACATTTACCGCAGTCTGTATATGTGTGTATCGCCTTCCCATAACTTTAGTCAGCTCAGTGAAATACGAGCTCAGTCCAGAAATAAAGAACGCTTACGCATACAGTCCACGCACCTGCCTTGTGGTAAACGCTCGTTAGTTTCTAGTGATCAGTGTGATGCAGAGATTTCGCAAGCGGATGTTAGAAGGTCTCAAATGGTAAGTAGAGGTAGCAGTTGTAATTGAAAGAACACTTCGTCGTTGAATGTAAGCGTACGCTTCTGCGGACTTGGTCACTGCAAATAAAATTCTTCTGGGCTGTTGATTGCATTATCAATACATATATATATATATATATATATATATATATATATATATATATATATATATATATATATATATATATAAAACTATCCGATGTTCCACTAACACACTAACATACAATACTCCAGACGTACATTCACAGAATTTTCTTCCTCAAATTAAGGCCTATTTTTGATACTAGTACACTTGCTATTGCTGCTCTGCTTTTGATGTCCTCCTTGCTCCGTCCGTCATTGGTTATTTTGCTGCCTGGGTAGCAGAATTCCTTAATTTCATCTACTTCGTGGCCATCAGGCCTGGTTTTAAGTTTCTCGCTGTTCTCACTTCTGCCACTTCTCATTACTTTCGTCTTTCTTCGATTTACTGTCATTCCCTATTCACTACTCATTAGACTGTTCTTTTCATTCAGCAGATGCTTCAATTTCACTCAGAATACCAATGTCATCAGCGAATCGCATCGCAGGTATCCTTTCACCTTGAATTTTAATTCCACTCCTGAATCTTTCTTTTATTTCCATCACTCATTCCTCAATGTGTAGATTGACCAGTAGGGGCGAAACACTACATACCTGTTTTACACCCTTTTTAATCCGAGCACTTCACTCTTGCTGTTCCTCTTATTACTCCTTCTCGGCTCTTGTACGTGTTACCCGTCTCTCTCTTTAGCTTAACAACATTTTTTTTTCAGACTTGCGAACATCTTGTATCATTTGAAAGTTAACGCTTTTTCCAGGTCGACAAATCCTATGAACAAGTCTTGATTTTTCTTTAGTCTTGCTTCCATTATCAGAATTGCCTCTCTGGAGCCTTTACCTTCCTAAACTCAAACTAATGATCTTCTAACACATCCTCAATTTTCTTTCCCACGCTTCTGTAAATTATTCTTGACAGCCACTTTCATGAATCGTTAAGGTGATTGTGCGATGATTCTCGCACTTGTCAACTCCTGCAATCTTCGGAATTGTGTGGATGATATTTTTTCGAAAGTGACATGGTATATCGCAGACTCATGCACTCTACACACCAACGTTAACAGTCGTTTTGTTACCACTTCCCCCAATTATGTCAGAGATTCTGATGGACTGTTATCTATCCCTTCTGCATTATTCGGCTTAAGTCTTCCAAAGCTCTTTTAAATTCAGATTCTCAGCACTTAGGGCACCACAAAATGTATGTATGGTGGTCTCTATAGTGGCAGTTTGGTTTTTGTCCTCCTTGCTCTGTGCGTCTTGGTTATTTTGCTGAGCAGCTAGCAGAATTCCTTAACTTCATCTTCTCCTATACCGAACGAAGTGATGAAGTGGTTAGCACACTGGACTTGCATTCGGGAGGAAGAAGGTTGAAATCCGTGTCCAGCCATCCTGGTTTAGGTTTTCCGTGATTTCCCTAAATCGCTTCATGCAAATGCTGGAATGATTCGTTTTAAAGGGCACGTCTGACTTCCATCCCCATCCTTCCCTAATCCGACGGGACTGATGATCTCGCTGTTTGGTCCCCTCCCCCCACATCAGCTAATCAAACAACCAATGCTGATATTTAGTTTCCTGCTGCTCTCATTTCTGCTAATTCTCATTAATTTCGTCTTTCTTCGTTTCACCCTAAATTCATGTCCTCTATTCATTCGACTGTTCATTGCATTCATCAGATACTGTCATTCGATTTCACTGTCAGTCAGGATGACGATGAAATGCGAATTTTAACATGAATTGAATTATCGTAGCAGCAGAAGCACACATCTAATAATTAATAAGTAGAGCACTTCTTGAAAAAAAAATACACGGAGTACCTATAGGGTGAATTCTATAGGGTGATATTTTCATAATGGGTTACAAACTATCGTGCCTCTAATATTGTTCTTGGTAACCCATAGTATTTTGGTATTTTCCTCTACCACACATAGATATATCCATAAAATAATTTCTGTAATGGACTGGACCGCGGCATGTCAGTAACTCACGGCATATCAGCAACAAGAGTTCTACTTATTACATGTTTCCTATTATGTAGTAGTATTAAAACCAGTAACAGCGACTGAGTTTTAAGAGGATTATGAAATGTTATGCACTGATTCATTTATTATGGAATGCAAAATACAGTTCTTAAGCCTTTATCATCGTCTACATAGTAGTTGAAGTGCTGATTTCATACGTAGCCAATCAAAGTTGTTCACAATGTATAAATTGCTGGAAGATTCATCTATCTCACTTTCGGTCATACTCGCTGAGTTGGATGCGCTTCAAATCTGCTGTATTGCATCTGACCCCTGGACCACAGCAACATGTCTATTTCTATCTTGTCAACAGGACACTTAACAAAAAGCAAATAAAATTTCAGCTGCTGCTCTGACACGTCGTCTCATGACTGAAAACTAAACCAAATTCCTCCCCAAAAATTTCACTGCCAAGATTTGGCCGGCAAGGGGAGAAGAGTAAGCGGTCCAGGTTTAAATATCAAATCTCTCCACAGTGTCTCATGGAGTGAGGATACGTGGCACTGGTGATGGTAATACACATGTCGGACTGGGACGTTAAGCTTGGCCGTCGCCTTGGTATTATTCGAGAGTATTACGCTATATGCTGCTACCAGGTCTCACACTTTCCCTTCTCTCGTCATCATCATACAACACAAAGATTACACTAGACTACACTACACTACACACACACACAAAGGCGCGCGCACGCGCGCGATAGCGTATAGTACTGTAAATACTGGAATGGAACATGTTGCAAAGAAATAGGCAGAAAAATCACAGTAAGGGAGCGCTATTACACCGCAGTTGATTCGAGTAGCAAGCGAAACTTTTTCCCTCCTATATAAAAGAAAAATACCAAACTCTTCCCGAACAGTCCATGGAAGCCTAACGGTGTCGTCCGGCCGCCGTGTCATCCTCAGGCGTCACCGGAAGTGTATCGAGGGGCATGTGGACAGCATACCACTCTCCCGGCCCTGTGTCAGTTTGCGGGACCGGAGCGACTATTTCTCATTCAAGTAGCTCCTCAGTTTGCCTCACAAGGGCTGAGTGCACCCCGCTTGCCAACAGCGCTTGGCAGACCGGATGGTCACCCAACCCAGTTCTAGCCCAGCCAGACAGAGCTAAACTTCGGTGATCTGACGGGAACCGGTGTTCCCATTACGGCAAGGCCATTGGATCTCACTGCTGAAGGCACACGAAAATTTTTGAAATTACATCCAAATAGGATACGGGACTATATTATGTTCTACTGAAATACGAGCATGTAGACACGATTTTATAGCTGAGCAATGGACGATAGCGTAGCTGTATGTTTCATAAGGGCAGCTACCAATTTTATTGGTACTCTTTGATTATTTCAAGCTTTGGTACCTTACTCTGTTTAGACTAACGTCCGAAACGTTCCACAGTTAATACATGAACAACAGCTGCAGCCTCGACTCGTAACACAGTCCTTACAATCGATCAAAATCACAGTCTCCTTTCTGCCCAAAATAACACCAAAAATCACAGCCTTATATTCCATGAAAATGTAGTGTGTGTTTCCGTTCATTTGATGAGATTACTTCAGGTTTTGTGCCTCCGGATGTCTTCTGAGTTGAAAGCTGAAAAATCTGGTCACTTGCAAGTCTTGATTCTTGTTTTCTTCTTTTCTTCAAAGTGTTCAGCCCTTGCGGTATCCTCTTCTGTGTTCTGTTTCAGAACTATTTCTCGTCTTGAAATTCTTGCAAGCTATTGCAAAAATAGCACAGCAGTTATGTTCTTGAAAGATCTGATTGCTTCTTGACTCCTCATGTTAATACTGTTTATCTGTCTCAGCACATTGACTGTGTTATCTTCTCTTCCACCCACCATGAAAACTCCACCACCTCCGGCAAGATAATTAATTTTTCACTAATTAACTCCGCCCTTGCACTTGTCATATATGCACATCCGTGTCGCAACCAAGACAACTTTCAATTATTATTTTCGCACTTCCGAATTTGTTCATAGGTTAAAAGTTCCCTACTGGACTAAGGCTTTAGAACACACAGAAGTTACTTGTAATGAAATTGACGAATTTGTGTTACAAATTGATTAAACATTTTCCTTACTTTTTCATTCACGCGAAAATATCAAATTAAAAAGAAATTTAAATTATCGGCTTATAGAAAACTACTGCATATTCCTCCTAAATATTAGGCTGGCCGGAGGTTGTTGTGAGATCAGAAAATGGGCTGAAAATGTCCGTTATAACTGTTCTTGGGTAAGTGAAAATTTTTTCTTTTAATATATGAATAACCCTTTCCATTGTGCTCTTTAACACATGTGAACCCACACTTTTTAATCCTTTTAGAAGCCGTTGCGTCTAGGGACAAATTTGATTGCTTTACGCACTCAAGATGGAGTTCAAAAGTGATTTTTATTTTTCCATAAAGAGGGTAAAAGGTGAAGTCGTTCACTCTCCTCATTGAAACGAAGTTGCGCTCTATCTTAGCCAAATTACAAGTGGCACATACTGGTAATTCTTGAAAATCGCATAATGCCTAAATTGTGATTGCACATAGTAAAAGATAAGAAGCCATAAGCGGAAACGATATTTCGACATATAAAGTCTACTGTCACATTTGAAGTAAACCTTACTTCACTTTCCCTAGAGACCTGTTTCCACTGTGTACCAGTTATGCTGTTTGCGGCGGAATTTTATCCACATTGTAAGAAAATCGAACAAAATTACAATAAATTCATAGGAACATTTGATGAATTGATGTACTGAGTGTACTCGTATCTGAAGACAACGAGTCTATGGTTAGCAAAGGAAATGTGTAGAAGACTGAACACATCCCGTGGTGTTTTCCTTAAACTGAACAGAGTTTTAAACATTATTCTTTCTATGTGGATTAAAGAGAAAAGATTTACATTAATGTCTATTACAATTTCTGATTTATGACTGACACAAAAACGTTTAATGCATTGATCTTTCGAAACTGAGGGTTGCTCAGAGGGAAATGGGACCGTCATTATTATTGTAATGAAAATGATATAAAAAGAAATATGATTGGTGGAACATGAAGACTATAAGATGGATGATGGATTCCACAAGATAACAAAACAACGAGACAGCGACGTAATGAAGTTGACTAAATGACAATAGAATTGACACGGAGGCGACGCACATAAAAATCTACTAAGGGGGTTGATATAAAATTAGCTTATTAAATCGATCTTTCATCTCAGAAGAAACTTCATCTCTTAAAACTCGTACTGTCTTTATCGCCGAATTTCTTGCTAAGCGAGACAGTTTGAAAACTGAACTAGAATTTTATAGTCTACGTTCTTGAACATCTCCTTCACTTCTTAATTAGTTTTTATTGCCAATAACTGGAGTTTCTCCAAGGTCTTCCTTTTCACATTTACTGAACGATGATCCATGTCCTGCAGAATCAGTCTTCAATTAGATCCACGTCATTGCTTCGAGAGATGCCTTGTAACCTTGCTGTGACTGACGCAAGAGCTACAGTCTTACTTCAGCTAGTGGAAATTAGTTATCCCTCTACGATCAGAATTTGGTAAGATAGGAATTTCTCACATCATGGAAAATTCTCCCTAGAAAATTTGTTTTTTTTTTGTCTGTGAGACTTTTTCTCCTCTGTTCTGTGTCGGCAACAAGAATACCTTGTCCTGAGGTCTAAACTGTTAAAATTAAATTTGCATGAGAAATTTAGACGGTGGCGAAACTTCTTCCCTGCAATATTTAAGGACATATTTAACGTTTGCGTTGTGTAGATTCTTACGATATCCGATCCAGCTCTGAGAGAATATTGACACCAGATATATTACCTACAACGAGACACGGAGTATGTGGAAAGAACGAGATACACTCTCCTTAATTAAGACGAACGCGCGATAATATAAGCGCAGTGTAACTACAGCCGCCGGTGCTTTAATAGAATTTATACGTTCTTACTGAGTTGCACGAACGCAAACGGCTGCTTCCGATTGCGCAACAGATACTATACAAGCGCTGCTCGCAATAACCGTTTGGCACGAAAACCACGTTATGAAGGGATCGCGAACAGTACGCGAAAATTAATGATGTTCGATGTACCTCCGCTAAATTTAATTTATTGTGTCGCAGATGAAAAGTAAACTAATATGAAATTGCGCATTAACATGTGAAAATGATTGACAAACGAGTTTCAGTTTGGTACTACGTTCCGATATATTAACAGCGCCGAGTAATTCATGTATGAAATCATGTTTATTGACTGTTGCTGTCATGTTGGGTTATAAATTGAATTTCAAAATTCAGACGAGTGTTCAAATGTGCTGTAGAGTTGCCCTGCGGTTGTGCATGCCTGTTACGGCAGTTCTCGTTCATTTCGAGGCCTAGGAAGTTGTACGTGGTCTCAGAGGTGTTCAACATAACGCCTCCTAGCAGCAGTCACTTCGAATATCACAATACATCCATTATTGTTTCAGCTACCATGGAGCTGAATGTTTAGTAAGGCGAAACTCCTTCAATAAAATAATTTTTATGATGACAGTAGGGTAGGAAAAGATATTATTTTTCTCTAAAAGTAGATAATAGAATAGTATGTGGAAGAAAAATGTAGTGTCTAAAGTGATTAACCCTTTAAAAACAGAATCGATGTCCGAAATTTTACCGATCGTTTCGATGAGGTATAGGTTTTACAAACCAAACTATGTGTGGTTGTGTATATGTTTTCCTCAATTTTTGTTATCATTGTATTTTGACCGCTGTTTCCATTATGCTCGCTTTTCCTCATTCGGCACGAAAAGTTGTTTGTCATATATTGGTATTTAAGCCTCAAGATACACAGTTTGTCTCATCTTAGTACGTCACCATTAGACGATAACAATACGTTATTCACACATCTAAGAAAGTTTTGCATAACCTCGGTTTCGAGAGTTCTGGAACCTGTAGAGAAAATTGGAATAAAGATCAACATAAACATCAATTCTAACCTTTTTATTGGTCATGAAAACCACACATTGCATTTGAACCACCATACGGCGAGACCTTCAGGTGTGGTGGTCCAGACTGCTGTACATACCGGTACCTCCAATAACCAGTACCATGTCCTCTTGCATTGATGCATGCCTGTATTCGTCGTGGCGTACAATTCACAAGTTTATCAAGGCACTGTTGGTCCAGAAGGTTCCACTCCCCAAATGCGATTCGACGTAGATCCCTCAGGGTGGTTGGTGGGTCACGTCATCCATAAACAGCCCATTCACTCTATCCCAGGCATGTTCGATAGGGTTCATGTCTGGAGAACATGTTGGCCACTCTAGACGAGCGATGTCGTTATCCTGAAGGAAGTCATTCACAAGGTATGGACTATGGGGGGCGCAAATTGTCGTCCATGAAGACGAATGCCTCGCCAATATGCTGCCGATTTGGTTGCACTATCGGTCGGAGGATGTCATTCACATATCGTACAGCTGTTACGGCTCCTTCCATGACCACCAGCGGCGTACGTCGGCCCCACATAATGCTACCCTAAAACAGCAGAGAACCTCCACCTTGCTGCACTCGCTGGACAGCCTGACCGGGTGGACTCCAAACATGTCTCCGACGATTGTCTGGTTGAAGGAATATGCGACACTCATCGGTGAAGAGAACGTGATGCCAATCCTGAGCGGTCCATTCGGCATGTTGTTGGGCCCATCTGTACTTCACTGCATGGTGTCTTGTTTGGAAAGATGGACCTCACCATGGACGTCGGGAGTGAAGTTGCGCATCATGCAGCCCATTGCGCACAGCTTGAGTCGTAACACGAAGTCCTGTTTCTGCACGAAAAGCGCTATTCAACATGGTGGCGTTGCTGTCAGGTTTGCTCCGAGACATAATTCGTAGGTGGCGGTCATCCACGGCAGTTGTAGCCGTTGGGCGCCCTGAGCGAGGAATGTCATCGACAGTTCATGTCTCTCTGTATATCCTTCATGTCCAAATACATCGCTTTGGTTTACTCCGAGACCCCTGAACACTTCCCTTATTGAGAGCCCTTCCTAGCAAAAGTAACAGTGTGGACGCGATCGAACCGCGATATTGACCATCTAGGGATAGTTGAACTACAGACAACACAAGCCGTGTACCTGCTTCCTGTTGGAATGACTGGAACTGATCGGCAGTCGGTCCCCCTCCGTCTCATAGGAGCTGCTCATGCGTGGTTGTTTACATCTTTGGACGGGTTTATTGACATCTCTGAACAGTCAAAGGGACTGTGTCTGTGACGCAATATCTATCTTCAGTAGTTTTGGGACCCGTGGTGATGCAAAACGTATTTTGTTGTGTGTATGAATATTAAGTTATTCGTCCAAATTAAAGTAGTACAGACCAGAAGAGCGCCAGAGGTCTGTCATCCCTCTCTCCATCACAGTAATCACTCACATTAAAATTTATTTTGTGTGTTACCATGAAAGAATTCGTCAACTTCAGTTGCGACGAGGTAAACGACATACGCTGTCCAATCAAAAGTGTGTGGACGCTCCTCTGTAACTCGAAAATGACCACTAGATGACGTGAAACGCGGATCCTTCAGTAAAAACGGAGGCAGGGAGGCAATGAGTACTGTGTTGTCAACAGAAAAGCAGTAACAGCAAAGTGGTCAGTCGGATGAGCTGCAAACTGAGTGTTTTTCATGCGATTTTAAAGTGGATACACGTAAAATAACCAGGGCGACGTACTCAACCTCGTGATTTCCCACGTGCTACCATCAGTGCTACTAATACAATGACTGGGCGTGGGGAGTTAACACGAATCCGGTAGAATGGTCGAGGTACTCCTCATAATGCACACACTTCTATAGTTAGTGAAGCGATGTTTGAGATGGTGTGAAGAGAGATTCCACTTTACAGTGGATGACTGTAAATGAGTGATATGGAATGATGTATCACGCTGTACCCTGTGGCTACAGGGTGGAAGCTCTTGGGTTTGGCGAATGTTACCTTCCATCACGTACAGTGCCAGAATTGAAGTACAGAGCATATAGTGTTGTGGTGTTATGATATGGGGGTGGTTTTCGTGGTTAGGGTGTGGTCCCGTCATTGCATTGAAAACTATAAATTCGCACGGATGTGAACACATTCGACATCGTTTACCACAAAATATGTAAAGGAGCGAATAGTGGCTGCTGCCTTACTGTTCAGCACAGTCCTGATAAGTATCGCAGTTCATTAGAGTGAGAAACACGACAAAGGCCTGCGCTACTAAGACAGCGAGTGGACAGTTTCTGGTCTGGATCCGAGCGTCTGATGCCAGCGCCCACAGAAATGGACTGAAGGAAGAAGCGTATCCGTCCGCCTCGCGGGAAAATAGATGCTTTTAACTCGAGCTGCCGCCCTTAATTCCCAATCCATTACTGCGGTTCCAGAAGAAAGAATACATTAAGACCGCTCTCGGGGGCTGTACTGGGAGTGGGCCGCAAGGAGGACGCTATTGTCGCCAGCTGCCACGGTAGGCGGGTAGGGGCTGCGGTGCCTAAGTAAGGAGCTCACAACTTCGTCCCTCACAAATGTCTTCCGCCGCTTGCAGATCGTCGGGATGGGTTGTTGTGCCTCCCACGCTGTGGTAAATAGGCTTCGCGGAAAGCTGCAGAGCTGTCAAGATTTTCTTGCTTCGTTCATTCGGATATTCCATCCACCACAGCATGATCATCAATAATTAGCGATTAGTAAAGGGCATATGATCAGCGCGTCTATGTAAACAACTGAAGATTATTCATCATTAATAGGAAACAAACATCAAAAATATGGATCCAAAATTGAGAGGAACCTTTCCTGCTTTTATAGTGCTTTGTCGTGGGTTTGCACCTGCCATGTGAGCAACACAGTTTACATCCAAGCTACACAGGCCTCCTAGCGGACGGCACTTAAGTGATGCCACATTACTCACGCCAACCAGACGACAACCCAAGAGCCAGCTGAGTGTACTAGCCCCACCTACTTGTTTCTTATGTCAGACAGGTGACAGGAAGCAAGACTGACTGTATCCTGACGTTGAGGGCTCCACTTAGGCTGGAGATTGTGTCCTGAGAGTCCAGTTCATTCCTAGTGAGATTCCTGTGCGAGTCGCCGAATGCACACGCATTTCATCTATCCGTCTACGAGGAACTCACTCGGAGCCAACACGATGCTGTCACTGGTGTCTATACCATTCCCCGCTACCCAGAACATCCTACATGGCCGCTCTGGCAGAAGATGTGTACACCGTTGACGTGACCGTCTTTCGTGTTGTGTAATATTTCTTCTTGCTGACTGTTGGCGTCATGCCAGATTTGGATTTTTGCCGCACCTTCTGTATACTAACTGTCGCTCACCCTCTGAGATCCTTAACCAATGGCATGTTTCTTATTGACTGCGGCAGTGCGATATTCTTGCTCGAAGACCTTGCATGTAAAGCTACAATGATCCAAGATACTGTGATAGTCTCGGTTTCCCCCATCATTCTTGTTGTTTTCTTGTACAAAAATGGCTCTGAGCACTATGGGACTTAACATCTATGGTCGTCACTCCCCTAGAACTTAGAACTACTTAAACCTAACTAACCTAAGGACATCACACAACACCCGGTCATCACGAGGCAGAGAAAATCCCTGACCCCGCCGGGAATCTAACCCGGGAACCCGGGCGTGGGAAGCGAGAACGCTACCGCACGACCACGACGTGAGGACTTACTTGTAGAAGAAATCATTTTGGTTTCATGAGTGCTTCACCACAAACTAATCTGGAGATAGTTATCGGCATTCAGCCTTATGACCTTTTATCAAGGTAACACAATTAACTTATTGAGTCAGCTTTTTCGTTAAATTTTCACGTTCTAAACAGTCAAAATAGGAGTGTTATTTTCTATTCGATAAATATTAAAGACTTAACCTAAGTTAAGTCTGTCAGTTGAACACTTCCTCCTGTCAGACTTGATTCAGTTTAATCCGCGTTTTAACCACGTTATATCTGGCGTGTCCCATGTGGTGCCTTCAGTAGATACATTTCTTGTTGTTTAATAGCATTACAATGTTACAATATTGTCCCCAGAGCAAACAGTCAACGACTTATTGTACAAATGGTGTAATTATTTTCATGTGGTGTGTGATAAATTAATAGCAACAGCTTGGCACGAAACGTTCACTCCTCGATCGTTTATTTGGTTTTACCTTTTAATATACGATCATTGTCTTTCATTTTCCTCCGAGTACGTCTCACGAAGTGGACGTAGCCATCAATAAATCTCAGACCACTGTTACTTCATGCTCATTTGCCGCCATGTCGAAGTCACAGACCGCAGCTGAGAAGAAGTGATGGTACATGTACATCGGTTGTGTTCGTAATAACAATTGTAAACTTACATGGCGGTTCTAGAGTTACATTTTATTGTATAACGACAGTGAACGGAACTTGTGGATAAACTTAGTTTACTGTGTACAAAAGTGGAAAAATATACTATATTCACTGGAGAAAACTTGTATAAGCTGGTAATTCTACTCATTGCCCAGGAACGGCGTTGGATATAATTTGCCGCGCGGTATTAGCCAAACGGTCTTGGGCGCTGCACTCATGGACTCTGCGACTGGTCCCGGCGGAGGTTCGAGTCCTCCTTTGGGCATGAGTGTGTGTGTTTGTCCTTAGGATAATTTAGGCTAGACTTAATAAGTACTGGAAAATTCTTAGAAGGCATATCAAGTCACATACTTATTGTAAAGACACCAGCGGTTTTTTTAGCGCTGGATATCTGGATTACAACGCCCCCTTTAATGAGACTGGATAAATAATAGGTCTTGTGACAGGTACAAGTATGCCACAATCTAATCAACCTATTACGGAAACATATTAGACTGTATGGATAGAAAAGAAACGTTGTTAGCAAACATCAAACATCTGTGGCATATTGCTACAAAATTTCGTGTAGGATACTGAGTTCCCAGAAAATAAGTTTAAGTTACGAAAAAGCTGTAATACTAAACCCTTCAGCGGCGCAGAAACCAGGATTTATTCACATTCATTGCGAACGTAAAATGTCACAGACCATATGAAATTTTAACAAAAGTATTAACAACACAAGCTTTAGGCGCGATTAAAGAAGCGAACTAATCACAACTTCAGTTCGGGTGGAAGCAAACCAGGAATCTGTTATTATATATTAAGGAAAATACTTGCTTATAAACACTAATTTATTAATAAAATAGTGGTCTATCGGTAAGAGATAGGCAGAAAATTCTTTTTCTTAGTCTCATAGCACTGTGCGGTGAGTTGAAATTTGATATAACTTCCCCAATATTCATAAGTTCATATCCTGCATCATACTACCTATATCCTAATTACTAGAGTCAATTACTATATGAAAAAAATTCTCAGTTTTCGACTCACTGACCTCAAATATTTTTTTGTTTTCTCTATGACAAGAGCTTGGTTTATTTTAGGAATTAAGTTGAAATGAACATTTTTTTACGTCATCCACTTTCACATTCTGCATATCATCATCGATCATTGTAAAGATAGCGTTGATAACGTCGAAAAATCAGTAACAAATCGCCAGGACAACGATCTCTTGTTAGGAGAAGTATATTCTTCCGGTTCGAGAAGTTTTGTGTAGCCCAGATATCATGAAATATGTATGTGGACGACTAGTTTCGGCAAGCTTTAATTGCTATCTTCAAATCTGACAGAATTTATTGTATTCACAACGGCATTTTCATCGTCTTTTTACGTTATAATGATCAACGTAGATTTAGAAGAACATTTTTGAAAATATGTGCGTTACATAACCTTGACGTATGTCAATTTAATGCCACTGTAAGTGGTATACTGTCATATAGTCCTGAATACAAAGGAACTTAAATAATATAAATAAAAATAGTTGTGGAACATGCAACGTGAAGAGTATGATAGAACTTATCAGAAGTGAACATACGTCACAGGATCAAACCCATTACTGTAGCGTCATCCATGAAATGATGTATCACTTGACACTTACGACCGTACATTAAAACTGGTAATTAAATACATTTTGTATATAAGATGTTATTTGCTCTGTCCGTCATGACAGATGACGGCACACTACACTGCCCAACCAGATTGTGTCGTGTTACAAGGTACCAGCAGATGGCAGCAGGCTCCTACTCAATAGCTTGGAAAACCTAAGACCTTCATATTTTCCATGTTTGTATAATATATACAGTGAAGACAGTACTCTACACTTGTAAGATATTTTTATAAATAATTTGCAAACATTTTTGTATTAAGACCCAAAAAATGCCCATGTCAGGTCGCTGAAAATATGCGCACCGTTTATAAGTAGACACTCATAATTGTTAACGCCGTTTCGATATATCATAATTTCAGAAAATTTCACAAAGAAAGCCACAGGTGAATTAGACTACACGAGTGATAGCAAGGGAATTTTGAGAAGACGTTTCTTTTCTGTTCTCTACAGTCTATTAATTTAGATTTACGGATCCTTCATAAAAAATACGCGTACTTACATTTCTTCTCTCTTAATAGGAAACTATTTTCAAATTGTTTTAAATATTACAAAAGAGAACTTACAAGTGTAGAGTACTATCACAATTTTATATATTATACCGACACTGAATGCATGTATGTATTAGATTTTCCAAGTTATTAAGTAGGAGCCTGCTGGCATTTGGTGGTACACCGTAACACGGGGCAGTCAGGTTTATTGCTGATGAGTGTGCCATCAGCTGCAAGCGTAGACAGAGCAAGTAACGTTCTGTGTACAAAATCTATTTAAACGTCAACTTTTAAGAATGTGCACCCCATTTACGGTTCTATCATTTGACGTATTATGCGACAGTTCAGCGAGGTATGTGCACCTCTGACACACTTTATTACACTTTTGTCGTTGGATGTTCGATAAATACTTTTTATTGATATCAGCGTTAAGTTCCTATGCATCCAGAAGTAGATGACAGGTATGAAATGGCACTAAACTGAAGTATGACAATGATATGAATGGGTTTATTTCAGTAGTGGTACGAGTCCATTTTGGTTCATTCTGAGATACAGAGCCCTAAAGTTAAATGAATGCACTTGTTTTGAAAAAAAATTTTCATCTAAATATACGTTGACCATTACAATGTAAAACAAAAAGGTTGAAAATACTATTACTATTGTAAACGTAAGAAAATCTTTCAAGTTTGAAGAGGACAATCTAAATTTGCCGAAATAATAGTCCACATACGAATTTCATGCTATCTGGGCAAAAAGAAAACATCTCCAATCACAAGATTACATTTTTCATTTAACTTTCTCCTGCAACTCAGTATGATATTAGCTTTGTTGCATAAATCTTTTCTCTTAGGACCACAACTGGAAGTATGGTCAAAATGAGCAGTATTCAGAACTATCCAATCAGTTAATCCACTTATTCAGTCAGTTTAAATTATGGTAGTGAAAGGGTGTTCTGAACGGCTGACTAAGAACTTACTTTCGTCAAACTTTTCTTGAGTGCTCGGCTCACTGGATATTTGTGGTAGGTCGAGGTACACGTGACCATTGAGAATGTCGTGAAAAACGGAATTATTGTATGATATCCCTTGTTATTTCGTGACTTCGCCCTAATCAAATGCCGTTTCCACAATATACTGGTTCTGAGGATCCCAGTAGGTAAAATTGTCATGAGTGAGTGTCCAAAACTTCTCGAATATAAGTTTTCCGTTCCAGATAGTTTAGTTGGTGTAGTTTTCCTGACGCCATTTCCAAAATTCTCTTCCTCATGTAGAAATATCTTCCATAATAAAGTGGATTAATCTTAGACTCTAGGTTTTCTATGTACTCACGTCTAAATCTAATGGATGCTTTTCATAAAGCGTCGCTGCTCGTAAGGATTTAGTTGGGTGTCGAAGGGCAGTTTTCATCAGTGTTCTATCCTGGAACTTGTATACGAATGTGACCTAGAGGTTGCTTATGGTGGATGACTTCAATGGTTACAGTTACTGCTGACGACAACAACGGTACCTAGTTCAGGGGCAACGTACAGGGTGTTTCAAAAATGACCGGTATATTTGAAACGGCAATAAAAACTAAACGAGCAGCGATAGAAATACACCGTTTGTTGCAATATGCTTGGGACAACAGCACATTTTCAGGCGGACAAACTTTCGAAATTACAGTAGTTACAATTTTCAACAACAGATGGCGCTGCAAGTGATGTGAAAGATATAGAAGACAACGCAGTCTGTGGGTGCGCCATTCTGTACATCGTCTTTCTGCTGTAAGCGTGTGCTGTTCACAACGTGCAAGTGTGCTGTAGACAACATGGTTTATTCCTTAGAACTGAGGATTTTTCTGGTGTTGGAATTCCACCGCCTAGAACACAGTGTTATTACAACAAGACGAAGTTTTCAATGGAGGTTTAATGTAACCAAAGGACCGAAAAGCGATACAATAAAGGATCTGTTTGAAAAATTGCAACGGACTGGGAACGTGACGGATGAACGTGCTGGAAAGGTAGGGCGACCGCGTACGGCAACCACAGATTGCAACGCGCAGCTAGTGCAGCAGGTGATCCAACAGCGGCCTCGGGTTTCCGTTCGCCGTGTTGCAGCTGCGGTCCAAATGACGTCAACGTCCACGTATCGTCTCATGCGCCAGAGTTTACACGTCTATCCATACAAAATTCAAACGCGGCAACCCCTCAGCGCCGCTACCATTGCCGCACGAGAGACATTCGCTAACGATATAGTGCACAAGATTGATCACGGCGATATGCATGTGGGCAGCATTTGGTTTACTGACGAAGCTTATTTTTACCTGGACGGCTTCGTCAATAAACAGAACTGGCGCATATGGGGAACCGAAAAACCCCATGTTGCTGTCCAATCGTCCCTGCATCCTCAAAAAGTACTGGTCTGGGCCGCCATTTCTTCCAAAGGAATCATTGGCCCATTTTTCAGATCCGAAACGATTACTGCATCACGCTATCTGGACATTCTTCGTGAATTTGTGGCGGTACAAACTGCCTTAGACGACACTGCGAACACCTCGTGGTTTATGCAAGATGGTGCCCGGCCACATCGCACGGCCGACGTCTTTAATTTCCTGAATGAATATTTCGATGATCGTGTGATTGCTTTGGGCTATCCGAAACATACAGGAGGCGGCGTGGATTGGCCTCCCTATTCGCCAGACATGAACCCCTGTGACTTCTTTCTGTGGGGACACTTGAAAGACCAGGTGTACCGCCAGAATCCAGAAACAATTGAATAGCTGAAGCAGTACATCTCATCTGCATGTGAAGCCATTCCGCCAGACACGTTGTCAAAGGTTTCGGGTAATTTCATTCAGAGACTACGCCATATTATTTTTACGCGTGGTGGATATGTGGAAAATATCGTACTATAGAGTTTCCCAGACCGCAGCGCCATCTGTTGTTGAAAATTGTAACTACTGTAATTTCGAAAGTTTGTCCTCCTGAAAATGTACTGTTGTCCCAAGCATATTGCAACAAACGGTGTATTTCTATCGCTGCTCGTTTAGTTTTTATTGCCGTTTCAAATATACCGGTCATTTTTGAAACACCCTGTATCAGTAACTGTTCTCCGCAACCCAGTGTCAAGGTCATGTTTCCAGCGGTATTTCAGAATAAATTTTTTTCTCTCCATGTTTTGTCATTGTTGTAGCAGTGCCAAACGGTGCCAAGGCTTCATTAGATGGATCTAGTTGAGGGGCTTACATAGATATCAAGTTGTTTCAAGTCTTGACATGATATATCACGTCATGAGGACCTCCTTTTGCCA
Organism: Schistocerca piceifrons; assembly: GCF_021461385.2. Taxonomy (NCBI): domain Eukaryota; kingdom Metazoa; phylum Arthropoda; class Insecta; order Orthoptera; family Acrididae; genus Schistocerca; species Schistocerca piceifrons. Next base: position 155,803,132 of record NC_060143.1, read on the forward strand.
AAGACTATATGGTCGCTGCCGCTTCCCAACAACGCTGAGAATCTTTTATGACTGGTTATGCCCCTGGGAGGCAGTAGGACGTAGATACTGTGCAGCACGTGTGCTTAATATGAATTTCCTATCATCCAGTCACCTGCTCTGCGCGAAAGGAGGAAGGCTGAGCAAAATTAAGATTGGCGAAGAGTTCTCGGGCTTCCAGCCGGGTGGCGGTGTCTTCAAACAGCGACGTTTCGACGAGTGACATACTCATCATCTTCTGGCGAAGTGCCGAGACTTTGCGGATGCCGGTCCCTTTATACCTGCGGTGTGCCCCCCACCACCTGGCCGCGGGAGGCTGGGTCCAGAGGAGCCGGCGGGCGAGGTGGAGGGGGAAGCGGGTGCGCCGTTCGTGTCTCCGTCAGAGCATTCTGATTGCGTCTCGTGAGCTGGACGGTTCTTGTTGCGTTCCTGGCGTATTGCGGCTAATGCTGGATTCCAGGCCGCGCTCAGTTGATAGCCTTCGTCCCTGTTCACAAGGTTCTCGTGGACCCGTATTTCTATTGATTCTTTAATGACGCTATCCCAATAGCTCCCGGCTCGGCATAGCACCCTGGTGTTTTCGAAGTCAAAGGTGTGGTTTTCTTTGATGCTATGTTCAGCTATAGCAGATTTCTCTATCTGTCCAAGTCGAACATGCCTGATGTGTTCCTCGCACCTTTTTGAGATGCAGCGCTGCGTTTGACCAATGTACTGCACACCACATTCGCAGGCAATGTTGTATATACCAGGTGTGTTTAGTTTGAGTGGGTCTTTAGCTGAGCCTAGCAGCTCTTTCGTCTTCGGCGGTGGTCGGAAGACGGTATTTATGTTAGATTTTCTTAATAGCCTCCCGATTTTGGCTGATGTGGGCCCCAAATATGGAAGAAAGGCGAGACTGGCCAAATACCTGGCGACACTATTGAAACCACTGGTGGGACACTGCAGTCATCACGTGAAAAACTCCGCGGATTTCGTTAGAATACTGAAGGACATCCGAATACAGAGTGATGACCTACTCGTGAGCTTCGACGTCACCTCCTTGTTCACAAAAGTACCGCTACAAGACGCCTTGGCGCTCCTTAATCGGCACTTCGAGCCTGAAACAGTGAAGCTCTTTGAATATGCACTTACGACCACCTACTTCAAGTGCAATGGAGAGCATTATGAACAAGTGGATGGAGTGGCCATGGGATCTCCTCTTGCTCCAGGGATCGCGAATCTTTATATGGAACACTTTGAGGAGGTGGCACTACAAACTGCTCACCGTAAACCCAGGCACTTCTTCCGCTATGTGGACGACACTTTCGTGATTTGGCAGCATGGCAGGCAGGCACTGGAGGAGTTTATGGACCACCTAAACGGCATACATGAGAATATAATCTTCACGATGGAAGTAGAAGAGAATGGCTGTATTCCATTCCTGGACATACTGATCAGGAAGAAAGCGGATGGCACGCTGGGCCATTCAGTATATAGAAAAAAGACACACACAGACCTGTTCCTCCATGCAACCAGCTGCCACCATCCGGCGCAACGCCAGTCAGTACTGACCACCTTGGTGCATAGGGCGCACGTCATTTGTGACAAAGAAAGCCTCTCAGACGAATTACACCACCTAAGAGAGGTATTTCGGAAAAACGGGTACAGTGAAACACAGATTGGCAGGGCGTTCAAGAGGAGACAGGCTGACAAAGTTCAGGAAGAGGAAGAGGAAGTTAACAGAGACTCGCCTTTCTTCCATATTTGGGGCCCACATCAGCCAAAGTCGGGAGGCTATTAAGAAAATCTAACATAAATACCGTCTTCCGACCACCGCCGAAGACGAAAGAGCTGCTAGGCTCAGCTAAAGACCCACTCAAACTAAACGCACCTGGTATATACAACATTGCCTGCGAATGTGGTGTGCAGTACATTGGTCAAACGCAGCGCTGCATCTCAAAAAGGTGCGAGGAACAAATCAGGCATGTTCGACTTGGACAGATAGAGAAATCTGCTATAGCTGAACATAGCATCAAAGAAAACCACACCTTTGACTTCGAAAACACCAGGGTGCTATGCCGAGCCGGGAGCTATTGGGATAGCGTCATTAAAGAATCAATAGAAATACGGGTCCACGAGAACCTTGTGAACAGGGACGAAGGCTATCAACTGAGCGCGGCCTGGAATCCAGCATTAGCCGCAATACGCCAGGAACGCAACAAGAACCGTCCAGCTCACGAGACGCAATCAGAATGCTCTGACGGAGACACGAACGGCGCACCCGCTTCCCCCTCCACCTCGCCCGCCGGCTCCTCTGGACCCAGCCTCCCGCGGCCAGGTGGTGGGGGGCACACCGCAGGTATAAAGGGACCGGCATCCGCAAAGTCTCGGCACTTCGCCAGAAGATGATGAGTATGTCACTCGTCGAAACGTCGCTGTTTGAAGACACCGCCACCCGGCTGGAAGCCCGAGAACTCTTCGCCAGCTGTATACGCCGGGAAAGCATACACTGTAAATTAAGATTGCTGATTAGCTTCTAAAATATCTTTCTGCGGTTAGTGAGATTCGTTCTGAATGTTTTCTTCTTGAAAATCACTCTATCAATTTACTGGGTAGTAAGCAGATTCAGTAAATCTGGGTAGTATGTATACCCTGCTAGTTTGGTGAAACCTCATCATCTGAAGGTCGGTAAATTCTGTAGGAAGACACGTAATGTCACCTGGAGACCTTGACAAACTTTTTAGTCCGTAACAGAAGTTGTTTCCCTTTATGTACCCTATCATGTTTAGGCGTTTGATGGGAAAACTTTGAAAGGCTCTATATGTCACACTACCCGTTATAAGCAAAATAACTACTATTGTGGATCAGGTGGTTTTTAAAGAACTGAAATGACGTTTTTAAACGAGCTCCGACATTTGGTTTACAGGCAAGGGAACCTTCAAGTAAACCCATTATAGGGCCAACTTTGACAGGTACTAAGTATTTGTATTGCATTTATCTTTCTGGATATGACTTATGTCGCTATAGTTCACAAATAGGTGCTAGTTCGAACGAAGCAAATAACAGGTAATAAAACCTTGTTGTCCAATGTGTCAAATTCGATCAACGAGAAAATAAAAACAACTCCCAATTTTATAAGTTTCACCTGTTAGCGTTGAAAACGGAAAGACTTTCGGAGAAAATTTCTATTTTCGTTATAATCGAAAGATACGCGATTCCTACTGGTATTTACATTCACTTTATTCAATTGTTGCAGTGCCGGCCGCCGTGGTCTCGCGGTTCTAGGCGCGCAGTCCGGAACCGTGCGACTCCTACGGTCGCAGGTTCGTATCCTGCCTCGGGCATGGATGTGTGTGATGTCCTTAGGTTAGTTAGGTTTAAGTAGTTCTACGTTCTAGGGGACTGATGACCACAGCAGTTGAGTCCCATAGTTCTCAGAGACATTTGAGCCAATTGTTGCAGATGTAGGGGCAAAATGACAGGTTACATGAAAACACATGACAAAAGAGTATTAAGCATGTAAATATACAGGGTGATTTTTCCACTGTGTACAAGCTCTAGGATTTAATCGATGAGAGTATAGGGAAAAAAGGCTCATGAGCTTACGTCTGGAAATACATAGCTTCCATGCTGGAGACCGTTTATAAATCATAGTTCATTACAGAGACCGCGGTCTAATATGTGCTGCAACATTAAGACACAGGTACAGTACGCATGACTTCCTCCCAAAGGTGGGACTTTTCCCCAAACGTCATGCCCTAGCGCCCTCTTCTGCCACAGTAATTGGTAACTTTTCAGTGAATTACAAACTTCAGCTGTGTACGGCATGTTGAAAGAAACCAACGAGAAAAACTGAAAATGTGTGCCCGACTGGCATCGAACCCGTGATCTCCTACTTACTACACAGGCACTCTAGCCCTCATCCACCGAGGACCCAAGAATTAGCGTGGCTGCGCGGACTTAACGCCAGCAGGCCCCATAATAGACCCATTATTCCACACATTACGGAAGCAGTGCTTCCTGTCCATTAATCTCAATGTTTGTGGCAAGACCTATTCGCGCGTGAGATCGAGCGTACGCATGCTTTGGCACAGAAATGATCATTGGCTCGTGATCGCCTTAATTACATTTATACGGTGTATGTTCTTTCGGACATTCTTCGGATAAGTACGCCCAGGGGCTGTACTTTCTGTGTCCTCTGTGGCTTGGGGGCTACAGCGCGTGCATAGTAAGCAGGAGGTGGCGGATTCGAATACAGGTCGGGCACCCATTTTCAACTCTCCCCGTTTTGTCAACGTACCGCACACTATTGATGTTTGTAATTCATTGAAATTTCATTCTTCACGGCTGTCACGATCCACTATGGTGTCCTGAGATAGCAATCTGCAGATGGCTGACTGTGGCATACAGCGTCTTCAGCTGTTTGTGATCTCTGGCCCGATCCTCCTGCATCTGCACATAGTACGCACTGTCCCTTTACATTCTACTAGTAAAATTCGGAAGAGAGGAAACTCTTTTGGACATGTCCGAAACAACAGACACCATACTTATGTAACTGGTAACGTTGCGTCCGATTCACTTCTGTTTCTGACTCGTCACACAGTGGTTCAGCATTCGAATCGATAGCTTTGCGACATGGTGTTTACTTAGGAAAGGCAAATGGAAGGGGCGGCCGGCAACGAGGTCGTATCAGGAGACTTATCCCGCCCGACAACGACCGCAGCATTCAATGACTGCAACAGTGTTCTCCCGTTTATCTGAGACAGGGTAGTTTCAGGAAACAGGAAATCATGAAGGACCTACCCGAAATGTTCGGACACCAGACTTGGAGGAAAATGTGTTTAGGTCTGCAGAAGGCGACCGTCGTGACATTACCAGGCAGTTGGCCCGCTAGTATTGAGCAAGCCAGACGACCGTGTGGAATATTCTTCATGATAATTGTTACTACACTTAGTGTGTGCACGGATTACTAGCGACAGATTTTCGTAACTGTATTCCGCGGTATAGTATGCAGAACCCCGATGGTATGGTGACAGCGAATCATCAGCACTGGTGCAGCCGGTATGTATGGGCCAGGATAATAATGGTGACCGCATTTTCTGACCAATTTTCCTTCCACGTCGCCTAACTGGCCAGAACTATCTGCGTTTCTTGCGGGCGACTTTGCCTCCGTGCTGGAAGAAGTGCTATTGATGGTTCGAAGGGTTACATGGCTGCTACATGATGATGCTCCAGCCGACTTCACTGTTAATGATCGGAAGCATCTTAATCGTGTCTTCCAGTGCCGCTGGATCGGACGACGTGGTGCAGTTGCATAGTCTGTTCGTATACCGGATCTCAACCCGTGAGATATATGGTTATGGGGCCGTCTCAAGAGTATCGTGTATGCAGAGCCCATTCCATATGTGGAGACCCGGGAGCAGCTTATTGACACTGTGTTTGACCGGATGCAGTCTGACCGTTGTGAACATGTGAGACAGAACATGCTACAGTGCGTATATGCATGCGTTAGGGTACATAGAAACCATTTTCATCATATACTGTAACAGTGGCTGCATAGTATAGCGTATATTAGACCACAGTCTCTGTAATAATGTACGATTGAATAAATGGTCGGTATCATGGAAACCATTCATTTCCCGAAGTAAGTTCATTACTCCTGTTTTGTTCCGAATCCTCTCATCTATCAATCCCTAGAGTTTTTACTCGGTTAGTTTGAAAAATCCGGCCTCTGTGGCCGAGCGGTTCTAGACGCTTCAGTCCGGAGCCGCGCTGCTGCTACGGTCGCACGTTCGAATCCTGCCTCGGGCATGGATGTGTGTGATGTCCTTAGGTTAGTTACGTTTAAGTAGTTCTAAGTCTAGGGGACTGATGACCTCAAATGTTAAGTCCCATAGTGCTTAGAGCCATTTGAACCATTTGGAAAAAACTAGTTATGGTTACAAGATACAAAGGGATACGAAAATGTTAAGTGCACATGAAGATATCAGATGAGATACACCAATAACCGTATTCTGTCACTTTAATTAATCTTTCTACATTGTTTATTCAAGATTTATACTTTCTTCTTGCTGATGTATTTGAATTAACACAGGAAAACGAAATTCAGAGTTATTTTCGTTAATTAATATGAATTGAGTGATGCTTACAGCATTCGGAAATGCTGACTATGACCACTGCATGACAATGCCATAGATCCCTAGAAATTCGTTACGTACAAAATGTTAATTTCAGCAAATACGCCTAATGATGGAGACATACCTCTCCGAAACGCTTAACGGAAATGCGAAACTAAGTGCATAGATATTGTTATTAGTGTACCTCTAGTGATACTCATAGCGAGTCTGATCAAAGTGTTCACATACATGAAGAAAAGTATATGAATTCTTTAGCACTTTTTTACTGTATTGATGCCATCAAGTTCACTGAATACACAACGAAAAAAACACAAATCAAAAAATGTGGGTTTAGGATTCCACGAACATGGCCAACGGGCCCGCTAGAATCTGGAAAATATTCGCGCGGCCCTGCTTTAATTAGAAAGCTGCGAGTAGATTGCCCTGGGCCGCCATTTAGGAACCATCCCAAGACCGGCGTGTACTGATTTCCCCCGCGGATACGGCTTCTGTGTTACTCTTGTTACGGCATCGCACACGATAGGCGATTAGTCTCCCCACCCCACATGTGTAATATTTCATTCTGCCAATATACTCACATCCTGCACCGATTGTGTGCAACGAGCGAAATTCCCTTTTTCTTTAAATTCTGTAGCGCAAATAATGGCTTTATTATTCTGTGTACATTCCTTTTCCGTTTTTCTCGCATTCCTTCGACTATTCACTTATTTTCTTTCCGTTTGTCTGCTTTATTTTTCTGCTGTTAAAGGCAGGGACCAATCAGTTGAACAAACAGTACTTCCATAATATTCTTTATAGATCAAGTAACACCTAAGCTAAATGTAGTATCCTTTTGCTACAGAGAGCTCAATTTATCTGTGAACTTTGCCAATAAAAATTTTGATACCTTCGATTTTGTTTTTGACACTCTCACATTTTATGATAAATCACAACTGCTTTCTGCCTACATTAGCCGTCATCAGATGCTACAATAACAGTGAAAGGCCAACACTAACATATCTAAGAACCTCTACAAATTTTTGTCAATTCTGCTTCTGCATTAAATAAAATTGATAAAACTATGCTTCTTACCATGTAGTACAGCACCTGGGAGATTGAGGTTCTGGCTTGGGATTGTGCTGGCATGTACCGTGTATTCAAATACCTTGCCCGTTTATAGCCTTCGAGAAATTGGACACAAAATAAATGTAAGCAAGTTATAACTTAATTGAGTACAACAGTAAGCCAGTCTGATATTAAACACCGCCGCAGTAACAGGAAAATTGGGGTGCATGAGATACAGTAAGGCACAAAATTAGAATCAGCCAGAACAGAATAATACCAACCATAAGACCATAGTGTAGCCTTCAGACTTAGCAATAGTACATACATTACCTCACAATAAATCCACTTCTACTTGAAGTAATCACTCCTTTCAGCACGTACGGACATCTCCTAACAGCACTGACAAAAGAAATGGAAATCTGATTCTTTCGGGGCGATCCAAAACAACAGATAATATTTTATCAGGCCAGCCGCTATGAATCGAGACACAAAGGAATTAAAGACATTAGGTGCGAGTGGACTTTGACTTAAATCAATGAGGAAAGTTGAAAACATGGCTGGGCTTGTATTCGAACCTGGTTCTCCAGTCTACTGCACACGTGCGCTAACCACTGCGCCATCTGGACAGAGTGGTCGCAGCAACATCACAGAATACTCTTACACGCCTGCTGTCAGCACAGATTCTCAGCTTGTCCTTACAGTACTGATATAATGCCTTTTTTGCATTATTCCCATTATTTGCGGCATTTTGATCATTCCCGTAAGAGTTCGAGCTTGATGTGCATCTGCACCGAAGAGACAGTCTGCGCCTTAATTATATGTCATATATTCTGAGCTGTGAATTTTGGCAAGAAATGGATAGAAAGAATTTTACAAAGACGCCCAGACATTACACAACGAATTCCCGAGATAATGACTTCATCAAATAGCGCTGTCATTGATAAAAGACCAAGGAGAGAGTACTTACTACATCATCAGCTTGCAAACAGAGAAGATATAATAACAGCGCTATTGTTAAAATTATGCAAAATGTACCAGAAATGGTAAAAAGTAACTAACATTTTGTTTCATTTGTGTAAATGTATAGAAATAAATCAATAAGCCATTTTTACAATAAGGTTATTATTTTGTTTGCTTCACTCCAATGAAAAAAGAAGCCAGGCTTTCTAATTACTTTAAAGGTAGTAAATTGAAAATGTGGACTTCTGTGCTGGGAGATGAAGGTAATTCTATAACGAGAGATCATTAAAATGTTTGGCAGACGTTTAAAGTAGTAGAAAACGCATAGCTGAAAGCACGGCAGTCATTGTTTCTTATAAGGGGCAGTGAAATGAAAATGTGACAAATGGAAAAAAGTGAGTTTATTGTTTATTACTCCAAAAGTAATAGCCATGATTGTTAATATGTTTATCCTATTGTGTGTCACGACTGCAAATGCCTGTATGGTGCATGCCTGTATGATTCCACACAGGCATACACCACTTTGTCCACAAATGGAAATGTCGTATGGCTAGGGCCTCCCGTCGGGTAGGCCGTTCGCCTGGTGCAGGTCTTTCGATTTGACGCCACTTCGGCGACCTGCGCGTCGATGGGGATGAAATGATGATGATTAGGACAACACAACACCCAGTCCCTGAGCGGAGAAAATTTCCGACCCAGCCGGGAATCGAACCCGGGCCCTTAGGATTGACAGTCTGTCACGCTGACCACTCAGCTACCAGGGCGGACACTTTGTCCACAGGAAATCGATAGCTGTCAAGGTCTTCCTTCAGGGCTCCAAACCGGAAGAGGTCAGAACCATATGTTGACATGCTTCTTTTGGCAACTTTGCAGAAGTTTAGATGCTAAGTCTTTCAATATCTTCCATACAATCTCGATCACTCTCTGTGTGATTTCCACATTCTTGGAACGCTGAAGAGAGACATTCATAGCCGTCAATTTGCTTTGGACGAAGGTACTGTCATGGTTCTATGGGCAACCGCAAACATTTCTTCACGACGGCATCGATCGTCTTGTCGCACAGTGGGATAAAATTATTAACAGTTACGGCGTTTACGGTTGAAATAATAAACAGTGAACATACTTTTCTTCCATTCCTTTCAACTGACTGTCCTTTACACATGACGTATATTATTATTACCTCTTCGTGTCTTAGTTCATATTGTTTCCACAGAGCTAGAGCATAAATCCGTGTGGCGTTTTACGGCGTACGTTGTTAACATTTTATATAATGATTATCTCTTAATGAATGTAAAATGACGATCTCGTTGGGATTAGATTTTCATACATAATGCAGACCATTTCTGGTCTCTTTACTGTGTGGTATTGTCATCGACATGTACACTTTAACTTTCAAGTTAAATAATGTAGTTCCATCAAGCAAGTCACACGTGTTTTGTAGTCTTACAGTAAAAATCTTTACGTATTTCGGTAACTAATACAGCGATTTATAAGTACCATTTTATTTTGGTGCAAAGATCGAACTTTAGTTCATCATCACAGACCTTTATGGAAGCTTGTCCATCATGGTCTTTCACAAAATCAAAGTGAGACTCTTTATACAGCATGGCTATCGTGTTGGTGCATTTCAGAGTCATTCTTGGGTATGCAGAAAATATGAAGTTTAAGTGATACAAAGCACTGAAATTCTCGTAAAGCTCACCACATTTCGTATGTTTTGTTGTGCTAAAGTGATGGAAAATGTGACTTCTGTGGATGAACGTGCTGTAGATATTGGTTACATTTAGTATATGATAATTGATGTGCGGTCTGTAAACCATTTTACGGAGCCTTGGCGTCATAGTTACAACCAGAAAACATTGCAGAACTGCTTGAAACTTACATTTTGTACTCTAGTATACAATACATTCGAAGAACAAAAGTAATAAAAAAGTTATATTAGCCAGCCAATAACATGATGCATTATCTCATTCCACCTAAAATGGTGCTTGATCAGGTGTTGAAAGTTTATGTTTGTACCATCTATAACATAGCCGTATTTGGGCCTATGACAAACTGTCAATTAGTAGTGCATTGCCAGCTCAGAAAACTAAAAGAACAATAATACAGAAAATTTAGGAATGATACGGGCAATTGAGACTCCACAGTTATGTTTTAGGTGCCAAATGTTTTTAACATGTAAGTTACATAAAAATATGCGTCCTTACAGTAGCTGACCCCTATTGTGAGGTGCTTTTGATAGACGATACAGACATTTTAGACGTGGAAACACTGTATGTTGAACCTATATTGGCAATATCTTGACGCTTTTTTAAAAATACTACAAATATTTTGGACATGGTAATAACACGTGACATTTGACATAAACACCGTGTGTGTGTGTATGTGTGTGTGTGTGTGTGTGTGTGTGTTCGAGTGCTTAACAGAGAGAGAGAGAGAGAGAGAGGGAGGGAGAGATGAAATTTAGTGATGAGGCAGAAATTTTGCTGACGAAACTATGTTAAGTTGCTGCTAGCAAAACATCTGGCTGCTCTCCTTCCCATGAATGTAGGCGACACTTTCATGGGTATAGTGCTAAGTATTGTACAGTACGTATACTTCAAAGACAAAAATGGGTTCCAGAAGCTATGTAGCTACACTACAAATGTTTAAAGAATGCAACAACTCTTGTTGACCAAACTGGTTATCTGCGAATTATAAGTCAGTCTCTATTGTAAGACCAGTATATCTGAGTAAGTTACAGGAAGCCAACGGTTATGAGTTGATTGTTATGGAGCTTAAAATTTGCGATGAACAGAATTGCTTGCCTCAGGTTAAGACTAATTTTCAACTTTCTGACAGTGTGTCACTGGATGATTTGTGTAGTTCTCTCTGGAGCTGGCTAGCAGTGTAGATGAGGATATGACAGCGGTCCAGTGCTATTGTACTATCAGCGTGCAGGATGGTCTCACCACATGCTTGCTTGGATGTGTTGTTGGTGTAGACAGAATACAGCAAGGGTTCCAAAATCAAAACCTCCAACACAACAGCCAACACTGATATTCTATTGCTACATTTATTGCCTTTAGTCATCATGAAACCCCGAGTAATGGGGCTAGTTGGTTTCTGATACAGCTTGCCTTTTTGTCAAATTTATTCAAGATGGATTTGGCAGCCATATATGTGGCTATATCTCACTGACTTCTTGGTGTAAAATTTAAATTTTGACTGGGAATAGTGCAATTCGGACAAGTCCTCCAGCCTAACTCCACCAACCCTCCTCACGGTCCTGTGATGTCACGCAACCCCACCACCACTCTAATCTGGGAAATGGTGGTGAAACGTCAATCTCTGTCCAGCTGCCTGAAAGGAGGGTTAGGTCAATGTACATTATTGTGGTGGGAAACTGAAGTAGAGGTCGCTACTAATTACACATCTATATGCATAGTGCTACACGATGAATACCTAAATAGCAAATACAGCTCAAAATTGACGATACTAAATAGCTGGTGTTATCCTGCTGGAAAAAATCACATTACCAATCAAAACTAATAGCAGGCGCTCTCAACATAAACGGTAACACTGGATAGGACATTTCCTTCACCTACACACCGAAATAAATCTCTGTGCTCCATATGTGAATTGCTGAGAAAAAGACTCAATCTAAAACGATAAATGAAACAACCTCATAAACTACTATATGCTTAGTAATAACGGAGCGTAAAAAACGAGAACTGCAGTGATGTTAAAAAATAGGACTACACATACCTGCTACTGTAAGTAACATAATGCTAGAAATTACTGTGCTAGGAGTAACATCACGTAACCTGTAAATTGCATCTGTATGTTGTGGGGCATAAAAACAGCACGAAAAAGCATTGTAAATTACCGAGTGCGGACACCACTGACTATTGCTGACACAGTATACAGCAGTCCCACTTCATTTCATAAAAGCACTCATGTCGCCAGGATGCAATATTCTTAACTTCTCTCAGAGAGAAAAGCACATTTCGTGATTATTTGTAACACGATGGTGCTTTTTCCTCTCCTGAGGAAGACAGTGAATTGTGGTTATTAGACACACAAAAATAATTTTCTCATCTGCACGACTGGGCCATGAACTCTATTGTCCTTTGATAGTCATGTGAAAATAGTGGAACTTTACTGATGCTAAGACTCACAGCACGTGGCCAGCTTGGTGAACAGCCACAGAGCTGGAGCTTGTGGCAGTTTATATGGGCTATGCCAGTTAGTTAAAGCAGACAGAGGTATAAGTCAGATTCTGTCCATAAGTTTCTTACCCTCCTGGTGTTTGAGAGTACAGTTTGCACTTTAACTTAGGGTGTGGGTGCACAGAGATGTCATACGGTACTCTGATGTTGATTATATGACTGCCGCCGGCCGGTGTGGTCGTGCGGTTCCAGGCGCTACAGTCTGAAACCGCGTGACCGCTACGGTCGCAGGTTCGAATCCTGCCTCGGGCATGGATGTGTGTGCTCTCCTTAGGTTAGTTAGGTTTAAGTAGTTTTAAGTTCTAGGGGAATGATGACCTCAGCAGTTAAGTCCCATAGTGCTCAGAGCCATTTGAACCATATATGACTGCCATTCATTCCACACATAAATAAGTGGTTATTCACTTTTATAAGCCTCATACAGTTGCGAACTCCTCCACCTGGTGGTAATGAGGATGCGTGGACCTGTTTGGTGTGCACTGCGGTGCACAGCCGTGGCAGTCCGAAGAATGTTTGCGATTATCATTCCCATAGTGGTGTTTAGACACAATTGTTCCTTTCCTAAAGTTACTTTTAGTGTGGCTACCATGGTCATGGTGGTGATGGGCTTCTCGGTGTGTCTGGTGATTATTAACTTTGCAATCACGGAATAGGGAGCTCTCCCCCTGCTAGGTACTGGTCTAAATAAAAATGTGAATGTTCCTACTACACTGCATACAGTTTTGGCTTAGAAACATAAGTCAGGGATGCTGCTTGCTTCTGCTGGCATAGTGAGACGCCACTATACATGACATATTGGCCACGCATATGATTTGTGACTTGGAATGGTAACCAGGCATTTTTCGTTGCAGAACATAACAGATAACTACAGATTTTTGTACTGGGTAAGACATTCTGAGAGGATATGCGCTCTAGAACACACCACAGTACAGGATTTTCGCTATAATTTAGCCATGTAAAAATGTGTTTGCTGAGTCGTTAATACTATGAGGTGGGATATACATACAGGAAGGTGTTCTCAGCAGACAGGTATTTAACTATTTTCACAAGGCCAGCGTGTATCAGTTTGCAGAAAACATTTCACTAAGTGTTCAGCAATGTCTTTGAAGCCTGAATGCTTAACTGTTCATGAGATATTCTAGACATGAATTTTATTTATGAATAGCTGTTTGGTTCTGACAAGTATGACTTCTCTCCCTCGTTCTGCTGCTAGTGCACAATTAGCTTTTAGCATTAATATCCGAATGCTCTACTCTGTTATTGGATGCTGCTGTTGAAATATTTGGGGCTGTGGAGGATAGAGAGTTGTATCTCAAACAAGAATTTGTCTGTAAAAATGATTGACAGAGTCCTTTATTTACGAACAGAGATGAGCGCTGGCCACATACTACACCCACACGAAGTTGCGAAAGTTTAACTATTGTTCTAGAAAGGAGACACCTGATGTTTACTGTTGTCCAGATATACATGTGTGGCCAAGCGCACAGTAATATTTATGGAAATACCAGGTTAGGGGGTTATCGTTTTAGACTGAGTCTTTTCCCATCAATTTACAATTGGAGCAGAGAGATTTATTTCGAGTTTTAGGTGAAAGGAGTTTCCTCTGTAGAGTTATTATTTATTTTGAGTCCACCTGCTACTAGTTTTTAATGGTATTGTGAATTTTTTCCAGCAGGATAGCACCAGTTGTGTAACATCGTCAATTTTGAGCCGTATTGCGATTTTAGGCACTTGCTGTGTAGCACAAAACATTTCGATGTATAATTAGGAGCGATCTTTCCTTCAGTTTCTTACTGTAAGTGAATAAATTACACCAACCGTACCCTCCTCTTCGTAAGTTGGAGAGAGACTGTTTCCCACCATTTCCCGGTTCAGGGTGATGGTGGAGGTGGGCGACGTCATAAGCGTGTGGGGAGTGTTGGTGGAGTTAGGTTAGTGAAGGTTCCCCAATTGCCCTATTTGCCATCAAAATTTGAATTTCCCACCATAATGGTAGTTCAAAGTTACCACATCTGCGGCTACCATCTAGGGTCCTCTGTCTTCGATATATTTGGCAAACACATAAGTTGTGCCACTAACCTCCTAGCCGCACTACTTGCCCCTGCCTCGGAATGAGTAAGTCATTTTTAGCACATCCTGTACGAATTGTGCAGTCAAGTTTATATATCAAGAAAACGTGGCACATCCGATCAAAGGCAGTTTCTACGTCAAGAGGAACACCCCACTGCTCTCTCCTTGTTCCTTCTCTGTACATATGTAAGAAACTATGTGCAGAGTGCTCGGCGTGGAATCATAACTGTTCAGGGAACAGAGTATTGTGGTTAGCATGGAATTTGTGGCACGAATGTTGTACAATACGCTTCTGAATTTTACCTAGGAGCGTCATAATTAGATATTGGACATTTCATTTCGTACTGCCGACTATGAAAAGTAGCCGTTATGAATAATGTATAATCTGTTGCACCAGCTATTATTAATTTTGGCCCTATACAGGGTTTATCATAATTAATGGCGTATACACACGAAGTTAAAATTACACGTTACAAGAAGCAAAAAAGTATCATTAACATAGGTTGAAAATGCAATTTTTGATCTTCGATACTTTGAGGCAAATCTCTTCTACTGAAAGCTCTTTGCTTTCCATATTTTTGGAAGTGATAATATGGAACAAAACAAGAAAAAAATTTCCAGTAAACATATGCTCTAAAATGCATACCTTAAGAGTTGTGAGTATGTGCTCATCTTCGCTACTTGTAAACACAACTCATCTAACGAACAATTGCTCATAACTTTTCAAGTATGCATTTTAGAGCAAATGTTTACTGGATATTTTTCTTGTTTTGGTCCATACTACTACTTCCCATAATGTGGAAAGCAAAGAGCTTGCAGTAGAAGAGATGTACTCCACAGTATCGAAGATGAGAAATTGCTCGTAGCTCTTGTGGAGTGTCTTTTTGACCCTCGGTTTACTGAGACTTCTTTGTTTCTAGTGTCATGTACGTTCAACTGTATGCGTTTACGCCATTAATTATGATACATTCTGTATGGCTTTTATTCAGTGGTATCTGATGTAATTGTGGGACTATTAAAATCGCAGGAGCATAAATACTATTGTTTCAGAGGAATCTTCACAAATGAATCGCTTTATGATTCTATTACATTTATTATGATTTACGGCCATTGTCATAGGTTCTCGTCATTATTTTCAAAAACTCTGAATTTTACATGAAATGGAAATAGATTCTGATCTTTTAATTTAAAGAACGTCTTACCGGATTATGGGTACGGCTAAGTTTTTTAATTTTGTGGATAGGAGCCCTGGTATTATCTTTGTCACTGAGGTGTCCCAGAGTAGCGAATCACACTAGGAAAATAAATAAATGTATTCGTTATTTCCCTACAAGAACATAAAAAACTCTAAATCTGTGTGTAAAATTTCTTTTTCGTCTGACTTATTATTAGAATGAAATTTTTGGGCTCTCGCTCCACGAGAAGTAAACACGTATGCGTATTACTCCTCCTCTCTCAAGTACGATTAGTAAGTTGTGGGATCATAATCGATACAAGTAAACATAAAGCTTTAAGTGCATGAAAGTGTAAGAAACCAGCACACGTTTATTTAAAACAACTGCAAAAATAGGTGCAAGCAAAGATCAAGAAAACCGTTGTGTAGAGCAAGAAGGGGACGGTTAACAGTGCTCACAAAATATTGCATCGTTATTCGAGAGATATGACAGTGACTACAAAGCACTGTTGCAAGGTAATTATGTAAAAAGTAACAAAAACGGTGACTGTGATGTCAGAGAATGATCATTACTCAAGAATTAGGTGGTTACATAATTTGTTTCACTGATATGTGAAAGTGCTAGAATAACCAGACTTGTGATTTTCTTTGTATGTCGTTAAGGAAATTGAAATCGAGCTGTGGTAAACTTACTACAGAAGAAAAACGAATGCCAGGGTATACAAAAAAGCTGTAACGTCTTTAGATAAATAAAACAGAGCTGGCCGCTGTGGCTGAGCGGTTCTAGACGCTTCAGTCCGGAACTGCACTCTTGCTACGGCCGCAGGTTCGAATCCCGCCTCGGGCATGGATGTGTGTGATGTCCTTAGGTTAGTTAGGTTTAAGTAGGTTCTAAGTGTAGGGGACTGAAAACCTCAGATATGTTAAGTCCCATAGTGCTTAGAGCCATCTGAATCATTTAAATAAAACAGTGAATGACACACTACGCAAACGACTAAGAACTAATTACACAGAATATAACAGAACGAAAGACTGTGATCAAACAAAACGATATTAAATAAAGAATAAAAGCATTAGCAAGAATAAGATAGTTTGTAAGTAGGCTGTTTAGGTTTTTATGTTGTTAACGCCACGTATCGCTCTGTATGAAAATCACAGATCGTGCTGTGTGCCGTCTGTGGCTTGTTGGACTCATTGCTGGAATATTCGCTTGTGTAGTGTTGGGCAGTTGTATGTGAACAGCGCGTAGCGTTGGGCAGTTGGTGAGCCGCCAGCAGTGGTGAATGCAGAGAGAGAGAGATGTCAGAGTTTCAAGCGGACTATCTGCACATGTGTCCACCGGAAAAAGACTGAAAACCTCAGATATGTTAAGTCCCATAGTGCTTAGAGCCATCTGAATCATTTAAATAAAACAGTGAATGACATACTACGCAAACGACTAAGAAGTAATTACACAGAATATAACTGAACGAATGACTGTGATCAAACAAAACGATATTAAATAAAGAATAAAAGCATTAGCAAGAATAAGATAGTTTGTAAGTAGGCTGTTTAGGTTTTTATGTTGCTAACGCCACGTATCGCTCTGTATGAAAATCACTGACTGTGCTGTGTGCCGTCTGTGGCTTGTTGGACTCATTGCTGGAATATTCGCTTGTGTAGTGTTGGGCAGTTGTATGTGAACAGCGCGTAGCGTTGGGCAGTTGGTGAGCCGCCAGCAGTGGTGAATGCAGAGAGAGAGATGCCAGAGTTTCAAGCGGACTATCTGCACATGTGTCCACCGGAAAAAGGAAATTTGTAAAGATGGATTCCATGAATTGATATATATATATATATATATATATATATATATATATATATATATATAACATGACTTTTGAACATTATTAAGGTAAATACATTGTTTATTGTCTATCAAAGTCTTTCATTTTTCTAAATATGCCTATCAGTAGTTAGTGCCGTCAGTAGTTAGAACCCTTTATTTAGCTGGCGGTATTGGCGCTCGCTGAATTGCAGTAGTTAGAATAACGAAGACTTTTGTGAGGTAAGCGCTTCATGATGGGTATAGGCTATTGTTAGTCAGGGCCATTCTTCTGTAAGGATTACTGAACGTCAGATTGCGTTGCTCTAAATAAATGGGTGTCAGTTTAGTGATAATCGGAATAAGCAAAGAGAGAACTGTCTGAGTACGTTCAGTTTTACTCAGCTGTCTTTGTATCAAATAACGTAGAAGTTTACCAGCACAGTCATTCATAATTTTTTCTAAGGATACGTTACAAGTTTAGATTTGCAGTAAGTTCAAAACAGCTCGATTTTAATTTGTAAATAACACACACCACAGTTTAATTATAATCCTTAATTCTTTTACATGTCAGTGCAAGCACATCTTTTGTTGGAATATTTTGTATTTTACACTCATGCTCATTGTGTATAATCATAGTACTGTTTCTATTATACTGCAAGTAATTACTTCACAATCGTTTGTGTAATTAGTAACATTGTCTGACCTATAATGATGGTACAGCCTTGTGTAAAGAGACATTTGTTTCTCTTCTGTAATAAATAAGTACAGTATGTTTAACACAACTCCGTTTTAATTCCATTATCAACATACAACAAAAATCACCAGCTTCGTTATTTTAGCTCGAGTACATGTACATGACTGTACGACTCCTGTAGCATCTTTCTTCGTGGGTAGTGCGCGTTCTCTGAGACCGCAATCGCCTTTTTTTACGTTTTACATAATTCCATGACAAGATTATTGTGTAATTAATCACTTATTGTCAAATCTGTCGAATGACGATGCAGTTTTGTGTAAGCAGTGCCGTTTGTGCTTACGTAATTGTTTCCTTAAGTTTCGCTTGTATTTATTTTTTTAATCAATGTGTGGTGGTCTTTCACTCTTTAATGTCAATATTGGTCTAGCGGCTTTGTCCTTACGTGCAGTGATTATGATCCAAGATTCGATTTATCGCATTTCCGATGTGACAAATAATATGTTTACTTGCTTACCTCCCTCGTGGAGCGTCCCTTTCTGGAAAGTCACCTGTACGCACCGTGCCTTGTCTACTTGTTATGCCTCCGCCAGGAGTCGGCAGATGTTTGGGCTTTCTTTCCAGAGTTTATCTCTAACATTACATTTGACAACAGGCCTGTTTACGATGTATGTGTGCAGACTGAAGCAACGAGTGAAACTTTGTACGAAGGCCAGGATTCGAAGGTGGATCTTCTGCCAACAGGCAGATGCGCTAACGAGTACGCCACCCTGTCTCAGTGGCTTTGTGCAACTGCACAGACTACTCTCGCACGCCACCCTTCTCAATCCAAATTCCAATCCATGCCTCAGTCCTCTTCGTATTCACATTAACTTGAACAGCATTGCGGAGGCTCTGCAACTCTATTGGAATGGCACCCTAGCATCAAAGGAAACGAGGGATCTTGCCTGAAACCCAGGCATAGATGCTTTAATCAAAGGAAACTATATCGTCCCAGAGGCTTTCTTTCGTCACTTTAGTCTGCATATACACACTTTAAACGTTTGAGGCTTCAAAAGGTCTCTGGAACCAATTAGTTTCATTTGATTAAAGCCTATTTACATCCTGAGTGTGGACTGGGCTGTGCAAGATATTTCAGAGCACAATGAATGTTGAAGGATAGGGGACGTACTTGATAGACGGAAGTGTTAGTTGGGATGCCAGTGTTTGGATACAGGTGTCGTACAAGCTGGGTGAGCCAAGGGTGCGTTCGAACCTTCATTCGGTTTGGATTAGTAGAGTGTATTATGGTTGGAAGGAGGGGTAGACCACTGAGATGACTTCTCGATCTGGACTAAACTGCTTCAAATTGCATTGGTAAAGTATATGGTTCGAATGGAATTGCTGCGAATGTCTGATGTAGAAACATGGAAGCATTACAGTGTTCAGAAGCTTTGGCGGAGACTTTAGGATGCCATAACTCGTGTTTAAGGTATATGTAGGCAAGGTGCAGGCGTCTTAATGTAGAACGAGGTAGGAAACTTTAATTTATACAGAGCATGAGCGAGGGAGGGTAGACAAATACTGAAGGTAAGGAGTAGTGGATAACAATGTAGGATTTCGAGGGACTGGCATAATTTTTGAGAATTGGAGAACCATGCAATATTGAGACATACGGTTTTCTCATTTACAGATTATAATAGAATGATTTATATAGTTAAAATACAGATGATTATGAAATGAAGAAAATTCCGTGTGCATTCAAAACCAGTATCTGGCTCACATGTTCAGCCTGTTACAAGTTGACTGCCTGTGTTTAGTTTGCTTGACTGTGCTGTCTTACTTATACAAACCCGCAGTTCAGTGGCTGGCACCACTAGAGCCTATATGGAGCAAGGCAGTGTGTCCGGTGCTACTCACAGTGTAAACCAGCTGAGAGGAGAACCGGCGTGATGTGATCTGGCAAACGTCATAAGGGAAAATAATTCTGTCTCTGGTGGCTATAGCAGTTAGGCCTAACTGTCCGGCGTTAAGTTTTAATACCGGTATTTATTATCATACAGGTCTCTCCAGTGGTAGACGTTACGTAGCTTTCTAGAACTGCATCATTCTGGTTTCGCGCACTGGGACCGTGGGTGGGCACGGACTCTGAGCAGCTGGCAGCTGCCTCCGGTGACACCTGCTGTGCTGCAGTGTCGTCTCCGTGCTGCGGTCCCGCCCAGCAAGTTGGACTGCTGAGGCGCAGCTGTCGCCTCTACCCACAGGGGCCTTCACTCTCAACTCCCACGCCTCAGTTGCAAACTGGAACTGCATTACAGAGGCTGCTCCTCAACAGTACAGCCCCACAGCCCATCTAATCGCTCATTGCTTCCACTCAAACGGATTTATATCTACGGTAAGAATCTGTTAGATGTTGTTAGAGACTGGAAGAGACGATGAAGAAAGTGCTTGGATTAAAAACGAGGTATCAAAGAGTTGTAGTAATTCTCCATTACTGTTCAATTTATACAGTGAAGATGCAATGACGGAAATAAAAGAGAGGCTCGGGGTAGAATAAAATTCAGCTGAGCGAAAGTACGCAAAATAAATCAGGAGGCTGCTACGTTTGTTTCAAGATTAGCCCTTCTACGCCGAATAACTGAACGTAATTGTATGAGAAACTCAGTAATATGCTTCTTCCAGTTCAAGTTTCCACCGAAATGTACACCCAAAAATTTGGAGCCTTCTACCCTATTTAACGACTCCTGCTCATGTGCTACATCAATTCTTGCACAGAACTGAATGAAGTGTGTTGTTTCAAAAATTAGTGAGAGCCCATTTCCAGGTAACCACTAAATAATTCTTCGTCAAATACGGTTCACCAGGTCTTCTGTTGGGTATGAAGCTTTTCGCGACAGAGTCTTTGCATTAAAAATACTGGTTTACTTGCTGCGCCAAATTAGGATAAAATTCTTATCCAAATTTGATTTAGCAAGTAAACCGAGAACTTCTTGTGACAGTCTTCTGTTGCTTTCTCTATAATGGTATTTAGCGTAACACCAGTATCATCTGACAAAAGTACAAATTTTGCTCGTTGAATGTTAAGTGAAAGATTATTCATTTATTTAATGGATAGGGGAGGACCCAAAATTGATCCCTATCGGACTTCACCTGCGATTTCTTTTTTTCCAAAGCCCTAATATTTTCTTCCTTTCCTACACTCTCTGAAATATTCAGCACAACCATTCGTATTCTGTTTCTTAAGTCCGATTAAAGACATCAGTTCCATGAAGCTTCACTTTCTCTAAGACAATATCATGATCTACACAATCATAACAATGAAACGACTTGAAAAGGTCCCAAAAAATACCATTATATTTCTTTCCTTGGGGTGAGTGAGGAAGAATTTAAGGGTGTGGCGCAAGACAGTAGTACATGCATTTTACCATTCCTTTCAGGAGAGACATAAGACTGATCAACATATTTCACATAGGTTCAACAGTTCAGAAAGATATGTTCTCGAAGCACTTATTTTAGCGGGGTAATGCGTGAGTACAATTTGAAAGTTCAGAGTGATTAATTTTACTTATGTTAAATATTAATATTATTTAAAGTGGAATAACCTCTGTCTTGCACCAAAATACTAAAAATATGTTTAAATATTTGAGAACGTCTCTTTATTTAAATAATTAACATGAAAGATAACAAACTTGCGATCTTCTAATCCAAGTACACAAACAATATAAAATAAAAATAGTCAGCATAGCAAGTAGAATGTTCAGTATTTAAGCATTGTCTTCGTCTTCTGTAAGGTAGTCAGTACAGCCTTCACTTCCCACACGTAAGGTACTCATCAGGGCTTCATAGTATCACATGTCATTATGTGGTACATAATACTCCGCCAGTGCCATAATGTCTTTTAGTGTAGCGAGTTTTATTGGCAGCTTTTCTTGGTATGCACAAGGAGCAGAGAGGGTAATGTTCTGAGACTGCTTCAGCAGCCTGAAACTGAAGAAGATAGTCATGCTTGCAGATACGCTACATTTTACCACATCACTGTTATTAATGTAACGATGCACTCGGTAAACAGACGCTAGATATCCGTCTTTGGTATCACTTATAAAATTTTTTAGGAAGTAAGATTTTAGGTTAATAAAATCTCATATCATAGCAATGTTCACACTGATTACATGGAACATCCGTGGTGACATCTATTTCACTATTTTTCAAATCCATGTAGCAGAAAAATCCTCTCTGTTATGAGCATTTTCTTCTCTATTAGTCCAAAACACTTATCACAGAGCACAAAACTATCACCTGGTCCAGGAAAGCGATGACTAATGGTTTCCATTTCGCCAAATTTAACATACATAGATAGGAACTGAACTATTGCTGTATTCTTATTTTCTGCAAAACTGTTCTCTGGGAAGATGTGTAGATGTCTAATATCTCCACTCAGTATATTCTGAGAGCTGCTTACCTCATTTGTACTTTTCTTTCCAGACAATTCATCATACATATACAAATGTCCTGTCTTATCCTTGGCTCCATCGACAATGGAACTGTAGAACCAAAGTTGACGACTGTAAATTGCGTCAGTATATGGTACCCTGGGTAGTGGCATGTTCTACTGGTAGTCAGTAGACAGTATTTCAATAGCATCCCCCTCCCGTGCCTCTGCAGATTTATTTCTTACTTAATGTTAGAAACATTCAGCTTCTCGAAGATGCAACTGATTCTCATGTGCAAGTTTCTTCTTTCCTTCCGCAGATACAGTACTTTAAACTTGAATTGTTATTGCGTCATAGTTTCCGCAGGTGTCCGTTTGAGGGCTCCCAAACTAATAATTAAAGTTGTGTTTTAAGTCCATGTAGTAAAAATCGTACGAGATGTGGTATCTATAGAACTACAGTGTGTGTTGACTTTGCTATTAAGACCTTGTACTACTGACGACGGTATGTACGCAAAGTTATGTAACCATTTATTAACTTGCTTTTCCATTTAGTAAACATCTAATATTTTAATCGCAATACCGAAGTGCTCTTACTCACTTTCTTCATTCGGCCTACCCTTCAGTTTGCAGCAGCAGATCCATGAGCAGGATGAGCGGGATACAACACGAGACAATAGGTTTATAGCTTTTACTCTCTACCTTAAAAATAGGCTGTTCTCGCTCAATTTTCACCAAATAAATATCACATCTTGCTCACAATTTGACTCAGGAGACAAATAACATTTATTACTCTGTTTCTGCAGTTGTGAGACGAATGTTCTGAAAAACTTTCAATGGGAGAATCTATCGGTTTTCTAACGAATTCTAGAATGGCAGTGGTCCTGGTTTTATGTTTTCCTCTTTTGTCCATGGTGGTGTAATGTTTGCTGCTATGTAAGTTGCCATACGCCCTACACACTTTCTGCTTATTCCATATATTAGACTGAATCCTCTCTTGCATAGCAAAAACAACTTTGGACACATCCTAACATAAAAATAAACAATAGAGTATGAAACGCCACTAACCTACATAGCAACATATAAATAGACATCATTTCTGAAAGTGTTGCATTTCACACATAGCTTACACTCGAAACCGCAAGCTTGACAAGCGCTTGCTCCTGCTGTTGGTGTGCATCTCTCGACATTTCGCATTGCTGTTAAACCACTTAAGTGTAAATCTTGTGGTTCTCGATTTTGTATTTCACAGAAGTATGTCAAGATATCACTTTTCTGATTATCTGTAAGTATCGGCATCGAGTTTCCTTTCTGTCTGTAGTCTTTAGCCTTGTTCCTGCTTGGTACAACTTTTGCAGTAACATCTGTATGCTATTCATGTCTAGAACTTTTCAACTTCCTCAGATTCATTTTCCACTTTGTTGAATTTCTAAATTGCTATCGACCGCTTGCATGACACGTATTTACACTTTTCTTTTGCCGTGAAAATTCACTTCCTGTATCATAACTGCGGTTAAATTCGTTGCCTGGATATGAACATGGTTAACTTTGTGGACATACAAGCTGTGGGGAGAGATTACAGCGGCATTTTCCCGCCGCAGAGCACGTGGCTGGCGGTTGCTCTGGGGCTGTGGCGAGCGGCTAGGATTTACACGGCCTTGGAAAAATCCGAGCAGGGGCGCGTATGGCGGTGCATTCGCGCTTGGAGCAATTTATGTTCCAGAGAAAACTGATAAAAACAAAGCTAAGAGTCATGTGAAGGTGCAAACTGGCACTCATGGTCAGTAAAATATGTAAAGCCAAGTTATCTAGACGCGCCACAAAAATATGTAATAGTTTAAAAGTTATTGTTGCCTAAAGGATTGTAAATATAGGAAATTTCAAAAGCTAAAATCTTGGCAATGCTTTGGCCGATTAATATGAGCAAAGTGTATACGGATGCGGCTAGTAGAGCAGCATTGGCCAATCATAGCCGATTTAACACAGAGTGTACCATTTTTGAACGAGAGGCCGGAATGTGGGATTCGACTGAGAGAAACTGTGTTTTTGGAAATAAATAAATTTAAAGATGAAACTAGCAGCCACATTCTGAAGTTTAAAGAGGTTGACGAATAATTAAGTACGTATTTCTATTTGTTTATTTATGTTTAGTATAAAAGAACCGGGAAAAGCAAAATCACTCCAAAAGAACATTATTTTTGAAAAAACGCTGGCAGATAGAAAGAATTGGACTTTAAATGGTTATTTCCTGGAACAGTTTCATATTTATCGATATATCATAAATGTTTTTGTGTTCAGCTTTAGAATATTCGTAATTCTTTTGCCAAACTTTGTTTTGAGTTAGGCAGTCGTTTCGCGGGTGCATAGGGCGGCCATGTTTGACGGAAGTGGTATTGGTTCTGAGTGACGCTAAGGTCCGGTTGTGGTGCGCAACTAGGGGTAACAGTGGGCAGCAAGCCAAGTACGTATGTACCGACGCCCGAAGACGATCAACTTGAGCGCAATATAGTGGACTAGGACAGCAGACAACAGTGTACCTTGTGAACTGTGAACAGACTGTCGAGTGTCGTGATGGAGACATATGATATTTATAGTGAGCTGTTGTAGCATCAATTATTAACGGTCGCCCTTACGTAAAAGCCCCTAGTGGATATATTGAAAAATAGAAGTAAACTACTTCTCCAAATTATAAATCGACGTGAGTGAGTCAATATTATAATTTCACAGCAACACCTGCCTGCATTGTTTCTTTTTATATACACAGGGTGAGTCACCTAACATTACCGCTGGATATATTTCGTAAACCACATCAAATACTGACGAATCGATTCTACAGACCGAACGTAAGGAGAGGGGCTAGTGTAATTGGTTAATACAAACCATAAAAAATTGCACGGAAGTATGATTTTTAACACAAACCTACGTTTTTTTAATGGAACCCCGCTAGTTTTGTTAGCACATCTGAACATATAAACAAATCAGTGCCGTTTGTTGCGTTGTTCAATGTGGTGGCCATCATTTGCTGCACACAATTGCAATCTCTGGCGTAATGAATGTCGTACACGCCTCAGTACATCCGGTGTAATGTCGCCGCAGGCTGCCACAATACGTTGTTTCATATCCTCTGGGGTTGTAGGCACATCACGGTACACACGGTATATGATGGCCACCACATTGAACATCTACTGGCCTGACATGTCGGGACACACTCTATTCCACTCCGTAATTGAAAACGGAAACCACGTGTGTACGTGTACCTCACCCCTCATGGGAATGTACATGTGCGTCAGTGAGAAAGACCAGTAAAAAGGTGTTAGCATGTGGACGTAATGTGCTGTTCCAGTCTCTTCTGTACCTAAGGTCCATCACCGTTCCCTTTGGATCCCTACGTAATTCGGTGCTCTCCGATACACAAGATCGAACAGCGGAGTGGTTCTCAAGCGTCAATTTTAGCTTACAATATCTCCGGATGTAATTAACATTTTACAATGCAACAAACGGCACTGATTACGTATTTGTTTATATGTTCAGATGTGCTAACAAAACTAACGTGGTTCCATTTAAAAAAAACGTAGGTTTGTGTTAAAAAACATACTTCCGTGCATTTTTGTATGGTTTGTATCAAACAATTACACTAGCCCCTCTCCTCACGTTCGGTCTGTGGAATCGGTTCGTCAGTATTTGATGTGGTTTACGAAATATATCCAGCGGTAACGTTAGGTGACTCACCCTGTATATTTTATTTCAGCTCCAGCGATAACATGTTGCAGTACAGAATTAAACTACATTAAATTTCCTACAAAGAAGGAGCTGTTCATTTTATCTCTAGGACTACGGTAATAAATTACGCGAATAGAGTGCGGGAATATCAAAAAATCCCGTGCAACGCGCACGCGCTGTAGCTTCGATAGTGTTTGTAGGTCATTTTGAGGGAGTTTCCCTACTTGAGAGACCACAAGTGTCATGTATCAAATTGTTAGTGTCAGCATCCTCTACACTACTGCGTTCCGTTGTAAACAATGACCATGTTTGGATAAGACAGAGACATATAACGAAGTTCGTTAAAAGTGTCCCATCTCGGAAAGCTTTAGGAAGTGGACATAGTCAACATGAAGTGTTTTGTTCAAAGTCACCTGACCCTCACTCCCTAATGATGAAACTCAATGGATTGTGAGTAAATCCATGTAAGACGAATGTAAAGATAAATAACATAAATGAAATTAGCAATATTGTTAATATTAGTATTGAGGACCACGACGTAGACGAGTTAGAGAATTCTGCTACCTTGGAAACAAAGTAATACATAATGGACGTAGACGGGAATGACAAAAAAGCAGCCAAGGACCGGCAAAGAGCACATTCCAGGTAAAAGAAGTCTACTACAATCGAAGAGGTCTAAGGAGTTTCTTGATAGCTCTCAACGCTGTTGCCAGCTTATTGATTGACGTAGGCCTGCGAAGCTGCCCCGCCCATCCCACTGCAACTGTCAGGAGTCAACATATGCCGCCTTAGCTATATTATCAAACATTGGCCTTAATTTGGAGAATATAGTCCTGAGAATGTAAGTTTTGGAGTACAGTATAGTATGGAAGTGAATCATGGACTGTTTGAAAACCGAAGAAGAAAGAATCGATGCATTCCAGATGTGGTGGTATAGGAAAAGCACTCCGTCTTCAGGCCACAAGTGGCCCATCGGGACCATCCGACCGCCGTGTCATCCTCAGCTGAGGATGCGGATAGGAGGGGCGTGTGGTCAGCACACCGCTCTCCCGGTCGTTATGATGGTTTTCTTTGACCTGAGCCGCTACTATTCGGTCGAGTAGCTCCTCAATTGGCATCACGAGGCTGAGTGCACCCCGAAAAATGGCAACAGCGCATGGCGGCTGGATGGTCACCCATCCAAGAGCCGGCCACGCCCGACAGTGCTTAACTTCGGTGATCTCACGGGAACCGGTCTACCCCCTGCGGCAAGGCCGTTGCCTGGTGGTATAGGAGGATGTACAGAATTAAGTCTAACTTTAAGACGAGAATTAAGGAAGTGCTCCACGGAACTGGTGAAGAGCTGAACTTGTGGAAAACACTGACAAGAAGAAGGGACAGGTGAGTGAAAATGTTTATAAAAATCAAGATATAAGTGTCATGGTACCTGAGTGAGCTGTAGGCAAGAAATAACTGAAAGCGTTGGATGAAAGTTCAGTTAGAAATGAAGAGGCTGGCACGGGAGAGAAATCCGTGGCGAAGTGCATTTAGTCATTCAGAAGACAGCAACGAAAACGTTCCGTAAGTATTCGATAAGACAGTAGACATTACAAATTAAGAAAAAATTTCAGATAAACCGAGATAATTATGAGCTAACTTTGAGAAATTAGAGTAAGCTGTTACCGACGTATACAAACTGTAGAATACAGAAGCTAAAGGTTCTCCATAACATTGATAGGTGGTACGCGAAGGTCTACATTGGAGGAGGAGGCAGCTAATGCAACGAGTATGAGAAGATATATGAGGTAGTCAACATAGTGATACTATCAGCGTCCGGCTGGAGATAACAAAATTTACTTGCAACAACGGCTAAGGAAGCACAGTTCAGAATATAGTTACCGCCTTCGACCGTCAGTGCTCACCGCAAGACTGTATGTAGCTAGAAAGTAGGAGACCACAGCTTTTATAGAATCTGTAAAATCTGTCGAGTGGCTATCTACTTAAAACTAAATGGATATGTTAGTCACTTATATTCCGTTTTCGATTTCTAAATTCATTTGCTTTTACATTTTGGCCGCTACTAAGTCCTGTGGCCGCCGTAGATTGCAGCCGCTATGCTGTTCCAAAAGTCAAATAAATAAAGTTTCTAAATAAAGATAAAATGTTGATTTAGTCTACGATAATTAAGCACATAAATCCCTCAGAAGTGGTATGAATCATTTTTGACAGATATTGCATCAGCAGTCTTGGTGGTAATTCTCATTTGTTTAACAATATGAGTGACCCCCCATGAGCCACGAATCTTGCCGTTGGTAGGGAGGCTTGCGTGTCTCAGCGATGCAGATAGCCATACCGTAGGTGCGACCATCACAGAGGGGTATCTGTTGAGAGGCCAGACAAACGTGTGGTTCCTGAAGAGGGGCAGTAGCCTTTTCAGTAGTTTCAGGGGCAACAGTCTGGAGAATTGACTGATCTGGACTTGTAACATCAACCAAAACGGCCTTGCTGTGGTGGTACTGCGAACGGCTGAAACCATGTGAAATCTACAGCCGTAATTTTTCCCAAGGGCATGCAGCTTTACTGTATGGTTAAATGACGATGGCGTCCTCTTGGGTTAAATATTCCGGAGGTAAAATAGTCCCCCATTCGGATCTCCGGGTGGGGACTACTCAGAAGGATGACGTTATCAGGAGAAACAAAACTGAAATTCAGCGGATCGTAGAGTGGAATGGCAGATCCCTTAATGGGGCAAGTCGGATAAACAATTTCAAAACGGAAATGGACAGATTTAAGTTAAATATAGTGGGAATTAGTGATGTTCGGTGACTGGAGGAACAAGACTTCTGGTCAGATGAATATAGGGTTATAAATACAAAATCAAATAGAGGTAATGCAGGAGTAGGTTTAATAATGATTAGAAAAATAGGAGCGCAAGGTAAGCTACTACGAACAACATAGAGAAAGCAATATTGTAGCCACGACAGACACTAAGCCCACGCCTACCACATAGTACAAATATATATGTCAACTAGCTCGGCAGATGACGCAGAGATTGAAGAAATGTGTGATGAGATAAAAGAAAATTATTCAGATAGTGAAGGGAGACGAAATTTTAATGGTCATGGGGAAGTGGAATTCAATAGAAGGAAAAGGAGGAGAAGGAACCGTAGTAGGTGTATATGGAATGGGGGTAAGAAATGAAATAGCAGCCGCCTGGTAAAATTTTGCACAAAGCATAACTTAACCATAGCTAACATTTGGTTTAAGAATCATGAAAGAGGGTTGTATACGTGGAAGGGACCTGGAAACAGTGGAGAATTTCCGATAGATCATATAGTGCTAAGAGAGAGATTTAGGAGCCAGGTTGTAAATTGTACGACATTTCCAGGGGCAGATGTGGAATCTGACCACAATTTAGTGGTTATGTACTGGAGACTAAAACTGAGAAACTGCAAAAAGATTGGAATTTAAGGACATGGGACCTGGATAAACCAGAGGTTGTTAAGAGTTTCAGAGAGAGCATTAGGGAACGACTGACAAGGTACAGGAATATTAAAGAGAACTTCGGAGAATACCAAGAGCTCAGATGGTAAACCAGTACTAAGCAAAGAAGGGATATCTGTAAGGTGCAACGAACATACACAGGCTCTGTACAAGAGCGATGTACTTGAGGGCAATATTATGGAGATGTAAGAGGACTTAGATGAAGATGAAGTGGAAAATATGATACTGTGTGAAGAGCTTGACAGAGCACTGAAAGATCTAAGTCGAAACAAGGCCCTAGGTGTAGACAATATTCCATTAGAACTACTGATAGGCTTGGGAGAGCCAGTCGTAATAAAATACTACCATGAGATGAGCAAGACGTATGAAACACACGAAATACCCTCAGACGTCTAAAATAATATAACAATTCCAATTCCAAAAAAAAAAAAAAAAAAAAAACGCTGGGGCTGACAGGTGTAAAAATTACCGAACTATCAGTTTAATAAGTCACGGTTGCAAAATACTAACACAAATTCCTTGCAGACGTATGGAAAAAGTGGTAGAAGGTGACATCCGGGAAGATCAGTTTGGATACCGTGGAAACCTAGGAACACGTGTGGCAATACTGACCCTTCGACTTACCTTATATCGTAAGTTTGGAAGAGGAAGGCCTACATTTATAGCATTTGTAGACTTAGAGAAAGCTTTTGTCAGTGTTGACTGGAATAATCTCTTTCGGATCCTGAAGATGGCAGAGGCTAAATACAGGGAGACAGATGCTGGAGGATTTTTACAATTTGCACAGAAACCGGATGGCAATTATAAAGAGTCGAGGGGCACAAAAGGGAAGCGGCGGTTGAGAAGGTGGTGAGACAGGGTTGTAGCCAATCACCGATGTCATTCAACCTGCATATTGAGCAAGCAGTCAAGGACACACAAAAAATTTTGGAGTAGGACTTAAAATCCACGGAGAAGAAACAAAAACTTTGAGGTTTGCTGATGATATTGTAATTGTGGCAGACAGCAAAGAACTCGGAAGAGACGTTGAACAGAATGTACAGTCGTGAAAGGAGGATGTAAGATGAAGATGAACAAAAGCAAAACAAGGATAATGTAATGTAGCCGCATTAAATCTGGTGACGCCGAGGGAATTAGGTTAGGAAAATGAGATACTTAAGTTAGTAGATTAGTTTTGCTATTCGGGGAGCAAAATAACTTTTGATGGTCGAGGTACAGAGGATATAACACTGAGACTGGCAATGGCAGGGAAAGCGTTCCTGAAGAAGAGGAGTTTGTTAACATCGGGTATAAATTTTAAGTGTCAGGAAGTCTTTTCTGAAAGTATTTGTATGGAGTGTAGCCCTATATGGAAGTGAAACATGGACGATAATCAGTGTAGACAAGAAGAGAATTGAAGATTTCCAAATGTTGTCTTACAGAAGAATGCTGAAGATTATATGGGTAAATCTCGTAATTAATGACGAGGTACTGAGTAGAATTGGGGAGAAGAGGAATTTGGGGCACAAATCGACTAAAAGAAGAGCTCCGTTGGTAGGACATGTTCTAAGGCATCAATGTATCACGAATTTATTACTGAAGAGCAGCGTGGAGGGTTAAAATTGTAGAGGAAGACCAAGAGATGAATACACTAAGCAGATTCAGAAGGATGTAGGTTGCAGTAGGTACTTCGAGATGAAGAAGCTTGCACAGGATAGAGTAGCTTGGAGAGCTGCATCAAACCAGTCTCTGGACTGAAGACTACAACAACAACGACAACAACATGAATGTCAATACTTTACACTGAAGAGCCAAAGAAACTGGTATACCTGCCTAGTATCATGTATGGCCCCGTGAGCACGCCGAAGTGCCGCAACACTTCTGAAGTAGTGCTGGAAGGAAATGATACCACGAATCGTGTAGGGCTGTCCATAAATCCGTAAGGGTACGAGGGAGGGGAATCTCATACGAACAGCACCTTGCAAGTCATCCCAGATATGCTCAATAATGTTCATGTTAGGGGAGTTTGGGGGCTAGCGGAACTGTTTCAACTCAGAAGAGATTTTCTGGAGCCACGCTGTAGCAATTGTGGACGGATGAGGTGTCGCATTGGACTGCTGGAATTGCCCAAGTCCTTCGGAATGCACAATGGACATGAATGGATGCAGGTGATCAGACAGGATGCTTACGAGGGTGTCACCACAGTCGTATCTAGACGTATCAGCATCCCGTATCACTCCAGTTGCACACACCCTACACCATTGCAGATTCCCCACCATCTTGAACAGTCCCCTGATTACATGCAGGGTCTACGGATTGATGAGGTTGACTCGAAACCCGTAGACGTCTATCCGCTCGATACACAGACTTAAAAAGAGACTCTTCCGACCAGATAACATGTTTCCAGTCATCAATAGTCCAGTGCCAATGCCGGTGTTGACGGACCCAGGCGAGGCGTAAAGCTGTGTGTCGAGCCGTTGTCAAGTGTACACAAGTGGGACTTCGGCTCCGAAAGCCAATGTCGATTATGTTTCGTTGAATGGTTTGCACGCTGACAATTGTTGATGGCCTAGCGTTGAAATCTTCAGCAATTTGCGGAAGGGTTACACTTCTGTCATGTTGAACGATTCTCTTCAGTCGTTGTTGACCCTGTTCTTGGAGGATTTTCCTCCGCCCGCAGCGATGTCGGAGATTTGATGTTTTATCGGATTCCTGATATTCACGACACACTCGTGAAGTGGTCGTACGGGAAAAGCCCACTTCATAGCTGCCTCGGAGAAGCTGTGTCCCATCGTTCGTTCACCGATTATAACACTACCTTCAAACACTTAAATTTTGATAACCTGCCGTTGTAGCAAAATTAACCGATCTAACAACTGCGCAGACACTTTATGTCTTACAAAGGCGTTGCCGACCACAAAGCCGTATTTTTACTGTTTACATATCTTGGTATTTGAATATGCATGCCGATACCAGTTTCTCTGGCGCTACAGTGTAAAATATACTACGCAGTCTTACTTGAGCTTCGTAACAGCCTGAATTAGAGCTGGATAATTTTTTATGTACTGACAGAACTGATGAAAGAATTTGTACCATTAGTGATATGCAGTCAAAGGGACCTCTTCATACTTCCCACTTGCAGTCCTTAAAATTTTGTTGTGCTAACGAATCACTGTTGCTGTTATCAGACGACGTGTTCGACCAACAACAGAAACGAGCTGGGTCTGTGTTTCTGTTTGAGCCGTCGCCCATGCTTGGAATAAAATTCATCAGCTATTGCAGCCGAATACTTGCAGTATAATGAGTCACCTCCATTTCTCAATTGTCCCTGTCAAGAAAGGTGGACGAGGGTACAGAAATTCGGGGCACTCTCTTGCTCTTGAGGTGGGGGAATGTCCCTGAATGGCGGATAAATCTTCAATGGTCTGACGCACCAGGATGCAGAGGGCAATGGACACCATTGTGTTGATGGCACATAATGTGTATCCACAGGAAACGTGAATTGTTAACGAAATAAGAGGTGTTGACTGCCAAGGAGGAGGTGACAATGACAAAAAGGCTGAATAACCAACAAAAGGTTAACATTCTACAAGTCGGAGTGTGATATCTCATAGGAAAGCTAGAACATCTGAAGAGAGACATGCGAAGAGTCTGTGGACATAGTGAGGATCAGTGAAATGGATCAGGAAAAAATTACGGATTTCTTGGCAGATGTACGTAGGACAGTGATAGCAGAAAGTGGTATAATGGAATTAGAATTCATCATGAATAGTAACGTAGGACAGAGAGCGAGTTACTGTGAACAGTTGAGTGATACGATTACTGTAATCAGAATCAGTAGGAGGCCAACAATGACAACAGTTCATCTATATTGCCAAAGTTACAAGCAGAAGATGAAGAGATAGGGAAATTGTATGGGATACTGTAAGCCTAAAACAGTACGTAAAGGTATATGAAAATCTGATCAGATGATTAAAATGTCTCATATTGAGGTGCACCAAATAATTCGATTGAGATGTATCCATGACGTATGCAACATGTCCTACAAATGTTAAGATTTGTGCAAATGTGCAGTTTTACTATATGTCATTCACTGTAAGAATTAACAGGCCGTAGTGGAGTGCTGTGCACATGAACAAAGTGCTTTTTATCTGATTATGGCTCTAAGTGCACGATGTCTTCTTCACCGTAATGACAGCATGGCATATGTGATGTACTCATAATGGAACACGATTTATAACAAAATAAATAAATATCAATTATTGTGATCATGGTTATAAAGAAGTGTTTTGTAGGTGATTACAACGCTGCAGTATACAAAAGAATGGAACACGAAGTTACGTGAGGACATGGCCTTGGTGATAGGTATGGGAGAGGATAAAGCCTCACTGAGCTCTGCAATAAATTTCAGCTAATGATAGCGAATACAACGTTGAAAGGTCATACGTTAAGAAGATATACCTTGAAAAGATTTGGAGATAAGAGAAAATTCGAGATGGATTACGTCATGATCAGTTAGAGGTTCTGAAGTCAAATTAGCTTACTACGCCTATTTTCACTCATTGCTTTCATATGGCATAATATTTTGGGGTAATTCATCACTGAGGAATAAAGTATTTATTGCACAAAAGCGTTTAATCAGAATAATAGCTGGAGTCCACCCAAGATCTTCCTGCAGACATTTATTTAAGGATCTAGGGATATTCACAGTAGCTTCTCAGTATATATACTCTCTTATGAAATTTGTTATTAACAACCAAACCCAATTCAAAAGTAATAGCAGTGTGCATAACTACAATACTAGGAGAAAGGACGATCTTCACTATTCAAGATTAAATCTAACTTTGGCACAGAAAGGGGTGAATTATACTGGCCCTAAAGTCTTTGGTCACTTACCAAATAGTATCAAAAGTCTGACAGATAACCAACAACTATTTAAGAAGAAATTAAAAGAATTTCTGAATGACAACTCCTTCTACTCCATAGAGGAATTTTTAGATATAAATTAAGAAAAAAAGAAAAAAACAAAAATATTAAAAAAATAAAAAAATAAAATAAAAAATAAAAATAAAAAATAAAGAAAAACAAAAAACACAAAAAAATAATGTTGTTATATTAACTTAAGTATGCTGTTAAATTAACCTAATTATGTCATGCATTGGAAAATTCGACTCGTTCCACATCATTACGAAATATCGTATTCATGATCCATGGAACTAGTATTAATCTAATCTAATCTAATACAAGATTGTAAGACCCATTCAGTAAGCATAAACTCGGAATATATTTTAATAATGATGAAGAGTAGATGATGTTTTAGAGAATCGTCCCCAAAAAACTGGCAATAACTGTAACTGATGTGTTGATGAATGATAAAGTGATGCCAATGCTCGAAGGCTGTTGTACCTACGATTATGAATATCACAATAGGCTGTGGAGTTGAAGAGGAATGGAGATACCTAAAAAGTAATCGCTGTAGACGGCGCAAGGCCTGGGAAGGATTACGGCGAATAGATCTTGGGTAACAGAATAAATGCTTCAGTGATCAACAACGGAAGGAAGTACAATTTTTTTTTCAGGAAGATTTAGCAAGTTGGGGATGAAATAAATAAGAATTGTAGGAAACCCAAGGCGAAATGGCTACAGGAAAACGCAATGAAATCGATACAGTCACGATTGTTGGGATGACGGGTTCAGCATACCGAAAAAACTAAAAAATCTTCGATGAAATTAAAATGAAAGGCTACAACATTAAGACTGCAACCGAAATTCCACTATCAAATGCAAGAGTGTGTAGTTAGAAAGAGTACATTAAAGGCCTCTAAGAGAAGGAGGAACTGTCTGACAACGTGACAGCAGAATAAATGATAGTCGATATGGAACACATAATGCAAGCAGTGTAAGAGCCTTAGAGGTTTGGAAGACTTACCATTCAGTAACGCAAATGTTACACATAACACTCCTTCGGAATTTTAAAAATGATTGGGAGAAGCGACCACTTTCCCCAATCACACGACTATTCAACCTGGTTTCAAGAACTTATGAGTCTGGAGTTATATTATCAGACATTCGGGAAATCATTATGTACACAATTCATAAGACATTAAGCGTAGATGATTTGGAGAGCAATTGCACAGTCAGCGTAACAGCTTATGAATTCATGTTGCTCACAA
This sequence comes from Schistocerca piceifrons, assembly GCF_021461385.2. Classification (NCBI taxonomy): domain Eukaryota; kingdom Metazoa; phylum Arthropoda; class Insecta; order Orthoptera; family Acrididae; genus Schistocerca; species Schistocerca piceifrons. The sequence continues at coordinate 155,838,983 of NC_060143.1, forward strand.
AAATATCATAATGAATGGTGCAAAACAAAGTGGCGGATCTGATACATGACGGTGTTTCCCTTTACGAACGTTATCCAGAGAGGTAGCTTGGACGTTGACTTTTGTGTCGTGATAGACGCTGCAGTGTTCGGCCAGTGTCAGTTGGGCAACTTTGAATTTCGCGGTGGCCACATCGTGCGTTGCTGAGAGTTCAAGAACATACGGCAAGCATGAACAGTTGGGCAGCAACTCAATTGTGGGCAATACGACTCCAGGGGCGACACACAAGGGTAACCATGCGCTAGCCAGTGAATTACGTTCTAGAATGGCCTTGGTTTGTGTCAGACATATCGAAGTGTTTCCTATAATTGTGAATGATCTTCGAGACAGGCACGTCAAGAACGGTGCAGATGCAACTGCTAACTACTCACGAGGAACCTTAGGAAGAATTTTATTCTAATCCGTTGCTAAAGGCATTCTCTGAGTTTGTGTGACATGAGATTACATGTGTTTGTCTTATTCTGGTATTCGTGCTAACGGGCTTTTAAGTTTTTGCTCTTCTGCCTAACCTGTGGTATTGTCTGTTAAGTTGTGATACTTAGTGACAAGGACGCCTTCTCTTAAAATTTGGTTGTCAAATCTAATAAGCATGGTTTTCTCAATACTGTTCCACTTGAAGACGACACATGTGTTTATTGTTAAGTCTTGTGCTATGATACTTGTTCTATTAAACGTCATTAAGAATAACCATGTTAATCAACCAGCACGTCCTCTCTCCTGTTGCTCTGTCCCACAACTGTGGCTGTGTGGTGAAAAATTTTTTATACTTAACCTTCTTCTGAGAAAACTTCTTGTGATACGTGTAGTAGTTTGACTTGTGTAAACGTCCTATTTTAGAGTACTTCATGTGGTAGTTGCTGTAGATCCTACATTCCAAAGCAGAACTGTAATCTTAAATTTTGATATTCTGTCATTGTAATGCTTCACTATGCTCCTCTAATTTCGTAATGTTTGCAAAGCATAATATGACATGTTCTAGCCGTAAATGTAACATGACCTCTGACGTGTGTATCAAGAAAAGGATTAATGCTACCTAATTCTACAAAAATACAGAGTCTTAGTGTAATATTCACAATACATATAGAGATGTTCCAATTCTGATTGTTGTACAGCCAGTGTACCATAACGTAGACGAAATGTAACTGAGCTACTTTTCATGCCAAATTAGATGTTGCTAAATATGACTGCGTACAGGAAACTTCCGAAAGCGTTGCTCAAATATTTATTCGAGAAACTATGTAAGGAATCTTACTAACCGTAAAGAATGTACAGGAAAGTTCATTAATGACCATTATTGTGATACTGCAATATTTGAAATACAGACACTGCGACTGTCCCTGCACAGTAAAGCATCTGGTTGTCTATTGTGTGCGATTTAATTTCATTAAACTGACTTTGTTAATTTAAAATGATTAAAAACAAAATGCAAGACATAACTATTTGTGATACACTAAACAGCCTCTCGATCAACAATGTTGTTGTTGTTGTTGTTGTGGTCTTCAGTCCTGAGACTGGTTTGATGCAGCTCTCCATGCTACTCTATCCTGTGCAAGCTTTTTCATCTCCCAGTACCTACTGCAACCTACATCCTTCTGAATCTGCTTAGTGTATTCATCTCTTGGTCTCCCCCTACGATTTTTACCCTCCACGCTGCCCTCCAATACTAAATTGGTGATCCCTTGGTGCCTCAGAACATGTCCTACCAACCGATCCCTTCTTCTGGTCAAGTTGTGCCACAAACTTCTCTTCTCCCCAATCCTATTCAATACTTCCTCATGTGATCTACCCACATTTCGAAAGCTTCTATTCTCTTCTTGTCCAAACTATTTATCGTCCATGTTTCACTTCCATACATGGCTACACTCCATACGAATACTTTCAGAAATGACTTCCTGATACTTAAATCAATACTGGATGTTAACAAATTTCTCTTCTTCAGAAACGCTTTCCTTGCCATTGCCAGCCTACATTTTATATCCTCTCTACTTCTACCATCATCAGTTATTTTGCTCCCCAAATAGCAAAACTCCTTTACTACTTTAAGTGCCTCATTTCCCAATCTAATTCCCTCAGCATCACCCGACTTAATTAGACTACATTCCATTATCCTTGTTTTGCTTTTGTTGATGTTCATCTTATATCCTCCTTTCAAGACACTGTCCATTCCATTCAACTGCTCTTCCAAGTCCTTTGCTGTCTCTGACAGAATTACAATGTCATCGGCGAACCTCAAAGTTTTTATTTCTTCTCCATGAATTTTAATACCTACTCAGAATTTTTCTTTTCTTTCCTTTACTGCTTGCTCAATATACAGATTGAACAACATCGGGGACAGGCTACAACCCTGTCTTACTCCCTTCCCAACCACTGCTTCCCTTTCATGTCCCTCGACTCTTATAACTGCCATCTGGTTTCTGTACAAATTGTAAATAGCCTTTCGCTCCCTGTATTTTACCCCTGCCACCTTTAGAATTTGAAAGAGAGTATTCCAGTCAACATTGTCAAAAGCTTTCTCTAAGTCTACAAATGCTAGAAACGTAGATTTGCCTTTCCTTAATCTTTCTTCTAAGATAAGTCGTAAGGTCAGTATTGCCTCACGTGTTCCAGTGTTTCTACGGAATCCAAACTGATCTTCCCCGAGGTTGGCTTCTACTAGTTTTTCCATTCGTCTGTAAAGAATTCGTGTTAGTATTTTGCAGCTGTGACTTATTAAGCTGATAGTTCGGTAATTTTCACATCTGTCAACACCTGCTTTCTTTGGGACTGGAATTATTATATTCTTCTTGAAGTCTGAGGGTATTTCGCCTGTTTCATACATCTTGCTCACCAGATGGTAGAGTTTTGTCAGGACTGGCTCTCCCACGGCCGTCAGTAGTTCCAATGGAATATTGTCTACTCCGGGGGCCTTGTTTCGACTCAGGTCTTTCAGAACTCTGTCAATCTCTTCACGCAGTATCGTATCTCCCATTTCATCTTCATCTACATCCTCTTCCATTTCCATAATATTGTCCTCAAGTACATCGCCCTTGTATAGACCCTCTATATACTCCTTCCACCTTTCAGCTTTCCCTTCTTTGCTTAGAACTGGGTTTCCATCTGAGCTCTTGATATTCATACAAGTCGTTCTCTTATCTCCAAAGGTCTCTTTAATTTTCCTGTAGGCGGTATCTATGTTACCCCTAGTGAGATAGGCCTCTACATCCTTACACTTGTCCTCTAGCCATCCCTGCTTAGCCATTTTGTACTTCCTGTCGATCTCATTTTTGAGACGTTTGTATTCCTTTTTGCCTGTTTCACTTACTGCATTTTTATATTTTCTCCTTTCATCAATTAAATTCAATATTTCTTCTGTTACCCAAGGATTTCTACTAGCCCTCGTCTTTTTACCTACTTGATCCTCTGCTGCCTTCACTACTTCATCCCTCAAAGCTACACATTCTTCTTCTACTGTATTTATTTCCCCCATTCCTGTCAATTGCTCCCTTATGCTCTCCCTGAATCTCTGTACAACCTCTGGTTCTTTTAGTTTATCCAGGTCCCATCTCCTTAAATTTCCACCTTTTTGCAGTTTCTTCGGTTTTAATCTACAGGTCATAACCAATAGATTGTGGTCAGAGTCCACATCTGCCCCTGGAAATGTCTTACAATTTAAAACCTGGTTCCTAAATCTCTGTCTTACCATTATATAATCTATCTGATACCTTTTAGTATCTCCAGGGTTCTTCCATGTATACAACCTTCTTTCATGATTTTTAAACCAAGTGTTAGTTATGATTATGTTGTGCTCTGTGCAAAATTCTACCAGGCGGCTTCCTCTTTCATTTCTGTCCCCCAATCCATGTTCACCTACTATGATTCCTTCTCTCCCTTTTCCTACACTCGAATTCCAGTCACCCATGACTATTAAATTTTCGTCTCCCTTCACAATCTGAATAATTTCTTTTATTTCATCATACATTTCTTCAATTTCTTCGTCATCTGCAGAGCTAGTTGGCATATAAACTTGAACTACTGTAGTAGGTGTGGGCTTCGTATCGATCTTGGCCACAATAATGCGTTCACTATGCTGTTTGTAGTAGCTTACCCGCATTCCTATTTTCCTATTCATTTTTAAACCTACTCCTGCATTACCCCTATTTGATTTTGTGTTTATAACCCTGTAGTCACCTGACCAGAAGTCTTGTTCCTCCTGCCACCGAACTTCACTAATTCCCACTATATCTAACTTCAACCTATCCATTTCCCTTTTTAAATTTTCTAACCTACCTGCCCGATTAAGGGATCTGACATTCCACGCTCCGATCCGTAGAACGCCAGTTTTCTTTCTCCTGATAACGACATCCTCTTGAGTAGTCCCCGCCCGGAGATCCGTATGGGGGACTATTTTACCTCCGGAATATTTTACCCAAGAGGACGCCATCATCATGTAATCGTACAGTAAAGCTGCATGCCCTCGGGAAAAATTACGGCTGTAGTTTCCCCTTGCTTTCAGCCGTTCGCAGTACCAGCACAGCAAGGCCGTTTTGGTTATTGTTACAAGACAAGATCAGTCAATCATCCAGACTGTTGCCCTTGCAACTACTGAAAAGGCTGCTGCCCCTCTTCAGGAACCACACGTTTGTCTGGCCTCTCAACAGATACTCCTCCGTTGTGGTTGCACCTACGGTACGGCTATCTGTATCGTTGAGGCACGCAAGCCTCCCCACCAACGGCAAGGTCCATGGGTCATGGGGGGGGGGGGGGGGGGCATCAACTTGAAACTGTTAACTGTTGCGCGTTAAATACGTTAAATATGTATATGGCTATGAACGCAACCTTAGGATTATATAGAAAAATGTCACATCACTGCACTGCGTGTAGATGTATGAAACCACAGTGCTGCAAGTGTATTGAAAATAAATGTGTTTGCCGAAACTCGAAACATTCGCAAGAAATCCATGTAGCTGACAACATACCGGTGCAAACCTTGTCAGCAGTAATAGGTTAGATTAACTCGTAAGCGTTAGGTTAAAATGTGTCAGCCGATAATTAAGTAATTCCAAATACTGTGTCAAATTAAATTTATACTCAGCCCTCAAACCATAATTAGTCTTAATTGCATCAGTATAAGAACTTCAAAACTTCTTTAAGAATGTCACAAAAAATGAGACAGGTACAAGCAGAGACCAGCGGAAAGTGAGTAAACGATTTTCGTAACATTGTTATCTTTGTCTGTTAGGAATTCATTTAAAAGGGATGAAGAACAATGCATACATTACATGAACACGTGGTGGATAATCACGAAATAGATACTAATGTAGAGATTGCTGCACGAAGTTTCATCCTTCAAGTGGTAATAATTCATGGAATGTATGATAATGCCAAAGCAGCTTGCGCGAGTATTATAACAATCGCTCACAGCAAATATACTAAGTGCATACATATTACCTCATTTCAGGTGTACGGACACACAGGGGAGCATTTCAGTAATCGTCTACCACCAAGCATGTCAGACTACGACACAGCACATTTCTCGACAGCTGCTCGACATGATAACAGTGACGTCATCTGCCCCCAACGTAAACTATGGCAATCAAAGAGATGTATATCATCCATGTGTTGAGGTATACGATCACAAGAATAACGAAGCTCACCTCCATTTATCACCATGTTCGCGTATTTCAGTGAATTATAGACTATGTGGATTAATCTCAATTAGCAGTCAAACCCTACGTTGGTAATTTTGATACACACATACTGATGGAAATGTTTCTTTTTTCAGGATGGGTGACACTGAAATGCCTGGAGTCAGCGACCTGAGAAAAAAACGACCTGCAATACGGACTTAAAATAAGGGGCTGTGAGTAAGCAGGGAGAGTAGCTGACCAAGTCCAGACGTTGAACGAAGTATTATCACAACAGCGACGTATCCGAATGAAGTGAGGCCGTCATCGCTACCGCATTATCTTTAGCAGAGGCGAAGTCAAGTGTATAATTTTTTAAAGTATGTAACCCTCTCCCTCCACACTTCGTATGGGTAACACGTTTGAAGGCCCATGAACCATATTATTTGAATAGTCCGCGTGATTTGCGTTGCATCAATGTAGGGACCAAATGGATAAAGATGCAGACTAGTTACAAGAACAATCTACTACCCTCTTGAAACTTACTAAGCAAATGTCTGCTCCGAATACAAGGGAGAAATTAAAAGTTAAGTGCTTTGAAGCTATTCGAGAGGAAAAGTTGAATATGATGGTCAGATGGGTCGAAGAGGTTAATAGATAGCGATGTGGGACAACTTACTGAGAGTATGGTGATATGTTTGCCAAGTTATCAAACCTTTACTTGGTTCTTACAAGACTGAATTTTCGATCGATACCTTAGTACTAACAGAGTACCTACCGAAGTTCCTAGTCGAATTACATTAACAAAGTGAAAATCAGGCTTGGATGTACCATAGATTTTATAAACTACTATATTCAAAGTACAAATGTCATGTAAGGTTTTGTATTAATACACCAGGGTGGCGCAGTGTAGTCTCAAAGAAACACGGGAGTATTTGTACGAGGAATTCACAGCTCCACGACGACTTCAGGAAATAATTTCAAAGTACTTCTGGCGGATGCAATAAATCGGAGAGCTATTAAAAGTGCATGTGTGGAATATCACGCGCATAGTAAAAGCGCATAGTGTAACAGATGATTTGAATAATATTATAGAATGGAGAAAGTCCAGAGAACTGATATAGGTTTTTGTCTGCTTTGAGACCACAATGATTCGAGGATTTAAAATGGGTAGTACGTCAGGTTGACACCATCCTTTACGTGGACCTGAAGCGAAAGGCAGAGACCGACATACGGAAACGAAGCTGCGCAAGGAAGGTGGAAAAGGCAATCTGTTACCTGATCTACATTTCTGTTTCTCCTGATTTTGAAAGGATAACTTTTTCATACCTCGGGATCTAAGTCAAGCACGCTATGAGATTCCATTGTTTGTTGATATCATGGTGATCACGTCCTTTTGCAAACGATCGGCATCCGTCCGAATTTAACTGTGTCGTAGTTAGACTCTAACCGAAGTGGTGTTCTGACCTGTCTGCAAGATAGTGTTTTTCAAGATGTCATATTTAAATTTGTCTATCACCACCTGGGTGGCTTGGTTATCCGTAGCGATAATTTCTTTGAGCATATGTGGCACCTTGAGGTGGTCTTCTGCCAGTCGTGGTAGGGAGGTTCAAATTAAACCTCGTAACGTACCAATTTTGAGGCGTATAATTTGTTTCCAGTGTATTATCAGTGATCAGAGACACATGAAGGCTGTTTCAATTTCTCCAACACCTAAGAGCCCCAAGACCGTGGCATGGTTAATCGGCATGATAATGTTTTCGGAATTTCATACCTAAATGCGTCCTAATAGTTGGGTCCTTTGCCCGGCCGATGTGGCCGAGCGGTTCTAGGAGTTTCAGTCTGGAACCGCGCAACTGCTACAATCGCAGATTCGAATCCTGCATCGGGCATGGATGTGTGTGATGTCCTTAGGTTAGTTAGGTTTGAGTAGTTCTAAGTTCTAGAAGACTGATGACCTCAGATGTTGACTCCCATAGTGCTAAGAGCCATTTGAACCATATTTTGGGTCCTTTGAATGGCTTGAGAAAGAACGGAAGGAAACCTGAATTGGATTCTTCCCAAAAAGCTGCCTCTGAGGTCTTGAGAATGAGATAGCAATAGCCCAGAAATGGTGACTCCTGACCTTTCCAATGAATTTTAAGTCCAAAACGATGCGTCTATGATACGTGTTGGAACTGTTCATCTACAGGAACACAGGTCGGATAGGCATCCGATGGTGTATCCTTCTCGGAGTGTGTCATGCCAAGAAGCTAAATAATCCGCTTACGAATTGGAAGCGTTGGCCATTCTGCTTGCCCTCCAGAAATACCGTGTAAATCCAGAGCGTTGTCATAAACAGGCCCTTAGTTGAGGGCTAGGAAGGGCAATATGGTCGTAGCACATTGCCAGATGAGACGTCCACATCTCCATCTTGCAGTTATGAAGCCATTACCTGGATTATGTATGCAACTTCTGCTGTCACGATCCGGAGATAGGTTTATACGGTTTTTTTATAGATGTCTTTACCCGCTTTTTTGGTTGTTGTTGGTGATGATTTGCTATTGATTCTGATAAGAACAACCTATTTGTTCTTATCAGCATCGGTAGCCAACCACGACCGACCACGATCGTTCAGGTAAACATGTTGACGTCGCAAGATGAAGATGAACAGATAGAGAAAGTATATGAGAAAACTGAAAGGGTAATGTCTTACGTAAAGGGAGATGAAAATCTAATAGTCAAGGGAGCTGGAATGGAGTTGTAGGGGAATGAGTCCAACAAGCGGTTAGAGAAGAATGTGGGTTTGGAACACGATAATTTATTTAATGTACGAAAAAATGAATGAGCTATCACATTTTGAGTTTCATGTTTAGAAAAAACTCTAATCTAATAGTTGTTTATCTCAGTTTTTACCACAGTTTTTAATAGATTTGGAAAATTATAGAGTTTTATAAAAATTATTTTTTATGTTTTGAACTTCCATTGCTACGAGTGTGAATCCTGAATCCTTCCTGGTCATGCTGAATTCATTTGCAAAAGTTTAGACAATGGAAATTAAAATGTCCTGTGATGCCTTTCCTGCTCCTCGTCGGCCCGTTTGACGTCCTACCCAACTTAATGACTTACCAAGAAGATTGTGAAGGAGCAGTTCAATCCCCATTCACATATTAAAACAACAGGTAAAAACATCACTATATTTTAATCGGATTGAAAAATTACGGCATTCAGATTTAACAGTAAAGACAATATTATTCAAGAATTAAATGCCGAACTAACGAATTATATCGTATCAGTGTGACTGCAGTTTCTATCCCGAGATTGAGTTACAGCGGCAAGACCCGCCCTGGAGGTAGTTCCATCATAGTTCACCAGATCGTGAGACGAGAGAAATGTTCAGAATTGGACAGACTCACAATTGCAATTTTTGTTTATTAATTAGTTGCTGTTGTTACGCGTGAGTAGCACCCTTACATGATTTTCTAGTCCGTGTTTCACTGTTACTTTTATTAGTCAAGTCTACATTGCATTAAAATACTAAGACAGGTACGAAAAAAGTCACTCAAGAGATCGAACAGAACTGAGATTTTTCGAACTGTAACGTAAGCTGGTCGAAAAGTCCGCAGCATGTTCAAACGCAGCCCTAAGTGACAGGTATTCGTCGTAATGTTTACGGTACTACAGGAACTCGTCTTGCTACATAACATTCATATACATAGTATAACACATATGATGAAGGTGGTGATTTGTAAATAAAGAAGAGGGTAAGTTAGTCGCCGCGTATCATCGGGTAATCCGCTACGTAACAGCAAACTTATTTATTTTATTTATTTATTTACTGAACCCGATTTAATTAGGACCACCATGCCCTCTCTTACATCGGACCTGTTTTTTACACTACCTTTGTTTTATGTCTTACTTATCTATGAAATAACAGTTATAATATGACAACTAGTACTGAAATTATTATAATGTCTGAAGTGGAAGTGCTAGTGACTTATATTCACTATGAGCTAATAAGGCTAATAGGCAGCACTTGTACTACTGCGGCTGTTGCCACTAACTGCGATATTAGTGTTAATAAAAATAATCACAGTAATAAAGACCACAGAAGGATAAAACAGATGCTTACTGATATAGCAGGTTCTAGGCAAAGGAAATTTAAGGAGGCTGCATCGGGTACGAATTTATGTTAAAGCGCTACATTATAGTAATAATCTTGCAGTTTCCATTACAAATTTGTTTTTATTTCAAAAGATACGAGCACAAAACAAAACACACGCTTGAAACAGGTACCTACTACTAAAAATAGTAAGTGAAAACATCTAACATAAAACTGCACTCCGTTAGAAAGCCACCAACTGATATAATAATCAGAATGTTTCTAATCCTCTGGACTTTCTCAAGAACAGTTGGCAACAGACATGTTCCTTCATCATGTTATATTTTATCAATTATACCTCTGAAAAATAATTAACATGAATTGTAGGCTTCAAAACAGTTCGTCAAAGTATTTTTTCCTCAATTTTCTGTGATATGTCAGCGATTTGTTTTCTCAGTTTTTTGTTTATGTTTTCTCTTTCCTTGTGCAATATTAGTGAGCAGCTGTTACTGACGTTGCTATGAAATATCGTCCAGAGGCCATCTTTTCGAGCTGCTGGTACCTTTCGGGCGCCCAGGCTCAGGTAAGAGATATTAAATTTCTGTCATCCTTCGGCTTCCCAAGTAATTAAAAACCTCGGGCAAAGTTGGTCGAAAAGGGTTTTCATTTATTGCAAACGTTTGATAAAACGGGCCAATAAAAAGCCTTCTGCTGTCCTCCACGTTGTCGGTCGTTTACTTTCTGCTCCTCTCTGCGCCATCTCAGACAATGGCCGAAGTTACAACAATATTGTCTTTCCTCTCTTCAACAGCCAATAATAGTTGGACATAGTTACCCTCTTCACTTTGCTGTCGGCTAGGAAAAAAGCATTCGCTTTTGTTTCCGACTGACAGCGATCTGAAATACAAGCACAGAAAGTGAATGGTCGAAACGGAGATTCTCTCGTCAGAAGAATGCTATTTCTCTCTCAAGCTGTTGTTTGGTTCTTTCTGAAGGAACGTAATAACGCGACTCTCTGTCTGGAAGTTTTCTTAGCGTGATGTGATTTTGTACCTCGACAGCGGACAGGGGTTTCAACTCCAATAGGAATACGCATTGTAAATGGGACAAAGAGTGGAATCAATTCCGACTCTGACGAGGCACACCGCAGACAATTCAGTACATTTCATAGAACTGTACGAACTATGAAAATAGTCTACTGAAATATGAAGTACAAAAATGGACTGCATTACGGTTTGGGGGTCACAGATAGGTCACCATCTTAATAATGTAAAACCGACACTCTCTACTTAAAATAGACCTGAAGTTTGGCTTGATTTTCAGTAAGCATAATTGCTACTATAAATGATCTGAAAGTGAAAAGACTAAATTTTTATTCGTGTACTGATTCGAAGATAAGTTACGGTATCACTGTTTAGGAAAAAATCTAAAGTTTGAGACAGAATTTCCAGAACACAGAAGATTATTATACCCTGTATATGCGCTGTTAGGTCTAAAACATTCTGCAAAGATATCTTGAAAGCAACACAAAACTTGGATAGCTCCTTCACCATAAATAGGTTCCTTAGCGCCCTGTGTCTTTATCAATATTTATCTTATTTGGAAAACATGAAATAAAGTATGTAAATAGACTAGAAACATCTGTAACCCCTACAGAGATCAAACATTGCTACAGAAAGGAAACACATACATAGCCATGCCTTTAGTTAACAACCCACCAGAGAACATTAACTGTTAGGCTGGTATTACACCATCATTTTTCTTTGTAGAAGTTGATATGTCAAAAATTTATGTTAAAGAATTTTGATGTTGCAATAGGGAACTTCGTCAAATATCGCCTGTAGTCTAATAAATATGATCAAATCTAGAGCTTCCTATAGATTTGAACATAAAAGTCGTTCGTACTTTTTTCACTGAAATGTAAAATTTAGCCCCTTGGAGCGCTGGCGTCACCACAGCTATTTGACGTCTCTGTAGTGTGTTATCCTCTACTTCTGGAAACATTCAGGCAGATTTTCAGCAACCCAGAATAGAGAATGTGGTCACACTCTAAATATAAAATTCTTTCTTAGCTTTCTATTCTACTTTGTCTATTTTGGAACTCTGGATGCCACAAGTTAAAAATCGCTTCATCTGTTTCGTACTTTTTATTAATATTGTAGTTGTTGGAACACTAATTCCATTAATTAAAACTATTCAAAAATAAAAAATAGTTGTTACTGCCCCTAGAGTGCACTAAACGTTTATTAACCTTTACATGTTCCCCCTACACCTCGTTATAGATCGCTTCACACGTTTCTGGAATTATTTTGGTTAATGGGCAATGTGATATTCGCGTACGGAATTGTAAACTACAGTGGCCCTCTCCTGTATCAAGACATCCCAGTGTCACAGTTAGCCTGTCGTCTGCAGGTATACAATTTCTCAGGAGAGTATTCTGTTTTGTAATATGAAATACACTCTCATTCATTCGTAAGTACTTTATTTATATGACTTGATGTCATCCATTTGCAGCTCTCGTAACAAATGCTGAATGCTTTTATAATCACGACGTAATACCTATGGCTTCATCCAAGTTGATAGATCTCGATCTTCCACCATAACCGAGTCCATCAACATGGGGTAGCAAATATGATGTAGCCAAGGAGGTGGAAACGTGGGTTCTACTATGTCAAGACTGCTTGTTGGCTACAACGGGAAAACACAATTAATTACCAGAAGTACAAAATAAGAAGATATTTATTACTTATTTTTTAATATAATCCATTATGGAGTCGAGGTAGCAGTTGTCGTTATACTGGTTACCACTGTTAGCATTCAACCGCGATTCTTATACATATATTTTGTATATGTATAAGAATCGCGGTTGAATGCTAACAGTGATAACCATTTATTACTTAGCTTTGTTGTAGTCCATGATCTGTTGGTTGACAATAATAGAAGACGTGAGTAGACTAAGAGTCTGTAGAATGACGTAATTTACAAGTCACAAATCTTGCAGCGAGGAAATAATCTCTCCTGATCTTGAATGTCGAATCAGGTGAATTTGAAGACTAACTTGGAACTGAGCTACGAAGACTTGATGGCAGCAATGACTGAGCTGCATATAATGACTGACTAACATCGGCGCTGGCTGACGAACTGTAGACTGGCACAACTGCACTACAATGTGGCCTAGCGGCGCCTCGTGCCGAGCGTAGGTACTGCAACTGGCAGTATACTCTTTGGCTAGCACGGCCGTTCTTCTCTTCCGTTTATCGAGAGAATCGCATCCGGTGGATCGATCTCTCAGGCGGCGGTGTGGTCGTATGATTTTTTTCCGCCGCTTTTCTTCCAAATGCACACACAATGCAATTGTGGTTCCAGCAACTGCGGCGCATAATAACAAGTTGCCTCCATCTTGAAATTTGACGAAAAATATGACGACAGTGTAATACCCCTTTTTAGAGCCACGTGAAAGATCTTTGTCAAAGAAATTTGACGAATATTTGATCACATTTCTTTGTCAGAGAAATATGATGTGTAATACTGGCCTTATAGATAATGTGGTGGAGAGAAACACCGAAATAAAAAAATTCCGCTTCTTCAGTTCCGTCTCCTCTAGTGTGAGTAAATCAATGTTTTGGCTTAAATTAAAATTATTACTCTGATTTTAATACAAATAATTCAGATTTTTAAATAATTTCATTGTAATACGCTTAAACTAAGTGACATTCTTGGCTTCACTCCACCATCCAACGACAGCTGAATGTGAAATCCAAGGCGTACAAATGTAAAATTTGTGCTGTTAGTGGCCTACCGTTCGAAGGCTGCTTTCTTCTAGGTCACTATGCTACTCTGTTCTGTGCAAGTCTTTTCATCTACGAATAACTGTAACAATCTACACTCATTTTAATCTGCTTACTGTTCTCATCTCTTTGTTCCCTCAACTATTACAATACTCTCCCCACTCCCCTCGCCCCCCCCACCCCCAACCCCCAAAAAAATCGCCCACACTCATTTCACATCTATAATAAACTTATGATTTGTTGATGTCTCGGAATGTCTCCTATCAACTCATCCCTTTTTTAGTCAAGTTGTGCAACATATTTTCATTAGTTACACGATCTGCCCATTTATCCTTCGGCATCATTCTGTAGCAAAACATGTCTAAGGAGTCTGTTCTCTTCTTAGCCTGTCTCACTCTATTCCCAACCACTGCTTCTGTTTCATGCCCTTCTATTCTTACAAGTGCCGTCTGGTTGCTGCAGAAGTCGTCAATAACTTTTCTCTCCATGTATTTTATCCATGCTACCATCACAGTTTCAAAGAGTGCATTCCAGACTGCTTTCATAAACTTTCTATATTTATTGTAACGTACGTTGTGGAACGTGGCTAATACACACTAAAAAAACGTTTTGCAGCACCTCGGTTCCGAGAGTTCCGGAACATACACGGAAAATTGGAATACAGATCAACATAACATCATATCTACTCATTTTATTCCTCATGAGAACGACACATTTCATGTTGTACCACCATACAGCGAGACCTTCAGAGGTGGTGGTCCAGATAGCTGTACACACCGGTACTTCAATTAACCAGTAGTACGTCTTCTTGCATTGATTCATGCCTGTATTAGTCGTGGCATGTTATCCACAAGTTCATCAAGCACTGCTGGTCCAGATTGTCCCACTCCTCAAAGGCGATTCGGCGTAGATCCCTCGGAGTAGATGGTGAGTCACGTCGTCCATAGAGCCCTTTTCATTCTATCGCAGGCATATTCGATGGGTTTCATGTCTGGAGAACATGCTGGCCACTATAGTCGAGCGACGTCGTTATCCTGAAGGAAGTCACTCACAAGATATGCATTACCAGAAGTACAAAATAAGAAGATTAAAAGAGTAACAGGAGCTGTTTGAAGGTGAATGTTACATACCGTTAAGGGGTAAGTTTCGATATCGGGATAATGTTACATATTATTTGCATCTTCCATACACCCTAACAAAACAGAGCATTTATCATAACACGTAACACTGACTCATCCTTTTAATGTGACTTTCAGAACTCTTATGCCAAAGCTAAGGCAGCCCCTGATGGCTGGCAACCAATATTCCAACACAAAGGACGAGTTGGTCTATTTCCGAGGCGTACCAAAAGCACCATGGTTAACACCGGCTATCTACATACAAGATATTGGAAACAGACATTCCGAGCACTACGTCCTGCAGGGGGGAGCTCGAGCCACGGCCTGCAGGAAGTATCACTACGCCATAACCTGATTGGCTGGAGACAGCTATTCAGGGGCTAGAACCAGCCCCGAAGTTCAGTTCACTCCAGACAACGACCTCGTTGACTTCGACTGCTGAAGATTACGTCTTCGTCTCTGAATTTGACTTTTTCTCGTGTGTGTGGGTGTGTGTGGGTGTGAGTGTATTACCACGAATCTCTGTGGAAAATTAGAAGTGAAGTTTTGTTTGTCTCAATTACGAGACTTTTACTGGCATTGTTACTGTTACCTTTCTTTTGTTGTTCAGTCATCAACCTTGTAAATTTACATAAATAAAGGTTGTGTTTGTGAAAAATTGTGAATTGTCAGTCACAAAAAGAACTTTTTTTAAAAATCAAGTTAAAAAAGCGTTTCTATTTATTTTCAAGTGGAGCCTATAAACCAATGGTTCCCTCTCATTTCAGTTTTGTTATAGACCTGCATTAATAATTATGAAGATAATAATTTTGGAAGATTCTATTCCAATTATGCTTTCGTACCGCCATGGTTATCGTTGAACTTACAGATATCTTTCTGACAGTATCTAAACTTTCAGCAAAGGTTTCCTCACGCTGTTGTCTGCAATACCTTCACTAATATTGCAGTATGAGGCCGAAACGATGTGGGCCGACTAGTTGTTATTTTGCCTCTTTCGGATGATGCAAGTCGACGAATAAACTGATGATCCAATGAGACCCAACCTGCAGTGTGTGGAGGCTGTGCTTCAGGCTGGAGGTGCTTCTGTGATGTTTTGGAATTGATTTTCGTACCATGACTCGCGCCCTCGAATTCAGGTCATCATGTGCACGAACCAGAGTAATTCGTTCAATATTATCGGTGACCGAGTGCTCGTCTTTCTTCGTGATTAGCATACCGTGCATACTCCCGTCTTTCAAAACGACAACAGCCGTGTTCACATGTCTGCAGGCATACGTTCGTGGTTTGATGAAACTCAGGAAACATATCACACCTCAGTTGGCCCATTAAATTACCCAGTCTGAAGTCGACAAATAATGTCTGTGAATAATTTGAACAACGTGTCAAACGTAGCAACCAACATCTCTGCATTTTAAAAACTCCAGTGTGTCTTAGCATCAGAGTCTTGCTTCAACTTCATGTGGCAAATCTGAAGAAAGCTTTTAGAAATAACTGCAGCAAGCCTTTGCTGATTATTACTGCATTAAGTCGGCTTTAATGGTTATTAAATTTTTTTGTACCATGAACGGTTTTGAATCCCCTAGTGACGGATACATTCAGTGAATGTATGGAGCATAGATGTGGTCGTGCAGCTCTAGGAAGATAAGGAAGGGAATACTTCAGCACAGATTATGGTGAAAATTATTTACTTCGTAAGATAGTCTTTAAGGTCTTACAGTTGTTAGCATCCACGTGTTCATTAAGTCGCTCTTATATACGTAAACAATTCCCACCGCATTCTTGTCTCATTTTTCTGTCTTGCCACAGGTACTCAATCCCTACAACGATCCAGGCAGTCATTAACAGTATTGTTGTTGCATAAAATCGTAGTTTTTTCCATAAATTTAATAAACACAGGATACACTTAACCGAGATCTTAGTCAGCAATTATGTTTTCTCCTTCACTATGTACAGCAACCTGCCAATGCTGGATGTAACTTGTCGATTCTGCCACCGCAGAAATCACATGGTTTTGAGATGAACAACTCGCCGAACCACTTTCTGAGCGCAGTTTCATCAAGTAAGGAACTTCGTTAAAGGCTTTTCGATAGACAGCTGAAAAGGCTAAAATCTGAGGGCACAAGGTCAGGTGGATAAGGTGTGTGTGGAATGACTTCCCAAACGAACTCCTGTACAGAGTTTTTGTCACTCCAGCAGAACGCGGGCGCGTTAATCTACATCTGCATCTACATAGATACTCTGCAAATCACATTTTAAGCGCCTGGCAGAGGGCTCATCGAATCACCTTCATAATTCTTTATTATTCTAACCCCGTACAGCGCGCAGAAAGAACGACCACCTATATCTTTCCGTACGTTCTCTGATTCCATTTATTTTATCTTAGTGATCGTTTCTCCCTATGTTAGTCGGTATCAACAAAATATTTTCGCATTCGGAGGAGAAAGCTGGTGATAGGAATTTCGTGGGAAGATTCCGTCGCACCTTAAAACGCCTTTCTTTTAATGATGTCCAGCCCAAATCCTGTATCATTTCAGTGACGCTCTCTCCCATATTTAGCGATAATACAAAACGTGCTGCCCTTTTTTGAACTTTTTCGATGTACTCCGTCCTTCCTATCAGGCAAGGCTCCCACACTGCGCAGCAGTATTCTAAAAGAGGACGGACAGGTGTAGTGTAAGCAGTTTTCTAAGTAGATCTGATACATTTTCTAAGTGTCCTCCCAATAAAACGCAGTCTCTGGTTATCCATCTCCAGAACATTTTCTATGTTTTCCTTCTAACTTAAGTTGCTCGTAATTGTAATTCCTAGGTATTTAGTTGAATTTACGCCCTGTACCTTGGACTCACTTATCGTGTGATAATCGTGTGATAATCGACGGAATCATCTGCAAACATCCCATGTTGTCTGCCCAGATTGTTTCTTAAATCCTTTATGTAGATAAGGAACAGCAGAGGGCCTATAAAACTACCTTGCGAACGCCTGAAATCATTTCTGTTTTACTCGATGACTTTCACTCAGTTACTACGAACTGTTACCTCTCTGACAGGTAATCACGAGTCCAGTGGCATGACTGAGACGATATTACATGAGCAATTAATTTGATTACAAGTCGCTTTTGAGGGATAGACTCAAAACCCTCTGGAAATCTAGAATATGGAATCAGATTGGAATTCCCTGTCAATAGCACTACATAACTTATGTGATTAAAGAGCTATTTGTGTTACACGTGAATGATGTTTTCTAAGCCCGTGTTGACTATTTGTCAACAGACTACTCTGTTCGAGGTCATTCGTGATGTTCGTACACAATATATTGTGTACGAACAGCATATCGACGTTAATGATACGGGCCTGTAATTCAGTGGATTACTTCTACTGTCTTTCTTGAATATTGGTGTGACCTGTGCAACTTTACGCTGTTTGGGTACGGATCTTTCGTTGAGCTATCTGTTGTATATGATTGTTAAGTACGGAGCTACTGCATCAATATACTCTTGAAGAAAACTAATTAGTATACAATCTGGATCGAAAGAATTGCTTTTGATAAGTGATTTAAGCTGCTTCACAGCTCCGAGGGTATTTACTTCTAAGTGACTCATGTTGGCCGCTGTTCCAGGTTCGAATTCTGGAATATTTACTTCGTCTTCTTTGGTGGAGGACTTTCGGAAGGCTATGCTTACTAGCTCTGCTTCAGCAGCAATGTCATTGAGAGCATTTCCTTTGATATCGCTCAGAGAAGGCTTTCATTGTGTCTGGCGCTAGCATAATTTATACATCACTACAGTCTCTTTCGATTTTCTGCCAGATTTCGAGAGAAAGTTTCTTTGAGGAAACTATTACAAGCATCTCACATTTAAGTCCGCTCTAAGCTTCGAGCTTCTGTAAAAAAAATCGCCTATCGCGGGGATTTTGTGTCGTTTGAATTTGGCATGCTTTTCTCGTTTTTTCTCGAACAGTGTTTTGACCTGTCTTGTGTAGTATCGGGAATCAGCTGCGCCCTTTTTTAATTTATTTACTATACATAACTTGATTGCTATCGATTCTATCCGTTAGATTTTTTATATTGTAGATTTGGAAGGAATGGATGTGGGTCTCAGGATGACGTCCAACGAAATATTATCTGGAGTTTGAAAAGAAATATTTTTCGTTTATTTTTGGCTGATTTGGGAGTTACGGTATTCAATCTCGTGGGACGACGATCCTGTGTTCACTACCCCCTGCATCCGTTTTGAAGCTCGTTATTCGCTCAGGATTATTTGTAGCTAATGATTCAATGGTGTTTTCACGACCGTTTACTATTCGAGTGGGTTCATGGACTAACTGCTCGAAATGATTTTCTCAGAATGCATTTAACACACTTTCGGATGATGCATTATTCATACCTCCGGACTTAACATGAATTTCTGGCAACATATCGAGGGAAAACTGAGGTAACCAGCAAATATAATGAGTCGGTGTTTGAAATTAGACTCAAGGTTTCTTTCGGCATTTCAGCAGTTGTGTCATCTGAGTTGGGAGGTCAGTAAAAGGAACCAGTTGTTGTGTTATTCCGATTGCAAAGAACAACCCCTCATAGGAACTCCCTACTTCAATTTAGCTACAAGGTGACCTACTCCTAACAGCAAAAAACACTGCACCGCGTACTGTATTTAACCTATCCTTTATGAACATCATTAGGCCCTTCGCAAAATTTTCGGCACAACTTATCTCCCCCTTTAGCCAGCTTTCATTGCCTGTTTCTATTTGAGCATAAATTTTATCTGTTAGCGTTTGGAGTTTTTCCATCTTTCCAACAAAGCTACGACAGTTTACAATTATTATACCGATGGTTCCTAGATCTAAGTTCTTGCTTTGTTTGACCTGCAGCCTTTGAGACCGAAGCCCTTTTTCTGTTTACACGAGACCATCTTATCTAAAATACCGCCCAGTTCATGTCACACAGCCCCTGATATCCATGCAGCATCCTCCATCATGCAATAGACTCCTGACCTATTTAGCGCAACCCGAAACCCTATGATCCTAGGGCGCAAGTCGAGGAATCTGCGGTTTACACTGTCGCGGAATCGTCTGAGTCCCTGATTCAGACCCCCTATTCGACTCTGTATCAGAGGTCCGCAACCATTCCTGTCGACTGTGCTGCAAATGGTGAGCCCTGCTTTCATCTCGCAAGCACGACTGGCAGCATTTACTACTTCAGGCAAACGCTCAAAGTAAACACTCCAGAAACAAATTCACGGAATCCAGGTATTGCGGAGGGCTCCAGTTACGCAAGTATCGATGCGTCTGACTGTCTGTATATGGAGTGCATAGGGAGCTGAAGATGGCGTTATAAAGAAGTCGAAACTGGTTGCCTAAATAAGTAACTTCTCAAAACATATGGCTGTTTCTGCGATTTTCGTTGTAAAGAGATAATCTCTTCGTATCCAAAGCAACGCACGTCACTAATACCGAAGTGAGCCACCACCTTCAGTTAGCGGCACACTCTGCAGGGCATTCGGAAGGACCCGTACCAGATCAGGAATGACTCCACCTAGTATGCACTCGGAGATTAGCTTTCTTTGCCTCCTAGGCAGCCATGTCTCTATGGGTCCCCAAGACGCCCCTAACTTAGGAGCTACAAACCACCAACAATCTGTGACTGCCAGGATCTTGCATGCTAGGAGGTTCCCTTTGAAATAGGACAAGCGACTGCATCTGGATGCGGGACACCATCAACCATAGAGAGCACCAGGAACCTGCCTGACTAACGAAAGAGGATTTACATTGGGGCAAATGGGAAGTCAGTTCTTCGGCCTAAAATCTCATTGACTAGAGTGTAAGTGTCGTGATTGACAGGTTCCGCTTCGAACTGAGACCCGAAGACCAGCGAACGCGTACCTGGAGGCATTCCAGACAGTGGTAGAATAGGAAATTGATTGTCAACCGCCATATGGCACAACAAGCAGGAGTGATGGTCTCGGATTCCGTCTCATTTCATAGCAGGACCGTTTTGTTGTCACCCAGGGCAACCTTGCAGCACAACGCTACGCCGGCGGTACTCTTCACTCCGTTTAGCGGCCCTTCTTGGCAAGCCATCCTGGGCTTACATTTCAGCAAGATAATACTTGCTCGAACAGGGCGAGGGGTTTCTACTGCTTGTCTTCGTTTCTGGAAAATCCTACTTTGGCCTCCAAAGGTCACCAGATTACTCCCCAAATGAGCGGGTTTTGAGCATTATGGGTGCTGTATCGTCCTAGCAAGACACAGCCATGACAGAAACACCACAGCCGTAAAGACGCGAGCTGGTGCCACTGCCATAGAGACTCGCCACTTGCGCTAGTTCCACCAGCACCACGGGTGGCGCTGAGGATGAAGATATCGACTTCGCCTCGGCCAATTACCGGCCACGTACTAACCGCAAATGACCGGGCGACAACGGACAGAAGCCTACTCGGAAGACAGAAGAGCGGCTCTCGCCCAGTTGGTTATGGATCATCACACAGGGCTGACGTAGGCAGGGGAACATCGATTAGTGAACTCTAAGGGAACACACAATTGCTGTAAATTGTGTTTGCTATGTACTGTGAAGTTTACCTAAGATTATTTGAACTTAGCCATTGAGCGTCCTTTTTGTGTTATATTGCAAGAAGTGTTGCAGACTTCTTATTCGTCAACAGACAAAGATAACTAAACCTTTTAACTCATTTGTGTGACTTAGTTAGTGTTGTAGAACCTTCGATCTTCTATAGTGTTACCCGACCCTGGGGCAGATCTGTGTAACAGTGGCAGGGAGAAATTGTTTTAGCGGTGTACTGCACAAGAAGCCGTTTCATGAACTCACCAACTCGGCATGCTCAGCATTAACGACGAGGCCATTACAAAACTGGCGACGTGGTGGCCGCTTACCAAGCCAGACGCAGTGGCGATAACGGCTCGAGCGTCTTTGGTTTCAAATTGAAAGTGTTCTTTTTACCTTGTTTCTCCGAACCCAGCTCTGCACGTTGGTGGCATTTTTCTGTTCTAGTTGTTGGAGAATATCGTGTACATCACACCTTTTGTTTTTGTGTCATTGGTGTTGTCTAACTGGTTCCAATGTGATCCCCACCCACTACCCAACCTTAATTTATAATTCACTATCCTGTGACACAACAGTCACCTATGCCTGCACCGACTCCGGCTCCAAATCTACAGAATCGTCCACTTGTACCTGTTCCTACAGAACCATCGCCTTATATGAAAGTACAGTCGCCGCAGGATGTCAATATGTTCCTTGGATTTCAGATGCAGTCGCTTCAGAGGCTGACCGAAGTCATGACAGAATTCGTCACACGCCAAGCGGCAGCTCAAATAGTAAGCAGTGTATCGGCAGCCACGCCTCCAACTTCCGTGCCACAGTTCCTGACGCAGCATCGCACCTTCGACGAAAACGCAAAAGATTGGACGGAGTATATAACACAACTGAAGGCCATCTAGCAGTCTACCAATATCAGGTACTGTGATGCAGGCTCGCTTTTCGTTGCTGGTGTACCAGTGCATCTCTTACAAAACTCTTCCCTACATCACAGCCTGGGGACGGCCCTTTTCAGACATCAGTCAGTGCCTTAAATAAATACTACGAAAACTGTAGCAACATTGCTGCTGCCAGGTTTAAGGTTTTTCGTTTAAAGAGGCGGCCAGGAGATATATACCGTCTGTGGGTGACTGACTTACCAGTCTAAACGCGGAACTGCAACTACCGTTGTGAATGTGGAAAATATTACAGTGACTATATAGTCAGGGACGCAGTCGCACATAATGTGTTAGAGAATAGGACCTGAGAACAGCTTCTGAAATACCCTGATCCTACTATTGAGCAGGTATTGCAGATCATTAATTACCAAGACTCTTGTGATTTTGCTGTCAACGGTTTTCAGCAGTTCTAGTGCTACGCTTTCCGTATATAGCAACACTTAACGACGCACAAACGCCTCACAGACAGTACGCGGTACCACGTCAACAGCTTTGACACAAGCCGCGCTTCGCTCACCAACAGCGTGCAACTAAATCTTGCCCCCGACGCTATACGGCACATAAATGTGAAAATAGCCCGTCGCGCCAAGCCACTTGCTACTCCTGCCACCGAACTGGTCATGTACAAAGTGTTTGCATAAAAAGACGAATGTCCCCATGTCACAGTGTGAAACAAATATACCCTACTATGCAAGTGCATGTTGTAAATTCAGAACAGGTTTCTCCCACAGAACAATCATGTGCCGTTATTCAAACCACTAGTTCCCCTGTGCTACGTCTCTCTAATAAGTTGTTTGTACCTTTACTCATTGCTGGCAGTATAGTAAAACTTCAGTTAGATATTGGTGCACCAGTCTTCTTGTTAAACTATGAATCTTATGAACTGTTAGGCAAACCAAAATAGTGTTAATCTGCAAATACGATTACAGAGTACAATGGCCAGAACATTCCAATGATAGGAACACTTAACAATGCGACCACATACCACAATCTGCTGAAGACAGTTTCCTTTCAAGTGCTACGAAGTTGACAATCAGTTAATGTTTTTGGTCTCGACTTGTGTGGACTAGTCATTCTGGCCAACGTGCTAGCTGTGTGTCATTTCAGTTCGTGTGATAGTGTTGCTAAGCTCTGTGACGAATTTAAAGAATTGTTTGCTCCTTTCGTAGGTTAAGCCTATAACTTTGTAGCGCAGCCACGGTTTTTCAAAGCATCTGCAGTGCCTATTGCACTTCGTGAACAGGTTGCAAAAAAACTGGCTCACTGGCAAGAAATGGCGTAATCGCACCAATCTCTGCAATTAAGTGGTCTTCCCCAGTACTATATGTACGCAAGCCATAAGGAGAAATTGGGATTTGTGCTGATTTCAAAGCCGCTGTCGATCCTCAGACATTTGTGGATTCTTATACATTGCCTCGGCCTGACGACATCGTGGCTCGCTTAGGCGAAGGTCGCTATTTTTCAAAAATTGACCTTTGCGGTGTCTACCTTCATATTCCTCTTGATGAATCTTCGAAAAATGTACTAGACATCAGTAAACATTTAGGGCTTCTCAAGTTCCTTCATTTTCCTTTCGGTAGCGAATCAGAGCCTGCCATTTTCCAACGATACCTCGGTCAGCTGACTACTTCTGGCCGCACAGACGAAGAACATCTTGCCAACTTGCGCACTTAATTTCAAATTATGTCTGAGGCGCGTCTCGAGAGTAATAAAGAAAAGTGTGTCTTTTTCGAGACGGAAATAGAATCTTTAGGTCATGTTATACATTGTCGAGTTGTTCATTCGACACAGGCACATTTGCAAGCAATACGTCATCTGAAACCGCCTCACAATGTTTAAGAATTGCAGTCTGCCTTAGGGAAGTTCAACTATTACCTTCACCTTACCCCTAACGCGCTCATATAGAGGCTCCCTCGCATTGCCTTCGCTGCAGAAATGTTCCTTTTGTTTGGTCCCATGATTCTGACATAGCCTTTCAGAAATTAAAAGTGGCATTGCTCAGTGATCAATGCTTGGTTCATTTCGATTCAAACAAACATGTCATTTTGGCCACGCACGCTTCGTCCTATGGAACTGCTGATGTTTTGTCACACTGGATTGGTTCGTCAGATTGACCAATCGCCTTCGCTTTCAAGCTTCTGAACAAAGCTCAGCAGACATGTTCCCAAACAGAAGAGGAAGTTCTCGCCATCATTATTGGAGTGGCTAAGTGTCACCAGTACTTATACGGTCGAAAATTGTATTTTATCACCGACCACAGGCCTTTGCAGTCACTCTTCAATCCGACCAAACCGATTCCTATTCGTACTGCTCAGAAATTGCAACGATGGGTTCTTCTTCTTTCCCACTACCAGTACGAGAACATTCATCAGGCCACTTCTAAGCATGCGAACGCAGACGCTCTCTCACGTCTACCTATGGGACCTGATGTTAACTTCGACACTTCCGAAGTAGCAAGTTTTCAAATTGATGCAGAAGAAATTTACATTGTCGAGCAGTTTCCCCTAAATTATCGCAGAGCAGCGCAAGCCACTTCTTCCGATTTGCAACTTTTGCTCCGATACAATTGTATCGGATGTCCATTTTCCACCAAGCACA
Organism: Schistocerca piceifrons; assembly: GCF_021461385.2. Lineage (NCBI taxonomy): Eukaryota > Metazoa > Arthropoda > Insecta > Orthoptera > Acrididae > Schistocerca > Schistocerca piceifrons. The sequence continues at coordinate 155,863,697 of NC_060143.1, forward strand.
TTGTTAGCCCCATTGTTCGTCGATATTTTGCGGACTGACAGGATCTTTCTGTTGTTCATGGTGTCATTTTGTTTCACACAGAGTCAGAACATTCGCGAGTGGTGATATCGAAAGTGCTTCTACGAAATGTACTCAGGTTATTGTATCAAGGTCATTATGCTGTTGTCCACACAAAACAATTAGCGCGCAGACAGTGCACATGGTTCTGCATGGACGCGCAAATAGAAAGGATGTCAGAGCTGTGTCAAGCGTGTGCGGAATATCAGGCCGACCCTCCACAACGTTTTTGCACATAGAATTTGCTGGCCCTTACTGGAACACACGCTGGTTAGTAGTTGCCGATGCATATAGAAAATTTTTCTTTGCTGTTTCCAAGTCATCGACAGCATCTCGCTCCATTTCGAAATCACTACAATCCGTATTCTGCATAGAAGGTTTGCCTTAGTTGCTCGTCTCGGAAAACGGACCTCAATTTGCCTCTGCTGAATTTGAAGATTCCTGTACAGCGAACAGATACGCCATCTCACCTCACCACCATTCCACTCACAATCGAATGGTGAGGCCGAACGTTTTGTTCGTACGTTCAAACAGCAAATGGACAAACTTCGCTTGCATCATCCAAGCGAAAATTCATTGCTTTGCATCTTGTCCACTTATCGTTCCCACCCACGCAACGGCCCTTCGCCAGCAGAATTGCTGCATGGGCGACACTTCCGCACGCTCTCGCGTTTGCTCCATCCCCCGCTGCCGTCAGCGCCTACAGACTCGTGCGTTTTTCAGAATCTATGGCAGAAAGAAGTCATGAGAGCGTTGCGTCCTTACTAATTCACTTGGTTCGCGTATTTTTCGGATTCGAGGTCCCGATGGGTTGCAGAAGCAGCACCTAAATCAAATTCGCCATTATCGCTTGCAAAGTTCTGCCGCTTCTCGTATGTTCACAGATTCCTGGCCTTGCCGCTCGACAAAACCCGAGCACCATCCATCAGACTGGGGTCACGTATTGCCGTTCGCGGACCTCGAGCCGATGGACATCGATCCGACGCCGCATCCGTCCACTAGCGACGTCTGGTGGCACCTGCCAAGCCACCACCGCTGGTTGTAACCCACACCGGGGCGTACCATGGGTCCTCCAGTCATGACTATGCCGTTGCGGATTGAAGCTATCCAGACGATATCCTGCCGATTGGTGTTGGGAAAGACCACCTTCGTCGTTTTTCGACCGGTCTTCCCTCGCAGTCTCAAGAGGGATGCCTGGGTGTGAGCAACGACTCCGCATCGACTACAGCAACGGTCGCCGCTCCAACACTAGTTCCAACATCGATGCCTCCCCCTCACCGTCAGTATGGCGCTCGGCCGTACGTGACGACGGTTCGACGAGACGATTTGGTGACGGGGGTGGGGGTGGGGGGCGAGAGGAGTGCTGTGTCGTCCGAACAAGAGACAGCCATGGCAAAAGCATTATAGGCGAAAAGATGCGAGCTGGTGAAAGTGCCATAGAGAGTCACGACTTGCGCGAGTTCCAACAGCGCCACGTGCGGGGCTGAGGATGAAGATATCGACATCGCATGGAGAATTTCTGGCCGAGTACAAAACGCCAACGACAGATCGACAAAGGACAGAAGCCTGCTCTGAAGGCAGAAGAGCAGCTCTCGAGCACATGGTTATAGACCGTCGTCCAGGGCTGATTTGACGGGGAACATCATTTAGTGTACTCTTGAAAGTGAACAGACAGTTGCTGTAGATTGCATTTATGATGTACTCAGGAGATTGATTATTTCCACTTAGCCATTCAGGGCCTTTTTTCACGGCATATTACAAGTTTTGTTGGAGTCTTCTTGTTCGTCAAGACACAAAGGTAAGTACACCTTTTAACTCATTTGTGTGACTTTGTTACTAATTTGTTGGAGTGTCGTAGAATCTTCATTCTCCTATCCTGTTAGCTGCCCCTGGGTCATAGTTGTGTAACAGTGGCCGAAGTCGTTTCACGAACTCATCAACTCGGCCTCCACAGCAGTAGCGACTTGGCATTTACAAAACTGGCAAATAGTGGAATGGTACCTTTGAATGGGCACGGCCGACTTCCATCCCCGTCCTTCTCAAATCCGATGAGACCGATGACCTCGATGTTTGGTCTCTTCCTCCGACTCAACCCTTACAAAACTGGGCATGGCACTCAAACCATCTCGGGATTTTGACGACCTAACGCGTCAATTGGACAGAATTTTGCACCATATCCCTCAGGAGCACATCCAGCAACTGTATCAATCAATGCCAAGCTGAATAACGTCTTGCGTAAGGGCGAGCGGTGGAACAGTGCGTAATTGACTCACTCTAATTGTGAAGCTCTTTCCCTTAAATAAATCACCCAATCTTTCTGAAATTTTAATCATTTGCTTGTCTGTACATGTACGTCGTAGCTACCGGTTTCTACGTCTACATCTACATCTACATACATACTCCGCAATCCACCATACGGTGCGTGGTGGAGGGTACCTCGTACGACAACTAACATCTTCTCTCCCTGTTCCACTCCCAAACAGAACGAGGGAAAAATGACTGCCTATATGCCTCTGTACGGGCCCTAATCTCTCTTATCTTATCTTTGTGGTCTTTCAATCAATGACAAGCTAAATCACCCAATCTTTCCGTCCTACTTGGATAGTTTCTTAGTGATGCGTAATTTTTTTGTCTCAGAATGAGTAATCTAAAATTTAGTGTTCCAATGACAATACAACCGCGTAGCAAGACGTGGTCAAAGCGGTCACAGCAAGGTACGGACGTTGCAGGTGAGTGGAACCCCGTTCCTCCGCTCCGCCACGGACTGCCGGTGGGCCGTGCGACTGAGGCGGTGCCGCCCAGAGCTGCCCCCTCCGCCTCCGCCGCCTCCTGCACCCCCGGCGCCGCCCCCGCGCCGCTCTGATTTAAGGCGCTCCGGAGAGTAGGCTCTGCTTCCAGCCGTGATACCCGCCTCGCCGCCGGCGACGCCGTTGCTGCTGCTGCCTGCTGTTTACGTCTTCCTTACGCAAGATAATGGCCGATTCCTGTCACAGTTACTCCGCGAGAAATATTCCCCTCGTAAAAACACTGCTACATGCACTACTTATCCACGTAAAAAGGGAGAAGGTTTCTTACTCTGCGGTACGCCTTACTGTACATTTATTTCTGCCTGCTATTCAGTTACAGGAAGCAGCTACAGATGTGCTTGAAAATTACTGTCCCATTAGCCTAGTATCACGTTCGTTAAAAATTCTCGAAAGAGTACTTAAGCAAAGAGTGGACGGGAAAACTGCAAGTGCTGTAGTTTCTTTGCAAAAGAAGTAGTGACAGTCAAGCATCAGTTTCAGTATTAAGATTAAGAAATATAGGGCAACTACAAGTAGGGCCCGCACACTGAGGGTTCAGAACAGACTTAATTATGTATACGGATAGTTAATCCATGCGGGGAATCCAGAATCTCGACGGTTTTTGCCTTCTATCAATATCGATACTGACAAGATGCATGTTCCCGAAATTCCAAAACCGTACACTGATCTCTACCATAGCTCCTAACATTTATGCGGTAATACAAAAAGAAGTGAGCAAGAGACATCAGTTTAAATATGCAGAGTATGAAGTTGCAATAAAATATTTGTTAGTTATGTACTACAACACGACCACAGCTTACATTTTATGCGTACAGGATGTAATATTTCCTACTATGCTTTTGACGGACGACGAATGCGATGCAAGTTCTAATCGCAAAGAGGCTTTCTTATGCGATGTAATTACCGTTTAACAGTTTTCGGATTTTTTTCCCTTACTTGCACTGTGAAACCTTACTTCTTGCCACATCTTATGATTCTATGTCTAAGAGGTTTGATGACTGAGTCCGCAAGTATCAAAATATCAGATAAAAATCGCTGTAAGTGTTGCGTCGGAGGAAGAGACCAAACATCGAGGTCATCGGTCTCATCGGATTTGGGAAGGACGGGGATGGAAGTCGGCCGTGCCCTTTCAAAGGTACCATTCCACTATTTGCCTAAATCGATTTAGGGAAATCGCGGAAAACCTAAATCAGGATGGCCGAAAGCGGGATTGAACCGTCGCCCTCCCGAATGCAAGTCCAGTGTGTTAACCACTGCACCACCTCGCTCGGTGATTGTAAGTTTTACACTTGTGTCCAAAATTAAAGCAACAAATGGAGATCTGGCAAAGATCGGTTTATTTTGCAAAAAACAAAAAAAAGTATAAACTCTCGACAGTAAAGTAGAAACGATGTAAAGAATACGAAACGTAAACAACTGCAATGTGCATAACAGAAGACAAAATGTTCATCGTTTTTGCCAACTTAACGGATTTGCACAGACATACGATAACCGGACAACGTGCTCAGTATGGGATGTGACCACCTCTGGCAGCAATACAGATTCCACAACTATGGAGCATGCTGTGAATGATATAATCAATCTCACGTTGAGGAAATAATGTCAATACCTCCTAGAGACCTGCCCACAAGTCTTGGACAGTTGTTGATGGATGCTGACGTGATGCAACCCGGATGTGCTCTATGGCATTCAAAACGGGAGAGTGAGCACGCAATGCCATGTGTGCATATCTTCCGTATCCAAGAAAACATCAACCGTTCATACTCTATGAGGTCTAACATCATCATCAGTACGAATTTTGGGGTCCCTCATCTCGCAACAATCGCACATGAGGTTCCAAGATTTCGTCACGATACGACGGCAGTCAAACCTTGCGATTCACACATACAATTTCACGAATAGGTGTTCAGGTTGTCAACAAAATCCCTTCCCACAATATTAGGGATCTTCCTCGATATCGGTCCCTTTCCAAATTGTTTCGGTCCCGAAATCGTGTTCTACGTTCACTCCAGATGCGACTCGGTCGAGAATAACCAATTCAAATCGGGACCCACCTGTGAAAAGAACATTGGCCCACTATTTGACCCTTCCCCCTCCCCATGTGGCATGTTGACGGCTCCACTATAGACTCTCCTTATTTTGAAGATGTATCAGAGGTACACATACAGCAGGACTCTAACAATAAAGCCTTCTGGTCATCGTTTGTCTCGTTACAACACGTCACCACAGAGGATCTTCTTCGTGCTATTCTATACTGTCGGTGACTATACACAGCGACTGTGGATGTGGGGCTATCCGGCATACACTATCCCATTTGAAAGGTGCCCTGATGTAATCGCTGACGTGGTTGTCCTTCGACCAGAGAGCCGTTTACCGTGCAGAACACGATTGTACGGACATCTGTTGACAGTCTATTTGATTATACGGTGAATTAGACACCATACGGAAAAATAGCGGTCCGTTGCTTTAATTTTGGACACGAGAGTAATTGACTTAGAATCTTAAATGTCTTACACCGCCAAGCGAACGTAGACTCTATTATTTGACATAAATTTAAACTTGGACGTCTATCCGTTCCGGAGAAGAATGTTCTTAACAGTCGGACAGAAAGGCAGACAGACAGACAGACGAACAAGACAGCGATACCGTAAGAGTTTCGTTTTAATGGACTGAGATACGGAACTCTAAATATATTAAGGAAAAAAGTGCGTTACATTCTAGGAGAGCCTGCCAGGGACACGTAGATAAATGCTGAAGAACGTGCTTTATATTTGACAGATATGACAATGCCTCCATTATATTATTTAAGGGAAGGAGGTGGAGCTCAAACACCAAGCAAGTAAATTTAACGAACAATATTCTTAATTCTGCTTCGCATTTGAACATGAAAAATTCGAGCTATAAATTTTTATACCTAACCATTTTTAAAAGTAAACAATGACACCTTCTCAAGAGATACACGAAAACGACTTTTTTGGATAACGTAATAAACGAGAATTCCTAGAGCATCAAAGAGCTTCCTCTGTAGCACTGCTAACGCTGTTTAATGTTAATTTTTATATGTAACAGTAGCAACTATGCATTTTATAGTCTCTAGCTGCACACTTTCGCCGGCCGAAGTGGCCGAGCGGTTCTAAGCGTTTCAGTCTGGAACCGCGCAGGTTCGAATCCTGCCTCGTGCATGGATATGTGTGATGTCCTTAGGTTAGTTAGGTTCAAGTAGTTCTAAGTTCTAGGGGACTGGTGACCTCAAATGTTACGTCCCATAGTGCTCAGAGCCATTTGAACCAATTTGCACATTTTCGACTGAATTCCTTACGGGTTCCTGTTATTATAACCATCATAGATCAAAAATGTATATTACTCATAAAAGACTCAACAACATATCAAATAAGACAATGTTCTACAGTGATATTGAAACGTCCCCTTAGAAAAATTAATGGATGACTGTGCCGATAAACCTCTTACGTTATTTGATTTTTAAACAGCTGAGCAGCACTGAACGTACTCAGACATTTCTCTCTTTACTTATTCTGATCATCACTAAACAGACACACAACATTTTTTTAGCGCAACGCAATCTGACTTTCAATAATCCCTACAAAACAATGGCCCCGACTAACAGTAACCTACACCTTTCCTGAATCACTTACCTCACAAAAATCTTCGTTACTCGAACTACTGCAATACAACGAGCGCCACTACTGCCGGCTGAATAAAAGATTCTAACTACTGAAGGCACTAGCTACTGATAGGCATAGTTAGCAAATGGAAGATTTTGATAGAGAACAAACTATGTATTTACCTTAATAATGTTCAAAAGTCATCATATATATATATATATATGAGTACACGATATCCAATATTACAAATTTACTCTTTCTGATGGACACACGTCCTGATCGTCCGCTCTCAAAGCTCCGCCATCTCACTCCCCACATCCACCACTGCTGGTGGCTCACCTCCAACTGCGCTACGCTACGCGCTGTTCACATCCAACTGCCCAACACCACAATAGCGAATATTCCAACAATGCAAATGAGCCACAGACTGCACACAGCACAGTCAGTGATTTTCATACAGAGCGCTACGTGGCGTTACCAACATAAAAACTTAAACAGCCTACTTACTGTATGAAAGTACATATAATCAGGTTAATGTCAGGCATCTCACGCGTAGGTTAAACTCCAATATGTTATATACTTCCAATACTCTGGAGTTTAACCCACCTATGTAATGTACATTATCTCAATTAAGTGTATTTGATATATTCTTGTGGAACACCAGATTTGGTTTGCTGTCGAGTCATTTATAAGTAATATGTATTTTTAATCCATCTGATGTACAGCTTTCTTAAAGTGATAATGCTTATTATAACCGAAAACCATAGGCTATAAAATTGAATGTATTCAGCTGATACCTATAAAAATACACTGATTGAAAGCGAAGTTGCAGAACGAAGGAAAAGTCGTGCGATATAGACATTAGCTGGTAGGTGTGTTTCTACATCTGAAAGCTGGTATCTACTCAGATTTCACGCCGGTCACCTAAGAGTGGTGACAGCAACGCCACTACGAGGATGCAGATCAAGTGTGATTTCAGTATACTCTGTAACGGTCGAGAGCATTACTTATATTAGAGATTGAACTTGGTGAGTTGATGTAGTCAAGACGCCATTATCAACACCTCACGATTTCTTATTCGTGAATTCAACTTTGTGTCATGTCTTTCCAAAATTGAAAAAAAAATGGTTCAAATGGCTCTGAGCACTATGGGACTTAACATCTGAGGTCATCAGTCCCCTAGACTTAGAACTACTTAAACCTAACTAACCCAAGGACATGACACACATCCATGTCCGAGGCAGGATTAACCTACTACCTTAGAAGTCACGTGGTTCCGGAGTGAAGCGCCTAGAACCACTCGGCCACAGCAGCCGGCACTAAGTTTGAACGAAGTCGCATAATAGAGCTACGATAAGCTGGATGTTCCTTCTGTGATACTGCCCAGAGACTTGGTAGGAATGCAGCCAATTTGCTCTGTTTCTGGCACTAGTGGTCACGGGAATGTACGATCGCAAGAAGATCGCGCTGCGGACGGCCATGTGGCACTACCGGTAGGGAAGATCATCATATTCGGCGTATGGCTCTGGCGCATCGCACTGCATCTGCAGCAGCAATCTGAGCAGCACTTGGCACCACAGTAAGACAAATAATGGTTAGAGCTCGCTTAATTCTAGGACAGCTCCAAGCGAGACGCCCTGGAGTGGGCATTCCACAAACACAAATAACCGTCGTTTGCGACTTCAGTGGCGTCAAATAAGACCTCGCTGGAGGGCGGGGTGGAGGTCCGCAGCTATTTCTGTTGAGAGCTGGCTCTCCCTGTGTGCCAACGAAGGCCGTGTGATGGTTAGGAGGAGGTCAATTGCGGATCTGCAACCAACCTCTCTGCGTGCTAGATACTGTGGACCTACTTCTAAAGTTACGGTCTAGGGCGTTATTTCATATAACAGCAGGATCACTTCGTTGTCATCCCACCCACCACGACTGCAAACTTCTAAGTCTATCCGTTGATTCGACCTATTGTGCTGCCGTCCACAAACAGCATTTCAGGAGCTGTTTCCCAATAGGATAATGCTCGCCAACATATCGCAATTGCAACCCGTGTCGACACGTTTCCTTGGCCTACTCGATCACCAGATGTGTACCCAATGGGTGCGTATGGTACATCATCGGACGACAACTCCAGCGTCAGCCACATACAATTAATCGTGCCAGTATTGACCGGCCAAGGACAACAGCCATTGAACTCCATCCCACAAACTGACATCGGGCAGCAGCACAACACAATGCATGCACGTCTGCACGATTGCATTCAACATTCTGTTGGTTACACCGGTTATTAATGTATCAGAACTTCGCATTTGCCATGGCTTATCTCGCGCTTACATTTACCTATGATCTTACAACCTTAATTATTTAAATATTAGTATGTAACCTAGACAAACGTAGTCCGGAAATTTCATTACTCTAAATCAATTATTATTTGGTATTGCGATTTATTTCGTCAGTTTATTTTCCTTCAAATGGTACAAAGAAGTTTGCCTGCGCAGATGTTTGTCTTGTTGCAAATAAGTCCTTAAACAAACTTAGGGTGTGTGACGTGCCTCTCGGGCACTAGTCGCTTGGATCCATTGAGGTCCTGCATAGCGTTGTGTACATCCCTCCTGAGACTAACGATGCCACATTCCCACAACGTTCGTAATATCCCGGCAAACGTGAGCAGCAATATGCCTGAAGTATATCTACACTCCTGGAAATTGAAATAAGAACACCGTGAATTAATTGTCCTAGGAAGGGGAAACTTTATTGACACATTCCTGGGGTCAGATACATCACATGATCACCCTGACAGAACCACAGGCACATAGACACAGGCAACAGAGCATGCACAGTGTCGGCACTAGTACAGTGTATATCCACCTTTCGCAGCAATGCAGGCTGCTATTCTCGCATGGAGACGATCGTAGAGATGTTGGATGTAGTCCTGTGGAACGGCTTGCCATGCCATTTCCACCTGGCGCCTCAGTTGGACCAGCGTTCGTGCTGGACGTGCAGACCGCGTGAGACGACGCTTCATCCAGTCCCAAACATGCTCAATGGGGGACAGATCCGGAGATCTTGCTGGCCAGGGTAGTTGACTTACACCTTCTAGAGCACTTTGGGTGGCACGGGATACATGCGGACGTGCATTGTCCTGTTGGAACAGCAAGTTCCCTTGCCGGTCTAGGAATGGTAGAACGATGGGTTCGATGACGGTTTGGATGTACCGTGCACTATTCAGTGTCCCCTCGACGATCACCAGTGGTGTACGGCCAGTGTAGGAGATCGCTCCCCACACCATGATGCCGGGTGTTGGCCCTGTGTGCCTCGGTCGTATGCAGTCCTGATTGTGGCGCTCACCTGCACGGCGCCAAACACGCATACGACCATCATTGGCACCAAGGCAGAAGCGACTCTCATCGCTGAAGACGACACGTCTCCATTCGTCCCTCCATTCACGCCTGTCGCGACACCACTGGAGGCGGGCTGCACGATGTTGGGGCGTGAGCGGAAGACGGCCTAACGGTGTGCGGGACCGTAGCCCAGCTTCATGGAGACGGTTGCGAATGGTCCTCGCCGATACCCCAGGAGCAACAGTGTCCCTAATTTGCTGGGAAGTGGTGGTGCGGTCCCCTACGGCACTGCGTAGGATCCTACGGTCTTGGCGTGCATCCGTGCGTCGCTGCGGTCCAGTCCCAGGTCGACGGGCACGTGCACCTTCCGCCGACCACTGGCGACAACATCGATGTACTGTGGAGACCTCACGCCCCACGTGTTGAGCAATTCGGCGGTACGTCCACCCGGCCTCCCGCATGCCCACTATACGCCCTCGCTCAAAGTCCGTCAACTGCACATACGGTTCACGTCCACGCTGTCGCGGCATGCTACCAGTGTTAAAGACTGCGATGGAGCTCCGTATGCCACGGCAAACTGGCTGACACTGACGGCGGCGGTGCACAAATGCTGCGCAGCTAGCGCCATTCGACGGCCAACACCGCGGTTCCTGGTGTGTCCGCTGTGCCGTGCGTGTGATCATTGCTTGTACAGCCCTCTCGCAGTGTCCGGAGCAAGTATGGTGGGTCTGACACACCGGTGTCAATGTGTTCTTTTTTCCATTTCCAGGAGTGTATAATCTCAACAGGTTGCAGTTATACCGATGGCATATTCAGACAAGAGTAGACATACGTTTCTTCATCTTACTCCAGTCATGTCACGATCTTTTCTCGAACAAATAACAATGAAATGCAGTTTATGAATGAGAAACACGCTGCCCTATCTTCCCTTACACACAAAATATACACTAAATTACTCCCAATTTCTACTGCATGCGGTTGTGCCCATATCCTAATCTTCGGCATAACCATGCATGCAGATCAGTTCATAACAATGTAACGTTTATTGAAAGACGCCTTAATTCTGTGGCAATTTTAGTGGCAATCGGTGTAGAAAAGGTAAATCGCCGAAAACTTTCACATTAAATATTGCGGAAATGGAAAGTGCTAAAAATAGTGTAAATTACAATGTCAGTAGTGTTTGACGTAGAATTTCAATGCGAGTATTTTACGAGATATGGTATTTCGAAAAGTACCCACACTGACACTTGTACAACTCTTGTGGTAGCGCTCACTAGAGAACGACACAAATGCATACACCAGTTATATGTCTTCTGACCAGTATGACGATATTGACTATCTCAGTTTGTGTTCAAAATGACCACCGAAAGCGGCAATACGTGCTTCCAGTCCGGTATGGAACGACTGCTGCACACGTGCTAGCATTTCAGAGGAGATGTCCGAGCAGGCTGCAGCAGTACGTAGTTTCATATCATCGCGTGCAGTTGGTATGTCATTGTAAACAGCGTCTTTCAGTTTCCGCCACGCAAGAAGACTGCAGGTGCCAAATCCGGAGAATGGACCCGTCAACGATTTGAAAAGATGTTGAAATGTGTGCGAACTAAGAAACCGAACTTCAGAGGTCATCGGCCCCTAGATTTACACTCTACTCAAGCTACCTTAAACTAACATATGCTAAGAACAACAACGATGCCCGAGGGAGGACTCGAAGTTCCGACAGAAGAGGCCGCGCAATCCGTGACATCGCGCCTCTAATCGCATGGCCACTCCGCGCGGCCGATTTGAAAAGAATTCTTGAAGACTTGCTATAGTATTCCGGTTACTATGGGCTGCACAGCTAGCATATTAATCTGCAGAGGAGAGTCTTCAAGCACCGGTGAAAGATGGTCTGTTAGGAGGCTGCGATACGACTGCATTTTCAATGTTCCTTCCACGAAACACGGTTCTATGAGCTGACCGTTCATAATCCCACACCACACTTTTACACTCGATGGACGCTGACGTTCCACCTGACGAAGCCAGCGGGAACTGTCAACAGGCCAATGGTGCATATTTCGGCGTTTTACCTGGCCGTGACTGATAAATGTTGCTTCATCACTAAACAACATACATGCCCCCCCCCCCCCTACATCTGTGGTACCCTTTCTTAATGCCCATGAAACGAAGTTATCACGATTCTCATTATCGTTTGTATGTGGCTTTTGATGGAGACAGATGTGGTAGGGATGTAATCTATGGCGATGGAAAATGCGTAGGGCACTTGCCTGACTCATGCCACTTCCTCGTGCGATTGTGTGATATGTAACGAGTGGAGTAACTACAAGAGCAGTGACAACATTAATTTCCTCCTCTCCTGTCGCCACTTGTTTCCTTCTGTTACTTTGTCAAAGAACTGAACTAACACTTTCACGTAACTGGTTGAAGAGACTGTTAAATAGTACCCGAGATGGTTGACGCATACTGGGATGTCTTGCCACATACACCGTGCGAGAACGTGAAAGAGTCGACATTTTCTGCACTGGCAAATTCCCAAGACCTACTGCATTCCCTGCACAAGCTAAGTGACTAACAACTCGCAGTGCAGTCAAGAAATACATAACCACACTGTAAGCAAACATAATAACATCGTATCTACCAACTATGCAGGATGAATGGCACATCTAGTGTCGATGTGAAAACTTTTGAAAATATGTCATCTTGTAAGCGACCCGCATTAGAACCCTAATCAAACACCACTGACATTCTAACTTTAATCACTTTTAGTCAGTAAAGGTCAACCGCTGTTGTTATTTTTTTAAAAAAGTGTATGCTTTCTCAGTATTATTACAATCTATTTATTGGCTGAAAATATGAGCCCCTGACTATTGTAAGTTTTAAGAAATGGAGGAGAAAAGGCACTACCAATATTTGTCCGAAAATCCGTCGTTCCCACGGAAGATGGCGCTGACGAATGACAGTTCCTCTAATCCCTGGAGTATTCCTAGTATGTTTCAGGCTGTATGGCTGACGCAGCGTACTGTAAGATTGAGAATGTTCTGGTATTAATGTCGTGAACAATACGAGATGGTGTCTACGTACGGCTAAGCTAATGGAAACGGTAGAGAGGCAGCACGGCTATACCCAAACAAATACCCTCACAGACATTAACCACATCTCATTACATGTCAAGCCGTTTTTTGGCGTTTGTGTGATCACGAGTCCTCTCCGACACACGAACGTGCATGGAGACAGCGGACTGTGCGTACACCATTGTTGGAGGACCGGGTTCTATAGGATACTGAGACGAATCCTAGTACGAGCTCCAGACAAGTGGCCCGCCAACATGGTGCAATTCAAAGTTCGTGTATCTTGCATGACCTGTCACATGCAATCCCAGGGGTGCCACTCCGAACATCTGTGGATGCGATACAGCTCTGTACTGTGTTCCGCGACGATTTACCGTCGTTGCACACACACCGCCCATTTCCGGACACACGTTGAGGAGACCTGTTTTCCCTCATATCCCGTCAGGAGTCTGTCCCTAACGTTTGTCTAGCAGCAGAAGACGGAAATGTTAAGTTGGTAGGGCAAAAGTTGCAAAAAATTAATTAACTTCTGGGAATTAGAACAGTTTCAGTCGTGGTGGAAGTTGGAGATCCTTGGGACAGTTTTCTGAGAGTGTAATCTCACGTGGACATATGAACAGAAGCGAGAACTTTCTGCGAAACAGTGAGCTTCATTACTGATGTTACAGTTTACAAGTACTTCTGGAATAAGATTTTATTTCGAAGACCCATAAAAAAGCAGAAGGCATAAGCGATAACGACACCGCCGAATATCTCAGCGAGAAGATGATAGCAGAAGGTGAGATATAGAAGAAGTTAAAATACACAAAATAATCAGAACCTAAAGCAATTACAGTAATATACCCGTTTCCGTGGCCGAGGTCGCCGAACGTCCCTGAAAGGAAATACCCGAATATAGAGTGATACTTGACGATTAACGGAAAATAGGTGTACCAGTCTCGCTTACATCGAATTCATCTCACGGACACTATGCTACACGTCACCTGCAGAGTGATGGACAGTGGTGACTATCGCCTTGTTTGCGGGTCGGCGACGGATGTTTGGCATTTGGTGCGCTAGATGTTTTCTTTCCTCACAAGCACCGCTCGGGGTAGACGCGCGGTCTAGGACGCCTTGTTATGGTCCTCACGACTCCCCCTGTCAGAGGTTCGAACCCTCCCTCGGTCTTGGGTGTGGGTGCGTCGTTCTTAGTGTAGGTTAGTTTAAGTCAGATTAAGTAGTGTGTAAGCTTAGGGACCGATGACCTCACCAGTTTGGTCCCATAAGACCTCACCACAAATTTACAATTTTTTTCCTCACATGCATGACTCCCGACCGTATAAGAGCACAGTCTCTCTTCATCCCGGATGACGTGTATTTTCGAAGAGCAGAAACGAGTTCTATGAGATGGATACGCGGCCACGATGTCCCCTACTTGTTTGTTTGGTGGTCGTAGTACGACAGTCTTCCATTCTTGGCACTACTTAAACGAATGACTCAATATGATCTTACAGAACCACAACTACCAACAACACTTCTCAAATTTTTTTCTGTAACCTTGTTCCCTAACTCATCTCATAGCTGGATTAATCGTGACAGGACATCTGGAAAATGAACTTTTTATTTTTGTTAATATTGAACTACCAACGGCAACCAGATAAAGCATTGATACGTGAAGACATGTGTCGGTAATTCCGCAGCGAGTAGCACCATGGAGTGTCCTCATGTCGTAACGAGACAATCTCTTTTGTTTTTCATCCTGTTCGGTAGCCGGCGAGGACTCGCTTGCATTTATATTCCCCTCGGTATTATGGGGCATGTCTTAGCATGAGGTTTTGCAACACACTGCTGAGGGTAAAAAAATTAATAAATATAAAGTGAAGTAACTTAAAAATAAAGTTCTTACCTCCTTTTTCTTACTCCTTTTGTGGTTCTTGCACCCGATGTCTCTCACCCGTCCCCCAAGTTAGTTCTGAGAGCGAGAGCGGCACATCGTGGCCAGATCTCGGGTTCTGACGCTTGCGCACTTTTCGCGCAACCACCCCATAGCAGTGACCCACAAAAATTCGAATCCTCGTGGTGGAAAAAATTTTCACTGCCAGGATTTGGTAGGCAAGGGGAGGAGAGTTAGTGGTCCCAGTTTAAATATCAAACCTCTCCGCAGTGTTTCATGAACTGAGGATACGTTGCACTGTTGACGGTCATACATACGTCGGATGGGGACGTTCAGATTGGAGCATCATCATACAATACAAAAATTACACTACACTACACTCACACACACACACACACACACACACACACACACACACACAACACATACATGTAGTATTATAAATACTGGAATGGAGCATGTTGCAAAGAAATAAACAAAAAATTCACAGTAAGAGAGCGCTATTACATGGATTCTAACAGCAGGCCAAACTTTGCTCGTCATATTTAAAGGAAAATAAACTCTGCCCAACGGTACCGACGGGCCACCACATCATTCTCAGCCCAAAAGCGTCACTGGATGCGGATATGTAGGGCATGTGGTCAGCACACCGCTCTCCCGACAGTATGTCAGTTTACGAGACCGGAGCCGATTACTTGTGTAACGAGTAGCTCCTCAATTTGCGTCACAAGTGCAGAGTGCAACCCACCTGCCAACAGATTTCGGCAAACCGGATAGTCACCCATCGGAGTGCTAGGCCAGCCTGACAACGCTTAAATTCGGTGACCTGACGGGAACCGGTGATACCACTGCGGCAAAGCCGTTGGCATATAAGAAAAAAAGAGAATGGAAATTTCACTTTTCTATACAGTTACTAGTGGAGTTTTCCCATTATTGTTCTATGCACCTAGCTGTGAATTATATTCATAAGTATTACTTAACAGTTTGAGGGCCTAACATTCCCATAACTTACGACGAATGGAAAATAACAAACCAACTGCCACCTACTAAACCCTTTCTGACCTGAACCTTTATGGAGGAAAGAAAATGTCTCTTAGGTGAATTTTTTAATGATTTAGACGCAACATTCGTACAAAAATATACACCCACGTCCAAAACACACATTTTACACTTCGCTTCTTATTATGAACTTAAGTAACTGATTTTGAAATGTTCACTATTGTAATAAATAAACACATCGTTCAGTAATTACTATGCAATATGACAATAATTTTAATAATATTCAATTATGGAGTGGAATATAACTATCCAACGACTTCCGTGCATTCTGACCGTAATAAGCTGCTGCACACTCTCATATTTACATGTAGATATTTTCATAGTGAAAACCAAGAATTGGCAGTACTTGTAATGATAAAAAGCCTTAATTTTCACAAATGTATACATGATGTTTCCACTGGGGAAAAATATTTCTTCTCCAGTTAAGGGACAGTAAAATATACTGTACACAATTGTAGCCACCTTGCTTGTCAGGGTTAAATACATAGTTCAGCAGCCGTCGCTGTTGGAAGTGCTAAATGAGCGTCTGCAGTTTTTACTACCCTTACGTATGCCATTCCGTTTCATATTTATTTACAATGTGCTCTGCTACAAGGCGAAGGGCCGGAGCGCCGTCAATTTTTATTTCAATTTTGGTAATTACTTTTCTGATTAACGAGATAGCCATCGCCATCTTGCCGAGATCCTGCAGCCTTTAAAATGGTTCAAATGACTCTGAGCACTATGGGACTTAACTTCTAAGGTCATCAGTCCCCTAGAACTCAGAACTACTTAAACCTAAGTAACCTAAGGACATCGCAGTCTTTAAAGAACATCTGCATTGTACCAGCAGCAAAGAGTCTGTCACACTGCAGTTCATCGTCACATCAGCGATCTCAGAAATTCAAAGATTAACCGTCAGCCACAATTCCTGTTGCTGTGGCATGAAAAACTATCATCCCACTAACTATTAACTTAATGTTTACTAAATTACAAGAATAGCTTCAGGTTCTCTTAACAAAAAACTTACTAGTGTTTCTCCCAACCCCAGTTACATTAACAGCACACATAATGGAAACTTGTTAATGGTAGAGAGTCCGCCACACCTATCACATCCGTCTCCCCTCCCCCACGTGGATCCTGTATGACCTTATTCCGTTCCTTCACCTCCCTTCACCACCTCCTTTTCCTCGGATGGATACGGATCCTCTACACCTACCATTAACTTGCTCCCTCTCACCCGCTTGTCTCTCCCATTCTCTTCCACCCCTGTCTGCTGCTGCGCCTGTATTCCCACGTCCCACCTGCTCTTCATCTCTCCACTCTCCATACCATCTCCCAAGGTGGCTTCCACCAGCTCCCCGTCCCTGATGGTGCCCTCATCCCCTCCATCCACCCCTCCTATCAACTTTGATCCTCCTCTTCCACATCCTGTGTTTCTTCCTTAGGGCACCCTCTCTCCCTTCTCTCCGTCCTCCCTTCCTCCCCCCTCCTCCCCCTGGGCTTCCCCTACCCCCCATACCGTCTTTCCTCCCCCCATCTCCTCTGCCACTGGCATCTACATTCTCCCTTCTCCCTCCCCCCCCCCTTTCACCTTTTGGCAGGTCCCCAGACTCACACACGTTACTTGAACATTCACGCGCTGGAGATCATTGCCATTGGTTCTGTGTGTGTGTGTCGACGTGTTAGTGCTTCAGTTGTTTCGCCGCCTACGCTCCATCGTTCACGTGTATCATCTCAATCAACAGTGTTGGAGTACAGTGCTGACAGTTTTTTATTTTTCTACGCCTGTGAACGGCTTCATATTTTTTGCTCTTGCGTCTACCGTTTTTGTCCACCGTTATGTTTTGTGTTTCTATGTCTTCCTTGTTTCAAATGGGACTGTCAGTGGCCAAAGAGCGGCGTACTATTGCCACTGCCGGCCCACCTTATTAATGTAAGGTGTTGAAATAACAATAAAGAAAAAAATGGTAGAGAGTGTGCACTATGTCCTTTTACCATTCTTATCGTGAATACTGTTAAACGAGGTTTACGTGAAAGCCATTTTTACTTAATGATAAGAGATTGCAAATAGAACTTGTGAAATGTAATTGAAACTGACAGCAGTAACGTATTTAGAATTGACAATATCATTCGCTGCGTTTAAGTGCATTTACGTATTTCTGTTAATTATCTCTGTTTAACATTGAAATCGTCATATGCATTTGCCATTTATAACAGTGAAAATTTTGTTACTGCGTTCCACCTAAATACCTTACGCTACACCAATCTGCTAACACACATTACCAAATCATTTCTGTTCCGTTACTATTTGCATAAAGATTACGCCACATATAATGAAGAAACTTGTCCACATATTCGCTTTCAATAGCAAATAGTAAACCATCAGTAATTATCGTACAACACAACTTCTAACAGTTGTATATTTACAGCTATGCAGGTGTTTATTTGTATGTGTTGTTTTGCAAGGATTGAATTAAGGCAGAGAAAAAAGATAAAGTTTGCCTGAGAGACACACTCAAAATGTTTCTCTTTTCAGTAAATGCAAGTTAACGAATAAATGTTTTGTCTCTCTATGTGCCGGCCGGAGTGGCCGAGGGGTTCTAGGCGCTTCAGTCTGGAACCTCACGACCGCTACGGTCACAGGTTCGAATCCTGCCTCGGGCATGGATGTGTGTGATGTCCTTAGGTTAGTTAGGTTCACGTAGTTCTAAGTTCTAGGGGACTGATGACCTCAGAGGTTAGGTTAGAGGTTAAGTCCCGTAGTGCTCAGAGCCATTTTTTTCTTTCCACGTGCCAAGAGCAACATCACACAAAAAAGTTTTTCTTCGTTGTTGCAGGATAGAAGGACCCCAGTAAATATGTCGAAGAAAGGTGTGTGTTGCTTACTTTATTGAAACGAAGTAAAAGACCCAAGTTCAGAGTAATATCACAGCGCCAATCTGAAAACAATCGTCCTCTCGGCCATAAGAAAATGGAACATGAATTTCATGGATACAGAGAGTGTGGTTTTGAAGCACCATGTAAGTAGACAAGGAGGAATGTCGAAGGTATGGAGAGAATCCGAAACGTTTTTCCATCGTACACCACAGACGTCTGATCGTGGTATCAAAAGAAGTGCGAATAACTCGTACGAACGTGAATCGCGTACTCCGAAAGTGTGTTTATCGACGTGCTGCAAGGCATGCGCATGTGGATTTTTTTTTTATTTTAAAATCAGTCGAAGAGGGAGAGTGCTTCAAGTGAATTTTTGGTCAGCTAGGTGGTGTTGTGCACATGTAGTGTACTGAGGTACTAAACCTCTATGTTATTCGAAACTCTTGCTTTCAGAGCATTATAAACAGGGTAGGACGATGTTGGTTACTCACGTATTTACCGATTACAGTTGGAGATATCACAGATACGTCAACGATTTACAAGATCAACTAACTTTCATAACACTGTCCTAAGAGAGTGCAGAAGCTGCCGCGATAGCTCAGAAGGTAGCAGAAGAGAAATATTTAGGGCCGTTATATTGTCCGTGGGATTTTGGCGTCGCCCCTAGTCGATGGAGTTTATTCGAACCACATTCTTGTTGTTAATAAAATCAATTGTAATTATAACCCGCCAAGTTTTTCTGTCTGTATGTGAAGGCAAATCTCAGGAACTATTCTAGGGGTTTAGATTCGATACAGATATCACTAATGGACAGACGGATTCAGGGGGAAGGATTGTGTATATAATGTATTATGTGTCACTCGGGCAGGGTCCTATGGAGCCTGTGATAGCCACCGTGACGGCTGGGGAGTATCATACAGTGCTTACAGACAACCGACATCCCTTCATGATGATATATGTATGTCAGTTAAGTCGCCATGCCGCAGATACTTACGACGATCAGCCCTGAACTTAATGATCACCGATCTACTACCAACAGAAAAACGTCCAGCCGATAGCAGCGTCACCTGGCGAGGAATGAGCGCTAGTTGGACACACACACCATGCATGTAGTGTCAGAGGGTGTGGTGTCCATGTGTAGGTTGGAGAAGGTGTCCGATCGATCTGAGTTTGACCGAGGGCAGACTGTAATGTCCTGGAAGCTCGGCACGAGCAATTAGGAAACTGAACGACTTGTCCGGTGCTCGAGGACATCTATGATGAGTGTCTTCAACACATGGCGAAAGCAAGGGAAACCATGTCCACACGTTGTGGGGATTGGGCGGCCACCCGTCATTACAGTTTTCGGACGTCATAGGCTGGGCAAACTTGTAAAACAGGACAGCCGGTAAACTGTGTCTTAGCTAACATCAATCTTAATCAACAGCACGACATCGGAAACTACGGCTGAAACAGGCACCTGACTGTCGGCATTGGGCGTTGGTGTAGAAAGTTTCTTCGTCACGCCAACGGGATGGTGCAATTCCGTCGTCTTTCAGGGTAACTGTTCCTTGATAACTGTGTGCGGGACGGAGACAACCTGGCGGCGGCTCCATTACGGTCTGGGGAACATTCACTTGGCCATCCATGGGTCCCACGGGGACCATGAGAGGCACCGTGACGGCCGAGTAGTGTCATACAGTGATTGCAGACCACATACACCCATTCATGACCATCATTTTCCCAACGGCAGTGGTATTTTTAAACAAGGTAATGCGCCATGTCACGAGGGCAGGAGTGTGGTTCAAGGAACACAGTGTGAAGTTCCAGTTGACGTGGTGCCCCCCCCCCCCCCCCCCTAGTATGCCAGATCTGAAACCGATCGAACACACCTCGTACGTTATTGAACGTGGCGTCCGAGTTCATCGACCCCTCCCAAGAATTTACGGTACTTGGGTGACTTTTTTGTGGAGATGTAGTGCCAACTCTCTCCGAGGCCCCACTGCTACGCACCTGGTACGTTATTGAACATGGCGTCCGAGTTCATCGACCCCTCCCAAGAATTTACGGTACTTGGGTGACTTGTTTGTGCAGGTGTAGTGCCAACTCCCTCCAAGGCCCCACTGCTACCATACCACGACGAACGGCCGCTGTTACCCGTACCAAAGAGGGACACACCGGCTATTAGGTTGGTGGTCATAATGTTCTGGCTGATCAGTGTAGTTCTATTCATGCGAAACTTGGTATAACTGTTAAAAAATGAAGAAGAATCTAAACAGTATCTATGTTACTGTAACTATCTCTCTTACTAAGAGCGTATTTAGTCGTTTTATCACAATTTTCTCTTGAGGTAAACCATGACAGACTATTATGTAGGAATTACAAGGACCATGTCAGAAAATTAATGGAATAAGAAAAATGCGATATTTGTTTACTCTCCTAAACTGGTAATATGACGTTGTTTATTAAAGTGAGTGAAAGAAGTAAAGTTTGATTTCTTCAAAACAGAAAGGTTTTTTGTTACGCCACATTAACAACAGCGGGACGTGGTCATTTCTTTGTCTCACTTTCATCTCACCCTGTGGCTGCTCCGTGTAACTATGTCGGTTTCCGATTAAAGGAGGCTTTTTTCAGCCCGGAATTGATGGACAAGTCTACGCCTAATCCACCTATATTGGTAGACGTTGGCATTAGAGGTCGGGGCTAGGTCGAGTGTTTTTCCCAATGTCGGCCTGTGTTTTCCACGCAGTGAAAATTTGTGGAGCGGTATGTAGATTGCGAATCGACTAGTCGGCCTGGAGATCTCAATAATTTGATGTGGCAAGTCGTGAGCGCTGTGGGGCGAATGTTTCAAAGTGGTTCTTAGTTCACAAGTCAGGACTCATTGGTCGGTCCTGATCGACTAGTTACTTTTCCGGTATGGAATGAATACAAAGAATTTTAAAGTGTATTTCGGTCCGTGGGCGTGAATGTCTGCCTGTGCCTAACGTGTTTCTCCCGGCGAGTGTTACGGATTAGGTTAGAGTTAATTCACAGCAACAAATTTCATTCGTTTCCGTGCAAAGTTGAGTATGGTATTGTCGTGTGATCTTGTCCGTGTTTACTTTGACATTGAAGGTAGCTGTACTATTTCTCATGCGGAGTTTGAAGAAATTTTGACCATAAATTTAAAGGAAGTTGTGAATCTGTTAAACGTGCTTAACCTCTTTAATGTCGATGTAACAATATAGCTCGTAAGTCTGTTCTTGAGACCACAGATGTCAATCAGGGAGGTTACCTATTTTGAAGAGAGTAACAGTACTGATTGTTGGGCAGTCAGAAAATGTACTTGGTTTGAAAACGATGAAAGCTGACACGCAATGTGGTGGAAGCAGCATTATAAAAAAAGGGATTTTTAATCGTATATTTAGGGGAAAGACACTGAAGAAAGTGTATTAGTGGACGAATGGTTCAAATTGTTCAAATGACTCTAAGCACTATGGGACTTAACATCTGAGGTCATCAGTCCCCTAGACTTAGAACTACTTAAACCTAACTAACCTAAGGGCACCACACACATCCATGCCCGAAGCAGGATTCAAACCTGCAACCGTACCAACAGTGCGGATCCGGACTGAAGCGCCTAGAACCGCTCGGCCACAGCGGCCGGCGGACGAATGGTAAAACGAACTGTTAAGGTAGTCCATGTATATGTCACTGTGTAGTTTCTTATTGCTAGAACATTGCATATGATTAAAGTTTTCTGTAGACAGTTTAAAGTGAAGTACACGGAATTCTCTGATAGATGAAATAAGTGTCAAGGGAGACAAATGTACACAAGGAAGCCACAAGAAATATTTTGTTGATTTGTGTAGTTGTAAGAACTTTATGGAAAGGTGTATTCATGGTGTGGCTTAACGAAGCATAACTATACTTGGAAACTGTGTTCTCATTTATCAGTAATTAACTTTAGTTCCTCATTTTTCATTATTTACTTTCATGACTGTGTCTGCATACTCGCATTGTACATCGTGCGTTGCGTACTTATAAGAATTTTGTGAAAACTGCAGAACATTCGAACGTTCCGTGCGCACAGCTATGCCAATAAATTTAATTACCATTAAAGCTCAAGTCCATTTCAAGGCACAGTGATTGTCAGCGTGTACCTGTGAAAACTTCAGTACCATCTCTGAGGCTCAATACCACTAAAACATTTCAGTAAAGTGCTACCTTGTGAATTTTCAAGCGGTTTTATCAGAAAGTCACATGCATTAAATTTTATGTTCATTAGCTGTGTTATTAGATTAGCAGTTCTTGTATAGTGATCGTCTGCGAGATTAAATATAAATGATAGCTATATTCGGGGCCAAAATTTTAATCTGAGCCCTTTGTTGTGCAGTCTGATGCCATAAGTAATTCTCATAGATAACGACTTGTTCTCTCGCAGACGAAGTGATTGGTTCTCCGTCTGGTCTCGATATCACACCGTGTAGCATAAGCTCCATATATTTCATTGTAACAAGTTCTGTTTTAGTCTGCAATGAGGTGTGCACATTTCGATATCTATGTAGGTCTTTTTTTTTTTTTTTTTTAGCTACCCGTGGTCTAGGGGTAGCGTCTTTGATTCATAATCAAAACGTCTAAAACGTCTTCGCCCCCGGGATCGATCCCCGCCACTGCCTAAATTTTAATTAATAATTATCAGTGGCGGCCAAACACTTCCGGCATAAGAAGTCAGCCTCATTCTGCCAACGGCCTTGTCAAAGAGGGCGGAGAAGCGGATAGAGGTTAAGGGCACTCTATTGTCCTAGGGGTGGGAAATTGCTCCTAAAGGCGGAAGACTCAGCAATGATCAACGACATGAGGATGCAGAAGGCAATGTAAACCACTGCATTAAAGACACGTAACGTGTATCCACAGGACATATGGCCTGTATTTGAAGAAGTGTCGTGATGATCTCTCCATTGGCAAAATATTCCGGAATAGTCCCCCATTCGGATCTCCGGGAAGCGACAGCCATAGGGGGAGGTTACCACGAGAAAAAGATTGAATAATCAACGAAAGGCTAACATTCTACGAGTCGGGGCGTGGAATGTCAGAAGCTTTAACGTGGTGGGGAAACTAGAAAATCTGAAATGGAAAATGCAAAGGCTCAATCTAGATATAGTAGGGGTGGAAGGAAGACAAGGATTTCTGGTCAGATGAGTATCGGGTAATATCAACAGCAGCAGAAAATGGTATAACAGGTGTAGGATTTGTTATGAATAGGAAGGTAGGGCAGTGGGTGTGTTCCTATGAACAGTTCAGTGACCTGGTTGTTCTAATCAGAATCGACAGCAGACCAACACCGACAAAGATAGTTCAAGTATACATGCCGACGTCGCAAGCTGAAGATGAACAGATAGAGAAGGTGTATGAGGATATTGAAAGGGTAATGCAGTATGTAAAGGGGACGAAAATCTAATAGTCATGGGCGACTGGAATGCAGTTGTAGGGGAAGGAGTAAAAGAAAAGGTTGCAGGAGAATATGGGCTTGGGACAAGGAATGAAAGAGGAGAAAGACTAATTGAGTTCTGTAACAAGTTTCAGCTAGTAATAGCGAATACCCTGTTCAAGAATCACAAGAGGAGGAGGTATACTTGGAAAAGGCCGGGAGATACGGGAAGATTTCAATTAGATTACATCATGGGCAGACAGAGATTCCGAAATCAGATACTGGATTGTAAGGCGTACCCAGGAGCAGATATAGACTCAGATCGCAATATAGTAGTGATGAAGAGTAGGCTGAAGTTCAAGACATTAGTCAGGAAGAATCAACACGCAAAGAAGTGGAAGTGCTAAGGAATGACGAGATACGTTTGAAGTTCTCTAACGCTTTAGATATAGCAATAAGGAATAGCGCAGTAGGCAGTACAGCTGAAGAGCAATGGACATCTCTAAAAAGGGCCATCACAGAACTTGGGAAGGAAAACATAGGTACAAAGAAGGTAGCTGCGAAAATACCATGGGTAACAGAAGAAATACTTCAGTTGATTGATGAAAGGAGAAGGTACAAACATGTTTCGGGAAAATCAGGATTACAAAAATACAAGTCGCTGAGAAATGAAATTAATAGGAAGTGCAAGGAACCTAAGACGAAATGGCTGCAGCAAAAATGTGAAGACATCGAAAAAGATATGATTGTCGGAAGGACAGACTCAGCATACAGGAAAGTCAAAACAACCTTTGGTGGCATTAAAAGCAACGGTGGTAACATTAAGAGTGCAACGAGAATTCCACTGTTAAATGCAGAGGATAGAGCAGATAGGTGGAAAGAATACATTGAAAGCCTCTATGAGGGTGAAGATTTGTCTGATGTGATAGAAGAAGAAACAGGAGTCGATTTAGAAGAGATAGGGGATCCAGTGTTAGAATCGGAATTTAAAAGAGGTTTGGAGGACTTACTGTCAAATAAGGCAGAAGGGATAGGTAACATTCCATCAGAATTTCTAAAATCATTGGGGGAAGTGGCAACAAAACGACTATTCACGTTGGTGTGTAGAATATATAAGTCTGGCGATATACCATCTGACTTTCGGAAAAGCATCATCCACACAATTCCGAAGACGGCAAGAGCTGACAAGTGCGAGAATTATCGCACAATCAGCTTAACAGCTCATGCATCGAAGCTGCTTACAAGAATAATATACAGAGGAATGGAATAGAATATTGAGAATGCGCCAGGTGACGATCAGTTGGCTTTAGGAAAAGTAAAGGGACGAGAGAAGCAATTTTGACGTTACGGCTAGTAATGGAAGCAAGGCTAAAGAAAAATCAAGACACTTTCATAGGATTTGTCGACCTGGAAAAAGCGTTCGACAATATAAAATGGTGCAAGCTATAGCTATAGGGAGAGACGGGTCATATACATTATATACAACAACCAAGAGGGAATAATAAGAGTGGACGATCAAGCACGAAGTGCTCGTACTAAGAAGGGTGTAAGACAAGGCTGTAGCCATTCGCCCCTACTCTTCAATCTGTACATCTAGGAAGCAAGGAAGGAAATAAAAGAAAGGTTCAGGAGTGGAATTAAAATACAAGGTGAAAGGATATTAATGATACTATTCGCTGATGACGTTGCTATCCTGAATCAAAGTGAGGAAGAATTCAATGATCTGCTGAACGGAATGAACAGTCTAATGAGTACACAGTATGGTTTGAGAGTAAATCGGAGAAAGACGAAGGTAATGAGAAGTAGTAGAAATGAGAACAGCGAGAAAGTTAACATCAGGATTGATGGTCACGAAGTCAATGAAGTAATGGAATTCTGCTACCTGGGCAGTAAAATAACCAATGACGGACGGAGCAAGAAGGACAACAAAAGCAGACTCGCTATGGCAAAAAAGGCATTTCTGGCCAAGAGAAGTCTACTAATATCAAATACCGGCCTTAATTTGAGGAAGAAATTTCTGAGGATGTACGTCTGTAGCACAGCATTGTATGGTAGTGAAACATGGACTGTGGGAAAACCGGAACAGAAGAGAATCGAAGCATTTGAGATGTGGTGCTATAGACGAATGTTGAAAATTAGTTGGACTGATAAGGTAAGGAATGAGGAGGTTCTACGCAGAATCGGAGAGGAAAGGAATATGTGGAAAACACTGATAAGGACAAGGGACAGGATGATAGGACATTTTCTAAGACATGAGGGAATGTCTTCCATGGTACTAGAGGGAGCTGTAGAGGGCAAAAACTGTAGAGGAAGACAGAGATTGGAATACGTCAAGCAAATAATCGAGGACGTAGGTTGCAAGTGCAACTCTGAGATGAAGAGGTTTACACAGGAAAGGAATTCGTGGCGGGCCGCATCAAACCAGTCAGTAGACTGATAACCAAAAAAAGAAAATGAGTTTTACGCACTTCTCAGCTACCAACCAGACACGAGTTTAGAAGTTACACGTTGCTTTGAAACTGTATTGCTGTTTTCTTGTGGTCATAGAAGAGGCGTCCGATAAGTAATACAGTACTTTTTTTTCTCTGAGTGCAGGTTGCTTTTATTCAGGATTCCAGTACACCACATCATTGCCCATCCCTATGGCTACAAAACTGTATTTTTCTAAAACAATATCTTTTCAATGCGACAACCTTACGCCACCTTATAGTGAGGGGCTGTATGCCGGCATGGTATGACTCCACTGGTTGACTTGGGAGCCAGCGTCTTGCTGCATTTGTAACCTCCCATCATCCCCGTAGTGTTTCCCTCGGAGTGCGTCCTTCATTGGGCCATACAGGTGGAAGTCGGAACGTGCAGGATCCGGGCTGTAGGGTGGAAGAGGAAGAACAGTCCAGTGAGATCCTGTCAGGTGCGCTCACTTACTTCAGCCCTGGCTTTGTCATGGAGGAGGAGAATTTCTTCAGCGTTTCTGTGGCGACAAACTCGCTGAAGTAGATTCTTCTATTACCTGAGGTTAACACAATATACTTGAGAGTTTATCGTTGCAGAATGAGGGAGGACATCAAACAGAATATTCCTTCAGAGGTGGTGTGGCCCCACTTCATGGATTGACGTTTCGTTTCCGGTGAGAAGTTACGAACGCATTTCTCATCGTCTGTGACGATGTTCGACGATGAGCTTCCCAAGGGTTAGCAATTGTGCAGAGATAGGCATTCGTTGCTGCTCAGAGTCTTCTGTTAGGCGGCGAGGAATCCATCAGGCACACAGCCTTGAGGAACGCAACTGGTGGGTGGGTGTGTCAGTACTAACAATGGAATTGGGCTCTGCAACATAAAATGGCAAATCATAACACATTCGTCTGTCTAAACTTCCAGTGTTATTTTATTTGTGCTACCAGTTTCAGCGTTGAATTACGCAATCTTCGGGTGTGATGTTGCTTACACATCGATCAGAAGACCTGAAGATGGTGTAATGTAATGATGAAACTAATGGCACAAATAAAATAAAAAAAGAAATTTTCCCTGCTAAATGTGTTTTTATTTGACATTTTCGAATGATAGTATCCGCACGTTCCAACAGTGCAGGAATCACAGCAGTGTGGGGCCGGCCGGCACATGGGTTGTTTGCGCGACCTTGTTGCGTTGACGACAGACGCCTCGCCCAACGACTCACCAAGCTTTTGTCCACTGTCATATCTCCCTAGACATTCTACAAGACCTATGAATATCTGCCATGGTCTCATTTCCCGCCAAAGAAACTAACTGATACCCCTTTCCTGGAACGCATCCCCTTACTGACGCCGTTTTGAAGGATACGTATAGAGCCGAAACATATCGGAAGTTCATGTAACTATAGGGGCTGAAATGTGAATATCCCACGACGTCCCACAACAAATTCAGTATGTTTTCAATCTAAATTGGCCGAGAAAAGAAAATGTGTTTTGTTGGTTATTGAAAGCCCCTCGTAATTAGGGGAAGGAGCTGCCAATAACCATTCGTAACTGCTAGCTGTGAAATAATTCCAGTCTAGTGGTAGAATTCTTGATGAAGGTAACTAGGCGGCTAAGGTCTTTTAATTAATGAATTTGGAATTGCGAAAAGTTTAATATTACCTTGCGGGTGAAAACGAGACGGACTGTCCTTATTAAAACTGATTTGGTGGTGTAGCAGAGCGGAAAATAATTCAGAGTCCGCCAACGAACGTTACCAATGAAATCTGCGGAGTGTTATATAATTTCTCTCGTGCGTTGCACATCGCGAAAGAGTACTAGGATTCTAACTGCTGCAGCGAGCGTGACTTCACGCCACGCCATGGAAGGTCTGACACACCGACGAAAGGAACTTTTCCTTTGCTAACTACCGTGTACAGGAAGTAGACAGAAAAACAAGAGTAGCACACTGAACATACCCTAGGAAGTTCAGCATTTCTGCAGTGATTGTTAAAGAGTCCACATCAACCATCCCTCTTTCATCATTTCTCACATCCTAACAACATGTACAAACTGAATCCCTACGTGTCCAAGGTTGCAACAACTAGATCGTTAGCATATGGGTGCGCCAAGTTCTTTGAGGGGACAGGGACAAGCCGTGGGTCGGTCTTCTTGACCTGTTGCTTCTGGCGTAGCTCTTCGGGAAAGTGCTGTTAATTAGCATCCGGCTTCGGGAGCATCGCTGAGAAAACACTGTCCGGTGAGCGAAGACAGAGAGTGCTATGGTGTCAAAAGTATTTTGCACAAAGCTGTTCAAAAGTAGCTTCAGTCAAAGCAACACTGGCCGATACTTTATATTTTTTTGTGTTTCTGGTGACGAAAGAATACGTAGCAAGAGGTTTGGTTTTGGGGTGAATTTCAGCCAACTGATATTTCGCAAGAGTATAAGTGGTGAAGATCTGTGAAACATGCAGTTCTTCTTGACGTTGTTTCTCGTTATGATTTTGTTCGTTTCACGTCTAACTTGAATACAGTAAATAAGCTTCTAGAGAAATTGGTAGTCCGACTTTTAAGTATCGTTCCCAGAGTGGCGACCCACATCCAACTTACCTGACCGGGCAGGGGGATTCAGACAACAAAAACACGGATACGTACAAAGTCTAGTTCACATTAGACCGCAGGAGCGAAACATCACTACATTAAATGCCTACAATAATTACAAGTGCATTGAACGTGGTAGTCACGTGCGACCTGATGTGAGTAAGGATAACGTATTCTAATGAATAAATAGCTCTTAGTGTGGAGAGTCTGTCACGACATTCGTTTCCACAGATGAAAGTTATAATTTGCAGTACATTTCTTTCGCGGTGTATTTTTTATTCATGTGAAGTATACCAAAAAATATTTATTTGAATTCCAAGAATTAGGCAAATTAGGTAGCAGAGTTGCCTGCCTACATCAGTGTTGTAATTAAGTACTGTTTACTCTACAACTACAAACAGTTATCCCACATCCTAGAAAAATTCAAATAATGTCGGTTTTGTGCAGGGGACGGATTTCCATAGATGTTGACGAAGTATCGGTAGCACCTTCGTACCACAACGAGTATGAAATGTTACTCTTAGTTTTACTCTTGACTAGAAGACACCAAGCGTTGAAATTTCAGTCGTTTGCAAAATCCTCAGGATCCCATTATACGTGTGTCTCCACATGATGAGGAATTGTATGTCGAAGAGGGAGGGAGAAAGATTGAGAAGGAGAAGTACAAGTGACACTAATATTAGGTTTTCTGGTCAACTGATAACGGCACGATGAAAGTTAGAACTATATGGTAGATAACTTTTTTTATGTTTGCTAATTTTATAACGGTCACAGAGAGCAACAGAGAAAAGTATATTGGCAGAAAGATTGGTTTGGCATGGTAGCTTAGGGCACAGAGTGAGTTACGACGAACATTACAGTGATAGACATGTTCTCATCAGAATGGACAGCAAAACAACAGGGCCCACGATAGCTAAGGTGTTATTCCGACGTCGCCATCGGAAGATGAAGAGAGAGAAAAAGTATATGAGGATATTGCACGGGTAATTTAGTACATGAAAAGAGAGAAAATCTAATAGTTATGAAGACTGGAATGAGTAGGGAAGGAGTAGAAGAAATGCTTGCTGGAGATTTTGGGCTTAGTAGTAGAGATGAGAGAGGAGAAAGACTAATTGAGTTCTGCAGTAAATCTCAACTAGTAATAGAGAATCACAAGAGGAGGAGATATACTGGGAAAAGGCGGGAAAATTTGAGTTAGATCACAGAAGGTGGAGATTCCTAAATTAGATACTGTATTGAAACGCATATCCAGACAAAGTTTATATATTGAAGAAGAAATATTTAAGAATGGAATTAAAATTCAGGGTGAAACGATATCGATGATATGATTCGCTTATGATATTGCCATCCTCGACGTAAGTGAACAAGAATTCCAGGATGTGTTGAATAGAACAAACAGTCCAACGAGTACTGTATACGGATTGAGAGTAAATTTAAGAATGATGAAAGCAATGAGAAGTACCATAAATGAGAACAGCGAGAAAATTAACATGAGAACTGAGGACAAGTAACGGTAGGCAAAATTAAGGAATACACCTACCTAGGTGGCAAAATAACCCATGACTGAAGAAGCAAGTAGGGCCTACAAAGCAGCCTCTCACTGGAGAAAAGGATACTCGTGGTCAACAGAAGTCTACTTAATACCAAACATAGGACTTTATTTCAGAAAGATATATCTGAGAATGTAGGTATGGAGCACAGAACTGAATGGTAGTCAAACGAGGACTGTAGGAAAACGGAAACAGAAGAGAAACAAAGCATCTGAGATCTGGTACTACGGAAGAAAGTTGTAAATTAGGTGGACTTATAAGGTAAAGATTAGGACGTTCTCGACAAAACGGGCGTGGAAAGGAGCACATGGGAAAAATGACAAGAAGAAGGCAGGGTAATAGGACATCTCTCAAGATGTCAGGAAGTGAACAAGTGAACTCCATGGTGCTAGACGGAACTGTAAAGGGTAAAAACTTTGGAGTAGGAAAGGGATGGAAATTTATCCAGCAGTCAGATGATCCCAAAAAGAGAATAAGGGAGACCTCGTCAAGAACATTAGTCGAAATTTTAAGTCTAGGACAATACTATTAAAATATGACACATTGCATTACACACTATTGAGCCAAAATGTTACGACTATTGCCAGTGAGACTCAATGCTGTCTAGTGGCTAGAGAACAAGTGACGCAGCAGGAAAAGTATGTATGTGGAACGGAGACGCATAGGCTATCATTCTAGCTACCATACAGACTACAAATGGGGAAACACACTGATGAAATTGTCAATGGCCAAGGGCTGTTTGTAATGATCTGGTGGGTGGGAATGACAATCTTGAACTTGGCGATGTTGGCGGGCTGCTCGCGTGCTGCTGTTTTGAGCATCTATGGAAAATGGATGAAGGACGTTCAAACCTTGATTAGGCAACGAGGTGTTGGATATCAACTCCTTATCACAGTACGTGGAGGTTGGAGGTTTTCTGTGGACGAGCGGTTCTAGGCGCTTCAATCTGGAACTGCGCGACCGCTACGGTCGCAGGTTCGAATCCTGCCTCGGGTTAGTTTTAAGTAGCTCTAAGTTATAGGGGACTGGTGACCTCAGCTGTTAAGTCTCATAGTGCTCAGAGCCATTTGAACCATTTTTTGGAAGTTTTCCAACATCCTAAACCAGAACAGACGACAGAGTGCGTTGCTGCTGCAGGCATAAGTATTTTGGTGTAGCACTACACAGTTTAGTGCCGACTGTGAATATTTGGCTCCGTAAGAAACGGACTTTGCGTCTTCCCAAGCAGAGGCAATGAAGTCATCAGTTAAGAACGCAGTGGTCACGGTATCATCCATACTGGAGCATCGATCAGTGGAAACGTGCCCCTTGTTGATTGGATCTCTTTGGTTGTTACAGCTGCGAGAAGGTCATCTCCTGATACGCCGTCATCCAGGATGCTCCAAAAGTGCACTGCTCCTCGAATGCAAGCAAGTGGCGACCATATCGTGCTATGATGGATATTCACCTCTGCATTCTAGGCACCATGACAGCTGTAACGTACCAACGGTTGCCGACGACCTACAGTCTTTCATACATTTTGTGCAATGTCTATGGCATGTTTCAGCATGGTAATTGTTTGTCCGATGTCTGTGTCCTGTTTCAGCTGGATAACTGTCTGGATCGCAAGACCCGATTATGCTATCGTAGTTATGAGAGAATAATATTGTAATCATGTTTACGTCTTCAGCGCGAAATTCATTTGATATGTAGTCGGTAGAACACATCTGGAACGAGCATACACCACCATCGGACCGTAATTTAAGATAATTGCGTGACCTGTGCGTAGTACATATCTGGTGCCGCATACCTGTAGCAAACTCCCAAGTACTTCACTAGCCCATGGCACGCAGAATAGGTGCGACATTTGTGGTGTCTTAGGAAGACATCGCTCATGCGCTGCCCGTCTAAGGCCCGCCAGCGCGAACATTGGTATCAGCGGACCACGAAGGGTGGTTCCTGGGTGGCAGCATACGATAATCAGGAGCCACACCTCCCCGCCCCGAGAAGAGTACAGGGCACCATCGTCCTCTTGGCTCTGGCGTAAAAGACGCAGACGAAAGCGCTCGGTGGCCAGTTCGTCGGAGCAGATCGTCTCCTAATTCGACAGTTCAGATCCACGGGAAGGCGGTTGCCGATGTCACAGTTACTTACGCCTGTGAGAAAGATAATTTTCTGTTGAGTTCATAAACGACTTTACTCAAAGATAGGAAATGCTTCTTATGTTCTACATGACTGATTCTCTGAACATAAGCAAATGCGTTAGATTATTTAGTTGTAACACTGTTTATTGATAGTCTGTAGTGTGTCCAACTACAATCCTGGAAATTGAAAAAAGAACACCGTGAATTCATTGTCCCAGGAAGGGGAAACTTTATTGACACATTCCTGGGGTCAGATACATCACATGATCACACTGACAGAACCACAGGCACGTAGACACAGGCAACAGAGCATGCACAATGTCGGCACTAGTACAGTGTATATCCACCTTTCGCAGCAATGCAGGCTGCTATTCTCCCATGGAGACGATCGTAGAGATGCTGGATGTAGTCCTGTGGAACGGCTTGCCATGCCATTTCCACCTGGCGCCTCAGTTGGACCAGCGTTCGTGCTGGACGTGCAGACCGCGTGAGACGACGCTTCATCCAGTCCCAAACATGCTCAATGGGGGACAGATCCTGAGATCTTGCTGGCCAGGGTAGTTGACTTACACCTTCTAGAGCACGTTGGGTGGCACAGGATACATGCGGACGTGTATTGTCCTGTTGGAACAGCAAGTTCCCTTGCCGGTCTAGGAATGGTAGAACGATGGGTTCGATGACGGTTTGGATGTACCGTGCACTATTCAGTGTCCCCTCGACGATCACCAGTGGTGTACGGCCAGTGTAGGAGATCGCTCCCCACACCATGATGCCGGGTGTTGGCCCTGTGTGCCTCGGTCGTAAGCAGTCCCGATTGTGGCGCTCACCTGCACGGCGCCAAACACACATACGACCATCATTGGCACCAAGGCAGAAGCGACTCTCATCGCTGAAGACGACACGTCTCCATTCGTCCCTCCATTCACGCCTGTCGCGACACCACTGGAGGCGGGCTGCACGATGTTGGGGCGTGAGCGGAAGACGCCCTAACGGTGTGCGGGACCGTAGCCCAGCTTCATGGAGACGGTTGCGAATGGTCCTCGCCAATACCCCAGGAGCAACAGTGTCCCTAATTTGCTGGGAAGTGGCGGTGCGGTCCCCTACGGCACTGCGTAGGATCCTACGGTCTTGGCGTGCATCCGTGCGTCGCTGCGGTCCGGTCCCAGGTCGACGGGCACGTGCACCTTCCGCCGACCACTGGCGACAACATCGATGTACTGTGGAGACCTCACGCCCCACGTGTTGAGCAATTCGGCGGTACGTCCACCCGGCCTCCCGCATGCCCACTATACGCCCTAGCTCAAAGTCCGTCAACTGCACATACGGTTCACGTCCACGCTGTCACGGCATGCTACCAGTGTTAAAGACTGCGATGGAGCTCCGTATGCCACGGCAAACTGGCTGACACTGACGGCGGCGGTGCACAAATGCTGCGCAGCTAGCGCCATTCGACGGCCAACACCGCCGTTCCTGGTGTGTCCGCTGTGCCGTGCGTGTGATCATTGCTTGTACAGCCCTCTCGCAGTGTCCGGAGCAAGTATGGTGGGTCTTACACACCGGTGTCAATGTGTTCTTTTTTCCATTTCCAGGAGTGTATTATGGTCTGCCTCCTTCTTTCTAGTCTATGAGTTACTGTAGTGACCACCCGAGATACAACGAGTTCTGTTGCTGCAACTTCCGCGAAATCATTGAAAAATTTATGTGTTTTGCATATCAGTACTCGCTGCTGGGTTTGTCTGTGGACATTTTTTTGCTGATCACGGAGCCGACATTCATTTACATTTGTGTTTCTCTCGTTTTGTTGGTGCTCATATTATTTGTTCGACGTCGTTGCGCCTAACCTGCCGAAAGCTGCCACGGCGCTTCCTGTGCCGGATTTAACAAGGCTTATACAGTTACAGGCTCAGTAGACACCATGAATCGACTACTAGCGGTGATAGTTTCCACTCAACAAACATCGTCGACTCCGCCTCAGCAGCAATCCGCGCCACTCAGCCATTGCTTGGCACCTGGACGCTTTTGACACAGGGTTCAGGGGAATTGCAGGGACGGCCCTATATCGACTTCATAACCTGTAAATTGCATGACTCTGCCGCTAGGTCTTTGTTCCCAGATTCATTGTCTGCCCGGATGATGAGGCCGGCATCCCCTACTAGTACTTCGAGTCCTGCGTCGACAGCACCTGGCCATGAAGCGATGGACCTGCACCCTTCATCTAATCCCTACATCAGACTCCACAGGTGATGGATCCCTGTAATCCGCGGCAGGCCAGGGGTCGCCGCACCACTTGAAGGCGCCGTTGCGGTTCCACCAACAGAGGACTTTGCATCGTCGCTGGATGCTGGTGCGCGCTTTCTATATGGTTTCTCTACTAGTGTTCCGTGAAGGTCGCAGTGCGATGCGTAGGCGCGGAGCTCGGCACCAGTCACAGCTTCGTCTCCTGTCTCCTCATCGCTTCCAGCATCCACACATCCTTTCCCGGCTCCCTCCCCCCTCTCCTTCTGCCGTCGTAGCAGCAATTTTGACTACACGACGAGGATAAGGAATTTCGGGGATTTCATGGATTGGGGAGGAGTGTAGTATCGTTACCACCCATGTCCACGAGTCGAAGATTCCTGCAGGTGGTGCGAGCGGCGCTTTGTACATCGCCACCAATGTAAAACCTCCAGGCCACCGACCAATGAACACCACCTGGACAGAGTCATAGGCGGCTGCCATCTGGGCAGCTGTTTGCTGTTTCTGCTTCTGCTTCTACTTCTACTTTAGATCCGTGCTTGTAGTGAGAGTTCGTTATTGCTAGTTGTTGCTCCAAGTTGTTGATAGATAGGTCCACCAAGAAAAGATTCATTTCTTATAGACCCTTGCATGTGCCGGGCCTCTGCTTACAGCTAATCGCGGCTGTAACATGTCAGCAATGTTGCAGGTCTTCAAAACAATTTGACTACAAAATATTTATTCAAATTGCATTTCTGTCAAGTAATCTTTACTTGTGTGTCCAGATCCCTTCGGCGACAGATCTTTTGGCCACCTTCCTTCTCTTTTTCATTAGCAACGAGGGCGTAACCGTTGCCGACGCAATACACAACATTAAGTATTTGAAGACAGTGTACAGGTAATTCAGCACGTAAAGGGTGGTGAAAATCTATCAGGCATGGAGAACTGGGTTGCGGTTTTGTGTGAAGGACTAGGAGAAAGGGCTAAGAGAGAAAATGGGATTTGTAGCAGGAATGGGAGAACAGAAAAACCAATTGAGTGCTCTAATAAATTGCACCTTGTAATAGCGAATACTCTGTTGAACAATCACAAGAGGAAGAGGTGTACGTGGAAAAGGTCCTGAGACACAGAAATATTCCAGATGGATAACTCATTGCTAGAGTTCCCAAAATGAGATTGTGAACAGTAACTTGTACCCAAGAGATGATAGTGATTCAGGTGCCACTTTAGTATTAAGGGTAGGCTGAAGTTTAAGACGGGCATACAGACGAATCAGTGTAGATGGAAGTGCGATACTGAAATACTTACGAATCAAGACATGCGTTTGAAGTTCCCTAATGTCTACGATAAGGAGTAACACAGGAAGCATGTCAGTTGAAGAGGAGTGGACATATCTAAAAATGCAACTACCAATGTTGGAAACACAAATACAGGAAAAAGGAAGGTAACTACGAAGATACTTAATGTAACACAAGAAATACTTAAATTTATCTAAGAATGGAAAAGTACAAAATCGTTCAGGGGAAAACAGAAATGCAGCAATATAAATCATTTGGGACTGAACGAAATAGCAAATCCACGGCGGAAGCCAAGACGCAATGGCTACAGGAAAAATGTGAAGAAATCGAAAAGGAAATGAACTTCAGGACTGGTTCACCATATAGAGAAGTAAGAACTACCTTCGGTGAAATTAAAAGAAAGGGCGGTAACATTAAATAATGCAATGGAAATTTCGCTGTTAAACGCAGAGGAGAGAGCGTATCGATGGAGGAAGCATATTGATGATGAGAAGCAGGCTTATGCTTTTGCGACTTTGGCTGATGAGACCGCTGACATTACTTGCACAAAACAATTAGCCATCAAGGCAACAAAAAGGCCATAATTTGTGAAGAATTTTTGCGAAAAGCACTCCTCCAAGAGCCAAAAGCGAAACCTGTTTTGAGGACTGTTATTCAGTTTCTAAACGATTGTAATTTGGATTTAAATAAATTTCTTAGCAAAGGAACGATGTCCCACCACCAATAGTTGGGCATAAAGCAATGTCCAAAAAGTTATTAAAGACAATTATAGTACAGCCCTTTTCTTCCACTGTGCAAGCCTTATTTCAAATTTGTCATCAATGACCTTAATGACGTCAGAGAAGAGAGAATGCTTGCTGAGTCGACGAAGAACATCATACAATTTTTCGAGAGAGCACACTGAGGCAACATAAAATCCCATGTATCTCCCCCGTTTGTGAAACACGTTGTTGTACCACAAAATTTTTTCACGATGTTAATATTATCACACGATCTCTGTAAGTGCTTTGGCACAACGAATCACACAGGAAAACGAAACGCATATCAGATCTGCACACTGCAACAAGTCCAACAACCGAGGACCATTTAATAAGTAATGGAACCCATTTTTTTCTCGGTCCTTTTTGGGTGCAAAAAATTCAGATTTTGTTGTGGAACGTCGTGGAACATTCTCGTATCAGCCCCTGTAATTTCTGAAGTTCCGATTGGTGCCGGAGCTAATCGTAGCCTTCAAAATGGGGCCATCAAAGGAAGTGCATTCCAAGCAGAGACCTGTCGTTGAGTTTCTTTTGTCACATAATCGTAGGCGCTTTCAGAATGTGTATGGCGAACTGGCAGTGAACTAAAAGGGTGAGTTGTTTTGTGACCCGTCTTTCAACATCGCAAAAAAGTCGCGCAAACCTGTCTGATCACCCTCCTGCTGGCCGCCCGCACACAGCTGTGATCCTGCAATGTTGGAAGGTGCCAACACTCTCATTCATGGTGACTGATGGACCACAATCTAACACCTCGCTGCACAAGTTGATGTCTCTGTTGGTAGCGCTGACACATTCGTCCTCCAGTGAGGTACTCAAAAGCGGGTGACCGCTGGGTTCCAGGCCTCCTAATAGAAGACCCTAATGAGCGACAACGAATCACTGCGGAATTGCTTGCGCTTTACGGGGCTGAACGTGACACTATTTTGCCTCAAATCGTCACAGGCAATTTTTAGTATGGGTTCATCAATTAGAACATAAAATGAAACGTCAGCCCATAGTGTGGCGCCACAGCACCTCTTCTACGAAGAGAAACTCCAAAGCTGCACCGCCAGCCGCTACAGTCATAGTGACGGTCTTGTGGGGTTCTGAAGAGGCTAGTCTGTTTGATTTTCTGCCTCATGGTGCACGGATCAACTCTGAAGCGCATTCTGATTTCCTTTTCAGAGTGGCGCCTACACAACATACGCTCCTTTGTTTTTACTGTCTTCTCCGACAGTTTCTGTATCCTATTTTACTACTTGGTGAGGAACGTAACTTACTCCCATGCATTGTAACCCTGAATTCATAGTCCAGAAATGTATCAACCTTTAATTTCCGAAACGGAATCTCTCTGTGCATTTGCTCACTTTTCACAGATTCATGCAGCAACAAAGTTACCTCCTCTACTGAAAGACTGAACATTTACGTACCTGGTATGTGCAGTGGTACAGACTAGTAACTTCAACTGCTGAAAAAATGCGAGACGGCGAGGGTAGGGTCGACGAGCCCAACCTCAGCATAGGCGGCGAGGTACGTCATCTGGTGACATCATACGTGCAACATTTGTCATTGACTTTTGGGAAAATTCGCCTCATTTGCGGCCCCAAGTGTCTCGTGCATGCATCGTCTTTAACGTCTCAGAGTTTTCTAAACGTTAATAAGGCTCATCCTGTATTTTCTTTTTATTTTTGGTCATCAGTCTACTGTCTGGTTTTATGCGGCCCGCCACGAATTCCTTTCCTGTGCTAACCTCTTCATCTCAGAGTAGCACTTGCAACCTACATCCTCAATTATTTGCTTGACGTATTCCAATCTCTGTCTTCCCCTACAGTTTTTGCCCTCTACAGCTCCCTCTAGTACCATGGAAGTCATGCCCCATGTCTTTGCAGATGTCCTATCATCCTGTCCCTTCTCCTTATCAGTGTTTTCCATATTTTTATTTCCTCTCCGATTCTGCGTAGAACCTCCTCATTCCTTCCCTTATCAGTTCACCTAATTTTCAACATTCGTCTATAGCACCGCATCTCAAATGCTTCGATTCTCTTCTGTTCCGGATCTCCCACAGTCCATGTTTCACTACCATACAATGCTGTACTCCAGACGTACATACTCAGAAATTTAATCCTCAAATTAAGGCCGGTATTTGATTTTAGTAGACCTCTCTTGGCCAGAAATGCCTTTTTTGCCATAGCGAGTCTGCTTTTGATGTCCTCCTTGCTCCGTCCGTCATTGGTTATTTTACTGCCTAGGTAGCAGAATTCCTTAACTTCATGACTTCCTGACCATCAATCCTGATGTTAAATTTCTCGCTGTTCTCATTTCTACTACTTCTCATGACCTTCGTCTTTCTCCGATTTACTCTCAAACCATACTGTGTACTCATTAGACTGTTCATTCCGTTCAGCAGGTCATTGAATTCTTCCTCACTTTGATTCAGGATAGCAACGTCGTCAGCGAATCGTATCATTGATATCCTTTCACTTTGTATTTTAGTTCCACTCCTGAACCTTTCTTTTATTTCCATCATTGCTTCCTCGATGTACAGATTGAAGAGTAGGCGAGAAAGGCTACAGCGTTGTCTTACACCCTTCTTAATAGTAGCACTACGTTCTTGATCGTCCACTCTTTTTATTCCCTCGTGGTTGTTGTACATATTGTATATGACCCGTCTCTCCCTATAGCTTACCCCTACTTTTTTCAGAATCTCGAACAGCTTGCACCATTTTCTATTGTCCCTTTACTTTTCCTAAAGCCAAACTGATCGTAACCTAGCGCATTCTCAACTTTCATTTCCATTCTTCTGTATGTTATTCTTGTAAGCAGCTTCGATGCATGAGCTGTTAAGCTGATTGTGCGATAATTCTCGCACTTGTCAGCTCTTGCCGTCTTCGGAATTGTGTTGATGATGCTTTTCCGAAAGTTAGATGGTATATCGCCAGACTCATGTATTCTACACACCAAAGTGAACAGTCGTTTTGTTGCCACTTCCCCCAATCATTTTAGAGATTCTGATGCAATGATATCTATCCCTTCTGCCTTATTTGACCGTAAGTCCTCCAAACCTCTTTTAAATTCCGATTCTAATGCTGGATCCCCTATCTCTTCTAAATCGACTCCTGTTTCTTCTT
Organism: Schistocerca piceifrons; assembly: GCF_021461385.2. Lineage (NCBI taxonomy): Eukaryota > Metazoa > Arthropoda > Insecta > Orthoptera > Acrididae > Schistocerca > Schistocerca piceifrons. The sequence goes on from NC_060143.1 coordinate 155,903,843, forward strand.
CTATCACATCAGACAAATCTTCACCCTCATAGAGGCTTTCAATGTATTCTTTCCTCCTATCTGCTCTCTCCTCTGCATTTAACAGTGGAATTCCCGTTGCAATCTTAATGTTACCACCGTTGCTTTTAATGTCACCAAAGGTTGTTTTGACTTTCCTGTATGCTGAGTCTGTCCTTCCGACAATCATATCTTTTTCGATGTCTTCACATTTTTCCTGCAGCCATTTCGTCTTAGCTTCCCTGCACTTCCTATTTATTTCATTCCTCAGCGACTTGTATTTCTGTATTCCTGATTTTCCAGGAACATGTTTGTACTTCCACCTTTCATCAATCAACTGAATTGTTTCCTCTGTTACCCATGGGTTCTTCGCAGCTACCTTCTTTGTACCTATGTATTCCTTCCCAAGTTCTGTGATGGCCCTTTTTAGAGATGTCCATTGCTCTTCAACTGTACTGCCTACTGCGCTATTCCTTATAGCTGTATCTATAGCGTTAGAGAACTTCAAACGTATCTCGTGATTCCATAGTACTTCCGTATCCCACTTCTTTGCGTATTGATTCTTCCTGACTAATGTCTCGAACTTCAGCCTACTCTTCATCACTACTAAATTGTGATCTGAGTCTATATCTGCTCCTGGGTACGCCTTACAATCCAGTATCTGATTTCGGAATCTCTGTCTGCCCATGATGTAATCTAATTGAAATCTTCCCGTATCTCCCGGTCTTTTCCAACTATACCTCCTCCTCTTGTGATTCTTGAACAGGGTATTCGCTATTACTAGCTGAAACTTGTTACAGAACTCAATTAGTCTATCTCCTCTTTCATTCCTTGTCCCAAGCCCTTATTCTCCTGTAACCTTTTCTTCTACTCCTTCCCCTACAACTGCATTCCAGTCGCCCATGACTATTAGATTTTCGTCCCCCTTTACATACAGCATTACCCTTTCAATATCCTCATACACCTTCTCTGTCTGTTTCATCTTCAGCTTGCGACGTCGGCATGTATACCTGAACTATCGTTGTCGGTGTTGGGCTGCTGTCGATTCTGATTAGAATAACCCACTCACTGAACTGTTCACAGTAACACACCCTCTGCCCTACCTTCCTATTCATAACGAATCCTACACCTGTTATACCATTTTCTGCTGCTGTTGATATTACCCGATACTCATCTGACCAGAAATCCTTGTCTTCCTTCCACTTCACTTCACTGACCCCTACTATATCTAGATTGAGCCTTTGCATTTCCCTTTTCAGATTTTCTAGTTTCCCTACCACGTTCAAGCTTCTGACATTCCACGCCCCGACTCGTAGAACGTTATCCTTTCGTTGATTATTCAATCTTTTTCTCATGGTAACCTCCCCCTTGGCAGTCGCCTCCCGGAGATCCGAATGGGGGACTATTCCGGAATCTTTTGCCAATGGAGAGATCATCATGACACTTCTCCAATTACAGGCCGCATGTCCTGTGGATACACGTTAAGTGTCTTTAATGCAGTGGTTTCCTCATGTCGTTGATCATTGCTGATTCTTCCGCCTTTAGGAGCAATTTCCCACTCCTAGGACAAGAGAGTGGCCATAACCTCCAATCCGCTCCTCCGCCCTCTTTGATAAGGCCGTTGGCAGAATGAGGCTGACTTCTCATGCCGGAAGTCTTCGGCCGGCAATGCTGATTATTAATAAAAATTTCGGCAGTGGTGGGGATCGAACCCAGGACCGAAGACGTTTTGATTATGAAACAAAGACGCTACACCTAGACCACGGGTGTCTATCGTCCTGTATATGCTCCAGTAAAAATAAAATGTGGAAAAACCTTTCCATTACGGGAGTCACTAAATTATAATCCCGGACTATCATGGGAAATAGTTCTGTTTCTCATAGACAAATATTTGAACTGTAAAAGTATTGGAAAGACAGATATGTTCGCTTATTCTAACCCATAGCTTGTTCAATCAGAACGACAAGATGGTGTTATGCATACTACCTGCCATATTTGTATACAAAACAAATAAAATGATTACAATATCATATTCACTGCAGAAAACAATGCGCCCATAGAGAATATGAATTGGTGTTGATATAGAAGTGTCCTGGGACGTTTTATATCCTGGGCAGTGTGGTCAGAAACATAGTTCGTTCGTAAACTCTACAGGGAGATTGAAATAACCCACCGCAGGTATGAGGAGTTTTTTTATCCCTAGCAAACTCTCTCTCTTCGTGACACCTAGTATCCAGCGTACCCGAAACCGACTAGTGGATATTAGTAAAGGATGTGACCACCCTTCGTCTTTGTGACGTCTTGAAATCTGCTGAGAACACTTTTAATCATGTGTCTGAACAATTTCCTCAAGAACAGTAACCCAAGTAGCTGCTTTCTGGAGCAAATTCGACGTTGGAACTCATGCCAAAAGTTTTCCGTAGGGGGCAGGTCAGTTCATTTCAAGATACATATTGTCCACAAACCAACACTTTTCACAGATGCTGCTTTATGACAGGGTGCATTGTCATACTGACAAATACCGACATCCTCAGCGAACAGTTCCTTTACTGTACGTAGTACACAATGCAGTAATATGTGTTCATATCGTTTCGCATTTTGCGTATCCTTAGGTCCAATAAAATACATACACATACTCACGAAACACACTACCTTCACGATACTTCACTATTGGCACTACACACGATGGCAGGCCGCTCGGAGTGTCCTTGCTGTGTGAGGCGCCATATCACGGTTTGCGCGGTCCCTCCCGAGGGAGGGTCGAGTCCTCCCTCGGGCATGGGAGTGTGTGTTGTTCTTAGCATAAGAGTAGTATGTAAGTCTAGGGACCAATGACCTCAGCAGTTCGGTCCTTTAGCAATTCACACACACACACACACACACACACACACACACACACACACACACAACCATGACGACAGGCTACGCTTCTCATGCATTCACCACACACAAACCCTTACATTAGAATGCCGCTGGGTATAGCGTAATTACTCGCTCTAAATTAGACGTCTGTGATCGACTGTCCAGTGATATCTCTCTTCATTCCGCCTCAAGCGTCTTTTAGAAGTGACTATATGAAACTGTCGCTTATGAGGAGCTACTCGAAGACTGTACCCCATTCTCCCCAACTCTCTACACACATTGCACTACCTGGAGTGCTGGTAGCACCTTGGGACTCGGGAATTATTCCTTCTGTTGATTTCATGCGATTTTTACAACCTCCATCCGCAACGCTTGACGATCCCTATCCATCGGTACATTAGGTATGACTAGTCTTGATTTTGCTGTGATTGTTCCATTCCATTTCCACTTTGCAATCATATCAGCGAAAGTCAATTTGGGCAGCTTTAGAATGGTTGAAATGTCGCTGATGGATTTATGACGAAATTGGCCTCCGGTGACCTGACATTCGAAGTCAGTGGTGTGTGAAGGGTCATCCCTAGTTTTTTGACCCGGCCGGCTGGCTGTGTTAGCGTTACTCTCGACCTGGCTCATCGACTGGAGACGTGATCGGCAGCTTTTGGTGTGCTGATGGTGGCACGCCGAGCCTTCGTGGTACTGTGGGGCGAGAGTGGGCAGCCACTTGCTTTACTTCTAATGAAATATATATCCCATGATGGAGATCCGATAATCTGCTGCGCATCGTCAGGAGTTAACACGGGGCACGCACAGCTGTGATGGTGGTGTAGGTTGGTGGCCCAGGCTGTAGTTGGAGATGGGCAGCAAAGAGAGTCTATGGCTGGACAATATACCCAATCCACTACACGTACTCACCCAAAGCGAACCGTAGGAGCAGCATGGTAGGCGGGGTGGTCACTTGTTCCACGGAGAGTTCTCCACAGAGCCAAGTTCGAAGGTGTCGGCAAGATGGTAAGCTGCAGTGCTGTGAGCCAGACGTCGTTACCCGTCAGGACATGACAGCATGGTGAAGCCCTGTCGAAAGGACAGCAGTCTCATTGAAGGCGGAAAACCGGACTTCTGCATGGCAAGAAGAGCACAACCTCAGTGCTCCAGCAGTCACCGATTACACTCTAGTGATTTAGAGCTTCTATGCAGAGCCATTTGGGGAGTACGCGTAATGGATTGGGTATACTGTCTAGCGAATAACATTCCTCCTTTAATTATGTGGCTATCATTTTGTTGAGTGATGAGACGTGCAGTGTGGTGTGTGTGCGCCGTGAGCGAGAGAATATTATATCGTTAAATTACATTCTGTGAGTGTGATTAACTCTGTAAGACGCAAAGTCTACACCGTGAGCATAGCTCAATTTTTGGACGCCATTTGTACTAAGAACTCTCCTTGTTTTTTTTGCTTTGTCGATGATCATTTAGTTTACGATGTTGACGGCGGTAGCTTTAAAATCGTACGTAGTTATGAAGTAGTCTTAGTGAAGGCTAAGAGTAATTTTGATATTTTAATTGCAGAATTTGTATTTGTTATGTTTATTGTTGATGGCCGATGGTTATACACTGCAATTGTTACTGCTGTTGTCCGGTTATGACTTCTAGGGCAAAGGTTGCATTTTAATTCCGTTTATTGTATGGAAGATATTTTGTTGTATTTGAGGATCTTTGTGGGTTTCAGAGTATTTTGTTTTACTTTGATTATATAATCATTCTCTTATCAAGTGTTTTTCAGTAAGAAATTTATTGTTAAATTGAGTCCCACATCTGCTCAACCTCCAGCCTCAACCACATGCCTCTTAAAGCCTAGACCACACCATTGTGCGGTTAGTGGTTCTCTACTGACAACACAATACACCCACCCTTCTCTTTTACTAGCAGGTCCGCCTCTGGAACTTCGTGTTCAAAGGGTGTCGGGATACTTTTGATCAGAAGCTGTTTGCATGCAGTAGACCTGTGGCTGCTGCCATTGGAAGCATGATTTCGTCAGTTGTTAAAGCCTGTGATCAGAATGTACGTGATCTGATTCATGGTATGCTCTCTCTTTCTATGGACTTGATGTAACGGTTGAATTGGCGTCCATAAGTCAACGTGAATCACTCTGCAACAGTGACCTGCAGGCTGCCTCTGTATACTGAAACTAGGAGTGGGTACGAAGTCGTATCTGCTACAAATCACAGCTATTGAGAAGTCGCGGTTTTCACAATAGCAACTATACGGTATCTGCCTGCGATTTCAGTCACAATTGCAAGTCGCAAGTACCATCTAAATATATAATTCAGCATTCAGTGCCGAAGTTACTAATTCTTTCTAGGAACCTCTGTCACACTATTGAGTCTGGTTGTGATTTCGATGATACGTCACAACTAAATGACGTACGAGCCAATTAAGATAAACATTTAGCATTCAAAGCTAAGAAAGTCATATTTACTGCTATGGGTATATAACCTGTGATCGAAGAAACTAACAAAGAAGCTATTTTCGTATGAGAAAAATTTTCCACTTGGTGTTTCACCCGACAGCAGCACTGATATGTTTGGATTTTTTTTTTTTTTTTTTTTTTTTTTGTCATCAGTCTACTGACTGGTTTGATGCGGCCCGCCACGAATTCCTTTCCTGTGCTAACCTCTTCATCTCAGAGTAGCACTTGCGACCTACGTCCTCAATTATTTGCCTGACGTATTCCAATCTCTGTCTTCCTCTACAGTTTTGGCCCTCTACAGCTCCCTCTAGTCCCATGGAAGTCATACCCTCATGTCTTAGCAGATGTCCTGTCATCCTGTCCCTTCTCCTTATCAGTGTTTTCCATATTCCTTTCCTCTCCGATTCTGCGTAGAACCTCCTCATTCCTTACCTTATCAGTCCACCTAATTTTCAACATTCGTCTATAGCACCACATCTCAAATGCTACGATTCTCTTCTGTTCCGGTTTTCCCACAGTCCATGTTTCACTACCATACAATGCTGTACTCCAGACGTACATAATCAGAAATTTCTTCCTCAAATTAAGGCCGGTATTTGATTTTAGTAGACCTCTCTTGGCCAGAAATGCCTTCTTTGCCATAGCGAGTCTGCTTTTGATGTCCTCCTTGCTCCGTCCGTCATTGGTTATTTTACTGCCTAGGTAGCAGAATTCCTTAACTTCATTGACTTCGTGACCATCAATCCTAATGTTAAGTTTCTCGCTGTTCTCATTTCTACTACTTCTCATTACCTTCGTTTTTCTCCGATTTACTCTCAAACCATACTGTGTACTCATTAGACTGTTCATTCCGTTCAGCAGATCATTTAATTCTTCTTCGCTTTCACTGAGGATAGCAATGTCATCGTCGAATCGTATCACTGATATCCTTTCACCTTGTATTTTAATTCCACTCCTGAACCTTTCTTTTATTTCCATCATTGCTTCCTCGATGTACAGATTGTAGAGTAGGCGCGAAAGGCTACAGCCTTATCTTACACCCTTCTTAATACGAGCACTTCGTTCTTGATCGTCCACTCTTATTATTCCCTCTTGGATGTTGCACATATTATATATGACCCGTCTCTCCCTATAGCTTACCCCTACTTTTCTCAGAATATCGAACAGCTTGCACCATTTTATATTGTCGAACGCTTTTTCCAAGTCGACAAATCCTATGAAAGTGTCTTGAGTTTTCTTTAGCCTTGCTTCCATTATTAGCCGTGACGTCAGAATTGCCTCTCTCGTCCCTTTACTTTTCCTAAAGCCAAACTGATCGTAACCCAGCGCATTCTCAATTTTCTTCTTAATTAATCTGTATAATATTCTTGTGAGCAGCTTCGATGCATGAGCTGTTAAGCTGATTGTGCGATAATTCTCGCACTTGTCAGCTCTTGCCGTCTTCGGAATTGTGTGGATGATGCTTTTCCGAAAGTCATATGGTATATCGCCAGACTCATATATTCTACACACCAACGTGAATAGTCGTTTTGTTGCCACTTCCCCCAATGATTTTAGAAATTCTGATGGAATGTTACCTATCCCTTCTGCCTTATTTGACAGTAAGTCCTCCAAACCTCTTTTAAATTCCGATTCTAATGCTGGATCCCCTATCTCTTCTAAATCGACTCCTGTTTCTTCTTCTATCACATCAGACAAATCTTCACCCTCATAGAGGCTTTCAATGTATTCTTTCCACCTATCTGCTCTCTCCTCTGCATTTCACAGTGGAATTCCCGTTGCACTCTTAATGTTACCACCGTTGCTTTTAATGTCACCAAAGGTTGTTTTGACTTTCCTGTATGCTGAGTCTGTCCTTCCGACAATCATATCTTTTTCGATGTCTTCACATTTTTGCTACAGCCATTTCGTCTTAGCTTCCTTGCACTTCCTATTAATTTCATTTCTCAGCGACTTGTATTTCTGTATTCCTGATTTTCCAGAAACATGTTTGTACTTCCTCCTTTCATCAATCAACTGAAGTATTTCTTCTGTTACCCATGGTATCTTCGTAGCTACCTTCTTTGTACCTATGTTTTCCTTCCCAAGTTCTGTGATGGCCCTTTTTAGAGATGTCCATTCCTCTTCAACTGTACTGCCTACTGCGCTATTCCTTATTGCTGTATCTATAGCGTTAGAGAACTTCAGACGTATCTCGTCATTCCTTAGTACTTTCGTATCCCACTTCTTTGCGTATTGATTCTTCCTGACTAATGTCTCGAACTTCAGCCTACTCTTCATCACTACTATATTGTGATCTGAGTCTATATCTGCTCCTGGGTACGCCTTACAATCCAGTATCTGATTTCGGAATCTCTGTCTGCCCATGATGTAATCTAATTGAAATCTTCCCGTATCTCCCGGTCTTTTCCAACTATACCTCCTCCTCTTGTGATTCTTGAACAGGGTCTTCGCTATTACTAGTTGAAACTTGTTACAGAACTCAATTATTCTCCTCTTTCATTCCTCGTCCCAAGCCCATACTCTCCTGCAACCTTTTCTTTTACTCCTTCCCCTACAACTGCATTCCAGTCGCCCATGACTATTAGATTTTCGTCCCCCTTTACATACTGCATTACCCTTTCAATATCCTCATACACTTTCTCTATCTGTTCATCTTCAGCTTGCGACTTCGGCATGTGTACCAGAACTATCGTTGTCGGTGTTGGTCTGCTGTCGATTCTGATTAGAACAACCCGGTCACTGAACTGTTCACAGTAACACACCCTCTGCCCTACCTTCCTATTCATAACGAATCCTACACCTGTTATACCATTTTCTGCTGCTGTTGATATTACCCGATACTCATCTGACCAGAAATCCTTGTCTTCCTTCCACTTCACTTCACTGTCCCCTACTATATCTAGATTGAGCCTTTGCATTTCCCTTTTCAGATTTTCTAGTTTCCCTACCACGTTCAAGCTTCTGACATTCCACGCCCCGACTCGTAGAACGTTATCCTTTCGTTGATTATTCAATCTTTTTCTCATGGTAATCTGCCCCTTGGCAGTCCCCTCCCGGAGATCCGAATGGGGGACTATTCCGGAATCTTTTGCCAATGGAGAGATCACCATGACACTTTTTCAATTACAGGCCACATGACCTGTGGATACACGTTACGAGTCTTTAATGCAGTGGTTTCCATTGCCTTCTGCATCCTCATGTCGTTGATCATTGCTGATTCTTCCGCCTTTAGGAGCAATTTCCCACTCCTAGGACAAGAGAGTGCCCTGAACTTCTATCTGCTCCTCCGCCCTCTTTGACAAGGCCGTTGGCAGAATGAGGCTGACTTCTTATGCCGGAAGTCTTCGGCCGCCAATGTTTGGCTGGAGGGTGTATTGGACCCGTTGAAATTTTAGTTGTGGTGACAATAGCGTAACCTGAAGTATATGAACCGTTTAAAGGTGATAATTCGGCTGGGAGTCGGTGGATGCCGAATTGGGGAGATTATGGTAACAGATGGACCTAAAGCGTTGCCTAACGTTTACGTTCGCGCCACATTTAAACATACACAACTCACGTTTCACCACAAAATCTAAAACAGGGTAAATTCAGAAAATGTATTTAGGTTGGTGCAGAAGATTGCAGCGTTTTCCCGTACCTTTGGTGAATGTTACGGATGCACATAACAGAGAGTTTAGTCATCAGTAACACATTCTCCTTCACTATTTACAACAGACTGGCAGCGCTGGATAACCTTTCGACTGCGACTGTAGAGATCACGTGGTTTTGAGGCGAGCTGGTAACTGGCATTACTGGCAAGGTGAACAGAGTCAGAGCAAAGAAACTTAAATGTTCTACCCTATAAAGGGTGCAAACTGAGTATCTCTCCAATCATTGTCTGGTTCGAACCAGTGAAAAATGAATGTGAAATAGACTTTCAGTGAATAATGATAATTCAGTTGGACAGAGCTCATGGAGCCATGACCGGAGCGCTTTTTCATCTTGAAAAGAAGGCTCTGAAGGTGGACCAGAGGAATACGGTGTATATAGCTGTTTGTCAGTCTACCAGAATTAGGGCGAACGTTATCTTGGAGAAGCATCAAAAATGTGTGTGAAATCTTATGGGACTTAACTGCTAAGGTCATCAGTCCCTAAGCTTACACACTACTTAACCTAAGGACAAACACACACACCCATGCCCGAGGGAGGACTCGAACGTCCGCCCGAACCAGCGAGAAGCATCACTTCAGGCAGTCTACCTGGTCGTTATTATAGATTGCATTTTCAAGAAATCTTAGGGCTTAGTTGTTGACAATAAATGTCAGCATCGTGATTAAACTCCGGGGAAGCAATTTCCAGTACACCACACCGTCGCTGTTACATCAGACACATAACAGTATCTTTTGTGGCTGCGCTCAGATCTTTGTATGGACGTTGTTGCTTTACTGGGTCTCTGTATTCTTTTATTTTTCTTATGTTACCATAGAGCCAACATTTCTTGACGTTAGTAGGAATGGTCGGTGCTGTTCACGAGCCAGTTGATGACGAGAAAAAAAGAGATGCACATATGGCTACTTACTGATTTTTGAAATTTGGCTTAGAGTATGCGGTACCCCACACACTCAAGTTTTGAACCTTACCCACTGCATACAAACGTTGCACAGTAGTGGAACGGTCACACCTCTTCACATTTGCCTGTTCTCGAATACAGTGTCCTGGATCATTGCGGATTAATGCGTTTAAACAATCTTCATCAAACAGCGAAGGTCTGCCTCAAAATGGAGAGGTACTAATGTCAAATCAATCCTTCTTAAACGAGAAAACCATTTTCATGCCCTGCTCTGTCCAACTGAATTATCATTATTCACTGAAAGTCTATTTCACATTCATTTTTCACCGGTTCGAACCAGACAATGTTTGGAGAGATACTCAGTTTCCACCCTTTATAGGGTAGAACATATCAGTTTCTTTGCTCTGACTCTGTTCACCTTGCCAGAAATGCCGTGGAACATTTACAGCGATTAATCGCAGAAGTCGTAGGAGTCGCATAAGTTACAGAAATCGAATTAGTCGCAGAACCAGCACTTTTACGTTGGTAGAGGTCGGATTGATATAAGACTTGAATTCGTGAACTGAGACTGTAAACTGTGACAAATCACAGCTAAAAATTGCAGTTACCGAGAAGCAGCATTCGCAGATAACGCCGTTATCACAGTTCAGCCATCTCCAATTGAAACAAGTAGTCGTCAGGAGAGGCAGTCGGCGCCCCTCCAGCTGCGGCCCTCCCCAGTGCTTCCCCGTGACCTTGGAAATCTCCCAACTGACACGAGTACTGCGGCAAGAGTCATAACGACGCAGCGCGCCGCGGCGCCCCGCTGCTGGGACCCCGTAGCGCCTGAGGCACCGCGGCCGGGTCAGGGGTGTCCAGCGCGTGACAAACAGCGCCCCTTCCAGCACATAAAGCAGCGCGCGCCGTAACCAAGTCGAAATGGTGGCCGTGATTCACGGCCCGCCTTTCTGCGGCCGCCGAGCAGACCTCACTTAGGGTGCCACCACGCCACGCCACACCACGCCACGCGACGCTGAAATATTCCGCGGGCACCGCAAACGAGGAATGCTGCTCTGATTGCGGGCGCCGACAACACTTCGCCGCCTCCAAAAAGTTGTACACTGTTGTAGCGTGCTCTCACACTCTCTGTGTATAATTATTAATACTCACTAAGACGAAATAGTTCAGAATAATCCATCACCACAATTATATGACTATAAATGTATCAAAGGAAGAGTCTCGTGACATAGCACCACCACAACTTAATTCCGAAATTCTATAGTATCAGTGCTGGCTCTTTCTGTAGTCAACGTCCAATAAAGTGTGTTGGCTAATATAGAAACTAATCACAAATATTTTTAAAAAATCTGCATTTTAAAGGCACCACACCGTGGTTCAGGTCGAAATAAATCGATTTTCGGTTTTCATCACATTTCGATAGATTAAGGTTTTATTTAAGTACTCTGAAAAAGATTTTGCTGAAATTTTGTTTTCAAACATTTCAAGAGCATTTTCCTACCACGTGTGTTTGTGTACCACGCCCACTTTTCTGTCACCCAATTTTCTCCATATATTTTAGATCTTTATATCCCCTACATTCCACATTGGGGTTTTTTTTTTCACTCCAAAGGGTTTTGGCTATCCTTGGAATTCAACGGTTGGTATTCTTTTGTTTTTGCTGTTTATAAACAACACGCTTTCAAACACGTGGTTAGTTTTGTTGAAGTTTGATTGCGAGTAGTTGTTATACTTACATTTTCAGTGCTTGTTTACGTGTGTTTTGTTGTGTTTATTGAAGATGACGAAACGTAAAAGCATTTTCAAGAAACTACAATTTAGAGGAAACAAGTTTAGAAAGCTTTCTGTACAAGGTGTTATGTCGCCTGGCAACGATGTTTGTAATTGTAATTCTTCAACAAGTGCATCACCAAAGAAGCTCTCACTATTTCAAGAGAGTTACAACGAATTTACTGTACGTGACGAGGTGTGCAGTAACATTATTATAAATTTGAGAATATGATCAGATGTAGTTTCAAAATTTGTACAATGTAGACAGTGTGGTGAAGCACAGAGTGTGAAAATTTGTGGAGTGCCAGTGGGAGAAGAAGCCTCGCATTTGCTTTGCACTTAATTTGCACGATATGCTCAGCTGTGATTTCATTTACGAGTTCCTCAAAACCACATGCAAGTGGCCCTTATGAAATCAATACTACACTCCTGGAAATTGAAATAAGAACACCGTGAATTCATTGTCCCAGGAAGGGGAAACTTTATTTACACATTCCTGGGGTCAGATACATCACATGATCATACTGACAGAACCACAGGCACATAGACACAGGCAACAGAGCATGCACAATGTCGGCACTAGTACAGTGTATATCCACCTTTCGCAGCAATGCAGGCTGCTATTCTCCTATGGAGACGATCGTAGAGATGCTGGATGTAGTCCTGTGGAACGGCTTGCCATGCCATTTCCACCTGGCGCCTCAGTTGGACCAGCGTTCGTGCTGGACGTGCAGACCGCGTGAGACGACGCTTCATCCAGTCCCAAACATGCTCAATGGGGGACAGATCCGGAGATCTTGCTGGCCAGGGTAGTTGACTTACACCTTCTAGAGCACATTGGGTGGCACGGGATACATGCGGACGTGCATTGTCCTGTTGGAACAGCAAGTTCCCTTGCCGGTCTAGGAATGGTAGAACGATGGGTTCGATGACGGTTTGGATGTACCGTGCACTATTCAGTGTCCCCTCGACGATCACCAGTGGTGTACGGCCAGTGTAGGAGATCGCTCCCCACACCATGATGCCGGGTGTTGGCCCTGTGTGCCTCGGTCGTATGCAGTCCTGATTGTGGCGCTCACCTGCACGGCGCCAAACACGCATACGACCATCATTGGCACCAAGGCAGAAGCGACTCTCATCGCTGAAGACGACACGTCTCCATTCGTCCCTCCATTCACGCCTGTCGCGACACCACTGGAGGCGGGCTGCACGATGTTGGGGCGTGAGCGGAAGACGGCCTAACGGTGTGCGGGACCGTAGCCCAGCTTCATGGAGACGGTTGCGAATGGTCCTCGCCGATACCCCAGGAGCAACAGTGTCCCTAATTTGCTGGGAAGTGGCGGTGCGGTCCCCTACGGCACTGCGTAGGATCCTACGGTCTTGGCGTGCATCCGTGCGTCGCTGCGGTCCGGTCCCAGGTCGACGGGCACGTGCACCTTCCGCCGACCACTGGCGACAACATCGATGTACTGTGGAGACCTCACGCCCCACGTGTTGAGCAATTCGGCGGTACGTCCACCCGGCCTCCCGCATGCCCACTATACGCCCTCGCTCAAAGTCCGTCAACTGCACATACGGTTCATGTCCACGCTGTCGCGGCATGCTTCCAGTGTTAAAGACTGCGATGGAGCTCCGTATGCCACGGCAAACTGGCTGACACTGAAGGCGGCGGTGCACAAATGCTGCGCAGCTAGCGCCATTCGACGGCCAACATTGCGGTTCCTGGTGTGTCCGCTGTGCCGTGCGTGTGATCATTGCTTGTACAGCCCTCTCGCAGTGTCCGAAGCAAGTATGGTGGGTCTGACACACCGGTGTCAATGTGTTCTTTTTTCCATTTCCAGGAGTGTAGATTAGTTTATGCCTTACGATCCATTGACAGGGGCATGGCTGCACGGAGAACATTTTGCTCAGTGATGAATTTACATCCTAACATCAATAATCAAATAAATTAGAAAAACTTACTGCAATATTAGAGAAAGCTGTATGTGAGGTCAGTGAGGAAAGCAAGAAACTGGCTGCTAGGGAAGCAGTGGAAGAAAATGATGGATGTTCGGATATTGCAGTTGCACTTGATGGAAGTTGGCAGAAAAGAAGACATTCTTCTCTGAATAGAGTAGTGACTGCCATGAGTGTAGACACCGTTGAAGTGTTAGTGTGGAGATAATGTCTAAATACTGCAAATGTTGTAAAGTCAATGAACATAAAGAACACAACTGTGTGGCTAATTTTAGAGGAACAAGTGGTGGTATGGAAGCTCATCGAGTACAACAAATATTTCATCCCTCCGTAGAAACAAGAGGTGTACGGTACACCAAATATTTGGGCGATGGTGACAGTAAGGCATACAATAATGTGGTGAACTCTAAGCCATATGTAGGTGCCATTATTAGCAAAATAGAATGTGTAGGCCATGTTGAAAAACGTTTGGGAACAAGGCTGAGAATACTAACTGTTGATATGAGGGGAAAAAAATTAGAAGCTGGAAAATTGTTGATCGGACAGGTATACTGTGGGCAGGCAATTAGAAACAAAAAAAATCCGGAGGCAATGAAGAGAGGTGTTTGACCCATATTCTTCCGTAAGTCCTCTACTGATGATAAGCTACGTCATGGATTGTGTCCATCAAGAAAAAATTCGTTGTGCAAATACAATAGGGCTCAGGCAACTGGGGAATGCTATTCTCATCAGCATTCTCTTCCTGCTGCTGTTACTACAGCTATTTAACCTATTTTCAGAGACTTGGCTCATCCTCACCTTCTAAGGATGGGCAGACACAGAACCCAAATGAATGCTTCAACACCATAATTTGGAACCGCCTTACTAAAACTGTATTTGTAGGCAGGCATACAATGAAACTAGGAGTTCATGATGCTGTTACTACATTCAATTGTGGTAATAAGGGAAAGCGTTGGGTACTGAAAAAGCTGGGAAATAATCCTGGTGAAAATATGATCACTGGGCTGCAACATTGCGATAAAATGAGGATAGTCGATGCAGACTGGTCTGCATACAATATGGCCAAGAAAGCAAGACAAACATCCAGGAAGGTGAAAAAGAAGCTGGAAGACCTGCTAGAGACCAAAGAAGGGCCATCATACGCAGCAGGACAGTTTTAATTAACTGTAAGTAAGAAATTTCAAAAGTTTTTTCCCTTAAGTCAGTTTCCCACAAACTAAAATTTTCAGTACATATGCCCCATTATATCAGAAACTATCATAGATAAATGAATGAAATTTTCAGAGACTCTGCATAACATTAAAAGCCAACTCAACTACATTCATTAATATTACCCCATTAGGAAGTTCAAAAAAATATTTTCTGCAGAAAAAAATTTAATATTTCTTGTTAATGAATTTAAAAAGAATTTCTTAAAACTGTAAAATCGATAAAGTCGATTTTAGTACAGTTCACTCTATTAGCATCATGTAACATAAAGTAAAAATATTAAGAGCCTGCATCAAAAAAGTTTTTTCAGAAATGGATCAAATACTTGACTAAATTAACATGGGTTAGATAGGCAGGGTGTGGTCCCCTTTTGCCATTACCGATTTCGGGCTATTGCGCTCGTCCTCGAATGACCCAGTTTCTTAACTGCAAGAATTTATTTATATTAAACAGAAAGCATATCCTAACATACAGTGCTAAAAAAAATACTGTACCTGAAAAGGCGATGTCGCTTTCTCTCTAATGACGGCATAAGCCACCAGCGGGGTAGTACATGTACTGATGACAGTTTCAGTGTCGTCCGCTAACAGATAGCGTAATGGCATAACTACCAAAGTGTCACGAAGACGCACTGGTGCTGCCAACAGCTAACTGAGCGAGTTTGAAAGGGGTCAAATTTGGCCCTCCTAGTGATGGAATTGACTTTTTGGAGAACTACCACAGTTGTTGAACGTGCTGCTTCGGTTGTGGAATGATTCTGGTATCAGTGGTCATGTAAACATTCTCACACCCATAGACGAGGTTCTGGACGTCCACCCATCACAGACTTCCGTCATGATCGTCACATTGTAAGGACAGCAGTGACAGATCGTAGAGCTACCACAGCACATAAAAGGGCTTGTGAGCCCAGACCTGTCAACACGAAGTGTTGCGAACCGGTTATTACTAGTGGGACTTGTAACATTATGTCATTGCCTTATCATTTTAAATCATTCACTAATCGAGCAGTCGCTCGGCAACAGCTACTGTCAGCAAAAAATGATTCAAATGGTTCAAATGGCTCTGAGCACTATGGGACTCAACTGCTGTGGTCATAAGTCCCCTAGAACTTAGAACTACGTAAACCTAACTAACCTAAGGACATCACACACATCCATGCCCGAGGCAGGATTCGAACCTGCGACCGTAGCGGTCGTGCGGTTCCAGACTGTAGCGCCTTTAACCGCTCGGCCACTCCGGCCGGCTAGCAAAAAATGTTGTGAGGATGTAAAAGGTGAACGACCTGTGACGTAACTTGTTTATTGTCGAAGCGCCGTCATAAATGCAGAGAGTTACTGACTTTGAAAACCGCGGCGCGAAAAAACGGACAGAAGATGGACACTTTTACACACTTTTTTGTTGTACGAGATATTCTCGATGAACAGTTACTCATTTTTCCTCTTGTCTCTTGTAACTTGTGTCGGACGCACATGTCTTGTGGCCATGTTATTATTGTTAAAAATAATATTATTTTAGTGTAAAGTAAAAGTGCAATACTAAAAGTGCAATACTGAATATCAGTAGATTTATTGTGCGACGTGTATGTGAAAACGTCAAAGGAATTATTTTCATTACGGGAAGAGAAGTGCTAGTCAAAACGGCATCCATGTTAAATCCTTCATTGCAGTGTAAGTTCATCTATTAATTGCCATAAATTCGGAGTTAAATGGAACTGGTGTATGGACTATTCATTTAGTATAGAATCTATGTCTCACTCCTTCATGAAGTTATTTAATTTGCTTTATGTTTCTTCCAAATAGAGAGTTCACAGTCACGAACTCTTTCGTCGAAATCGGACGGAAGTAGCATGCGGCGAAATATTTTCTCCGCGCCATATTCTACTGGTAAATGCATGATAGACTACGGTCCCTTAGGAAATTCATGTTGAGCTATGCAAAAAATAATAATATTTTGAATAGGCATTTTCTCTCCGCTGCAATGCAACTTCCTTCTGATCAGACAAGAAACAGCCGCACACGGTCGGCGTTCGCAAATATATATCCACCGCTGATTATAGCTATATGGCTCTGAGCACTATGCGACTTAACTTCTGAGGTCATCAGTCGCCTAGAACTTAGAACTAATTAAACCTAACTAACCTAATGACATCACACACATCCATGCCCGAGGCAGGATTCGAACCTGCGACCGTAGTGTCGCTCGGTTCCAGACTGTAGCGCCTAGAACCGCACGACCATTCCGGCCGGTCTATAGCTATATGTTACAGCACAAAAGTAAACATATTGTTTTAATTAGCGACTACGAACGGGGACATTTATAACTGTATGTTTATGTATACACATTACGTAAACATATCGTTATAGACTACGGGCACGGACACCTCTTCCACTCACGCCAAAGCAACGACGTGCCTGGCTCGACAACTGCCATCAGAGGATCACTTGGAAGATGGAGAGGCACACCGTGGTCTTCAGCAATGAAAGTAGATTCTGCTTGCACGTAAGTGATGATCGTTTGCTCAAACGGCGTAGATCTGGTGAACGCTGTCTCATAGAGTGGATTCGTCCAAGACACACTGACCCATCCCAGGCCTTATGCTATGTGAGCGATAAGCAACAACTCTCGTTCACCTTTGTGGTTTCTGATGGGGTAGCTAAACAGCGCTCGATACGTGTAGAATGTTGTTAAACCTGTTCTTCTGCCGCTCTGGCAACAGGAAGGTGGATTGTTGTTCCAATAGGATAATGCTCGCCCACACACTGCTCGGGAACGCAACGCGTTCTGCTAGACGCGCAGCAACTTCCCTGACCGACACGGTCTCTGGCGTTGTCTCCAACCGAGCACGTATAGGTTATGATGCGACGAGAAGTGATTCGTACGACTCGTCATTCAACTGTCACAGAACAACGTGAACAGGTCGAGAAGGTGTGGCATAACGAATCCTAGGATAGTATTTGCTGTCTTTACTACCAACTGTATGCCAGAATCTGCGCCTGTATTGCCTCCTGCGGATTATACATCCTGTACTAATATGGGTTTATCAGCATGGGTCGATACCAGGTATCTCAGAATCGCTTGAGTTATTGATCTGTAAATGTTATCATTTCAGTCACTTCACGTGCTCCTTATGCTCTATTTCAACGGTGAATCTTGAGTGAATTGGAAACCTCAAAAAGAGTGTACTGTTTTTTTTTTTTCGTCAGTGTGTCTACAGTAACTAGGCAGCATCAAGAAACTAGAGAGTATATGGAGGAACTAGAAGTCTGAATGATCTACACAACAAAATAAAAAATCTCAAGAAATTGAAAAACAAGAAATCAAAAATAGATAAATGACACACAGTGTTAAGGGTATATGAGGAAAGATGGAAAGGATCAGAATGAGTGAGAACATATAGAACAATTCGGAAGGAACGAAACATACACGCATCAAAGGAGATGACCACCAAGCGATGTCCGCCTACGTCGCGTAGCGATATCGTCTCCGCCTATCACGCAGGAGCCCAGGTTCGATTCCCGGCAGGGGACTGGGTGCTGTGTGTCCTTCATCATCGTTGACCCGCAAGTAGCCGAAGTGGCGTCAACTGAAGAGAACTAGCAATGCGGCGGCCGAACTCCCCCCCCCCCCCCCTCCCATGGGGCCGCCTGGCCAACAATGCCATACACTCCTTTCCATTTACCAAAAAGTGATTGAACAAAGTGCTCCAATGCGGCCATGAGACTCTTTTGGCGATCATCTTTCAACAAAAAACTGTTCATACTATATACATAGTGAAAGTTTATGTTCTGTTAAGAAAAGCAAATGATGACCATACTGAAAATATTGGAAATCAACGAACAGATGAGATGGAATGCCAGCTTAATAGTAAGCGATCAATAGCAGTTTCCTTCTTTCCCTTTCTTAAAATAAGTTTTAGCAGCAAGTATTTGACTCAGATTCTAAATTCAACTATTTCTCATCAATATACGAGCTTCCAGCTTGCTGGAGTAGGTTTGCTCAGCAACGTCTGTTAATCAGTGGAATTAAAAACCAGTCCTACTGGCTGATTTTCCCTTTTTATCATTCGACAACTACTTTGGAGCCGAGACCCACTGTCAAACCAACATAAGAAAGTGGAAAATGGCATTTCCAAAGATGTCAAAAATGTTCACTGCCCATTTTTGACGTTTTCCGAAATGCCATTGACGACTTTGTTATGATGGTTTGAAAATATGTCTTGGACCGAAACTATTCATCGAACGAATAAAAGTAAAAAATCTGCAACTTGCACTGGTTTTTGGTTCCTCTATATTTCACCAGTTGTTAAATGCATTTCCAAATCAACTCTTTTTCCTCCCTTTAATTAATGCCCTTATTTCTACGTGACAAAGAAAAATTATTATTTTCCTAAATAAAAAATCTACGTCATTTTTGTATCTTCTAAACAAATAATAGCTGCGTAGGTAGCATATCATTTATCTGTGCGTACGACATTGAGATGTCTCCTGAAGATGGCCAAAGAGCCGAATATCGGTCCGCCATCAAATAAATACAATTTTGTAGAGCATTAGAAGGCGTTCCTATTTAATATTATTAATGATAATAGCGTATTGGTCTGCAGCATGCCACGATGTCTTTGCTTAGTCAGCTGTCTTTGCATCGTAAACGGAAGTATTACATATACAACATAATCACAACAGGCAAATGGTTTATTATAGGATCTAGTAAAATGTAGAAATTTGTTAGCTTAAAATTATTCGAAAATAGAGAAATACAAATTATACTTTTTGTACAGGGCAAATAATAAAACATATGGATGTTTTTACACTCAAGATTTGTAGAGCTAACTGTATGGTGAATAGGCATTGAAGGTGTGGGGGACCGATTGCGTTGGGAGGTGGCTGAGGGTATCATTAACAGATTACGTGACAATGGGAGCAATTGCCAACTCTTCCGGCGACACGTACCAGAGGTTGGCTGAGTGAATTACGTCTGCAAACCAAACAACGCGAAAATTTGCTGGCGTTATTCTGTTTTAATCAAACGATGAAGTACGCAAGCAAATAAGGGTGAAAACCGCGAAAATGGGCACCAAAGCTGAAATATTAAACATCTATATCTGATGTACTTAACATTTCTAGCCTAAGATGTTATGGTTTACAATGTCAATAATCTTACAACATTTTGTGAGAATTCTCTGCGTATGTCAGTTGAGAATGTCTTAGACAATAAAACGCATACTTACAAATTTGACACCCTGGCGGATAGAGGCTGCGCAATGGTAGGAACATTGAGTACGAATAATTCCATGTTTTAGTTAGAAATGCATCATTGTCTTAACTTTTTTTTAATAATTTCCATTCAATTTTGCCATACTGCACAGTTTTCTGAGCCAATTGATCAGTCCCATGGGAAGAAAATACTGATTCTGCCGTGCCCCAACAAGACACAGACAGAACAGAAGTTAAAGCCTCCAGTCAGGAAGATGCCCTTGCGGATTCACGCCATAAGAAGATGCCCTGTTGATGGGTGCTGGGACGCCCCCTCTACATTGTTCTTCGGCCGGTTTTTACTTCGCGTAATGAAATGAAATGATTGGGTAACATTGATGCCCGAGAAGCATCATTCGGGGACTTTCGGCAGCCGGGCGCAAGTCTCATTTCGGCTGACGCTATATTGGGCGACTTGCACGTCGGCGATGATGAAATGATGATGAGGATAGTATAACACTAAGTCCGCTATCGGAGAAAATCTCCAACCTGGTCGGAAAACGAACGCGGACGCACTGCACGGTAGGCAAACACATTAACACTCGGCTCATCTGGTGGAGACTTCGATTAATATGCGAAACAACAAGGGTGGATCGTGAGTAATCATTTTAGTAACTAGGCTCCATCACGCCCTAAGCAATGGCTTTTCGAGAAAATATGTTCATGAAGATCTGTAGAACATCACAGTAAATCGAGTATCTCGAAAGGGCGGCAACTTTACCTTTGAATAAGTCTTAAAGTGAACACTTTCTCTTCTATATCGCTGCAGTTACGTTTCCGCTACCGCACTGCCTGATTTACGGGACGTTCTAACTAAAACTTGGGGTCAGTGCTCTGTTTTGTACCTTAGTGTTTGAAGTCAATGCTCCGTGCTGTGTGGAACCTGTCAGAGGTCACCCGCCCTTATAACGTGCACTTCTCAACGCACTAAAGTGGTCACCGCAAGGCTTCTTGTCTCGCGCGCTGTTCTGACCGTGAGATTGGCTTCACACTGTTGGCAGAAAGCGGGCGATGTTATCTTCTTCGATTCCTGAACCAGAACGGGGGCAAAGACATTTCTCGCGCTGGGCTTCCTTATTTGATGTGGCGTTGGCTTCATCTTCGTTTCGCAACTCTTGTTACTGCCCTGACTCAAAGTAACAGACTTCGCTTAGGGTTTTTATATTTCTGTTATTCTGTCATGTTTCCAAGTCCAACTGACTAACGAAGTTCGTGACTGCTACTGTAAACTCAATTCTGAATTACTCCACGGTGTGAATGACAGTCCTTGGCAAGAATCATGTCGGATGAATTGGTGGAGAGATGGTAAAATAGTCGTACACACTTACGTCGGAGACTGAAGAGCTGAATTGCGAGATAGTAGAACGGAATGTAAATGCAGGGTTCCGAACACCTCTTAAAGTGCCTGATAAGATGAGAAATGGTGATATTAATATGTAAACGTGACGAGCTGGGAAACGAATAGATAATTGGAAGAAAGAACTGAAACGTACCCTTTGAAAAATTATACATGACTGTGCTTAAACTGACATACAATATTTTTAGCGCAACGCAATCTGACTTTCAGAAATCCCTAAAAAGAATGGCCCTGACTAACATAAACCTATGCGTTTCACAAATCGCTTACCTCACAAAAATCTTGGTTACTCGAACTACTGCAATACAGCGAGCGCCACTACTGCCAGCTAAATAAAAGATTCAAACTACGGAAGGCACTAACTACTGATAGGCATAGTTAGCAAAATGAAAGATTTTAATAGAGAACGAACAATGTATTTACCTTAATAGTCATAATATATATAGCAGTTCATGACAAATTACAAAACTCCTCCATCTCTCTCCCCACATCCACCACTGCTGGCGGCTCACCTCCAACTGCGCAATGCTACGCGCTGTTCACATCCAGCTGCCGCTGCCCAACACTACAATGGCAGACAACAATGCAAACTAGCCACAGACTGCACACAGCACAGCCAGTGATTTTTATACAGAAGTGGTGTTACCAATAAAAAAACCTAAACAGCCTACTTACATAGCCCCCATGCTCCCCACAAAAAATTTTACAAATTGTTTTGGGCAGTGGCCAATAATGACTTGATAAAATTTTTCATAATTACAATAACAAAGATATCAAATGCACACACTTATTGATACAATGTTGGTCAAAAGCTAAAATTTTCTCACAGTCCCAGTCTGTGTTCATCACAGTACAATTACAGTGTTTTTTTTTTCTCAAAGTCTGAGTAGTAAAAGAGAATGCACACTGCTGTTAGAAGAGGGGCAAGTTCTTTCGCGTACTCTATGTAGAACCGAATTGGTATCCCGTCATGTCCAGTGGACTTTCCTCTGTTGAGGGATTTCAGTTGCTTTTCTATTCCATGGACACTTATTTCGATGTCAGCCATTTTTTCCTTCGTGCGAGGATTTAGAGAAGGAACTGCAGTGCGTACTTCCTCTGTGAAACAACTTTGGAAAAAGGTGTTTAGTATTTCAGCTTTACGCTTGTCATCCTCTGTTTAAATGCCATTATCATCCCAGAGTGTCTGGATATGCTATTTCCATCCACTTACTGATTAACATATGACCAAAACTTCCTAGGATTTTCTGTCAAGTCGGTACATAGAATTTTACTTTCGAATTCACTGAACGCTTCACGCATAGCCCTCCTTACGCTTACTTTGACATCGTTTAGCTTCTGTTTGTCTCAGAGGATTTGGCTGCCTGTAAATTTGCAGTGAAGCTCTCTTTGCTTTCGCAGTAATTTCCTAACTTTGTTGTTGAACCACGGTGGGTTTTTCCCGTCCCTCACAGTTTTATTCGGCACGTACCTTTCTAAAACGCATTTTACGATTGCCTTGAACTTTTTCCATAAACACTCTTAGGATTATGAGCTCCTAAGGGGGTAGTCAGACAGGGTCAAATCTTCATTTCCTTCGCGCACATTTATTTTACACCCGCCTGGGGTAGTATCATGGAAAGTGTTGTCCATGCACTCCTGAAATCAGTGAAAATTTGCAAAATAGGGATCAAGGAGGAGACAAAATCTTCAGTACATTTTCCAAACTTCTGAGAAGTTCTTCTCCACATCGTTCGGTAGGACAGAATATCGCGAAGAGGAAGAGCTTATTCATAGCCCAGTGGGCTGTATCCAAGTTCAACCTTTCACTCTGCAGCGGTGTGTGCGCTGTTCGAAAAATTCTTGAATGATTAAAACTTTGTGTTGCTACAGAACACGAACGCAGTATATTGTCATTTCCTGGTTGTTCTCTGACTGATTGAGGTATCCAGGGCTGACGTATAACCACGTATCTCACCTCTTCCACTACCTCTCAGATACTTCGTAAATATTTCTGCCTGTCGGAAAGTTTCCAAACAGCCAATACTTCTCAGAAAAGTGAAAAACTCTTCCTGTATTCTACGAGGCAACGATAACGTAAAAATAATATAACAGAGGAATACATTTCTCTGAACAACTAAGGTGTCAATACGATGCGGCCGTCTGTGACGATCGTTTGTGAACCGAGTGAACATCTAAAACGTAGCACATCTAGTTATGGTACATTCCCTCTGTAACTGTGTACGCTAAGAAATTTCTGTCTCTCATGTAGAGGAGAAGCTCCGTACGACCATCCAATGTAGCACTACCCTAATCATGAAAATTCATGATAACAGTTTCTTCCCCCAATACTCCTCAGTCCACGTTGCTTTTTATTTATTCATACTTAATTATAGGATTCGGTTAAATAACCATATTCAGACTGCTGTTATTGTCGCCTGTCCGAGGACTGGTTTGATACATTTGTGAAATGTGGTCCACACAATGTAAGACACCTCATCTTTACAAAACTATTGCAACTTAAATTCAATTGCATTTTCTTACTGTAGTCAACCTTCGGTCTCCCACTCTGATTGGTTGGTTGGTTCACTCGGGAGAGGGGTCCAAACAGCGAGGTCAACGGTCCCACAGGATAAGGGAATGATTGCAAAGGAAGGCTGCCATGCCTTTCACAGGAACCATCCTGGCATTTACCTTGAAACGCCCACTAAACCAGCTGAGCAGAACAGGTGATTAGGATTGTGGAAAAGGCCAAATAAGGTGTCGGTCAGGTCACTAAAATTGTAGTTTATTGTAATTAGTAACACCTTTAAACTAAAACGACACATAGCCGAACCTTTAGAACTACGAGTTTCAAAAAGGCAATTATTTCACGGCCGAAGGCCTCCAAACCAGAAATCTTAAAGCAACAAGATAAATCTCAAGTGGTTTAAACACTCAGTTAAAATTGCAAATAATATACAGCGAGGATGAGAGCCTCAAGGCAAGTGTGAATAGACAAACATAAACAAGATGCAATACAAACGGCTAAAGGCCCACAATAAAATTTTCAAGTTTTTGAAATAAATTACCGTAACCTTTGAAAGGCAGAAGACCGCAATTTTTTTTTTTAAAATAAGGATTTAAGTGGCTGAAGGCCCACAACTGATTTTCCAAAATTCAAAATACTTAAAATCCAGTTAAGGCAAGAATCTTCTAAATCATTGGCTATGATAAATTATAAACATACAATTAAACACCAGTGAGGACAATAAAGGAAACGGCACTCAGAAGCCTCCAGGGATGTCGGTCTGCCCTCGTTCACATAGGTGAGACAGGTGGTGAGCCCAACCACACTTGATCCGTCGGAACCCAATCAGGGGACAGCCACGGACCGACCAACAAAACAACTTGCTTGCCACCAATCGATACATGAGAACTCAAAAACAAAAAGTTACGAACGTGATTATCCGCAATGAAATATGTATTAGCTGTCCAAACTACACACCATGTTGGACAGCGACAACAGGTGAGGAAAGGACGTCGCCTGAAATTATGTTAGTGGCCAGGGCAGGTAACCAAAACACGAACGGCAACAAGGCAGAAAATTCCGCTGCTGCACTTGGTTCAAATGGCTCTGAGCACTATGGGACTTAATATCTGAGGTCATCAGTCCCCTAACTTAGAACTACTTACACCTAACTAACCTAAGGCCATCACACACATCCATGCCCGAGGAAGGATTCGAACCTGCGACCGTAGCGGTGGCGCGGTTCCAGACTGATGCGCCTAGAACCGCTCAGCCACAGCGTCCGGCCTTATGCACTTGAATTGTAGTCAAACACTAGAGTTAATTGCACCGCATGGCGCCTAAATTTCAGCAATTGAAACAATCGGTGTTGCTCACAAGAAAACTTCCCCAACAGCGAAACACCGAAACGAACCACACAACATGAACGGAGGTGGTTTGGGTAGGTGAAACCACTACTCAACTTCGACGTCCTGGGTCAGTGAACCACGAAGCTCGTAGCGATCAGACAGCTCCACACACGCTCCGACACTGCGCAGGGACCGCCAGCGGACCCAGCTGTCTGCATAGCGTGGAGAAAACTTCCCTGGTCCGCAGCAACCGACCGACTGCCCGCAGAATGCCGTCAACATCTAAAATGGTTGCCAGTGGAAATAGCGCCTGCTGTACTCTCAATCTGACAAACACTTGCACGAAGACCTGAACGACACCCAACAGTAACTAAACACGCAAGAAGACAAATCGGTAGTCGATGCACACACACACAGCTGACTCATGAAAGATCGAAGAGCCAAAACGCGTCGTCCAGTAGGACGACCGACCGACGAGCTACCAAGACCGTGGCCCGGCTCAAGTGATGCGTGGAGGCAATGGTCGGGCGAGCCATGTCGACACAGACCTCGCAGCTCCAACCCGACTGCGCTAGTGCCTCATTGCCACTCCCCGACTGGCAGGTTCAGACCGCGCTCCACACGCATTCCAGCTGTCTACAGACCCGAACTCGAAACCCGAACTCGCCTACGACAGACAACGACCGGGAAGTAATAGCAGTCGAGCAAAGATACTACGAGAGGGGATATATCGATGCGCGATGCTAGCGCCGATCACGGTCAGGCAAAGCAGCAACTCAGTGACAGTAGTAATTTAAATTGACGTAGTGAGGTGGAAGTACGTTAAAAACAGGGTGTAAAATAGATGACGGGAGGAAGACGAGCCGCGCACGGCTGATACCTGGAGTGATTTAGGGAAATCGCGGAAAACCTAAATCAGGATGCCCAGGCGCGTGTTTGAACCGTCGTGTTCCCGAATGCTGGTCCAGTGTGCTAATCACTGCACCACCTTGCTCGGTTCTCCCTCTAAATAACGAAATGTGTCTCTGAACAACTTTCGAAATTTTTTCATGTTCTGGTTTACCTTATAAACACTACCTGAGAATAACATCATCGGTAGACAGCAGGCCGGTATTGCGGTCGTGAGGTAGGGTCGATACGTCGTCTATCAACAGCGTGGAGCATGGAACGTGTGTAGGAGGTGCTCCCATCTGCGCAACTTAGAACTGATACTGCTGTGTAAACATGAAGTGCTGCTTGCACCAGAGTACGCCACAAACTCTACTTCGCTTGCTGCAGCCACTTACCCTCCGAAACATGACACCCTCGCCAGTTTACTAAATTTCATCATCTCCTCGCAAACAGTAAACACCAACCGTAATGCAATATTTGTCACACAAATGTTCTCTCCGATTTTACAGTCATTGTACTCCACTACCCATGATATACATATCGTAACCCGAGAAGGTACACTTCGAGAAGAGATTAGATATATTTGATGTTTAATAGGGTTTTATTTTCTGTAACGTTGCACATCAATTAAAAGCGATTGGTTTCGACCTTCCGAACGGATTCACAGCTTAACTGATTAGAGGCAGGAACTTATCAGTATTCTCTCTTAAGACCTAGGTCACAACAGGATGAATCGAAACTATTTTTAATCTAATTCAGTACGTACCAGCTGCGCGGGATTAACCGATCGGTCTCAGGCGCTGCAGTCATGGAATGCGCGGCTGGTCCCGGCGGAGGTTCGAGTCCTCCCGCGAGCATGAGTGTGTGTGTTTGTCCTTAGAATAATTTAGATTAAGTAGTGTGTAAGATTAGGGACTGATGACCTTAGCAGTTAAGTCCCATAGGATTTCACACACATTTGAACATTTTTTTTTTTTTAACAGTATGTCCCAGACGAAAATGGAAGCCATGTACTGCAAAGGAGCCGTTAACACTTGCTGTTGTTAGAACAGAAGTCTATAAGTAAAACTATTACAATAAAACGGAAATGTATCACTCTGTGATGCTGACACAGTATGATCCTCTCCTCTCTTCTTCATACTTCTAAACATTTTCCTCGGATCCACATATAAACTCTATTGCTCTCTCCATTGTAGCTTACGACAGAACCTGTTCTTATTATTTATTATTTATTTCAAATTTCTGCTGCCAGTCACTTTTTATTTTATGTTTAATTTAACATAATGCAACGCGTTTCGAACATGTTCTGTTCATCTTCAGGCGTTCATACACACATACATACATACATAGAGATATATTACTCACACATAAACAGTCTTAAACTATATTAATCTAGAACACTTTGTCCATTGTTTTTTACTGTAGCTGCTGGTGTGGCATTTTTGGGGGAAGGAGGGGCGCAGTGTATGGCTAGAAGTCGAAATCAGTAATGTCTTTTGCTGGTTTTCTTCTTTGTAGTTGACTATGTATATCACAGCCTGTATAGAATTCAGATAAATTTGCATTAGTTATGTGTTACGAAAATAGTGTGAAAGGCCTTTATATGACAGTTGATCACTTAAAATTTCATCATCTTGCTGTTTCACCGCTTCTAGCCATACACTGCGCCCCTCTTTCCCCCGAAATGCCACACCAGCAGCTACAGTAAAAAACAGTGGACAAAGTGTTCTAGATTAATCTAGTTTAAGACTGTTTATTTTTAAGTAACATTTCTCTATCTATCTATGTGTGTATAAACGCCTGAAGATTAACAGAACATGTTCGAAATGCGTTGCATTATGTTAAATTAAGCATAAAATAAAAAGTGACTGCTAGCAGAAACTTGAAATAAATAATTATCCCACACAGTCACGGTTCACAAACATAGCCATTATGGCTGAAAATAATTACCTCTTACTTACATAATAAGATACTCAGCTCGCAGTAAAGACTAATGACCTTAAAGTGAAAGCAGAAAATTCGTTGTCATGTCAACTGAATCGATGTTTAATTATGTACAAGGTAAGTACTACGCAGGTTTTATTGTTAAAAGCTTCTAAATTCCACAGACGCCACGTTCAACATGGTTGCTTTGGAACCTGATATGTCGCACTGTCTATGTTGAGGATATTAGACATGCTTCATACATAAAAAGATGACATAGAATTTTCAATCGGCGTACAATAAGTAATGCAACACATTTCTTCTCGACCAGTTTCGGCCGAAAAAATGTGGAATGTGTTGTGGGATACCGTGGAACATTCCCGCTTCATCATCTACAGTTCTATGAATTTTCGATAGATGGCAGCCCTTTACGTAGTATTCAAAATAGCGTCTGTAACGGAAGACCGTTCCAAATAGAGAGATGTCGTTGAATTTTTTTGGTGGAAAACCGGAGCATGGAGCATCACAGGTATCCATAGGTGCTTGCTGAATGTCTACAGAGATCTGGTAGTGAACAAAAGTAAGGTGAATCGTTAGGCTGGGAGTCCGCCAACAGCGCCACAAGGTCACGCAAACCTGTCCCATCTCTCAAGTGAAGGAGGGCCGCACACACTATCAGAAAATTTAAAACACTACTTCACCTTGTCCGTCACCACAAAAATGCAAGCTAACTTCTCCATCTCCGTGAAAAGCCTCACACAAGTCTGTGATCCTGAGAGGATCTCTCAAAACTTCGATCGACTCTTCTCCCATATCCACCCCACAGCCCGAATCTCGAGCTATCAGACTTCCATGTGTTTAGCGCAATGAAGGCTGAATTCCGAGGGAAGCAGCACATGGCTGATGGGGAGATGAAGGATGCAGCAAAACGTTGGCTCAGGCATCGACCAGATGACTAGTACCTTGCGGGCATACCCAGTAAAGTGTCGCAAGGCCGTCGCATTGAAGGGAGAGCAGGCTGAAAAATAAGGTTTATAGCAAACAAGAGTGGAGAATAATATGATGTATACGACTTCTGCATAAAACCAATCTGACTGCAGAAAAGAATGTTGCTTTACACATTGAACGCCCCTCGTAAATTGGTACCCCTCCCGCCCTTCCCCCACTCCGTTGGTAATTATACTAATCAGAACCTATATTGTAATTATTAGTTGTTAAACGTAAGGAGAGCGCCTGTTTTGAAACTATGTGAGTATAGCCCTCAGTCTGAAATCATGAAGGGAGTCCACTATCAGATGCTTTAACAAAGACACGTTAGGATAATTCCGGATATTGTTCTACTAAAAACGACTGTGGCACATCTGCAGCAAAAAGTCTGAAACAAAATTTAGAATTTGTTGTCATTTCGTAGAGACCAAATGCTCTAGCTGCCAGAGTGGTCTTCTAGCAACTTGACTATCAGACCAGTTGTGTGATTGGATTGAAGAGTTCCTAGATAACAGAATCCAACATGTCATTCTCAATGGAGGGACCGTTGCTATTCACGATATATATAAATGACCTTGTGGATAACATCGGAAGTTCACTGAGGCTTTTTGCGGATGATGCCGTAGTGTATCGAGAGGTTGTAACAATGGAAAATTGTACTGAAATGCAGGAGGATCTGCAACGAATTGACGCGTGGTGCAGGTAATGGCAAATAAATCACAATGTAGACAAGTGTAGTGTGCTGCGAATACATAGAGAGAAAGATCCTTTATCATTTAGCTACAATATAGCAGGTCAGCAACTGGAAGCAGTTAATTCCGTAAATTATCAGGGTGTAAGCTTTAGGACTGATTTAAAATGGAATGATCACACAAAATTAATCGTCGGTAAAGCAGATGCCAGACTGAGATTCATTGGAAGAATCCTAAGGAAATGTAGTCCGAAAACAATGGAAGTAGGTTAGAGTACAATTTTTCACTCACTGCTTGAATACTGCTCACTGGTGTGGGATCCGTACCAGATAGGGTTGATAGAAGAAATAGAGAAGGTCCAACAGTGAGCAGCGCGCTTCGTTACTCTGCATGAGAGACACTCAGTAGCTCGGTAAGGGGCTTTTGTTGAAGTTTTGAGAACATACCTTCACTGAGGAGTCAAGCAATATATTGCACCCTCCTACATATGTCTCGCGAAGAGACCATGAGGATAAAATAAGAGAGATTAGAGCCCACACAGAGGCATACCGACAATCTTTCTTTCCACGAACAATACGAGACTGGAATAGAAGGGAGAACCGATAGAGGTACTCAAGGTACGCTCCGCCACACACCGTCAGGTGGCTTGCGGAGGATGGATATAGATATAGATGTAGATGAGTGAAAGGCGTTTTGTTCACTAGAGACCGGCGTAGCTGTCGGTGGACGTGTTAGCGCTATAGGTGGGCTTAGGTGAGGCTGACATTTGCCACTTGCTTGGGCGACCTCTGAGCGAGCGACGTAGAACAAGCTACAGGCATTAATTACATCCTCCACAAGTACTTTTTCAAGAACTTCATACCTTTGGTGCGCTAAAATTAATCTTCAGTGATTCTAAAAGAAGTGTCATACATCAGTTAACGATTTCTCTTGAGCTGTGTTACATTTACTTGGTAATCTATTTTGGGAGTTTGATGCTTTTTGTGGGTGTGGAAAGTTATTCGACTTATCGCAGGAAGGGAGAAGTGAGTCTGAGGAGCACGGCAGTGTACTACTTTGTCAGCAGCAGGCTATCGCCATATCTCAAAGGTCTCCGGAATCTGTTCCTGGCGTTAATCCGTTGCAAACAGGCGCTAGGCCGCCGGCTGCCAAAGCGTTCCTCTGTGGTTACTTGAGCTTGAAATTTGCCTTTCTGTCGGCACATT
This sequence comes from Schistocerca piceifrons, assembly GCF_021461385.2. Lineage (NCBI taxonomy): Eukaryota > Metazoa > Arthropoda > Insecta > Orthoptera > Acrididae > Schistocerca > Schistocerca piceifrons. The sequence goes on from NC_060143.1 coordinate 155,934,791, forward strand.
AAGAACAGCCGCCAACCGGCGCTAAACTTGTCGCGTGAGAAAAGTCGTTACTTCCCCTCCAGCTCACAGACTGCCCAGTACTGAATATCTGTATCTGCTCACACCTACACCAAAATCAACACCAGACACGGAATATAAGATGCTACCGAATGGAGTGAGGCTGTTTGTTGTCAGTATTACCGTCAGAAATCCTAATTTGCATTTTTGTGTTGGCTTAGTGCGTTCCCCTGTTTAATGTCGGCGAAAGACATTTTTGTTTATCGCACTGGCAGCATTAAGTAAACCTTCAAAATGGCGTTTGGAAATTGTGGGAAATACATGAGAGAGAACTTGGATTTCGTACTTATTTTTCTTCCCAGCTCTCGTGTCGTCCTGACTGTAATCCACCCTCAGAATTTTGAAGATTTATAGCTCTAGCTGTACCGCAATTCATTTGTAAGCAGCTAACTGCATACTTGTTCTATTACACATCTTGCATGGTCATTTCTCTTAATTTAATATTTGTCTACTTTAACTTGAAATTCCCAACTGTCCAGGTGTTGCAGTCTTTCTCCTTTTTCTTCCTGTAGTCCATAGTGATCTCGAAGTAGACGAAGTTAGGAAATTCTGCCACTTTGGAAGGAAAAGTACCCTTAAGCGACGAAGCAAGAAGAACGTTGTTTAGAATCATTTTACTTTAGTTTATTGTATATTTCAGAACATTGCCATTTGTTATCATTCACATGACCAGATCAAAAAAACTTGTTGTTTTGGTCACCACCCTGATTTACATTTTGACGTACCTAATTTCCTACAATTTGCTCATAAGCAGTCGACCCTTAAATGATGAATATAACCAGATGGATTATTTGCTCATAAGCAGTCGACCCTTAAATGATGAATATAACCAGATGGATTATTAGGGCTTTGCTTCAGTGTGATGGCTTCTCGTTTTCCGGCAGTGCATGGCCAAATATTAATTGCAAATACAGATATTCAGAGATGATTCCAAATTAATAGCCTCGCATGTTTATCTACATCTACATAACTACTCTGTAGTTCAGAGTTAAAAGTCTGGCAGGGGTTTCATCGAACCACATTCAAGCTATTTCTCTACCGATCCAATCTCAAAAAACGTGTGGGAAATAGGAACGCTTAAATCTTTCTGTGCGAGCACTGATTTCTCTAATTTTATTATTGTGATTGTACCTCCCTATGCACGTCGGCACCAACAAAATATTCTTACACTCCGAGGAGAAATTCGGTGACCGAAATCTCATTAGAAGATACTACCGCAACGAAAAATGTCTTTGTTTTAATGATTGCCACCCCAGTTTACATATCACGTCCGTGGCAATCTCTCCCCTGTTTCGCGATAGTACAAAACGTGCTGCCCTCCTTTGAACGCTTTGGTTGTCTTTCGCACGGGAATGCATTGTCAACTTTCCTACACTGTATTACTTTTGAGTCATCAGTCCTCTGACTGGTTTGATGCAGAGCCCGACAAGAATTCCTCTCCCGCGATTACCTTATCATTTCAGAGATGTGCTGCGTGGGGTAGCCGCGTGATCTAGGGCGACTTGTCACGGTTCGCGCGGCTCCCTCCGTCGCAGGTTCGAGTTCTACTTTTGGCATGGGTGTGTGTGTTATCCTTGGCGTAAGTTAGTTTAAATTAGATTAAGTAGTGTGTAAGCTTCGGACCGATGACTGCAGCAGTTTGGTCCCATATAACGTACCACAAATTTCCAAATGTTAGAGGTGTACTTGTACCCTACGTCCACAATTATTTGCTTCATGTACTAAAATATCTGTCTTCCCCTACAGCTCATTTCTTAATGTCTTACTGTGCTGCCCTTCCTCTTGTCAGAACCTTCCTCATTTTCCTTTCTTTGCCGATTCAGCGGAGAACCTCCTCAATCCCCATCAAAAAAAGTAATTTCGGACATTTTTCTATAGTACCAAGTCTTAAACGCTTAGATTCGCTTGTGTTTCGGTTCTATCACTGACCATTATTCATTGCCATTCAGTTCTGTGTTCCAAGCGTACAGTCTCAGAAACTTCTTCCTCAAATGAATGTCTATGTTTGATACCAACAGACTTCTGTTGGCCAGGATTGCGCCCTTTGCCTTGGCTTCGTCCTTGCCTTAGTTCTCCATGCTTCACCCCTTAAGGGTACTTTTGCTTTCAAGGTGTCCAAATTTCCTAAATTCGTCTATTTCGTGATCAGCAATTTTGATGTTAAGCTCCTTGACACTCTCGATTCTGCTCCTTTCCATTACTTTTGTCTTTCTCCGGTTTTCTCTCAATCCATAGTCTGTATTCATTACATAGTTCATTCTGTTCGATAGATCCTGCAATTCTTCTTTACTTTCACTGAGGTTACCGATCTCTTCAGCGAATCTTATCATTGATATCCATTCAGCCTGAACTTTAATCCCGTTTCTTTCTTTCCGTCAATGTTTCCTCGATTCATTGATTAAATAGCACGACGGAAGACTACATTCCTTTCTTACAGTCTTTCTAATCAGAGCCCTTCTTCCTTGGTATTTCAGTCTACTGTCCCCTTTTGATTCTTGTGCGTATAAATATTACCCATCTATCCTTGAAGCTTATTTTTGTTTTTTTTTCTTCATAATTTTGAAAATCTTACATCATTTTACAATACCAAAAGCTTTTCCTAGATCGACGAAACCTATGATGTTTATTTTGATTTCTCTTCAGTCTTGCTTCTATTACCAAACGCAGAAGCTCTGTGGTATCTTTACCTTCCCTAAACCCAAACTGATCGTCATGTAACAAATCCCCAAATTGGTTTTCCATTCTTCTATACATTAATCTTGTCAGCAGCTGCGATAGATCTTGCACTTTTCTTCCGTGCAATCTTCAGAATTGTGTGAATGATACTCTTGCAGAACTTCGTTGGTGCCAGTCTCATAGACTTTACACACTCACTGAAATAGTTGTTTGGCTGACACTTTGCCCTATGATTTTAGAAATTCCCATGTAATGTTATCTATCCCTTATGTCTTGTTTGATCTGAGGTCTTCCTTAGCTCATTTAAATTCCGACTCTAGTGCTGCACCGCTATTTCTTCCATTTAGACGCCAGTTTCTTCTTCTATCACCTCATTAGACAATTACTACACCTATCCGCTCTCCCGTCTGCTTAAATAGCGAAATGATCCTTGCACTTTTACTTATCACCATGCTTTTAATTTCACAAAAGATTGTTTTGAGTTTTCTTGTGGTAAGTCAACCTTAATGCTGAACATTCTTTCTGCTATTACTTCTGATATTTCCTACAACCATATTGCCTCGGCTTCCCTGCACTTGCTATTTGTTTCATTCTTATGTGACTTATATTTCCTTGTTTATATGTAAGTTCTTTTTTGTATTGCCGATGAATTGAAGATCTTTTCTGTTACCCATGCTTCCCCTACCGTTACCACCCTTGTACATGAAGTTGTCTCTCCAACATCTATTATTGTCCTTTCTGCACGTTTCCACTCGTCGTCAACTGAACAGCGCAACTTAACTTTCATTATTGCAGTATCCACATCTTTAGCGAACATCAAATGCATCTCATCATTCCTCACTACTTCAGAATCCCCATTCTTTGCACACTGATTCTTTAGGACGATTCTGTTAAACTTGAGTCAACTTTTCGTCAGTATTAAATTGCGATTCGACTTACAATGCGATATCTGATTTCGAAATCCCTGTCTGACCATCCAAATAGAATCTTCTCTTGTCTCCTGGTCTTTCAAGTATCCTCTTGTGGTTCTTGAACATAATATCCGATATTAAGATCTGAAATCTTTTTTGTAGCGCTCAGTTATCCTGTTATTGAACTATTAACATTAACTCATTATCGGCCCTACTCTCCTGTTCATTGAGTTTTCAGCTGCTGTTGATATTCTTCCTTTCGTCTTTCCATTTCACTTCACCGACCCCACTGTCTCCACATTAATGATTTGCTATTCCATTTTCAGATTTTCTAGTTTTCGTACAACGTTCAAACTTCTGACACTGCATGCTGCTTCTCGTAGACTGTTACTTGTTCGTTGCCTATCAGTCTTCTTCTCATGATGACCACCCCTCTGTCAGTCCCCGCCAAGCATAACATTGAATCTCCGAGTAGTCATGTAGGTGTAGACGTAGATGCAGATATTTCCTAAGCATGCAATGTGACTTTTTTATTCATACAAGTCACTGTTTACAATTGTATTCACAATAAAGACACATTTTTAACATGGTAAACTCTAGCTAAAATTTTATTCTTAAAAATTCGTCATTAGGTGCTTAACATTATTTACATACAACGTGAGTGCATAGAAGTTTGGTTAGCTTTGACTTACCGTTGTCTACTTGCTGGGTGAATCAAGCTACAGTGCAAAACCTTTCAAAAACGCAATTTTAAAAAGTCCGCACTGCTTCTGCGTTTAAAACTTTGTCCTGAATTCACAATTTCTGCACTAATAAAGTACAACCACCACAAAAATGACTCTTATTCAGCATGATATAAAATTAATTTTTGCAGTCACCTTAATACAGCACAGAAGCAATATTAGGGATGGCCCTTAATCTGTCTGTTATCACACTGATAAGTACATTAACATAAACTATGGAAAGGGACATATATTTACATTGGTTACTTACTTAAATAAATACCAGCAACTTTTTGAAATACACTTGCGTTCACGATCATATTGAGGATCTTTGTCTGAATCGTTGTTATACCCATAATCATCAGATTCGTAAAAAGTGTGCCCTCATAGCATTTCCGTGGCAGGAACACCGTAGGCGTTACCACTGCTGGCAGACATGTTTTTAACACTTACCAGTGTTTACATGCATACATCCTGATCAATGGTCCAATAGCGACGGTCTGAAATTTGAGACAGAGCTGCCAGTTGTAGGTTTATTGTGGAACTCTCAATTAGCATGAATAGAACACTTCGTTTTACATGTTTTACATGCAGTATTTCTGTTTCTCATCGACTGTGCCTTACCAGTGTTCGCTGCCCATGACTTCAGTTATAGCCGGCCGCTGTGACCGAGCAGTCCCAGGCGCTTCAGTCCGGAACCAAGCTGCTACTACGTTCGCAGTTTCGAATCCTGCCTCGGGCATGGATGTGTGTGATGTTAGTTAGGTTTAAGCAGTTCTATTTCTAGGGGACTGATGACCTCCAATGTTACGTCCCATAGTTCTTAGAGCCATTTGAACCATTACAACTTCAATTATAAACTGAGAGGAGCAACAAAAATTTAAAATAACGGTATAATATTTCCATACCTGGCCAATAATATTATTTACCTTACTTCTCTCTGTTGTCTCGGAGATACATTGAAAATAGTTATGCAGCTTTTCCTTTCATCAAAAGCCACAAGAAAAATTTATTTAACTGTCCTAGAATGTGAGCCGAGGTACGTCTGAGCAACACTACAAGCTCCACATTTACTATGGTGTATTGTAGCAGATGCATAGGTTGTGGAGACAATATCTTCAATGCCTGACAGATTAGCGCTGCATTGTAGAAAGTAACCTAGTATAATTATGATTCTTAGAAATGTTTTTATAGCCTTACAGGTGAGGAAGACTGTCGTATAAAAGTGAGAATGGTTGGGGACTGAAGAAATAGTATCGAGTTAAATTTTCGGAGCAAACTGCTTTTATACAGCGCAAATCTTAATAAAAATTTGAGAATCGAAGACAATTTCGCAGAAAAATGTTTGAGAAAAACTAGAAAATATATCAAAATATGAGCGCCGAGCCACAATAAAGGTAAATACAATACACAGTAAAGTGCCGTATGGGGAAGCACTGCAAGAAATAAATTCTCAGTAGATCTATAGCTGTGATAATGGTTCATATGAGTAACTCGCTAGCCGTATTGTTTTGGTGCGGTCAGTCGATCGAAAAATGAATATTGTAACCAGCGTTGGTAAGTCTGTTCGCCTCCCACCTTCTCGAATCCGGACGTGCGGAGATTCCAAAACGTTATCGTTGTCCGGCGCTAGCTATAGGGGATCAGGCTAAATCCCCTGATAATGTGCCATGGTTAGTAGTTACTCCGGGCCCGATAGAAATGTTTTGTGTAACGCCGCGCAGTTAGCACCTTCTTGATGGAAAGTTCGAACAACTGTGAGAACTCGAAGCTGGGCCTTCAGCGAGTAGCGGTGGAAGTCAACAGCTGTGTTGTGTTGTATCAACAACGTGTTGGGAAGCAGAACTTGTGTTATGTGATCGTTACGAGATTGTTATTCAAGAAATAAATCATATTGTATTTTACTAAGTTGTATTTGTGTGAGTTTAACACAACAAGGAATACGATTATGCATTTTCACCTTCATTACGGATATGAAGAATTGCGTACCAAAACGTAATGGAATCTGTACAGCAGGAGCGAGGTTCATGTGTTTAGGTTTCCTAAAGACCAGATGTGAGAAATGAGACAGAAGTGGCTCCACTGAATTCCAGTTTAGAATTCCGCTGTTATTATTTATTCAGTTCCAAATTTTCTTTTTACGGTAATTTAGTAATGTATGTTTTACATTAAGGTGTATTATTGCTTACGGATTACTTGGCTTGAATATATTACGATTAACGTTCTCCACCGCTCATTTTTCGGGTGTGACAATCATTATATGGGAAGTATTTGCCAGAGACGGAAGAATCATAGCTGCTCCACTTTCAAAACCACGACTTGATTCAAATGCCATGCCAGGCATTTTTCCTATCTGTCCAGCCTACCTGTCTACAGCTGCAGGACCATCCACAGACTACGGTCGGAGGTTCGCATCCTGCCTCGGGCATGGATGTGTGTGATGTCCTTAGGTTAGTTAGGTTTAAGTGCTTCTAAGTTCTAGGGAACTGATGACCTTAGAAGTTAAGTGCTATAGTGCTCAGAGCCATTTGCACCATTTGAATCTTCCAGAGAGGTGCCAGAAGAAAAGAACGTTGGAGGCAGTATTATTGCAGGATAGCATCAAGTTTAGTCTTAACATTTTTAGTGTTAACAGTTTGTTTCGCGTGTCCGTGCTCCAGTTGCTAGTGATTTATTAATTTCTTACTACTTCTTACTGATCGTCATTTTTGTTTCGAAATTGAATTTGCCAACTTGTATTCGAATTTAAATACTTGAATGTTGCAACTGTGACAGTGTTCCCGATTGGTTGGCCAATTCTGCTGCAATGTTTACTCATGCAGAGCGTTTTTGCTATTGGTGAGTATGCCATTATGGTATTTGTGTACAGTTTTGTGATGGAAACGGTGCTTTTGGCTGTAGCGAATAAGGAAGAGTATATCGAAGCGGCAACGTACAAGATTCAAGACTATTTACCCTGTTTTCACTAAACTGCGATAGACTGCTGCTGTCTCCGGTAATCATATTTTATCTGAACGTGTAAATGAACTAGATATTATACAGTTGTAACGTCTTTATGAGGCATATTTCGAAGAACGCTTCCGAGGAAATGTGTGATGCAGTATGACAGACAATGAGTTGATTAGGCCTGTCTTGTTACCGCATCGTGCCACAGGGTCCCATTGTCTAGAATTTCTTGAGCTTCCAGCATTGCTGCAAGAGGGATAGATGTGTTCTTCCAGAATTTAGGGGTCTCCTACACATTCTAGTCGTCAAGTGACAAATCATCTAAGACTAACATTCTCCGAAAGAGGGGTCGGCAGATATGATCACGTTCCTTCGCCACCAATGGCCTCGGTTCTTACACCTTTAGATATTTGCTTGTTCGTATGGTTGAAAGGCAAAGTGTGTAGAAAAAATAAAGGAAAGGCAGAGGACGAATTGATCACCTTAAAGAATAGCACAGTCCTCAGAAAAGAACACCAGAACGACATCTGAGGAGTTACACGCGGTGTTGTCAAATAAATTCGAAAGTTTATTATAGATTTAGGTGGTATTTATGAAAAGCTACTTCGAACTTAAACCGTTCTGTGAATATTTGTTCGTATTGGTTTATAGCAGCTTTATGTCTGTAAGCAATAATACATGTTATATGGAAGAATTTACTTGAGTGAGTCCATATTACCACCTCCTGGAGTATTTATCAAACCTCCGGAAACACGCTGTTTACGTGGGGTGGTCCGTGATGGTGACGATGGGAAAGGGTAACTGTATCAGTTTGCGGTAAGGAATCCTGGTCCAGAAGCGCCCGAGTCAAATGCTACCAGCGAAAATCGATCTAATACCTCTGGTAGTGAGATACATGTACCGGCAGCGATGTTGCTAGGATTGTTGAGAAGCTAACTATCAGACGTGGTAATATGGACCAACACAAAAACAAAATGTTTCCTAAATGGGCTCTAAAATGTGTACCTTAAGAACTATGGGTATTTGTTCAGTAGAGGCAATCTGTTTCACAGTAGCGAAGTTGAACAAGTGATCACAGCACTTTAAGTATGCACTTCAGAGCCCACGGTTACTACATATGTTTTTCTTGTTCAAAATGGTTCAAATGGCTCTGATCACTATGGGACTCAACTTCTGAGGTCATCAGTCCCCTAGAACTTAGAACTAGTTAAACCTAACTAACCTAAGGACTTCACACACATCCGTGCCCGAGGCCGAATTCTAACCTGCGACCGTAGCGGTCTCGCGGTTCCAGCCCGCAGCGCCTAGAACCGCTCGGCCACTTCGGCCGGCTATGTTTTTCTTGTTTTGGTCCTTACTATCACCTCTGAAAGTTGGCTTCCTCCACAATCTTCGCGACAACAAGTACTCCACTGTTAGAGGTATCAGAATTGTTCTCGCTTATAACTTCAGATTCGGTCGTTTTCTAACCAGGGTTCCATACCTCAAACTGATACATTTACCCTTGTCGAGCATCCCTAAAGTTTTGTAACATCTTCACGAAATCATCCTGTAGAGGACGAGAGGTGTGGGACACCTAGCTGATCGTGGTCAGCCGCAGATGCTGCCACACACACAACCTGTTTCGGAACACTCGGAGAGACGTCGGACTGCACTTACAAATGTTCTCTGAGGAGAATGAATTGTATGGAGGACTCTACTTTTGGAAGTAGTTTCTGACACTAGAAATGTTTTAGTGGTGGCATATTTACGTTATCACATTATTTGAGTATGAAGTGCATCAATTACAGTCTTCTTACAGATAGACGAGTGGCTGCGTCCTGTATTTGAATACAATATATCGTGGTAGACTTTTGATAGAACAACACGGAATTACTGAGAGAATTTTGTGGCTGTGATATGTTGTGTGTGACATTGTTTCCTTTGCGTTTGGTAGGCTATACTACTTCAATCACATTCGGTAGGTTTCGAACCAACACTATGGAAAAAGACGTTGTCCTCAAAATTCAGTGTTACTGACAACACGGCCTGTTATCAGCTTGCTACTCTTAGGTTCAAATGGTTCAAATGGCTCTGAGCACTATGGGACTTAACATCTGAGGTCATCAGTCCCCTAGAACTTAGAACTACTTAAACCTAGATAAACCTAAGGGCATCACATACATCCATGCCCGAGGCGGGATTCGAACCTGCGACCGTAGTGCTCACGCGGTTCCAGACTGTAGCGCCTACAACCGCTCGGCCACACTGGCCGGCGCGCTAGTTTTAGGAAAATATTCTCGGAATAAGTAATGGACCGATAAATTAAGCAGTTGACATCGGTTTAAACGCTAGATGAGATTACGTGCACCAAAATTCTAATTATCCCTTAAATACATATTTCCTGTAAACTTTGTAACATGTTTTGAGATCGTCCTGACAACGAAAAATTTATTTTATTCTTCCTTACACGTTTTGGCACTTCACCATTTCCAAAGGAGGAGAAACTGTTTATACAAAGTATATGATCCATGTGCACTTATGCTTCGTAGGATTAAGTTCGACACGATACTCTGTATCAAAAGTATTACGTTCCTTTGACAATGTCGAAAAGTCGAAACGTGAACAGGACAAATAAAATAGATATTGTGCAGTTAAGACTAGAATTTCACTATAAATCCTTGACTTACTTGTCAGGGGAAGTCAAGCATATCGCGTTATGCTCATTGAGTACATCCGTTCATTGGACAGAAAACAGAGCCAAGTTCCATGTGAACCCATACGGTAGCAAAATTTTACCTTGTTGTCATTCTGTGCCACGAGGCAGAGTGGTATTTACGTGGCGGACTATCTTTAGCGTTACACATCCCACGGGTGCCAGTTCTGCAAAGAGTATGATGAGCGGAACGCACATAAACAGATGCAAATGATTATGTGATCGGGAAAATTCATTGTGCTCCAGCGCTACTGCAGAAGTGAAACTGACACTTAAAGGATAGGTATAAAACAAAGAAGAACTTAAATAGCCGGCACGGTAGCTCAGCATGTTTGGTCAGACGGTTTAGTTACCCTCTGTAATAAAATAAACTAATTAAACGCATAAACGAGCAACCTGAACGAGTGTCATCGGACATCCGCCACGAACAAATTCAGTGAACAATATAGAACAAAATGAGAATAAAAAAAGAAAGGTAAGCGCGGCAGGTTGCTAACGGAAGGGATCCGTGTTCCATTCCCAGACAGGTCGAAATTTTTCTCTGCTCGGGAGCTGGGTGTTCTGTTGTCCTTCCGTTCGTGCCGTCATAACTGACAAAAAAAGTCACTTCACACACACCGTCGTATCGTCTTTCCACTACTGAGATGGCTGTATGGGCAACGACCGAAAGTTATAAATTTGAAATAAAACGAAAAATACCTTCTCCCCGCCCCCCCTCCAACCTAATTGTTGACGCTTGGAAGCCTCATTCAGTAAAAAGTAATAGGAAACCAGCTAAGTCGACTTGCAAATGTACTACCTTTCCGATGTCTTTTGGCTACGCCGTACATAGTACGTTTACGCCCTAGGTTTTTAAAATAGTTGAAAATAAATAGGATTATAGGTAAGAACTGTGATCGCATCAGTACCTTCCCACGCGCGTTTGTCATGAAAATAATAACGGTGCGAATGTTACAGAAGTATATCACCAACGGCAGCTGACATTAAAATGAAAGCTTTTTTAAATGTTATGTATCCCAGTCTTTGATCACAATATGAATTCTTTAGACGATGACCGGTTTCAGTCCGTAATGACCATCCTCAGATCTCTTTTACGCCATGTCCTAAAGTGCTAAGGCCAAAATGGCATCGTCAAAACATATAATCAGCATAGCATCGTCACATAGATCTAAAATAAGGTGTAGAATAGGCGATGTGGCCTATTCTACACCTTATTTTAGATCTATGTGACGATGCTATGCTGATTATATGTTTTGACGATGCCATTATGGCCTTATCACTTTAGGACATGGTGTAAAAAAGATATGAGGATGGTCATTACGGACTGAAACCGGTCATCGTCTAAAGAATTCATATTGTGATCCAAGACTGGAATAAAAAACATTTGACAGTATTGGTTCACTGTTTGTATACGTGACCATGTCGCAGTTGGTGAAAGTTGTTTTTTTTTTTCATCCAGGGTAATAAAACCTGCGAATGGTAAGCTCACAATACTTCAAATACCAGATGCATTTGGAACGCTGTTTATAGATGTTGCAAGAGTAGGTAAGCTTGCGTGCCTGTGAATGAGTGCTAGAACGTTTCCTAGAACCACTACTTACTAAAATGATGTGTAAATGCTAAGTGCTGTGGCACCTCACACAGAGCCGTACATAGTGCGCACGGGTCCAGCTGCGGCCGACCGCTCCGTCCTGCTGCCTGCACCACCAGTAATCGAGCTGAAGTGTACCGGCAATGGAGAGAGCTAGCCGCGATACGCCATCGAGGCTCGTGGCTCGTCGGCTAGCCAGCATTGTCCGGGTGCAAACAAGGCTCCGAACAACCGGGTAACAGCCAGCGCTGGGAAGGCGGCATTGACTGGCCGCACACGTGTCGAACGCGGAATTGCTTTCTGAATCGTCTGCACTCCTTCGACAATCGTGAAGGTTTGATGCACTATAGTGCGCGTCATTTACGACGGCGGCCGAGTTTAGGTTCGTTCTGCGCATCTGACGTCACAAAACACAGTCAGCCAATGAACAGAGAATGACGTTGCCAGAGCTCGACTGCAGTGCAGAGCACGGACGAGTGTCTTCAGTTTTAGAAACGTTCAGTCATAAATAAAGTAATTAAACAAAAGCAATATCTTGATGGCACATTTTCCTTTATAGAAAGTTTCGAAAAAGCATTCTTTATACCAATTGTTTCATATTCTATTAATTAATTAAACAAAACAAGTAATAAGCCTCCTAATTCAGGCGATAGCAAGGAAAGCTGTTTGTATCGTTCTCACTAACCGCTTTTTCGAAATAAAGAACAATGGTAATTGTTTATTTCCTATTGTACTTCGACGAAACGTGAGTAATTCATAGACATACCAACCGTGTTTGTCGGTAATTTGCATGATATTTTAGACTCCTCCAGGAGTTAAACAACAAGCTGTGTTTGCGTAATGGTTAAGATGTTTGCCTGCTAAGCGGAAGGTTGTGAGTATAATCCTTGTTCGGTACGTAATATATTCTGTATTTGAAAACAATATCGAAGTGTCTTATTTCATGAATTTTATTCGTTTGAACGTAATTTTTTGAAAATTCTAGTGCTTTGTCTCTTCATTAAATCATAAAAGTTTTCCGTTTTTCGACTTTGTCCTACAATATTTCTTTTCATAGCAATTAAAAACAATGCAATGGCACACATACAATATTCATGTAATCTGTTTTCTTTGTATATCTTCTCTTTTGTCTACTTCCTTTTGATTGATTGAAGTGCTTTAAAATAAAGTCAAACGCGCCCAGTGTAAGTAAAACTTTTATTAGAGTCGCGAATATTTCTCAATATTACATACGACACCTATCTGGTACTTAAATTAAATGAGATATTGTATACAGTAAATTTTATATGAAATTTAGGTATCTTGTCCACATTTCATTCTCAACATTGTGGCAACTAAAATCGACCATACAGAAAGTATAGGCTATGGACTTTTACCTCTGAAAACTCTTCAAAATTTAGTGCAATGGTTTACTACATTTAATGCTGCACAATAACTACGTTGAACATGGAAACAAAATTAAGTCACTTATGGGGAGAAGGTATCAGTAAAGAAGATGTGTAAAAATCAAATTTTTGGGCCGAATAGTTTTTGTGAAATCGAATTACAAGTTTGTCAAAGCCGTCGGAACACGTCTCTGTAGAAGCGAAAGGGCTAATGCGGCCTTGGTGGCTTTACTTCATAAACTGCTCGCTCCCCCTAAACGTAAGTTGGCGCTGCTTCCCTTGGCGCGTGCGTAGTTTGCAACTGGCAACGCAGCTATCTCCCGCGTCTGGGCGGGATGCGCGAGCCACCAAGATAAAAGATTTGAACTATAGGAACAGTGTGTTTTTGATCCTTTATAACGAAAAATAACGCATGATGTAAAATAATGGCTGTAGCACACAAAGAGTACTTACTGTAACACGGAAGTAATTGAATTCGAAGCTAATGGTTAAACAGCCCTAATGCTTTTGTAACGCATCACATCTCACCTTTACCACATGAAAAGGGCTGATGAAGTTTTGCTCAATGGCAATGTCTTTTTTTTCTTTTTTTCATCAGTCTTCTGACTGGTTTGATGCGGGCCGCCACGAATTCCTCTCCTGTGCTAGCCTCTTCATACCAGAGTAGCACTTGCAACCCACGTCCTCAATTATTTGGTGGATGTATTCCAATCTCTGTCTTCCTCTACAGTTTCTGCCCTCTGCAGCTCCCTCTAGTACTACGGAAGTCATTCCCTCACGTCTTAACAGATGTCCTATTATCCTGTCCCCTCTCTTGATCAGTGTTTTCCCTTTCCTTTCCTCTCCAATTCTGCGCAGAAAATCCTCATTCCTTACCTTTCAGTCCACATATTTTGCAACATTCGTCTGTAGCACCACATCTCAAACGCTTCGATTCTCTTCTGTTCCGGTTTATCCCACAGTCCATGTTTCACTACCATACTACATACGCAAGACGTACGTTCTCAGAAATTTCTTTCTCAAATTAAGGCCTATATTTGATATTAGTAGACTTCTTTTGGCCAGGAATGCCCTTTTTGTCATTGCTAATCTGCTCCTTGCTCTGTCCATCATTGGTTGTTTTACTCCCTATGTAACTTCATCTACTTCGAGACCATCAATCCTGATGTTAAGTTTCTCGCTGTTCTCATTTCTGCTACTTCTCATAACATTCGTCTTTCTTCGATTTACTCTCAATCCAGACTGTTCATTCCGTTCAGCAGACCATGTAATTCTTCTTCACTTTCACTCAGGATAGCAATGTCACCAGCGAATCGTATCATTGATACCCTTTCACCTCGAATTTTAATTCCGCTCCTTAGCTTCCTTTTATTTACGTCATTGCTTCTTCGATGTACGGATTCAACAGTAGTGGCGACAGGCTACATCCTTCTCTTACACCGTTTACAATACGAGCGCTTCGTTCTTGGTCTTATTATTACCTCGTGGGTGTTGTACATCTTATATACGACCCGTCTCTCCCTCTAGCTTACCCCTACTTTTTGCAGAATTTCGGATATCTTGCACCATATTACATTCTCAAACCCTTTTTCCAGGTCGGAAAATGCGATGAACGTGTCTTGATTTTTCTTTAGTCTTGCTTCCATTATTAACCGCAATGTGAGAATTACCTCTCTCGTGCCCTTACCTTTCCTAAAGCCAAACTGATCGTCATCTAGTGCATCCTCCATTTTCTTTTCCATTCTTCTAAATGTTATTCTTGTAAGCAACTTGCATGCATGAGCTGTTAACCTGATTGGGCGATAATTGTCACACATGTCAGCTCTTGCCGCCTTCAGAATTGTGTGGATGACGCTTTTCCGAAAGTCAGATGATATGTCACAAGAGTCTTACATTCTACACACCAACGTGAATAGTCGTTATGTTGCCACTTCCCCCAATGATTTTAGAAATTCTGATGGAATGTTATATATCCCTTCTGCATTATTTCATCTTACATCGTCCAAAGCTCTTTTAAATTCAGATTCTAAGATTGGTGCCCCTCTCTCTTCTTAATCGACTCCTGTTTCTTCTTCTATTACATCAGACTAATCTTCCCCCTAATAGAATGTTTTACTGTATTCTTTCCACCTATCCGCTGTCTCCTTTGCATTTAACAGTTCAATTCCCGTTGCACTCTTAATGTTATCACCCTTGCTTCTAATGTCATCGAAGGTTGTTTTGACTTTCCTGTTGAGTCTGTCCTTCTGACAATCATTTCTGTATGTCTTCACATTTTTCCTGCAGACATTTCGTCTTAGCTTCCCTGCAATTCCTATTTATTTCTTTCCTCAGCGACTTGTATTTCTGTATTCCTGAGTTTCCTAGAACGTTTTTGTACTTCCTCCTTTCATCGATGAATTGATGTATTTCTTCTGTTACCCATGGTTTTTCGCAGTTTCCTTCTTTGTACCCTATGTTTTCCTCCCCAACGTCTGTGATGGACTTGGTCTAGTAGGCAATATAAAAATATTTTACACTTTTCTGTTAATCTAGTAGTTCTCACTGGGGAACTGAATGGCTCAACCTTTCCTTGGATTTTGTTGAGAAGGAATCACTTGCTTTGCATGTGACACAACTTTCAAATCAGGAACCACTGAAGGTAAAGATAGTTTCAAATTACTTTTATTGTGAAGTTTGTTTCCGGAGTCATTTTTTATATACGTGTAAGAAGGAAAAAGCTTTTTCATACTGAAATGTGGACGATATATGTAACAAATCTGTTACCGCTTTATTCGACAGCATAGGAAACTCCGTCTTTAATCTTACCTTCCTGTAACTTAGTGGCTGGAAGTTTCCGAAAGCTGCTCGTTTCAATATACACTTCGTGCGAAGCTCAAAATTGCTCTCTTTTCCAAGCGAATGCGAATCCAGTTGTTATTACTAGATAGAGCAGTGGAACAGAGTAAGAAATTTTTCCATCCCTTGCAACCTTCCTTGATGTTATCCTCGACATTTTAGTCCGAAGTAAGTGCATTTCTACTAGGAAATAGCGAACGGTATCGAAGCACTCAATTTGATTGGAATTTAGACATATTTTCCAAACTGCAAGGCTTTTAATGAACAATTCATACGGCGTTGCATATTAGTTAGGGTCCCTGAAGTAATATATTTCAACTGTTGATTTTTAACAAAATATTTCTGAAATAAGGTACAGTCGGAAATCAAACTTTGCCTAGGGTAAGGTGTACCTAGTGAGAAAGAGATAAACGTCATACAGTATGAGATAATTTCTGCAGTGATATAACCATCTTACATACGTGTTAGTCAATCAAAACTTATAAATACTTAGGTTAGTTTCACAAAAATGTACTAATTAGTTGGATTCTGGGATGACCACAAATAAAATTAACTACGCTACTCACCATTAAAATTGCTACAGCACGAAAATGATGTGCTACAGACGCGAAAT
The DNA here is from genome assembly GCF_021461385.2 of Schistocerca piceifrons. Taxonomy (NCBI): domain Eukaryota; kingdom Metazoa; phylum Arthropoda; class Insecta; order Orthoptera; family Acrididae; genus Schistocerca; species Schistocerca piceifrons. The sequence continues at coordinate 155,951,225 of NC_060143.1, forward strand.
TTAACCGACAGGAAGAAGATGCTGTGATATGCAATTGATTAGCTTCTCAGGGCATTCACACAAGGTCGGCGCCGGTGGGGACACCTACAACGTGCTGACATGAGGAAAGTTTCCAACCGATTTCTCATACACAAACAGCAGTTGACCGGCGTTGCCTGGTGAAACGTTGTTGTGATGCCTCGTGTAAGGAGGAGAAATGCGTAAAATCACGTTTCCGACTTTGATAAAGGTCGGATTGTAGCCTATGGCGTTTGCGGTTTATCGTATCGCGACATTGCTGCTCGCGTTGGTCAAGATCCAATGACTGTTAGCAGAATATGGAATCGGTGGGTTCAGGGAGGTAATACGGAACGCCGTGCTGGATCCCAACGGCGTCGTATCACTAGCAGTCGAAATGACAGGCATCTTACCCTCATGGCTGTAACGGATCGTGCAGCCACGTCTCGATCCCTCAGTCAACAGCTGGGGACGTTTGCAAGACAACAACCATCTGGACGAACAGTTCGACGAAGTTTGCAGCATCAGGGACTATCAGCTCGGAGACCATAGCTGCGGTTACCCTTGACGCTGCATCACGACGAACCTGGGTGCACGAATGGCAAAACGTCATTTTTTCGGATGAATCCAGGTTCTGTTTATACCATCATGATGGTCGCATGCGTGTTTGGCGACATCGCGGTGAACGCACATTGGAAGCGTGTATTCGTTATTGCCATACTGGCGTATCATCCGGCGTGATGGTATGGGGGTGCCATTGGTTAAACGTCTCGGTCACCTTTTTTTCGCATTGACGGCACTTTGAACAGTGGACGTTACATTTCAGATGTGTTACGACCCGTGGCTCTACCCTTCATTCGATCCCTGCGAAACCCTACACTTCAGCAGGATAATGCACGACCGCGTGTTGCAGGTCCTCTACGGGCCTTTCTGGATGCAGAAAATGTTCGACTGCTGCCCTGGCCAGCACATTCTCCAGATCTCTCACCAACTGAAAACCTCAATGGTGGCAGAGCACCTGACTCGTCACTACACGCCAGTCACTACTCTTGATGAACTGTGGTATCGTGTTGAAGTTGCATGGGCAGCTGTACCTGTACACGCCATCCAAGCTCTGCTTGACTCAATGCCCAGACGTATCAAGGTCCTTATTACGGCCAGAGGTGTTTGTTCTGGGTACTGATGTCTCAGGATCTATGCACCCAAATTGCGTGAAAATGTAATCACGTGTCAGTTCTAGTATAATATATTTGTCCAATGAATACCAGTTTATAATGTGCACTTCTTCTTGGTGTAGCAATTTTAAATTTCACTGCATCGTAAAATACAGATGTTTTTCACATGCATCTAACAGTAAATTTATTTAATAATTACAAGCAATGGTGGAGATTTGAATACCATCATCTTGCTGATGTTACAGCCATCAGTTATTTTAATATATGACCACAGGTAAAAATACTGTGTCGGTAAGAACTGTGAAAATCAAAAAATTGTTTCCAAACGGGCCTGACGGGTGCGAGACTTGACGAGTAGCCTACCTAGCCGCACGGGCGACGGGGCGGTACCGTATGTTCCGGCGGGTCCCGGTGCGGCTCCACCTGCTGACCGGGCAGCTCGAGTCAAGCCTTGCCCGGTAGTCGAGATTACAGCCCGGATTGACTGCTCGAGCTTGGTCCACGCCTCTGACCTCAGGTTCACTGTAACATGTGCTAGTAGCTTAAGTACGAAACCTGGTCCGCCGTCACGTCGTTCAAGAACGTACCACTTACTCAAACCGACATACATCCTGCCTCACCAAGCGACGATCAACGGTAGGTTGCGAGCGATTCCTCGTTCCGCTTTATGTCCAAATGCCTAGGATCGAGATCCATCGCCAACGTTCAATATCAACAGCAGGACCGATGATTCACACTTAGGTCTGTACGTAATAGCCTTCCAATAGCGCCCTTCTTTACAGCCATTTTCCAACACAACAGAAGCGGTATTTAAAGCCATCTTCTTCACAGTCTGCATGAAATTAGATAATGAAAAATAGATATTTGCTCTTAATTAAATTTTTTATGTTGGTTTCAGAACTGCTCTTAAATCGCGTACGGATTTTATAGTGGTATCTATTTTATGTTACGAGGCTCGTTCAGTAAGTAACGCCCCTCATCTTTTTATAAAGCCATTAATGTACATAGAAAAACTTTCTCGTTGGCGCTTTGGTGTTCGTTTTGCACGCCAGTGAAGTTTCGAACCGTTCTGGTAGATGACGGAGGCGTAGAACAGGGTCAAAATAGCGTTTACATACGACTCACGTTACAAGCAGCGTGGTGTTATTGAATTCTTGTGTGCAGGAAAAGAAACCTTGGTGAACATTCATAAGCGTTTGTGTGCAATGTATGGCGATGTTGCAGTTGATTGGAGTACAGTTGGGCGATGAGTAAAGAGTACAGCCTCAGAAAATATAGAAACAGAGCTCCATGGTCAGCCACGCTAGGCCGCGCGGGAATACCCGAGCGGTCTTCGGCGCTGCAGTCATGGACTGTGCGGCTGGTCCTGGCGGAGGTTCGAGTCCTCCCTCCAGCATTGGGTGTGTGTGTTTGTCCTTAAGATAATTTAGGTTAAGTAGTGTATAAGCTTAGGGACTGATGACCTTAGCGGTTAAGTCCCATAAGATTTCACACACATTTGAACATTTGAACATTGAGCCACGCTCGGGACGTCCTGTCACAGCCACTGCTCCTGACTTGCTGAATCGTGCGGAAGCCATTCTTCGTGCCGAACGGCGCATCACAAATAAGCAACTGGCTCCACAGTTGTCGGTCAGCATTGGAAGTGCGTCTGCAATGGTCGAGACTCTCGGATATTCAAAGAGGTGCTCACGACTGGTTCCACGAATACTCACTGCGGCCTAGAAGATTCACAGAAATGCCATTTCGCCTGAATGGTTGGAGCGTTTTTAGACCAACGGAGAGGCCATTTTGTCACGGATCGTTACGGGGGACGAAAGCTGGGTGCACCACTTTGCTCTGTAAACAAAAGGGTAGTCCATGGAGTGACATAATCGTCCTTCACCACAAAAGACGAAATTCAAGACAACCCTCTCTGCCGAAAAGTCAAGGCGACAGTCTTTTGCGATTGAGATCACGTCATTCTCATTGTTGTGATGTCAAGAGCGTCAACCATCAATTCACAGGCATTCGTGAAGACCCTGAACAAACTTGCTGTTAATAATCGTTTCCGACGTAGATTCTCTACGGGGAGCACGCTATGAAGATGACGAGAGTTTCAGTCATGGAGTGGAAACATGGCCACGCCTACAAGACAAGAGCTTTTACCAGCAGGGAATACATGCTCTTCCACAACGTTGACATACGGCCATAGAACGTGATGTAGACTACAGAGAAAAATAGGACATCGAAAAAACATGTTTATGTATTTTGTCAAAAAAAATGTGTGTGTCAAATCTTATGGGACTTAACTTGGTTCAAATGGCTCTGAGCACTATGCGACTTAACTTCTGAGGTCATCAGTCGCCTAGAACTTAGGACTAAGTAAACCTAACTAACCTAAGGACATCACACACATCCATGTCCGGGGCAGGATTCGAACCTGCGACCGGAGCGGTCGCTCGGCTCCAGCTGGAACTTAACTGCTAAGGTCATCAGTCCCTACGCTTACACACTACTTAACCTAAATTATCCTTAAGGACAAACACACACACCCTTGCCCAAGGGAGGACTCGAACCTCCGCCGGGACCAGCCGCACAGTCCATGATTGCAGCGCCCCAGAGCGATCGGCGAATCCCGCGCGGCTGTATATTGTCAGCAAATTGTGACTCTTAACAATTAATATATTCTGAGAAAAAGAATGTGGGGCATTACTTATTGAACGACCCTCGTATTTATAGTTACAGAAATATTAAAAATAACAGGTTGATAACATGGAAATGCTATGCTTTTTATGTCAGTTGGGTACCTGGGAAAATCAAAGGCACTTGAGTATAGAGGGTTCCTCATACCTGTGACACTTTTTCCCCTAGACTTAAAATATCTTGCATGAACCGCCCGGCACCATAAGAAGAAATATTTCTTTCACTACTAATTTTTAACTGGGCTACGTGAAGCGAGCTATTACGGCTTTCCCACAATATGGATTCTACTTTAGGCACCTCTCTATTAAGATTTTCTTCAGTGAAAAAAATCGAAACCTAGATCTTCTGTTCGTCCAGATACTACCAAATTGAAGAAGGCGCACCAATATCACAACGGGGAAAGTGTTAAGGGAAGACGTGCATGAGTAGCTTCACGTCTATTAGTGAAAATCTTGTACGCAATAAAAAAAATACGTAAACAGAAGATCAATGTCAATATTATGTTGGAAAATTTCTAGAAGTTGAAATGTGCCACTTCCAAGCCTTACATGTTGACTACTTCTCTGAAAATTAGGATTATTATAGTGAAAAGCAAGGAGAACAGTTCCACCAATAAATTAAGGAGATGGACAAGAGGTACCCGGGTTGATGGAAGTAAAGCATCGTGGCCGACGGTTATTGGATGTCGGAGGGCGACAGTAAAGGTGAAGGTTCGGGCGAGGAAGTAAAAAACGAAAAATTTTCAAAATTGAATGTAACAAAGTAACTATATCGTTGAACAGAAAACTGTTTATAGTACTTGCATATACTTAATGAAATTAAACCATTGCATATATCAACGCTCCATCCATGAGATAATGGAAGACGTATTGACCTGTGGGAGGATTTTGAAACCGTTTGCCATCATGCATCCCCTCATATGACAAGGCTTAATGAGCAGGTGGAAACAAGAAGCTCTTAATTTTCGCAACTGTTTAAAAATAATTGGAATTCGGTTACCACATTGTAGTCCTCACAAAGGCTGTGATCTGACAATAACTATCTATTATACTCCCTACAATAACGATCTGTTATACTCTTTGTAGATAGCATATGAGTACATGTTTGTGGAGACATAAGGCATTTTCCACAATATTACACGATGTAACAGCGCGGGGTGGCCGCGCGGGCTCAGGCGCCTTGTCACGGCCAGCCTGGCTGCCCCCGTCGGAGGTTCGAGTCCTCCCTCTGGCATGGGTGTGTGTGTTGTCCTTAGCATAATTCAGTTTCGGTCAGATTAAGTAGTGTGAAAGCTTAGGGAGCGATGACCTCAGCAGTTCTGTCCCTTGCCACATATTTCCAATTTCCATTATGTAGTAGAAAGTTTATTTGTTTTAACAGCAAACTGTACAAATTATAGTATGTTTTTATGTGGAACTAAGGAGGAAAGACATTTTAAAGCAGGAGGATACTTTAAAGCAGAAAAATTACTGGCCCTTCTGATATACTGCTGCTGATACGATGTTTTAAAAAACCACACTTATGTGCTCAAATTCCTTTAACTGTGCTTGGTCTGCAATACGGTTTTAATAAAAACGTTTTATTAATTTACAAATTGCTCCAACTTGCTATGGCTGGTATCATAATGTAAAATCCCACTCCTGTCTGTTTCAATTCCTTCAACTGTGCTTGGTCTGTAACACATTTTAATAAGACCATTGTACTAATTTACTGATTGCTCCAGTCTGCTCTGGCCTGGAGCAGCAACAGGGTTCAATGCTCCAGATAATTTCCGTGTTTTGAACACGATGTTTAGCATTTTTCTAACTTTGTTCACTTGTAAAATGTGCAGCAATAACTGATGTCTGCAGTTAGTTCACACAGTCACCAGTATGCATAATTTTAAAACTTTCTTCATAGTTTTTAGTTTCAACCACCTTATTTGGTTTACATACGTAACTTTTAAAAAAGTATAAAATGATAAACAAGATGAGAAAACATACGAGCAGCAAAAGAAATTTAATAAATTTTCTCAACGCATCACACACGTAATGTGGGCGCTGCAGATTGGTATGACTCACAGTGAAGCCAGCGGTGTTATAGCTGTAGACAGAGGCCTCAGTATAAACTCAGCCTTTGACATGAAGAGTCTAGTTGGGACTATGTTCATGTATAAGAGGTTTTAATGTTATAAGTTACATTTACTTTGTGACTGACTTACATTTAAATCTTATATACCTGTACATTTAATAAGGCTTGCACTTATCATTTTGTAACTGTTTTTTGTATGTTCTTTAGTACTGAAGTCAGCCACACATTGACCGACATCTGGATATGGAATAAAGTTGCCTGCGATTGGTTCCTGCTCCCTATACTACTTGATATTATTATAGAAATATGATTCTCTAGTTTTCCCATGAACAGTCGACCTTAATGTTGGATGTATTGCCTTGTATGTCTTAGTGAAACAGATAGCCGTACCACAGTAGCAAAGAGAACAGATGGATGTCTGCTGAGAGGTCAGACGAACGTGTGGCTCTTGATGAGGGGCAGCAGCATTTTCTGTAGTGGCAGAGGCAACAAACTGGATGACTGATGATGAGACATTGTATTATTAGCCAATATGAGCTTCCTGTGCTGGTGCTCAATACGGCTGAAAACAAGGAGAAAATACAGTCATTGTTTCTCCCGAGGACATGCAATTCTACTGTATATTAAATAATAATGGCACTATCTTGAGTAAAATATTCCGGAAGTAAAGAAGACCCCCATTCGAATTTCTATGGACTGTACAGGATGATATCGCCATCAGGAAAAGCAAAACTGACGTTCTACGGTTCGTAGTGTGGAATGTTAGATGTCTTAATCAGGTAATTAGGTTAAAAATTAGGAATCGATTGGTTAACGTTAGATGTAGTACGCGTTAGTGAAGGTAAGTGACTGGAGAACAGAACTTCTGGTCATGGTTATAAACACAATATCAAACGCGGTTAATGAAAAGGTAGATGTAATAATGAATAAGAGAATAACAATGTGGATAAGCTGCTATGAACAATATAATGAACGCACTACACTAGCCAGGATTGTCGAACATCCTCCACAGTAATACAAGTTGATACATCAAATAGCACTGCAGATGATGAAGAGATTAGGAAAGACCTACATTAGTAATACAGCTTTGTGTGTCAGATAGCTCCGCAGATGACGAAGAGACTGAACAAATGTGCAATGAGATACAGGAAATTATTCGGATGGTTAAAATAGAGGAATGTTTAATGGTCCTGTTCGACTGGAATTTGAAATTAGGAAAGGAGACTGAATGAAAAATAGTAGGAGAATATGGCGTTGGGGAAAAGAATTAAAGAAGAATCCACCTGGTACACTTTTGAGTAGCCTTAATTTAATCATCTATAACACATGGTTTAAGATTCATTTAAGAAGGCAATATATGTGGAAGACAGTCCAGTCGGATGCAGTTCAAAGCTTCAGACTGATTAAACACTATGTAACAATGAAATTGTAAATAGAATGAAAACAGCCAATTCCTATCAGTTCTAATGTGCTGATCGTAAATGCAATTCAAAATTAGCTCTAGTTTTCATTTTAGACTGTTTTATTATGGTGAGATAAACATGTACAGATTTTTAAGTTAAATTTAAAATCAAGTATTATAATGGTTTGTCAGAGTCGTAATAACTAGTAGCAATGGATTGTATTATTGTCCCTGGTCTTACTTGTGTGCAATATTTTGGAAGTAAACACTTTGATACCAATCTTAATGATCTTTTTCACCCTCCTCTTCAACTTTAGTGACTTTATTAATGCATGTACTAATGTTTGTACATTTGTTTCCAGATTAACTACCAATTGTTCAAGTTGACTGCAATTGAAGTGAACAAAAATGCCACGAGTTTGTGTTAACAGTGCTGACACATTTTGCTATGTGTGTGTGGAGAAGCTACATTTGCTTCACAAAAACAGCAAATAACTCCACTGGTTAAAAAAGCTTACAGATGTTATTTTGGTTGCAAAATTGGTGATCACGATAAACCCTGGTCTCCACATGTTATGTGCAACACTTGTGCTAGCAACCTCACGAATTGGAAGCATGGAGAAGGACGTTCAGTGCCCCAACTAACCATGTCAGTGACTGCTACTTTTGTAAGATTCCTCCTATCAAGAAGGGAATATCTAAGAAGAAGAATCGGGCAGGGATCCATAATTGCATTCCATCTGCCATGCGTCCAGTTCTACATGGGGAAGGATCACCAATACCTAAACCATTGACAGAGTACGAGATTCCTTCTGATTGGGATCCTGAATGTCCTGGACCATGTACATCACAAGATACAGAGTTTCTTCCAAATATATCAACTGAAGATCCAGAAAAATTGTCTCAAAATGAGTTAAATGATCTCATAAAAGATTTGGAGCTCTCTAAAGCTAAGGCTGAGATGTTAGCATCAAGATTCCAGCAGCGCAGTTTTCTGAAAAGCAATGTAAATCTTTCACTCTACCGCTATAATTTAGTACTTTATTTTACATGCAAGATAGTCTTGTGGTATGTGTAGACATAAATAGTCTCATGAAGGGTCTCAGAATTAATTACAACCATGGTGAGTAGAGACTGTTTATTGATTCGTCAAAATTGAGCTTAAAAGCAATACTTTTACATATTGCTAATGAGATTCCTTCTATTCCAGTTGGGCATAGAGTGTATTTGAAAGAGTCACACCTAAACATGCAAATTTTACTAGAAGCCCTGAAGCATAATTAATCCCAATGGCAGATCTGTGGTGACTTGAAAGTGGTTGCACTGCTATATCGGTATGCAGTTAGGGTACACTAAATATTACTGTTTTCTTTGTGAATGGGATATCCGAGGTCATGCATCTCATTACAGTAAACATGAATGGCCTACCAGAAAATCTCTTCAAGCATGTATAAAGAACATTAAGAGTGAACGTCTAGTAGACCCTAAAAGATTCTGCTCCTGACCTGGCATACCAAGTTGGGTCTCATGAGAAACTTTGTTAAGGGAATGAACAACGATGGTGACACGTTTAAGTACTTAAGGCAAAACCTTCCTTACTTAATTTATGCCAAAGTAAAGGAGGGCATCTTTCTAGGCCCACAGATTCGAGAGGTTTTTGGAGACCATACTTTTGATTGAATCATACAACCCGATGGGAGGCATGCATAGGAATGTTTTAAGACTGTCTGTTTACAGCTCTTAGGGAACAAACGATCAATAAATGACAAGGAGGTATGAGATAACATCTTGTCATCTTATTAAAAGCTAGGTTAAAACATGTCATAGAAAATGCATTTATTACATACTCATCTAGACTTCTTCCCCAAAGATTGTGGTGCAGTAAGTTATGAACATGGGGAGCGATTTCATCAAGATATTCCCACATTTGAGAAGAGGTATGCGGGAAAGTGTAGCCCTACTATTTTAGCAGATTACTGCTGGACTGTCATAAAGGATGTTCCCGAGTATGTGTACAAACATCAGGCCAAGCAAAAACGGCCATTTCCTGAATTTATCTCCGACCAAAAGATGTAAATGTATATACTGTACATATGATCATATAACATTTGTAAACCTGTACATACATTTGCAACCAGTTAAATTACATATTTTCTTTTGTGCTTTACATAGTTCTGGTACAAAGTAGACTTACGAAGTATTTTGATTCATATGATAATATCTTCATTTTTTCTTAATACAATACTGACCATTAAAATTGCTACACCACGAAGATGACGTGCTACAGACGCGAAATTTAGCCGACACGAAGAAGATGCTGTGATATGCAAATGATTAACATATCAGAGGATTCACACAAGGTTGGTGACGGTGGTGAAACCTACACCGTGCACACATGAGGAAAGTTTCCAACCGATTTCTCACACACAAACAGCAGTTGACTAGCGTTGCCTGATGAAACGTTGACGTGATGCCTGGTGTAACGAGGAGAAATGCGTACCATCACGTTTCTGACTTTGATAAAGGTCGGATTGTAGTCTATCGCGGTTGCGGTTTATCTTACCGCGACATTGCTGCTCGCATTGGTCGATATCCAATGACTGGTAGTAGAATATGGAATCGGTAGCATCAGGAAGGTAATACGAAAGGCCGTGCTGGGTCAGAACGGCGTCGTATCACTAGCAGTCGAGATGACAGGTATCTTATCCGCATGGCTGTAACGGATCGGGCACCCACGTCTTGATCCCTGAGTCAACAGATGGGGACGTTTGCAAGACAACAACCATCAGCACCTACAGTTCGACGACGTTTGCTGCAGCATGACTATCAGCTCGGAAACCATGGCTGCGGTTACCAAATAAATGGTTCAAATGGCTCTGAGCACTTTGGGACTTAACTTCTGAGTTCATCAGTCCCCTAGAACTTAGAACTACTTAAACCTAACTAACCTAAGGACATCACACACATCCATGCCCGTGGCAGGATTCGAACCTGCAATCGCAGTGGTCGCGCGGCTCCAGACTGTAGCGCCGAGAACCGCTCGCTGCGGTTACCCTTGACGCTGCAACACAGACAGGAGAGCCTGCAATTGTGTACTCAAGGACGAAGCTGGGAGCACGAATGGCAAAACGTCATTTTTGTCGGATGAATCCAGGTTGTTTTTACAGCATCATGATAGTCGCGTCCGTGTTTAACGACATCGCGGTGAATGCGCAGTGAAAGCGTGTATTCGTCATCGCTGTACTGGCGTATCACACGGCGTGATTGTATCGGGTGCCATTGGTTACACGTCTCGGTCACCTCTTGTACGCACTGACGGCACTTTGAACAGTGGACGTTACATTTCAGATGTGTTACGACCCATGGTTCTCCCCTTCATTCGATCCCTGCGAAACCCTACACTTCAGCAGGATAATGCACGAGGGCATATTTCAGGTCCTGTACGGGTATTTCCGGATACAGAAAATGTTCGACTGCTGCCCTGACCAGCACGTTCTCCAGATCTCTCACCAATTGAAAGTGTCTGGTCAATGGTGGCCGAGCAACTGGCTCGTCACAATACGCCAATCACTACTGTTGATGAACTGTGGTATCGTGTTGAAGCTGCATGGGCAGCTGTACCTGTACACGCCATCCAAGCTCTGTTTCACTCAATGCCCAGGCGTATCAAAGCCGTTATTACGGGCAGAGGTCATTGTTCTGGGTACTGATTTCTCAGGATCTATGCACCCAAATTGCGTGAAAATGTAATCACATGTCAGTTCTAGTATAATATATTTGTTCAATGAATACCCGTTTATCATCTGTATTTCTTCTTGGTGTAGCAGTTTTAATGGACAGTAGTGTTTTTTAGTTTTGTACTTCCAGAATGACACTGAAATTTATCAATGCATAACACATGACATAATTCAAGTAATTATTCACTTCAGATTTGTAATGCTGAATCTTGGAACATTAATGCATATTTAGTTTGTGAATTATTTATACGAAAATGTAGATTACTTTAAAAAAAACTGAAGCTAAGTACTTATGAAGCTGATGATTTTGTATCACTTTAACTGAAATAAACATAACTAAGTCAATATTATGCAATTTACAAACTTTGACTTCAAATATGTTGTTCAGTGTTAGCTAATGTTAAGAGGCACATTTTAAAGACCCGAATTTTAAACCGTAAGACAGCATGAGGGACAGATTCTATGACTACAATTTCAAAAAGGTAATAAATGGAGAATATATTATTTGCATAAGTCGAAAGAACCAGAGACTGCTGAGAGTTTCAAATGGAGCGCTGGGCAATGTTTGAAACAATGAAAACGAAGGCATAGAAGACGAGTGAGACCTGTAGTAGTGAAAGCAGCAGAGGATCAAATAAGTAGAAAGACAAGACCCAATAGAAATACTTCGATATCTATGGAGATATAATACTTAATTAACGAAATAACAAAATATATAAATGTAGCAAATGAAGCAGGGAAAAGTGAATAGATAAATGTAATAAGAAAGAGTGATGGAAACTGCAAAATGACTGAGTAGAAACTGCTAGAGGACTAATACAAGAATGTAGAACCATTTATAACTAGAGGAGAGATGGATGTCACCTCCGACCTCCAGCCTCGTCCGCCACACATTTCGAAGATAACTTGACACAGACTGGCTTGTGGTTTGTCAGAGATTCGTCAAAGACGATAACCTCCTGACAGTCGAAGACGTATGTAAGTCTGCTGGCTTTCGTGGCCGTTGTCACTGAAATTAAAATCTTCTGGGTTATTACGCCACGTCAAGTTTCTTCTAAAATGTTCGACGTTTCGACCCGTGTACTGGGATCTTCCTCAGGATCTAGAGTGTTCTAGTAGTAGTGGACACGAAAAGATCCGGAGGAAGTTCCCAGCAGAGGGGTCGAAACGTCGAACATTTTAGAATAAACATGACGCGGCCTTATAACCCAGAAGATTTTAACTACAGTCGAAGATTTGTCACCGTCACTAGGGACGTTACCCTTCATGATCCAGTGAGCTTTGAAAGAGTGAAAGAAACTCAGTGTCAGTGACACAAATTGGTAATGAAAGGAGGGAAACAGACTCCTGGCCTTTATATGTGTACAGTGCGCTGGAAGCTGTTGTTAGGGAAACTATTGTTAGCAGAGACCAATGTGTCTGCTACATTTTTGAGTCGTAGTAGAGAGGGAAGCAAAGAAGCAAAGACTGACTTACTTTGCTGTGAATAGCGGGTGAAATCGCCGCCTTGCCAGAGAGGCCATAGCGGTCAGCCCGGCCGCTGGCAGGCAATGCAACATTTAACACGGCTCCCAGCGGGAAGCCAGGAGCCCGGGGCCTGTTGGCGACGCTGTTGCTTTATAAATCGAATCCTTGTTTACGGGCGCGTTTAATGGCGCGGCAAAGGGGCGCAACCCCTGAGGCGGTCGGGCTTGTTCCTGGGAAACGGCCGCGCGGCCAGAGTGGGCGCCCGACTTACGACGCCTCTGGGAATCCCCGGCCACCGGGCGCCGGGCGCTGGCCGCTGAGGCGGCGCCCGTTAGCCGCGCCATATCGACGCCTCTCCTCTTATGTGCATCGCCTCTTATAGCGGGCCATCCAGGAGGAATTTCCCTCAAATGCTGTAGGTATCCTACCGTTATAGTCTATACGTGAGGTTTTCTTGCTCTTCGGTTGTTGCTCTCCCTGCTGTTCAGATTGTGAACAACGGCACAAGTCACAGTCGCCACATGTCAGAACACGTACATGTGAGTTTAGTCGAGGTCTCTAACAAAGTGAGAGGTACTGAATTGTTAGTACTCAGTACATATCATTGGACGTGCCACATCCATTCGTAGTGACTGATTGGAAAACTTATCGTCGTGTAATTTACAGTCATCGTCCTACTAGGAGCTCCACCGGAAGGAAAAGGCGATTTTGGCCGTTATTGGCAGACAGGTAGGCGATGCCGTACATACAAAACGATGCCGTACATACAAAACAATAACACTGCCATCTCTTAACGACTAACGTTTATTGTGCTACATGGCCACAAAATGCAAGTGTTAGTGCGGCATTGGACCTTCAAGGTTGTCAAAAAAAGCGTCTGGACATCCCTGCATGGAGTTGTACAGGTCTCGGATGTTGTCTCGTGATACTCCACCTCATGCTGGTTGCATCTCAGCTCGTACTGGTCGGTGGAGGCTCCATGGCATCCCATAATTTCTTGATCTTGGAGAGATCGGGTGAGGCGTCTGTCTATGGCGGAGTATCTACAGCTGCAAGTCATGCTAGGGAGGTGGAAGTGATATTTGGGTGAGCGTTGTCGTGTTGAAATAGAGAGCATTAGCATGGGTGTTCATGAAGGCACAGGCAACAGTTGCAGGATTTCCTGCACGTCTGTATGACTGTCATGGAGCCTGTTAGGATCATTACCAGTGAACCATCACCATCAGATATCATTCCCTATACCATGACACCAGCCCAGTAGGAAATGTGGTGGGTGACCACATACTGCTTGTTGTAGTGACCCCATTAAATTCCTCCATATCTCCTCATGGGATTATTTCTCTTACTAGTGGATTGGGATTCACACTTGCACTCAACTCTTTCTAGCATGTTAGTAGCGCAGGATGTGTTTAAGGCATTTTGCCAATTTTTTTAACCTATAAGCTCCTATCCGTATTTTTCCAACATTCCTACAGGCCATATTTTAGAACAGAGAGTGATACTGTTCATTCGGTTTTATTGAGAAAGAGTCTAATGAAAGAAATATAAGTTTTACAATTGCAAAGAATCAATAGAATGTGCTATTAGGGATGTTAGTGTCAACAAAGAATGGTTTTGATTTCCTGAAAACATAAGAACATAGTGTTTTACATGGTTCAACTGCACTGTGTCAAACAGAACTCTAGTGAAAATCTTTCAAAAGTTGTTCAGGAATATCTTCCAAATATTTTGGCATATAGGTCCTATGTTCCTCATTCAGCCTATTATAGAGATTTTCCATTTGGCATGGCTTGTCTCCAAACTTAGCTTTGTGTTGGTCTTTTACTGAACACAGTGCACATGTTGACACTATGCACTGCATGTCTGTCTTTCCATTCACTCGCTGTAATGCATAGTTACATTGTTACCTTCAAATTTGCATTCAGTGCTGCTCGGTTCTGGAAAGGGTGTTGTTTTCAGTGATACAAAGTAATAATACGGATTTGATTAGTAATAAAGATCTGGCCGACATGCGCCTTTTGAATGGAATGAAAGAGTGGCACAATTACGCTATGCTGAGCTGTTCCTGCACCAGCGGCAACAACATCACAGTACATTTATATCTGAGGTTGTCGAATTATTCTGTGTAGTACAGTTTGTTTTTCCATACCACACGCATCTTCACTGTTGTGATGGTATCTTCACATCTACAATACTTTCTTCAATAAGAACCCAAATAAATTATAAATAAGTCACCTGAATTACTCTGTAAAGAAATGCCAGACATGCTGCAATCATTACAACAAAATGCTGTGAATGTATCCTGAAAAACCGCTGAAAGATATGGGTGGGGTGTGGCATCACCCTACATAGCAATCTGTTTCACAGCGAAATATGTAGCATCAGCCAGGACAGGCAGTAAATCATTAGTGTTTCATGTATCTACTTTAGCTTTTCCTGATCACTGAAAACATGGAGTGTGAACACTTTCTTGTGAGCAGCTTGGAGTGTACCGAGACCCTTGCCCTTTATTACATTGTATTATAAACTGAAAAATCAGCCTTGAAAATTTTAGAAATACACTACTGGCCATTAAAATTGCTATACCAAGAATAAATGCAGATGATAAACGGATATTCATTGGACAAATATTATATTAGAACTGACATGTGATTACATTTCCACGCAATTTGGGTGCACAGATCCTGAGAAATCAGTACCTAGAACAATGACATCTGGCCGTAATAAAGGCCTTGATACGCCTGGGCATTGAGTCAAACAGAATTGGATGGCGTGTACAGGTACAGCTGCCTATGCAGCTTCAACACGACACCACGGTTCATCAAGAGTAGTGACTGGCATATTGTGACGAGCCAGTTGCTCAGCCACCATTGACCAGACGTTTTCAGTAGGTGAGAGATATGGAGAATGTGCTGGTCAGGGCAGCATCCAGAAAGGCCCCTACAGGACCTGCAACATGCGGTCGTGCATTGTCCTGCTAAAACGTAGGTTTTCGTAGGGATCGAATGAAGGGTAGAGCCACGGGTCGTAACAAATCTGAAATGTAACGTCCACTGTTCAAGCTGCCGTCAGTGCGAACAAGAGGTGATCGAGACGTGTAACGTACGGCATCCCATACCATCACGCAGGGTGATACGCCGGTATGGCGATGTCGAATACACGCTTCCAATTAGCGTTCACCTCGATGTCGTCAAACACGGATGCAACCATCATGATGCTGTAAACAGAACCTGGATTCATCCGAAAAAATTACGGTTTGCCATTCGTGCACCCAGGTTCGTCGTTGAATACACCATCGCAGGCGCTCCTGTCTGTGATGCAACGTCAAGATTAACCGCAGCCATGGTCTCAGAGCTGATAGTCCATGCTGCTGCAAACGTGGTCGAAATGTTCGTGCCGATGGTTGAAGTCTTGCAAACGTCCCCATCTGTTGACTCAGGGATCGAGACGTGGCTGCACGATCCGTTACAGCCATGCTGACAAGATCCCTGTCATCTCGGCTGCTAGTGATACGAGGCCGATGGGATGCAGCACGGCGTTCCGAATTATCCTCCAGAACCAATCGATTCCATATTCTCCTAAGAGTCATTGGATCTCGGCCAACGCGAGCAGCAATGACGCGATACGATAAACCGCAATTGCGATAGGTTACAATCCGACCCTTCATCAAAGTCGGAAACGTGATGGTACGCATTTCTCCTTCCTACACGAGGCATCACAATAACGTTTCACCAGACAACACCAGTCCAACTGCTGTTTGTGTATGAGAAATCGGTTGGAAACTTGCCTCATGTCAGCACGTTGTATGTGGCGCCACCGGCACCAACCTTGTGTGAATCCTCTGAAAAACTAATGATTTGCGTATCACAGCATCTTCTTCCTGTCAGTTAAATTTCGCGTCTGTGGCACATCATCTTCTTGGCGTGACAATTTTAATGGCCATTAGTGTATAAGCTGCAATGCATCTGCGGAAAGGAACAGTAATGCAAGAGAGGTAGTTATAGAAGGAATTACATGCATAAAAGAAGAAAACCAATATGACATTGACAGGAACTAAAAGGGAGAAAAAAAAGATATCCAGAAAAGTGCTGAAGAAACTTAGAAACAACAGGGTTCTCATCACAAAGCTGACAAGAGTAACGCCATGGTAGTAAGAAGTGGGAAAATACAAAAATAAAATCTTAACAGTTCCAGAACGTAACAAAATACTCGTAGTAACACTAACCAATGTTCTAACACAACGATACCAAAGAGATGCATATGCACTTCAAAAAACCATTTGACACATACTCAAAGGACAGAAAGTGAAATGGTTAAAATGTATGAATCCCAAGCTACCCACTCTGAACAACTTAGGAATAATCCATAAGCAGCTGTGACGTATAATTTTATATATGTAAATTTTCGGTGCCTACAGTGTCACGTCTTTCAGTGTCACACAAGTTTTTATTTTTAAAGGGTATCACCTAAGACTATTTCCATGAGTTCGCCCCTCGAATTTCTCCCTCATATCACAAAATCGTCGTCTGATGTAGTACTAACTGAAACATTAATTCCTTTTAAAGCACAGTTTCGTATATAATTTATATTAAAAACCTTACATCTGTGTCACAGAACAAATCCTACATCGAGAATACTTTACACAAGTAAAAGGGAAGAAATGCTTCTGATAATTATTACAGTATTTAAAGAACATCAACACATGAAATTAACAAACAGTACATGAGACTACGTCAATCAATTCAACTGTAAAAAGCCAGGGAGCATATTATTAGCAAAATGAGGAATATGCAAAAGTGAAATGCCAAAATGAGCACTTCTCAATTGGGAGTAAATCAAAACAATCATAATGGCTGAAAGGGAGCACAATAACATGAGTCATTAACGAATAAGAGCTAAGCAACTAAGCAAATAAGACAATAGGCAAAAATGAGATGCCAACAACATGAGAGTTGGCCGAACTCCGTCGGCACCTATATACGGTTGCGCTCGTGGCGGCACCTCGCGGCCAGTACACAAGTTGTGCGATTGCTGTCGCAGATCGACCCTTAATCTATGATGTTACACAGCATATGCCAGTATACTAGTTGTAAATATAACAAATTTACTTTCATATTATCTCGCCAGAATTAATGTATGTACACAAATAACCGAAAAATAGACAACACCGAGGAGCTAATACAGAAGATCAAAAACACCAATATACCTGCAACAGCCACACATTATTCAACATCTCATACATGTAAAAGAACATCCTCATTGCAGAAGTCATCAACATCAGCAAACACCATTTAGAATATCATAAAGGCTTTCCCAAATTCCAAGAAATAAAAAACCTTCTAAAACTAATCGCAGAACATCTCATTTGACAACCAACTCAAGTTACAAGATGGACTTCCCCCGGGGTAACCAGTTAGTGGACTCATAACAAACTTCCTTAAACACAGTGAAAAGAAAATATTTGAAACTATAGTAAGATCCAAACAACACTGAATATTATATTATTATAACTGTGTATCTGACATATTGTACCTTCTAGATGAGCCGCAGAGTCGTATCCAAGAACTATACAAAGACGTAAACACTGCCCATCCAAAACTAATATTCAGCACAGAAACTGAAAATAACATAAATTACATTTCCTTGGCTGCAAGATAAACAGACAACAATCAACATCAGTTCCTCATATTTACGGATGTCACTACCACCAGTTCAGTCATACACAGAAATTAAAACCATCAAATTGTGGACAGAAAACCAGTTCCAATACACACCACACAAACTTTACTCAGTGAAGACAACTACGAAAACGAATACAGAGTCAAACAAATAGCTGTATGGAATGGATGCGATAGTAACATTATAGACAAACGAAGTCGAAAAAGCGTTGAAATAATCAGCAACCAGTTGCACAAAAATTTTTATAGCCTTACTAATTTCATGCATCCAGTGCCTTTCTTGAATAGGTTATAATTACCTCATTATTTGCAAGCATCAAAAGTAAGATGTATGCAGGATATTCCTGTGATCATGTGATTGATAGTGCCTGTACAAAAATTGTATATGAAAACCTGACAACAAGTGAGTATGTAATCAGCTAATTATAGTGTATTTGAAGCTAATGGAATACATTGCAGGCACACTAATGAAGATGACATTTTGAGAAATTTGGTTGAATTGCTCCTCGGACAAGTCGGAAAGGAGTAATAGGCTACTTTTTATGTTTTAACCTATTCATTAATTAATGCAAAACTCGTGACCAGAACATACGAAAAAAATTACATCTTTGTGTCAAACGACCGGCATTTAATTATTTTCTCTAACTTAGAAAAAAATTGTTCAATTACTCTGTGCACAATATCCTAAAGATTAAGAAAATTTTTTGGTTTTTTGAGTTCAGATAAGGTTAGCAGACTGGAGTACTTTCGTCATGGACACACACGTCATTTTATACAAAGTGTATTCCAGTGACTGGGGAGATGATGACCGAATTTCTTTAAATAAAAGGGAGTATGTTGTCCAAGAATCAATAAATTATGCGCAGAAAGCTTTAAGTTGACTGCTTCATTAAATTTTAAAAAAATGTAAAATTCGCTTATTTTAATGGCTTATGCTATTGTTCCCACACGTATCTACCCTTGCTACCTCCGGGTTTGTGTGGAAGATATTCTTTTTCCAAAGTCAACTTTGATAGCTGTTTCGTTGTCACTTCTGCCAATGATTTTAGAACATTCGAAGACGCGTAATCTATGCCTTCTGCCTTACTTGATAGCATGTCTCACAATACTCGTGAAACTCTGAATCTATCTCTTGATTTTCTGAGTGAATCTGCTACAATAACATCCAAGTAGCCCACCTCTGTCTTCCAAATAGAGTTTCTTTTCTTTTTACATCTCAATTTCCCTCCTTTATAGAAGCCTTCATCGTGCTATTTCCACCTATCCACTAGTTAAAATGTGTTCAACAGTGCACTAGCTGTTGCAGTCCTAATTTTGATTCGTTGCTTTTAATTTTACCCATTTCTTTCGTTTTTCTATACTGAATATGTCCTTGAGACAACCATTAACGACGGCCATCATTTTGGATATCTTCTCATTCTTCCTACAGAATTTGACATTCGCTTCCTTGCACGTCATATTTATTTCATTCCTATGTGACTCATCTGGTGAAATTCAGTTGCTCTCACCCGTATCCAGCAACGAGTACCAGTTCATTAGTTGGATGCCAGTGCCATTCCAAATGACTGTGATAACGCAATCGTTGAGTCGCGTCACTCCATCATCCAAGTTAGACTTCTTTTATACCGAGCGTCTAGGTTTCGGCTTTGTCTCTTTTTATCCGAAATGTACGGTGAAGTCGAATAAAATATCAAGCATTGTGAATCACTATCAAGCATTAGTTATGAAACGTCCCCTTTTGAAAAATTATACATGACTGTGCTTAAACTGACACACAATATTTTTTTAGCGCAACACAGTCTGACTTTCAGAAATCCCTACAAAAGAATGGACCTGACTAACATTAACCTATACCTTTCACAAATCACTTACCTCACAAAAATCTTCGTTACTCAAGCTACTGCAATACAGCGAGCGCCGCTACCGTCAGCTAAATAACAGATTCTAACTACGGAAGGCACTAACTACTGATAGGCATAGTTAGCAAATGAAAGTTTTTGATAGAGAAGAAACAATGTATTTACCTTAATAGTGTTCAAAGGTCATTATATATATAGCAGTTCATGACATCCAGTCTTACAAATTTCAAAACTCCGCCATTTCTCTCCTTACATCCACCACTGCTAACGGCTCACCTCCAACTGCGCAACGCTACGCGCTGTTCACATCCAGCTGCCCAACACTACAATGGCAGACAACAATGCAAACTAGCCACAGACTGCACACCGCACAGCCAGTGATTTTCATACAGAGCGCTATGTGGCGTTACCAATAAGAAAACATAAACAGCCTACTTATATAGCCCCCATGTTCCCCACAAAAAAATTTACAAATTATTTTGGGCAGTGGCCAATAACTATTTGATAAAAATTTTCATAATTACAATAACAAAGATATCAAATGCACACACTTATTGATACAATGTTGGTCAAAAGCTAAAATTTTCTCACAGTCCATAAAGACAGTCCTGATCGTTCATCACAGTAAAATAGCAGTGTTCTTCTCAAAGTCTGAGCAGTAGTAGAAAATGCACACGGAAGTAGTGGATTTCCATGCAGTCTTGAAGAAGTAGTGTTGTCCTTCCAACGAAAAGACAGTGCTGACTCTTGACATGCAGACAGGTAATGGGCCCACAACAGAGCAAACCCACAACAGAGTCATTCAAAGTTTTGAAGACTATTGGTAGGTAGGTCATCACAGAGCAGACCCACTGTAGTCCTGGTAGAGATTATGGTATTGGTGGGCCACCAGAGGTGCAGACCCACTGCAGTCCTGGTAGAGATTGTGGTATTGGTGGGTCACCAGAGGTGCAGACCCACTGTAGTCCTTTAGAGATTGTGGTATTGGTGGGCCACCAGAGGTGCAGACCCACTGCAGTCCTTGTAGAAATAATGGTACTGGTGAGTCAGCAAAGGTGTAGTCCCATTGTAGTCCTTGTAGAAATAATGGTATTAGTCGGTCATCAAAGATGCAGACCCACTGTAGTCCTTGTAGAGATGGCCAGCAGCCATCTATTGTGACTGTGCAGGTGCACAATCACCATTGAAGAGTCTTGCAGACAATATAGCAAGTCCATAACCACCACTTGTGCACTCACAAAGTTTTTGGAATTGTCCTTAGAACCAGCAATGCTGTTATCCAGTCCCTTGCTGAATTAGTAACACACGTGCAAACACTAACAGTCCCTATGTCTCACATATTGTGCATTACTATGACCAACAGAAACGTGTGCAGTGAAATGTAACTTAATTTGAAGAAATGGTGTCTATACAATCACAACATAAGAATACAATTACAAAGGTACAAAATACATCATTAAAGAACATAACAGTACAGATAACATTTGTAGTAACACAGACTTTACAAAAGAATAGAAATAAACATATACATCAGTGTTACAGGAATTATGAAATAAGTAAATAAATAAAATAATGAAATAGTTTTCGAAACATTAATGTCACACATGATAATTGAAACAGAACAGAATTAATGATGTCTAAACATCTTTACAAAGAAAATAACATATTTTAAATGCAAATTATATTTGAGGATAACAGTATTCCTCATCAGAGTGAATGTAGCTGAGTATTAGAGAAATTCTACAACATAAATCTTATTAGCTAAACACTTAAAGACAGGAAGAACTCAAATACACAAGGTTACACAAAAACATAGCGAAATAATACAAAAGGAAAGACAGGGTTCGTTTTCAGTTTGACATTTGGTACTGCAGTCCAACCCAAAACTTCGTTCTGCAGATCTTTCCTCTTATTTCAACATTTGTTTCCACCAAAAAAATCCTATCCAAGCATGCATTCTATATTCTGTTCACATCCTCTTTCACAATTCTTTTTTGGCCAAACCATTTTCTTATAGCTTCTCAATGCATTTATTCCAATTCATCACAACTCGTTCTCACATATAGCCTAACCCATCTTAAGCTAACTTAAATCTACTGAGCTCAGATGCTAAACTAAGGGATGAGGCAATGTAGCAGCACAAAACAAATAAACAAATAGCAATGACAAAAAAATGCAGAGTGCAAAGCAAGCAGCAGTAAATCTGGATTAACAGATAAAATGTAAAATTACAACTAATATGAGCCAAAGTGCAGCAACAAGAAAAATAAATCAGTAGTAAAACTGGCTTAACAGAGTAATGTAAAGTGAAATTTAGTAGCACTATGCCTGGAAAGCAGCAGCAGCAAATGCAATAACTTATATCTAAACATGACATAGCTCAAGCAAAAAAAAAAAAAAATAGTACACTAAAGACAACAATGCAGATAAGGGAAATGTATATTCACATCTTAATGTCTATACAATTAAAGTGGTGCACCACAAAAACTAACTCTACAAAAAAATTACCAAGTACTTGAAAAGAAAATTATATATGCAGTTACTGTTATTAGTCCCTTCTTATTGTTCTTTCCATTCCAAGAGCTCCTTTTTCGAAGAGTGTGTATCAGAAAATAATTATTTAATAGATCTGTTGACAGAAAGTGTTCACATTAGCAGATGCATTTATGTTTATTTTATGAAACCAATGCTGCAACAGAGCTGGAGACCGGATATTAAACAAAATGAGCAATCTCTCAACTACAAAGACAACAGATGTAAAATGTAGCTCATCATTTCATTAGGCATTTTAGTAAATATCATAAATTAAGAGCGCCACAGTGTTATCGTATGTTTTCAAGTCTGAATGTGTCGTATTTGCAATGCTTTCGACAAAGATATGTCAATAGCAAGGATAGTGGCCTCTTTTTTTTTTTTTTTTTGCACCTAATGGCTTTCTTTTGTCAGACGACTACCTCTCAGCTGGGCGCCCAAAACGCATTACATCTACGTCACTTACCTTTCTTACTGAAATATTTATGACAGCAGTTTCCGCTACAGTGTCAGTCTCATATAAAAAAATTCACAGGTTGAGAATTTGCGTTACAAATGAGTAGAAACAAAATCCTATAAATATAACAGTGTCCAAAAGATATTCGTCGGCATTGTGATACATTCACGCATTTAGACACATTTCATAACTCTTAAATTACGATTCTTGGTTTCCAACAACCTTTTCCACAAATCAGAGTCCCTAACCACTACTCATTATTCCTTACCTTATTATACATATACATATTGTCGACACTTCTACAATATTTCATCATAACCGATACATAGCAAAATCAAATTCCTCATATAGCATCAGCTTATTGATCATAAACATACCTCAACAGCATAATACACATCATCGTCGTAATAATGTCATAACACCCCAGTCAAATCTCAAAAAAGGTCGTAGCTTTCTGCAATAATTTCAAAAAATTCTCTGCTCATTTCAATAGTGTCATCTACCTCAAGCGTACTTTAAAATCATGCTCCCTTACCAAATACATCATTCAAAGCTCTCATAGTATCACAATGGTTCTGAAAAAATATGAACAGTTCACGAAGTACAGACAAAATACAATTTCATAAGTGTGAAGTTACCCAACTGTGTAACTGCGTAAACATGTCACTGATGTAGTAAAAAAAATTGTTTATCTCTCAGTTAAATGATCAGATAGCTGTGTAATTTGTGTGTTAGAGAAATGTGGTACCGATGTGTAAAGTTGTATAAGCAAATGCCATATTAGCTAGGGCTCCTTGTGCTTGCCAAACACATGGTACACAAAGTAAACATATACCCCCCTGAGGATTAATGTAATTATATCCTCAGGTGTTACAGATTACAGCAATGGAATGAAATGAATCACAGAAAACTTTCTTTGTAATTCAAAAATCTTTAAAAATAAATGTTTTAAGTATAAAATTAACCACTCAAATACGTGTACTGTGGCGCTAAACTGTGCATCTTGTTGCAACATAATCTCTGTGGAAGTGTCGTAGTTATCGTCCTGCGAAAGCTAAGTTCTGCATAAGTCAATGTACATACCTCATGATAAACAAAAGTGAAATGCTTTGCTTGTAGATATCGTAGTTATAATGCTTATTGGCGTGATGAAGAAAGTACTGTACAGTAACGTATTTTTGTGCCACGAGGAAGGCTGTCTCAATGTTGCTATACCACAAAAGTCCCTACTAAAACATGTTTTACTTTCCAGAATAATGCAGAAAAACTATGCAGATATAAAACAGAAACACTGCAAAAGCAACATTGTAAATTGTCACTCATTAGTAGCGTCGTGATAAAACCGTGTAGTAGTCACATAAACTAACCACTGTGCCGTCTGGTATCTCACAGAAAGTCCTTTAAATCCAGAATGTATTTTCAAGTAAACCAAAATGTTGCATTAAAATCTCATTAGCAGTACCAGTATATGTTCAAAGTATGTAAGCCTTATAGACGTTACGTAATCGTGCAACTAACAAGCAAGAATGTACACACACAGTAACACTGTGACGTCTGTTCACTATAACAATGCATTCGTAATTTCTGTTTCAATAAGTTCTCTTGGTTCTTGACTGGATATTTAACTTCAAACATTGTTGCATGTTAACAGATTCTAAGTCTGACAAGCATACTAGTAATGTAACGTGAAAAGTGATATGGCAAAGACAAAGTTAAAAAGCAGATTATCTTTCAATAAATGGGTTTACATGTGAAATGTGGTGCAACCCTTTACTCTTCCTAGTACACAGAGTTTCAACTTCAACGCAATTATCATGTGGTATACGTCGGATTCTGTAAGGTCCATTGTAAACTAGAAAGAATTTGTGACTCAAGTGATTCTTCTTATGTGATAATGAATGAGCTTTAATGAGAACTTTCTGACCAATGTATCATTTCTTTGCATTTGCTTCACCGTGTAGTTTTCTCCTTTTGTCCGCTGCAGATTTTATATTTTTAATAGCCAAATCAATTATGTCCTTGTGTCGAAGTTTACGTGTATTCGGTACAGGTACAAGCTCTCTCGTTCTGTTCGGTGGTTCTTCATTCTTCAGTACAAGAGTGGGTGGTAAAGCAGTGGAATCATGAGGCATTTCATTCAGCACATTTTGAAATAAGTGTAAATATCTGTCCCAATGCTGATGCTTTCTGTGACAATAAAGTCTGCAAAGCTTATTGATTTCTTTCATAATCCGTTCAGACGGGTTACAATGTGGTGAGTACAATGAAATAAAAACAGGTTTGATTTTACGATTCCGAAGCATGCGTGACCAAACAGCAGATCTGAATTGCGGTCCGTTATCTGAAATGACTTTAGCAACGTGGCCAACTTCGCATAAGAAATTTTTAATAAAGGCGTTGGATACAGACCGTCCAGTGGCTTTACGTAACGGAGTGAAAGAAACAAATTTTGAAGTAAGTTCAACAGCGACTAGAACGTACGAAAATCCATTCGATGTTCTGACAAGGGGTCCCAAGAGATCAACAGCAGCAAATTCATTTAATTTAGCAGGAATAATAGGAAACAACGGAGCACGATGTGAGATAGTAGATGGTTTCGCCTTTTGACAAAGTTTACAAATAGACAAGACTCTTCAGATTCTCTTTTCCAAATTGTTAAAATAACAAGTCGTCCGAAGAATATGATAACATTTTCGCGGACCAAAATGTGCATAGCTGAAATGAATGTACCAAATGAGCTTATTAACAAAATCGTCAGGAATGCAAAGTACCTATAGCTTGTCATCAACAGTGCAGCGTTTGAGGAGTATGTTGTTTCTAACCAGATAATAATGCCGAATCTCAGTGTGCGGCTTTTCAAGCCATTTGCTTTTGATGTTTTTCCAAATCGGATCTTTATCTTGTTCATGAGCAATGTCCTTTAAAGATGTGGTGATGAAGTTTACAAAGGCGACTTTCTGAATGTAAAGAATACTGAAATTTTTCTCGAGGTTGCCTTCTGTGTTACTTTTCTCAAGCCCAGCCGGTGCGCATGACAGTGCGTCCGCAACAATGTTCTCCTTGCCGGGAATGTAGACTATTGTGAAGTGGAATTCTTGCAGGAACGATGCCCAACGTTTTAACCTGTCATGATTTAATTTTGAAGGCATAAGAAATTGTAATGTACGATGATCACTGTATACTTTTACGTGATTACCAGAAAGAAAGAAACGGAATTTGTTAAATGCCCAAGCGGTAGCTAAAGCTTCTAATTCAGTAACGGAATAATTTTTTTCAGATTTTGTTAGCACTCGGTATTAAATTCCCTTTATTGTTCCTGTTTTGTGAGTAAAAACTGTGGAATGTGCTTGTAAAATCTCAAAAAGGTCCTCCCTATCAGTGTCATTACAATTCTCAATTGTTTGAATTTTATTCTGAATTAACTCATTAGTGTCAAATATGCCGTCGATATCATCCCTGTCAGTACTTGCAGAGTGATTGTTAGTGTCCAGTTCCGTCGAAAAATCCGAACTGTTGTCTAACAGGAGGTAAAGCCGATTAATTTCTTCGTCATGGTTTGAGAGCCAATCTTCAAATTTCAAAGCTACTGACTTACCTTCTTTTTCTAAACTTATTTCAGCATTGTGAAAGTTTAAGATTGCTTTGTATTCATTCAAAAAGTCTACTCCCAGTATAATTTCCGTCGACAATAATGGAACAATAAGAAAGTACATAGACAAGCTGTGGCTTTGACAAAAGAATTCTAAGTTCGTTTGTTGGCGTACATCTACACTTTTTCCAAAGATTGCTACTTGTAATTTAATCTTACGTAACGGAAGTGTGGAGCAATCGTTCGATTTGTTGCATTTGCTAAAGGCTGTTTCACTAATTACTGAAATGGGACTGCCAGAGTCAAGTACTGCCATAAATTTTACGTCATTTACTGTAATGTGAATCACAGGATATGCAATGTTGTTATGTTTTACGTCGTGTTCTTGTAGTAAGATGTCCCTAATGTCTTCCATTTTTACGTTATTACTAGCTACGGCAGCTGCGTCGTTAGTTTCATACCTACGTTTTGTGGCTGCCAGCGGTATGAGTCATTGCCTATTGTCTCTTGTTGGTGCGCGTCGGTATTGGGGTTTGGAGACCTAACTTCTACAAATTCACCTTCTCGAGAGGGCCCTGCCCTGTTTAAATCCCGCCAGTTCTGATGCAATTCAGGTCTGTCGTTACGATCATATCGTCTGTCGTCATGACGGTAGATTCCATAGTTTCTTTCTTGTCAGTCACGTGGTGGAGAATTTCTCCCCGAATCGTAACTGCGCGCTGGACCGTTGCGTCTAAAGTTATTCTGCCTCCCCTGATAATATTTATTTTGGTTCCCATATTGTCTGTTTCTCTGATTGTCTCTGTGATAGTCGTTACCGTGGAGAGGTGATCTTTCCCTGTAATTATTACTACTGTGCCAACGGTTGTCATACGGGTGGTGTCTGTTTTGGTCACTATTTGCGTTGTGAGAATAGCCTTGTCGTATCCAGTTATTATTTCTTTCATCGCGGAATTGCGACTGATGTGACCTGTAATTGTTGTGTTCCTGTTTTCGCGTTCCGTGATTGTCAGTGTCAATTTCTAATTCTTGTAAGAGTCCCTGAAAAGCTTCGATGTCGTCTTTGCAACGTCCTGCCAAAATAATATGTCGTAAATGTTCAGGTAATTTGATTAAGCAAATGCGGATGAGTTCTGAGGGTCTGTATGGGTTTGACAGGTACTGATTCTTGTGCAATATGTCTTCAAAATATTTCACAAGACTGGAAAATTCAGATTGTTCGAAATGTTTCATCATTATGATGCTATGTTTTAGTCGGTCTTGTGTAGCTTGAGACCAATATGCTGAGAGGAAGGCATTACAAAATTCTCCTTCACTGTGACAATCGTGAATGACCGATCGCATTCTTACAGCTGGTTCATTCTGTAAATAGCCACACATAAATTCTAATCTGTGTTCTAACGACCAGTTGGGAGGAAAACAATAAGAGAATTGATGGAGCCATGCTTGTGAATGAATGCCGTGGCCAGAATTCTTAATTGTTTTAAATTTACGTGTAGTAATGAACAGCTTATAGTCAAAATCATCATGTCGGCGAGTCGCATGTCGGTCATTGTTACGTCGTTTAGGCGGTTCCATCTCAAAATTCGGTGTGCCTTGGCAATTTCTTTCATAATTTCCGAAGTGTCCTGTGTTATTATTTTGTGGTTGTTCCGTAATTCTAAGTCCCTCTTCCCGTGTTGGAGCGCGAGTGTCCTCTGAAATATGTAATTTTTGTATTACTTGTGCCAACTGATCTTGTACTTCCCGGATTTCTCTTTTGTGTTGCGTATTAATTTGATTATGATTTGGTTTGAATTTCTTAATTTGTTCATACTCTTCTGTGTCAGTGATGGCTACAGGTCTTGTGTCATTCAGATCATCATCTACCTTTGTAGATAAGTTACTGAACTGATCCGAAAGTTCGGCTACTTTCTCCAATACTGTACTTATTTCCTCAGTGTGTTTGTCTGAACCAAGTTTCAGAGTATCTACTGTGTCCTTTAAGTTTTCCTGAGTTTTTGCAAGTTGCGTAACCGAATCGGTAGATGCAACTGAGTCAATTTTAGCTTGCAATTGTTTGCTGTTCTTTTATGGCTGATTAATGATTTTGTAATGCATTTTCATGCCGCGAGAAAATAGGTTGAAAATGCTCACAAATTTGTGTTTTTACTACATTACAGACTTTTTGACATTTTGATTCAATGTTATGTACTCAGTGGTTAAATCTTCACGTGTTTGTTCAAGTGTGGTGTCTAACTTCTGAAGCTTTTGCTGTGTTTGTCTCTGATTTTGTTCCATTGTGTCTAACTATTGAAGCTTTTGCTGTGTTTGTCTCTGATTTTGTTCCATTTCTTCCATTAGCTATAATAACAATGCATTAGTGTCTGGAATCTGTTCCTCTATGCTTTTCTGCAGTGCATTTGCACCGGAAACATTCACATTTTGACAAGCAGAAAATGTGTCTTGACTTGTTTGAGAAAACGGTGAGGACGCAAAACCTGAATCTACAGTATTTGCAAAATTTTGTCCTGTCATTTCGTTTTCCTGAGGCGAGCTGTTGCCGAGCGATTGATCGATAATGCTTCCCTGTTCACTAATTGTTTCACTGCCTACACCATTGTTTGCTGCCCACTCCATTGCCCTATGCACAATTACCAAATTACTATGTTGAACATTAGTTAATGCATTACACGGTGGCGCTAACACACTGCTTTCGTCTTCACTGTCATTTCTCAGTTTACTTTGGAGCCTAGCATTACGTTTTTCGCACGCCATAATTGTCACAATATTTCACATGATAACACAGAAAAGCACAATTTGAGGAGCAAAATAAGATAACATAGCAATGGAAATAATGTCTACTTAATTGCAAGCGCAGCTGCGAAATACTTGGTGCAAATCTACATGCATGTCACAACTGTTTTACTGTAAAAGAATGAAAAACTACAATTACAGAGAACATTCTATCTATGATTATGTGCTAGCAATGAACAAAGGTTACACTAATTACACAAACTACAAGAAAAAACCAGAATATTCCAGTGAGGTATCCTGGCAGGGTCGCCATATGAAACATCCCCTTTTGAAAAATTATACATGACTGTGCTTAAACTGACACATAATATTTTTTTAGCACAACACAATCCGACTTTCAGAAATCCCTACAAAAGAATGGCCCTGACTAACATTACCCTATACCTTTCACAAATCACTTACCTCACAAAAATCTTCGTTACACAAGCTACTGCAATACAGCGAGCGCCACTACTGTCAGCTAAATAAAAGATTCAAACTACGGAAGGCACTAACTACTGACAGGCATAGTTAGCAAATGAAGGAGTTTGATAGAGAAGAAACAGTGTATTTACCTTAATAGAGTTCAAAGGTCATAATATATATAGCAGTTAATGAAATCCTGTCTTACAGATTTCAAAACTCCGCCATTTCTCTCCCCACATCCACCACTGCTGGCGGCTCACCTCCAAATGCACAACGCTACACGCTGTTCACATCCAGCTGCCCAACACTACAATGGCAGACAACAATGCAAACTAGCCACAGACTGCACACAACATAGCCAGTGATTTTCATACAGAGCGCTACGTGGCGTTACCAATAAGAAAACATAAACAGCCTACTTACAGATACACTGCACATGTCGGACAACACATCGAATTTACACTGCATACTCATAAATAAATATACTTACACATTCACTAGGCTTTCATAGGATTCTTGGGGGACTTAACTTCTAAATTAAATGTAGCTCCCTTCTCCCGGTACTGACCGTTTTCGTGAGGTTTCGTTAACTGTTAGCCAAATTTTGCAATCGGAAACTCCCTTCGAAATATTTTCAATTTTGACTCAATTCGTCCAACTGTCGACCTGTCTGGTATTTCCCTACAAAGTCCCTGACTTTCTGACTGGTCAGTACTCTAACATCATCGAAGCAAAAAACTTCTAAGAACAACACATATTCTAACGACCACATACCATGCCACACATGCTCAGACACAACATATACACATAATTGTAAACTTCTGTGTGTGAAAATGGTGAACATATCTATAGAAATAAATTGAGATACTTGCAACATTCCTGTTTCATACAGGGCTTTTAAACATGTCCCTGGGACATCACGTAAATGACGGAATTGGTAAGCCCTTCTCATTTAGTTCTAGATGGGAACGCCTCTTCCAGCTACCATCTACGCTGGTTATTGTCCAAAAAGAACTGCGACTCTGTAGCAGGCAACGCCGCTAATAGCGGACTTGTTTCTTCCAACAGCTGGCCTTGTCTATCAATGTCCACTGTTACCACCTTTGAATGTTCAACCTTTTTCCATGTCCATAAAGCAATACGATATTACAAAATGGTATTCAGTTTATTATTAATCTGAATAGAGTGTTGGCATGAATATGTGTTACGGTTTTGAGAATGCCCTGAAGATACACTCCTGGAAATTGAAATAAGAACACCGTGAATTCATTGTCCCAGGAAGGGGAAACTTTATTGACACATTCCTGGGGTCAGATACATCACATGATCACACTGACAGAACCACAGGCACATAGACACAGGTAACAGAGCATGCACAATTTCGGCACTAGTACAGTGTATATCCACCTTTCGCAGCAATGCAGGCTGCTATTCTCCCATGGAGACGATCGTAGAGATGCTGGATGTAGTCCTGTGGAACGGTTTGCCATGCCATTTCCACCTGGCGCCTCAGTTGGACCAGCGTTCGTGCTGGACGTGCAGACCGCGTGAGACGACGCTTCATCCAGTCCCAAACATGCTCAATGGGGGACAGATCCGGAGATCTTGCTGGCCAGGGTAGTTGACTTACACCTTCTAGAGCACGTTGGGTGGCACGGGATACATGCGGACGTGCATTGTCCTGTAGGATCAGCAAGTTCCCTTGCCGGTCTAGGAATGGTAGAACGATGGGTTCGATGACGGTTTGGATGTACCGTGCACTATTCAGTGTCCCCTCGACGATCACCAGTGGTGTACGGCCAGTGTAGGAGATCGCTCCCCACACCATGATGCCGGGTGTTGGCCCTGTGTGCCTCGGTCGTATGCAGTCCTGATTGTGGCGCTCACCTGCACGGCGCCAAACACGCATACGACCATCATTGGCACCAAGGCAGAAGCGACTCTCATCGCTGAAGACGACACGTCTCCATTCGTCCCTCCATTCACGCCTGTCGCGACACCACTGGAGGCAGGCTGCACGATGTTGGGGCGTGAGCGGAAGATGGCCTAACGGTGTGCGGGACCGTAGCCCAGCTTCATGGAGACGGTTGCGAATGGTCCTCGCCGATACCCCAGGAGCAACAGTGTCCCTAATTTGCTGGGAACTGGCGGTGCGGTCCCCTACGGCACTGCGTAGGATCCTACGGTCTTGGCGTGCATCCGTGCGTCGCTGCGGTCTGGTCCCAGGTCGACGGGCACGTGCACCTTCCGCCGACCACTGGCGACAACATCGATGTACTGTGGAGACCTCACGCCCCACGCGTTGAGCAATTCGGCGGTACGTCCACCCGGCCTCCCGCATGCCCACTATACGCCCTCGCTCAAAGTCCGTCAACTGCACATACGGTTCACGTCCACACTGTCGCGACATGCTAACAGTGTTAAAGACTGCGATGGAGCTACGTATGCCACGGCAAACTGGCTGACACTGACGGCGGCGGTGCATAAATGCTGCGCAGCTAACGCCATTCGACGGCCAACACCGCGGTTCCTGGTGTGTCCGCTGTGCCGTGCGTGTGAACATTGCTTGTACAGCCCTCTCGCAGTGTCCGGAGCAAGTATGGGGGTCTGACACACCGGTGTCAATGTGTTCTTTTTCCATTTCCAGGAGTGTATAATGTGGATTAACAAATGAACCATTTAGGGTGCTGCTTCAAAAACAGGTAAGACGGGATGTTGTACTTTCTGAGCGGTGTACCTAGGACCATATGTTGTTCACTGTTCGGTGTTCCTAACTAATGATAGATTTTAGAATCACATGAAGGAATTCGCACTATTGATCACCATGAACAGATTTTGGCGATTTCTGATGTTTCAGTTGTGAGTAATGGGTTGTGCTTTGTGAAGCATTTCTTAATAGGTTTGTATCAACACGTTTTGAGGCAAACAAAATTTTTCATATTTTTCAGACTTTTTATTTAATATGTGAACAATTGAGTAAGACTATTTCGGTCGTGCACTATCTTGAACCTTGAAATGTCTAGAACTTCTTTTATCAGGGAGCATGTGATATTTTCAAGAAAACTGAGGTTCTTTCATTTTTGAACATTTGTACCTGTCTTGAAAATGACGATTCGTGCTACTTTCGTATGATTCCCATTTAAATACGTATTCACTTTTAAGCGGTTCATATAATACTTCTACTTAATTTGATGTCACTTGCTGATTACCGGTGCGTCAGAGAGTAAAAATGTAGCACATAGACTAATAAAATTGTTGTTGTTCGGTGGCGTCCACTTTGACATAAATCTAAGTGCCACTGCAAAAGGGTAATGCAGATGGCCTAACACGACGTATGCGTTGTTGGTTCTAAGGCAGCACATTCACTATGGAATTTATCCGGAACAGTGAGTAGTAAAATATATCACTCAACTTTGGTAATGCTGTTAACAGCAATTGTAGAATGCAAGTTTACCATATCTGCCCTGTGATGACTACTGTTCCATGGACATAAATTAAATAACGGTCTCTGAACTGAAGTCGAAAGAAAACTTATCTTCTGTCTTGATATAATTTTCGAAGAACAGTACTAAACTAACAAAACGCACTTAGATCTCTAGGTTAGCGGTCTGTGTCCATACATAATAATTCTATTCACTGCTCTCTTTCTAGTGAAGACTAACCACTGCTTCTCTATCGACCACTATTCCTATCTCACTCGACGACTTGAAGACTTGAAAACACGATGAACGTTCTGCAGGATCTCCCTAGCAAGACTCGAACTAACTTACAACTTGCAGCTGAAAACTTCAGCCCGTGCACGGATACCTAACTGCGCGTCTCTCTTACTCGTGGCGCTGCCCATCCACGGGGGTGTGATTCTCGTGGGCAACGTGACTGGTTTGCACGCAGAGATCTTTCTAGTGCAGTTGGATGTCAACAGTACTTCTGGTATCAACTGTCGCAAACTCCTCTTGTGTGTTATCTCAGTAGACCCACAAACACTGTACTAACAATACTTACTCGATTGTGCCACTTTAAGTTTCAATAGAATATTTGTTCCTAGTTACATGATCATATTGAACCGTGAAAAATTTTTTCACATTTGGAAAAACCCTACTTTTCCAAATAAATTTTTGTAATTCCCCAAGAAGAAAAATGCCATGACAAACTGGAATAAGTAAAGACATTAAATTTATATTATGTGTCCGGCTAGAATCGATAGTCTAAGGAATGTAGTAAGGTAAGGCACTGTCCACTGCCACTGTTCATATCTCTGTATCACACTGTCATACGACATACACAGACATGTTTCCATGCTTGGGACCTTCCTTAATTTACTTATGAGCAAAAATTTCATTTCCCGTGATTGAGATAAATGTAACACAAGGTGTAACAGAGAATCATTTCATGATACTCGATGTGAGCGGATGGGATGGTTTGTATATAAACGTTACATAAAGTGTAAAATGGTTTGGTCCAGGGCCTGATGTAGGAGGGGTGGGGTGAGGGGGAAAGGGGCAGCTGCCCCAGGGGGCAAGTTTTGGGAGATATTTTTTTTTTTACTTTAGAAAGAAATTCTTAGCAAGCGCCTTAATGGTGCATTCATACTATTGTGACTTGGAATGAAATGTTCAGATTACGATGATATACTTCGAGTACCAGTGCCATTTTCAGTTCTGCTATACGTCTACGTTATTACAATGCCAATTTGTTGTAAAACCGTCCCATAATCAAATCCTGGCTGCGCCACTGAAGTGCGATAGTTATTCGAGAAACCACTGTTGTCACTCTGCAACCTTATTGCACCAGACGTCACGCAGTTGGCAGCAATAACCAGAATACTGACTCAAACAGTATATTAAGCTAACTGTTTTAAAAGTCCATTCGAAATATTAATATCATTATTAAGTTAATGGGAACTTCTTGCGTGAATCTAAATATTTTAATAACAATGTGCATCAACTAAGTTAAATTAAATTATTTAATTGTATTTGCAGCAATACGAGAAAACGGCCCTCAATTTCGGCTGTCGACTAAAAAATACATTTTCCGTCTTTGTATTCCTTAAATCAGCGACCATCAACCGAACATTGGCTAAGATGTCAACACTAGTTGACAAGGAATAGTTTCACACTAAAGTTTTCAGACATGATGAGCTCGCACCCTACCCTCTGCCGTCGCCATTTATTGTTGGGGTGTGACGGCGTTACATGGCGTAAAATTGTTTTCTGTTGTATTGATCTCTATTGTACTTCTGTTTTGTATTTAAATTTGTTTAATAATTTCTATAGTAATGGATGGTCGAAAACGGAGTAGTGTGTCGAGGTATAGAAAAATAGCAGAAGAGAACAAGAAAAAATTAAATGAGGTCTTATCTCAGACAGGAAAATTGGATCCCTTTTTCACAAAGCCTGCTCACAGTACAGGAAACAAAACATCAGGTGAGATTATATAGTATAAATTGAATTTAGGGTATTTTGTGTAATGGACAATGTTGTAAGGGAGACTTTTCTAAAAACAACCATACCAATTGCAAAGTTGTAACTTAATCTCATTCAGAGATCTTCAAATTATCGCTAATGTCTCCAATCTGGAAAGTCGTCTTGCACTTACAAATAAAAATTCAGTAACGGCGCAAGGTAATTTTTTAAAGCTGTTTTGAACTTCTCAGTTATAGGGTAATCACATAAAAAAGCCAAAATATTTAAAAATGGTCAAGCAATCCTCACTGCACCACTTCATATGGATTGACTCAGTGATCAGCCCCTTACAGTTACTGTAACACTACCACAACAGAGAAGGACATAAACAAATTACTCAAAGCCAGAAAATCTCTCAAGCTCAGTATGGATTACATATTTTTTGGTCTCAAGTGAAACCGAAGATGGCCCGAGTGCGAAGGTAATAGACGACACTATGAAGAAATGTGAAACACTGCTTAGTGGATCATCAGCTAGTGTTCAGCAAAAGGATGAAACTTCTGGGTTTGAGTTTGATTTTAATGATCCTGGTACATGGCCAAAGAGATTTGCTGACTCTGATAGATGTAACATTATAAAAATGAGAGCAGAAATCGATCATGATCCTGACAACTGCAAGAGCTATAGAGAAGGTCGCAATTTAAGTAAAGATTGTTAACTGGAGAAGGCTTATTGAAAAATTGCCTGCCCATGAAAATTTTCCAAACGATAAATTTATTTTAGCTCTTGGTAGGCTCTAGAGTCTTCTTCCCGAAGCGGAGGCATTGACAAAGAGCTACTAGACAGATAAAGAATAAGGAATCTAACCGGAGAGCAGTGATTCACTGTATTATTGATGCTGTAGTTCTCCTAGCAAGGCAAGGAAGTTCGTTTAGAGGAACAAAATCGTGATTTTGCTGATCCACACAGGTGAGAAATTTATAAATACCATTGATCTTAGATCACACTATAGTGTCCCCCTTCGTCTGCATATTGAACGCCACTAGATAGGGCATACTAGCTATTTTTCCTAACATGTACAAGATGAGTTCCTTGAATTGATTGCCAACAAAATAAGACATGACATAATTAATTATATGTTTGATGCTACATACTTTTCATTGATGTTTGACTGCACTCCAGATATCAGCCACAATGAGCAGATGAGTCAAGTAGTTCGCTGTGTCAAAGCAAATGACACAGAGGTTGAGGAAAGTCTTGTTGACGTTTTATAGTTACAGTAAAAACAGGTGAAAGTCTTAGTCAAGAAATACTGAAAACAATGGAACAGGATTGGCTGAACATTAAAAACTGCAGAGGTCAGTCTTATGACAATGGGGCAAACATGGCTGGAAAGTACGAAGGTGTCCAGTCAAGAATACTTGAGAGGAATAAGCTGGCCTATATCCTACCATGTGCTGCTCACTGTTTAAATTTAGTAGGAGCATGTGCAGCTGACTAATCTGCTGAAGTCCAAACGTTTTTTGGAAGTTTCTAACCGTTTATATCTATTCTTTATGGGTTCTATATCAACATGGAACCTTACAACAACATGTACCCGCAGCATTAAAATGCCAGAGCAAGACTAGGTGGTCTGAAAGAGTAAAGGCAGTTGAAGCAGTTTATAGGCATGTTCATATAGTTGTACAGGTTCAGGAAAAAACTGAAACTTATAAAGTCTCAACACCAGAAACAAAAACAGAGGCAAAGTCTATTTCAAAAAATATGAGAAAACTCAAATTTATTGCCTTAGCTTGTTTCTGGCATGGAATATTGAAAAAAAAATAGATCATGTTCATCAGTTTTGGGAAAGAGAAGACCTTACCAGTGATAAAGCTGTTCGAAACATTCAAGGCCTTTTGAGCTTCCTGAAAACGTCCAGAGACTATTGTACCCCTGAAGCTATTTCTGAGGCCAAAGTGCTAGCAAAAGACAATGGGGTATCAACGGTACTCTCAGAAAAAAGGACCAGAAGTAAGAAAAAAGTGACCTATGAGCTTAGTGAGGATGAAGTATCCAAACGTTCACAGGGAGATTTATTCAGGATATCCCTGTTAGAAATAATTGACAGAGTGATAATGGAGCTGAGTACCTGGTTTACAGCACTGGAGAACATTAGTGCAAAATTTAGTTTTCTGTGAGGTGTCCAAATTCAAGAAATAGAAGTGGATGACTTAAAGGCCAAAGCAGTAGAACTGTCTGATACCTATGCAGAAGACTAAACAAGGAAGAATTTATTTGTGAAATTGAAAGTTTCAATCACCATGCCCTGGTAACAGAGACAGACTTGCAAAAAGACACTGTATCGTACACATCAAGTTGGATTTATAAAAATAAAGTGGCAGAGGGGTATCTCAACATTACTACAGCCTTATGAATATGCCTTACCATACCAGTTTCTGTTTCCTCTGGAGAAAAAAGTTTCCGCAAATTGAAATTAATTGAAAATCATTTGAGGAGCGTGATTGTCTAACAAAGATTAACAAATCTCAGTATAATCTTCATAGAGCACAAACGAGCTCATTCCATAAACTATGATGATATCATAAACGTTTTTTAAGCCAAAAAGTCTCAGAAATCGAATTTTTTAACTTGATTAATGTACGAGATTTATAGTATATTCTTGTATATTTTCAAATTGTTTATCTTTGTTTTCTCTTACCCTCATTCATTTATTAAAATAAGTTGATGTTGTCACATACTGACATTTATTTCGAAATATATTGCACAAATTACTCTCAAAAAGTTTGGATTTTTATGAGTGTAGGTGAAAGAAGAGGCTGCAAAATTTAAGCTTGCCCCCTTAGTAAAACTGAATCCGGCCCTGGTTTGGTCAATGGTAAAAAGGACAATCGGGTGCTACCAACAAGAATTTACGCCGGTTATATTTCAAAAATGTGAAATAATTTCATGACGCAACCATAACATTAACGTGACTACAATTTTGAAACGAAGTACATAGAAAATATCCAGAAGAGTAAACGAAGATACCAGCGCTTCCCACAGCTTTAGCAAAGCACTGAAGAAGAGAAATTATTCAGTCTAGACTGGTAGTATAGTCACTGTAAACGCACAATAAACACATTGAGCTTGCCGTTAGCTGAAGTTAAAGTCCTAATACCTCCTGTATATAATGTAGGCCTTTAAATACCTGAAAACGGAGAGAGACCTTAGAATAAACGCTATCCACTCTCTCACAAGATATGCTGTTTGCCTGAATTCCGACACTTCCACAAAATAATAGCAACGTCAAGTATGTTATAAATAAGGAATCCATGCACGGACCGAATCATTTGCAAACTTAGTTGCATTAAGCGTATAGCTGAGAGAACTTGAATCATTACATCACCCTCTTAAAACACATCTACACTCTTCAAGCAGTCGCGACGAACTGCATTTCCGTTCACATTGCTTCCTCCCACAGCGGCTCTAACGTCACAAACCACCCAACTACATGTTACAGGAAACTGACTGGACACTACTTGACACGTGAGGTCTCAGTGAATACCAGCCACGAGAAATTCATTGTGTACAACTCAATGATGAGCCCAACGTTACTACGTTTACAGATGCAATGTTACCTTCAGAGGTGGTACGGGAGAGGACCTAGAAATGACCTAGAGATTGTCACGAAAAGTGGATAACCTTCAAATGATATTTAGGTTAATGACTGGAAGAAAACACATTCGGAATACGTAGTCATGCATTTGTTCCCAACTGCTGATGACGTTCACTGTGATACAGATCAAATAACGCTGACGTTTCAGACATTCCATTCCATCTTAAACTACTCAGAAATATAAAAAACGAACTAAATAATTGTTACTATTACAATATTGTCCATAGAAAAGCAAAAGAAACTGAAAAAACAGCCTTTAATTCAGAGTTCATAGGGAGTCTTGATCACAATCTACGTCTCTACGCAAGAAAATTATAAAATTGTATGTATATTACACATCTCCTCCTCAATAAATGCACCGATTTCAATCAGACTTGAGACGCATATCATTTACTGTCTGACAAGAATCACTGTCGATCTGAAAGCCACCCACCTACTAAGGAGATGCAGTAGGGTTGAAAAATTAATGTAGCTCACGACGCGAAAATATCCAGATTTTAGGTTCACCGCATTTTGGAATCAGAGCACTTGCAACAAACTTTACACATAATTTCAAATCTTCGCGAAACTTTTTCCCACTGACGTTTTAAATTTTTACATATTTACTACTAACTGTATTCACGATGCATTTTGCAGACAGTATTGACATACACCATTGATTCAACCAGAAGAATTACATCATTGTATGACTCTCAGTTCATGAGTTACGACGTCATAAATAGTGAAAAACTACGATATCATGGAAGACGTTTAAATTTATTATTTCTCTGATCCTGACTCTATTCGCAACAATTTTCACTGAGAGTATCAAAATTTACCACTGAATATACCTACAAATACGTACGATTGTACTTCGCATAATTCGGGAGATACGATGTCAAATAGACGCGAGAAAAAACTGCAGTACCATTCATAACGTTTTAATTTATTACGTCTTTGCTACTAATTCTATACTCATAACATTTCTTAGACAGCATTCACTTACGCCGCTGAATGTATAAAGGGAAATGTATCATTTCACAACACATGTTTCATGAGATAAGATGTTATAAAACACTGAGATGGGTGAAAAATGGCAGCATTAAACATTACGTTTAAATTTATTGCTTCTTTGCTGCTAACACTATTCACAACGCATTTCTCGGACAGCATGCACGTATACCACTGGGTGTTTGTGCAAAATTATTTTATCGTACATATCATAGTTGAGGAGATACGTCATAGACGTTACACTGCATGAAAAAGAAAGGGTGAAATTCGCTTGAATGTAGCTGACATATGTGGGGTGAAATACGAGGGCTGTGCCGAAAGTTTTTAGCAGCCCGTAAACCGTAAGGCGGAGGACAATGGTGTTGTTTTCATTCGAAAGAGCGATGTTTTTCGACCTTGGGGCGCGCGCGCGCAACACCTGGCTAGCGGTGATCCGTACACAGCGCAGTAAGAAAGCACAGGCAGTGCTGAGTGAGAGACGGTGCAGGATGGACATGTCGCGCCGCGACTTTTGCGCCATGATTTTTTTCGATTATAAAAAGAGTTTAAGTGCCGAAGAATGCCATTCTTCTTTGCTGCGTGTTTTTAGTTAATATTTCCCTTCTAGGGCCACAGTTGTCAATTGGTTTCGCGAGGTTTCGAGGGGTCGGCAGTCAATTGAAGATGAGCCTCGTCCCACTCGGCCAGCAACAGCAGTGACTCCTGAAAACATTGATGCTGTGAGGAAAATGATCAAAGAAGATCCACATCTAACATTTTGCGGCATTGAACGGACCCTAAATATTGGTTCAACAGCAGCACAGACCATCGTTCATAGTCACTTAGGCCTTACTAAGAGATGTGCCAGTTGGGTGCCACATTCTCTGACAGAAAGCCAAAAGGAGGCGACAGTGGACTGGTGTCGTTTCATGCTCGAAAAATTCAATGGAGGGACGTCCCAAGACACCTACAATATCGTCACAGGTGATGAAACGTGGATCTACCATTATGACCCTGAAACCAAGAGACGGTCTTTTGTGTGGTCCTTTCTAGTGGAGGGACCACCGACGAAAGTTCGATGAAGTCGGATCTCTGGAAAAAGATGGTGGCAACTTTTTTGACAAAGATCG
Source organism: Schistocerca piceifrons (assembly GCF_021461385.2). Classification (NCBI taxonomy): domain Eukaryota; kingdom Metazoa; phylum Arthropoda; class Insecta; order Orthoptera; family Acrididae; genus Schistocerca; species Schistocerca piceifrons. The sequence continues at coordinate 155,992,233 of NC_060143.1, forward strand.
GACATCTCACCTCTGTGACCTTGGACACAAGTCGTACAGTCAACGCTGAATGGTATGTGAACGATTGTCTTCCAAAAGTCATCGCCACATGGAAGACACAGCATCAAAAGTCCAAGAGTGGGAACCTTCTGCTGCATCATGACAATGCATCTGTGCACGGGGCTTCCAGAATGATGGACTTTCTGGAGAAGGAGAAAGTGTGAGTCTTACCCCATCCGCTTTATTCACCTGACCTGGACCCCTGTGACTTGTTTCTGTTCCCTAAGACTAATGAAAAAATTCGAGGGCAGCGGTTTTAATCAGACGAAGAGGCCATTGCAGCGTACGAAAGTGCTTTAAGTGACATCGCAAAAGAAGCTTGGACTGACACATTTTCTAAGTGGTTTCAGAGAATGGAAAAATGTATACATGCTAATGGAGAGTATTTTTAAAAGTTGTAAACGATTTTCTGCACACAAATTTTTTTTACACATGCTGCTAAAAACTTTCAGCATAGCCCTCGTATGTTAATTGTGTGTGAAATATATCTTAGATATGCATGAGCAAGCAAGGCCAGTGTAAAGAAGGTCGTCCCAAGCCTCTGGAACGCTTGCAGTCACATTTGGCATACATATTAACCACACTCTGGAAAGAAGTACTGTAGGATTAAGAACCACCAGCCCCCTATAAGGTGTGATAATGTGAAAAGAGAAAGGAGGACAAGGACAAGGGAGACAGTAAGGGGGTAGGAGGAGTTAGGCACAGATACGATGAGAAGGAGAAGGACAGGGACTGGAGGGATGAGGACAGAGACTCATAGGAAAATACCCGAAAATGGCTGGTTTCTCAGCTAGTATGTCATAAAAAACTATATATATATATATATATATATATATATATATATATATATATATATATATATATATATATATATACACACTTTTGTATCTATGTCCCACATTGCCTCCTAAATCAGTGGATCAGTTTCAACCAAAGTTGGTACACATATCATTTACTCTCGGAAAAGAAGCACTTCCTGAGTAAAAACCACCTATCTTCATATGGATGGGAGTCAGAGTGAAAATGGATGACATAGAAGCAAAACTCAGGAATTTCTCAATTTATTTCAACCATTCTTGTATATGGAGACTCATTATATGCTTTAGTTGTGTTGGTCTAACCAAAACGGCCTTGCTTTTGTGGTACTGCGAATGGCTGAAAGCAAGGGGAAACTACAGCCGTAATTTTTCCCAAGGCCATGCAGCTGTACTGTATGGTTAAATGATGAGGGCGTCCTCTTGTGAAAAATATTCCGGAGGTAAAATAGTCCCCCATTCGGATCTCCAGGCGGGGGCTACTCAAGAGGATGTCGTTATCAGGAGAAAAGAAATGTTGGAACACGTGAGGCAATACTGACCTTACGATTTATCTTAGAAGAAAGATTGAGGAAAGGCAAACCTACGTTTCTAGCATTTGTAGACTTAGAGAAAGCTTTTGACAATGTTGACTGGAATAGTCTCTTTCAAATTCTGAAGGTGGAAGGGGTAAAATACAGGGAGCGAAAGGCTATTTACAATTTGTACAGAAACCGGATGGCAGTTATAAGAGTTTAGGGGCATGAAAGGGAAGCAGTGGTTGGGAAGGGAGTGAGACAGGGTTGTAGCCTCTCCCTGATGTTATTCAATCTGTATATTGAGCAAGCAGTATAAGAAACAAAAGAAAAATTTGGAGTAGGTATTAAAATTCATGGAGAAGAAATGAAAACTTTGAGGTTCGTCGACGTCATTGTAATTCTGTCAAAGACAGCAAAGGACTTGGAAGAGCAGTTGAACGGAATGGACAGTGTCTTGAAAGGAGGATATAAGATGAACGTCAACAAAAGCCAAACGAGGACAATGGAATGTAGTCGAATTAAGTCGGGTGATGCTGAGGGAATTAGATTAGGAAATGAGACACTTCAAGTAGTAAAGGAATTTTGCTATTTGGGGAGCAAAATAACTGAGGATGGACGAAGTAGAGACGATATAAAATTAGACTGGCAATGGTAAGGAAAGCGTTTCTGAAGAAGAGAAATTTGTTAACATCGAGTATAGATTTAAGTGTCAGGAAGTCGTTTCTGAAAGTATTTGCATGGAGTGTAGCTATGTATGGAATTGAAACATGGATAACAAATACACTCCTGGAAATTGAAATAAGAACACCGTGAATTCATTGTCCCAGGAAGGGGAAACTTTATTGACACATTCCTGGGGTCAGATACATCACATGATCACACTGACAGAACCACAGGCACATAGACACAGGCAACAGAGCATGCACAATGTCGGCACTAGTACAGTGTATATCCACCTTTCGCAGCAATGCAGGCTGCTATTCTCCCATGGAGACGAACGTAGAGATGCTGGATGTAGTCCTGTGGAACAGCTTGCCATGACATTTCCACCTGGCGCCTCAGTTGGACCAGCGTTCGTGCTGGACGTGCAGACCGCGTGAGACGACGCTTCATCCAGTCCCAAACATGCTCAATGGGGGACAGATCCGGAGATCTTGCTGGCCAGGGTAGTTGACTTACACCTTCTAGAGCACGTTGGGTGGCACGGGATACATGCGGACGTGCATTGTCCTGTTGGAACAGCAAGTTCCCTTGCCGGTCTAGGAATGGTAGAACGATGGGTTCGATGACGGTTTGGATGTACCATGCACTATTCAGTGTCCCCTCGACGATCACCAGTGGTGTACGGCCAGTGTAGGAGATCGCTCCCCACACCATGATGCCGGGTGTTGGCCCTGTGTGCCTCGGTCGTATGCAGTCCTGATTGTGGCGCTCACCTGCACGGCGCCAAACACGCATACGACCATCATTGGCACCAAGGCAGAAGCGACTCTCATCGCTGAAGACGACACGTCTCCATTCGTCCCTCCATTCACGCCTGTCGCGACACCACTGGAGGCCGGCTGCACGATGTTGGGGCGTGAGCGGAAGATGGCCTAACGGTGTGCAGGACCGTAGCCCAGCTTCATGGAGACGGTTGCGAATGGTCCTCGCCGATACCCCAGGAGCAACAGTGTCCCTAATTTGCTGGGAAGTGGCGGTGCGGTCCCCTGCGGCACTGCGTAGGATCCTACGGTCTTGGCTTGCATCCGTGCGTCGCTGCGGTCCGGTCCCAGGTCGACGGGCACGTGCACCTTCCGCCGACCACTGGCGACAACATCGATGTACTGTGGAGACCTCACGCCCCACGTGTTGAGCAATTCGGCGGTACGTCCACCCGGCCTCCCGCATGCCCACTATACGCCCTCGCTCAAAGTCCGTCAACTGCACATACGGTTCACGTCCACGCCGTCGCGGCATGCTACCAGTGTTAAAGACTGCGATGGAGCTCCGTATGCCACGGCAAACTGGCTGACATTGACGGCGGCGGTGCACAAATGCTGCGCAGCTAGCGCCATTTGACGGCCAACACCGCGGTTCCTGGTGTGTCCGCTGTGCCGTGCGTGTGATCATTGCTTGTACAGCCCTGTCGCAGTGTCCGGAGCAAGTATGGTGGGTCTGACACACCGGTGTCAATGTGTTCTTTGTTCCATTTCCAGGAGTGTAGTTTGCACAAGAAGAGAATAGAAGCTTTAGAAATGTGGTGCTACAGAAGAATGTTGAAGATTAGGTGGGTAGATCACATAGCTAATGAGGAGGTATTGAATAGGATTGGGGAGAAAAGAAGTCTGTGGCACAACTTGACTAGAAGAAGGGATCGGTTAGTAGAACATGTCCTGAGGCATCAAGGGATCACAAATTTAGCATTGGAGGGCAGCGTGGAGGGTAAAAATCGTAGAGGGAGATCAAGAGATGAATACACTAAGCAGAGTCATAAGGATGTAGGTTGCAGTAGGTACTGGGAGATGAAGAAGCTTGCACAGGATAGATTAGCATGGTGAGCTGCACCAAACCAGTCTCAGGACTGAAGATTACATCAACAACAACGTTGTGGGTAATATAATGTAACCTACCGCCCCCCTCCCCCCTAGGAGGGAGAGGGAATGTGGATGAGCGGCTGTAAAATGTAAAATATTCTATAATGACTGACGTTAATAATGAGTCCACAGGTTTTTGTGACATTGGCTCATTGGTGACAGTGCTGATGATATATTGCCTCTAAGTATTTGTGTCCTTGGATGGAGGGGCGGGGGTGAAGGGCGAGGTGAGGTGACAGTGACACATCAGCCCATCTCTGCAACGCTTGAGCAATTTCTACAAAAGTTGACACATATATCATTTGTTACTGTGACAGTAAGACCTCTAGCACCGCTATGACTGAGGGTGAAGGTGAAATGGTGAGAAATCTAAAACATAACTCATAGACATAGACGCCGCAACTATTTTAAGCAAATTTGATGTACACACTCGCCCTTTTTTTTTTTTTTTATTGCGGAATCTATACTGTCCGTATGGATGGGAGTCGGTATGAGAAGGGAGTGATTTTACGAAACCGTTTGCTGGTATATTTTTTTAGTGCTTAGTTGCGTTGGAATGTTTGAAAAGTAGTGCAAGTTGTCTCTTACTTACGCTCTTCAGCGTTTCAACGAGGTCGTGAGGGTGAGAACTGTGGCAACTCAACAGATGTATCAGCCTCTTTTGGGTTCTAAGGTTATGCCAAACGGCTGAATGCGACTGATATATTTAACGCTCTCTCTGTAGTCGTACAGTGCAGCCGATCACACATATATGTCTGTAGTATATGTTTCACTGCTGATGTCTCTTACAAACGTTTTGAGAAAATGATGTATTTTAGAATATTATCTCACCTGAACATCAATAATATCCTCAGGAAATCCCAGTTAGGATTTCAGAGGAGTTGCTCAACTGGGAGAGCCATATACATATTCACTGACAAAATTTTACAAGTATTAAACAAGTAAATAGTGCCAGTTATTATTTTCTTTGCTTCAACTAAGGCATTCGACTGTGTGAACCACAGTATTCTCCTACATACATTGCAGTTTTATTGGACTGATGGTATTGCCAAGCAATGGACAATGTGATATGAACCAAAAGAATACAGAAAGTTGCACTTAGTAATTCAACAAATATTGCACAGGAATGTTGTGGCGACTGTGGAGACATCGTGTATGAGGTTCTTCAAGCGTCAATTTTAGGTCCACTATTGTCTCTCCTACATGTGTAAATGATCTTCTATCAAATATACAAAAGCAGAATTATTTCTTTTTGCAGATAACACTAATTTGGAGTGAATCTAAGCAAAAATTCACAAACGGAAAAAAATGGTAAACAATGTCCTTAACAGCATAATTGACTAGCTTTCTGTGGATGACTTCTGTCTCAATTTTAAATAGACACAACTCATTCAGTTCTGCATATCTGCAGGCACTATACCAATGTTAGGTATAAAACGTGGTGAAGAAATAATAAATAGGGTAGAAACTTGAAAACATTAAGATGTCCCTACTGATGAGTATTTAAGCTGAACAAAGCACATTTCGGAACTCCGATAACAATTTTTTTCCTCATGGTCACAGCCCGCTTGGCAACCGCCTCTCAGAGATCCGAATTTTGGATTAGTCCGGAATCATTTGCCAATGGAGAGATCATCATGACACTTTTCCAGCTGCAGGTAAGATGTGTCTTTAATGCAGTGGTTTTCATTGTTTCTGCAACTTCATGCCGATGTTCATTGCTGGTTTTCGGCCTTTTAGTGTCAGTTTCCAACCCCAATGGCAGGTGAGTGCCCTGAACTTCTGTCCATTCCTCTGGACTCTTTGACAGTGCCGTTGGCCGAATGAGGGTAACTTCTTATGGTGGAAATCTTCGACGTCACTGCTGATGATATATTCAAAATTTAAGCAGTGGTGGGTTTCGAAGCTGGAACCAAGAAGGTCCTATACGATGGGTAAAAAATAAACAAATAGATAAGCTTGAGGAGTGACAATTTAGTAAGTTGACATCTTTTACATAATTAAATTCAATAACTTTATGTCCAATAATGCTGTGGAGTAAGACATCTTTAAGAAGGGAAATCCTTAAAAGCTCAAAAAACGTGCTGTATGAATACATGTGTTCCTCACTCACGACCATCTAGTAGATATCTGTTTAAGAATTTGTACATAATCCACTGCAGTTCAAATGGATAAGAGATGTGCATATTTTCAATAGCAGAAAAAAATGGCATTCAGTGCTCCACGTTAAAAGTGATCTTAGCACAGAAAAGGGGCCACTGTCTACTAGATTTTTCATCAGTTATCTAGGGATATAAAACGTCTCACTGATAGCAATGTAAATTTTGTAAAAATATAGTTAAAAGTTTCTACTTGACAACTCCTTTTAAACCCCGCAAGAATTCCTGTTATTATAGTATGTAACAGGTGGTGGGTGGGAAATACTAACTCATACTTGTATGTTAAAAGAAAATAAATAAGTAAATAAATTTAAAAAAAATGTTCTCAGCAATTAATCATCTTTACAAATTAAGAATTGCATGTAGTTACACATTCCGTATCACTGAGATTTATAGTGAAAAATGATCCATAGAGCCGGCGGAGGTGGCCGAGCGGTTCTAGGCGCTACAGTCTGGAACCGCGCGACCGCTACGGTCGCCGGTTCCAATCCTGCCTCGGGCATGGATGTGTGTTGTGTCTTTTGGTTAGTTAGGTTTAAGTAGTTCTAGGTTCTATGGGACTGATAACCTCAGATGTTAAGTCCTATAGTGCACAAAGCCATTTGAAACATTTTGATCCATGGAACACGAAACTAGCTTACTAACTATCCAACTATGTGACATATGCGTGCACGGGCGAATCCACGGATAAAAAGCTAGTGTATTACACAATTGTAGAATTTTCTTATGTAGCTCAGTGCTATCGGTGTTATAATTAGCTATTCACATGAGAAGAGTACGAATATAGTCGAAACACAAATATATGTGTAAGAGGGATTAGTGACGAACGAAAATACAAAAAGGAAACCAGGCTGAAGTGTACCATCGTCACTCGTGGCCTCTACTTGGCATATTTATATCTATTATAAAAATCAAACGTGCCCTGTGATACGCGTTGAAGATGAGGGTGCCCCACAAGAAGTCGGAGCGTTAACGCCACAATCGCTTCATGAGACTAACGTACATCCAGTGTGTACTACATCAGCAGATGGCCTACCGCACTCTCGCATGCGCAGCGGACCCCAGCCTCGTTCAAACGCAGACTCGACGCGCGGCTGCCTGAGCTCCCTTCGGCTTCGCACGTCTGCCCACGGACGGCAACAATTCGCTTAATTCGCCTCTTCCCTTTACTGCTCCGCAAATTTAATAATGCGAGTGTTACGAAATAATGAACCGAATTGATACAGTAACCCTTGTTTTGGCGTGTTAATTCCATCAGCGGGAAGCGTTCAAACGACCTTTCAATTATTCTAACTTGGTTTAGCAATAAACACGTTATCCCGTGTGTTTAAGCTCTTGCCGGCGTTGGAGCCGCACGCTGGGTGCAGTTTTCACAGTTCTTTCATTCGATAGACCGTCAGCATCAGAGGCAGCATGTGTCATTCGTCACCTGACACAGGCTTCACAATTTACATATCATTGTCTAAAAAAATTTCCGAAACTGTTCCGTCCCTATTTTGACAGTGTTGAGTCACGATTAAGGACGAGGACTCCACGCACTACAAAATCGGAAAATATGCATACATTCATGCACTATCAAACTACAATACATACAAGATCAAATGAAAAATACAACAAAATACACATTATCATTATCGTTTCCAGTTTACAAGTTCACTTCCCTTCTGGCACAGTTAAAAACTAACAACAAATCTAAATACTCTTCTGTGAGGTTCCTGCGCTTGTCACTCAAAATATTTTCTTAATTAGGACATCATTTATCTACATCACAAGAATCTACTGGAGCAGATTTGAAGGCACATATCGGCGATAGTGTCAGGTCGTGTTCTTCATCCATGATGTCGCCACAAAATACATTTGTCACTGAACAAAAGAATCCGCAGTCTGCATTTTTGTTTTATGATACTGTCCGCTCCGTTCTTTGCGTCTACTCCTACTTTATCTTGGGCATGACTCCACAACTTACTCCGTGTGCGCCAGTGGCAGACATGTTGCTTCTAATTTTCTTACTGTAGAGTGCTACTTACAGAACTTTATCTGTGCCTTGATTAAATATTCTTTTAAATGGTGCTTATGATTCTCGATACATACGCCATCTTTTGTCGAGAAACTGTTTACTGCCTAAATTGAAAGAAGTATTTACGTTAGAAATAAATATTGAACTATTCGTTACCTACATATCAATTTTATTTCACACCCATTTAATGGCATCAAAATTGTCACAGTAAAACATTGCAAATTCCAAGCCCGTAACCCCCCCCCCCCCCTTTCCCCACACACAGAAAACAGTAATGTTGGTTCATGGGTTGACAGTAAATCGAATAGACTCTTTTTTCAAGCAGGGACTTTTAAAAACTCATGTGCAGAACAATATAACATTTTAAGATGACTAACTTTATTTAACAGCTTTGGGACCATTAAACCTGATCTATCCTTAAATTTTACACACTTTAGCTGACACATGTCAAATTACTGACGTCTTAATTAGAGCGCACTGCTTGTGCATCAAGATGAAGCTCATGAGTAAGACATGTGATGTGTTTTACATTTGTGTACAATATTTTAATTGACTCTGGCCTTCAGCATGTATGGAGCTGCACCACGCAGCAGTAAAAGAACTCTGCTTTTATTTATATTAGTTGGCCACAGAATACCTAAAACAGAAGAAGCATCTTCTCAGAAAAACATCTATATAATTAGAGACTTAAACGAGAGTAAAATAATTGTTTTTTAAATTTTACTCATATATATCAACTGATTCAAAACTTCAACCATCTGTCATCAAAGGAACTAACGGTTGTGGAGTTAACTGCTTGTTGCAGAAGTTAGACTGAAAAATCAGGTCTATCCTCAGTTAATTTGTCAACATAGCAACCCACTGCAGCAGTTGTTTCAAATGTAGGTACCCATATGTTTGAAGTTCCCAGGCCCTCGCGAATTTTATCCAATACCTGATTAGCAAAACAACAAATATTTTTATATGCATAAATTTATTTTGACAGATCCATTACTGATTGTGAGATTTTGTAACATCACTTCTCCTCAGCATCGAGGAATCAGGGACAGTTTTCACGTATACATCTACAAAAAACCCTTACGAGGTGGATTTCTGAGCTTCTCGAGTGGTATACTTGCTCGTAAAAAAGAATCGCACAAACCCACTTAAAATAATTTTGCGGTGGCTTAAGTACGGAACCAATAATAAATAATTGGATGTGGTGTAGTGGAGATTCTTTTATTTTTCATGCTCTTGCAATATGTGAAGCAGATGGGACATGCTATTTGACTTGAAACAAAAGACTGGCATTCTTATTTAATTAATTATTTAAAGTAAATTTTGTGGTGTTTTGCAAAGAACAACTACAATAGAAAATTTTCCGAAAAAGAAAATCTTACCTCCTGACTACAACAATCACAGATTATAAGCTCTCCATGTGATCCAATAAAATTTTTACTTTACTTCCACTGTGCAGTGAGGATTATTAACTGCAAACTAACTCACGCAAACAGAACAACACACTCATTTATCACGCACATGGTCCATGCAAACACTGAAAAGATAGTATATCGAATTATTTCACTTTTAGAAGAATCTAAATTCCTAATGAAGTTCGTTCAAATTCCCCAAGACTGCTCTACAACTTTGTCATGCCACGTCAGGCGGTATACCTAACTTACAAGGGAAACTCGCCATCGCACCTCGCTCAGATCTAGTGGTAAGATGGCTCAGACGATACCCCGTCAAAAGGTGTACACAGATCAAGCATGACAACAGGACATCGTGTGCTGAACTGTGAAAAAAGGAGGAAAGTCGAAGCAGTGAACTATCCACGGTCATGATGTGTGACATTGTGGCGTCGTGGCTGTGTGGTAACGGTGTTGGAGTGTGCAGGGGGAGATCCGTGTTCACATCTCTTTTTTTTTTTCCGCATCATTGTGAACTGTCCATCTGGTCATTGATGTATCTGTTCGCTACATTTAAATTTACCTCTGCGGTGTGGTGTGCGTAAGAAACCTCCAAACGTGCGTATATCCTTTTTTTGTTCCACACAAATACCACATGTTATGATTCCTGCATTCCGTTTTGACTCTTGAATTCTGTTGTAACACAGTTCGCATCCGTTGTTATTCTCATTTCTGTGAGAGATCTATTCACCTTCTCGCCTGATAAAATGTAAAATACAATAATAATGAATAGGGTGGGCGCTATCACATATTGCGTGGAAGTACATACATGAAGTCCACAAAAACGATTCCCCTCACGCTGTGCAACCGCGAACACAAACAGAAATGCCATGCAACAGTGAATCCTAGCCGTGTGTACTTAGCAGAACACGACCTACAGCACAGGGGCGGTGTGAAACAGACATGATACTGATGTACTATATAAACTGGAAAAGCTAGAAATAACAGCAAGGCATCTGACGATGTGTGGCGAGGGATACTTTTCGTTCCAAAGGTGATCTACCTTTCCTTGTCCACTCGAGAAACGCGCGCGACAAGAATGATTGATCGTAAGCCCCCATATTATCAAGAATATCTCGAATGTTCTCTTCATGGTACATGTATGTGGCAGGAATTATCTTCCCGAAAACAACTCTTGAAATGTTAATAGTAAAACTCTCCATGGCACACAACACCTCTCTTTTATGATCTGCCATTGGAGTTGGTGAAACTTCTCTGTGACGCTCTCACGCCGACCAGACGACCCCGTCACGAAACGTACCACTCCTCTTTCCATGTTCTCTATCTCCCCTGCCAGATCAACCAGTTGAGGGTCCCAGACTGATCTACAGTACTCAAGAGCTATTCTTCCTTGAATAAGTTACGTATCCTCGATATTCCTCTGGGGTCTGCTGATTCTACTATTTGTTTTCTGTGAAAATTCCACTGAAACCTGTGGACAGATACTCCTAGGTACACTGAAGTGATAGCGATATGCACACTACAGATGGGGGTAGTTCCTCGTCCACATGGTAAATAAGGGCAGTGCATTGGCGGAGCTAATGGTACTCAGGTTTCCGACTTGACCACGAGCTCACGACGGGAATTAGCAAACTCCGAACGCGGAATGGTTGTTGCAGCTTGAGGCATGGGACGTTGCATTTCGGGAATCGTTAGGGTATTTCAGGTATTACCACTCACTACTGACAACATAGTGGCCGACAGCTTTCACTTAACGACCAGGTCAGTGGCGTTTGTATAGGGTGGCCAATGCTAAGAGTCAAGCAGCACTGCTGAAAATATAAAAAAAAAAAAATCAGTATGGCACTTATGACGAACATATCCGTTAGGACAGCGCGGCGAAATTAGGCTCTAATGGGCTATGGCTCCAGACAGTCGACGCCAGTGCCTTTACTAACAGTATGACGTCGCCTGAAGCGCATCTCCTGCTCTCGTGCTCATAACGGTTGGACCCTACACGACTGGAAAACCGTGGCTGGTCAGGTGGGTCCTGACTGCAGCTGTTAATAGCTGATGATAGGTTTTGAGTGTGTGATAGAGCCCACGACTCCGTGGACACCAGTTGTCAAAAAGGCACTGTGTAAGCTGATGTTGGTTCCATAGTGGTGTGGACTGTATTTACCTTGAATGGACTGGGTCCTCTGGTCCAACTGAAAAGATAATTGGTTGGAAATAATTATGTTCGGCTACTTGGAGAGCTTTTGCTGCGTTTCAAGAACATTACGCTGCAGTACGTACTGGGAGATGAAGCAGCTTGCACAGGATAGAGTGGCATGGGCAGCTGCATCAAACCAGTCTCAGGACTGAAGACCACAACAACAACAACAACAACAACAACAACAATGTTCCCAAACCATTATGGAAATTTTATGGATGACTATGCCCTATGTAACGTGCCACAGTTGTTCGTGAATAGTTTGAAGAACATTCTGCACAGTCCAACAGAATGATTTGGCTAGCCAGATCGCCTGACCTGAATCCCATAGAACATTTATGAGATTTAATCGAGATGTCAGTTTGTGCACAAAATCCTGTACTGACAACGCTTTCGCAATTATGGGCGGCTATAGAGGCATCCTAACATAGTATTTATGGAGAGAACTTCCAACGACTTGTTGAGGTCATGCAATGTCGCGCTACTGCACAAAGCGACATTACGTTCGGCGGTACTCCATGACTTCAGACACCTCAGTGTATCTTGCAGTAGATTCTGTTCACAGCAATTTGTCATCATTTGTGTAGTTGTACAGTAGTGGATTTCTTTTCCTATGTGTGTGAGATATTTTACAATTATTGATGTTCAGGGTAGACTGCCAGAGGCTATAACATTCATCAATCCTCTGTGGGTCATTCTGCGAATCGATGCCGTCATTTGGTGTTACTACTTTCTGACAGAGAACCACATCACAGTCGATCAGTGTTAAATATCTTTTGAGGATTCCTACTAGATCATTTATATACATCGCAAGCAGTAACGGTCTTATTACACATCCTTGGGCTCCTCCAGTAATTGAATTTGCATCTACCAGTATTTTTCCACTAAGAGTGACGTATAGAGCTGTATCCGCAAGGAAGTCTTCAATCACAAAACTAGTCCCATACTACATTTTTCACGAAACGCCAAATTGGGGCGGTTTCAAATGGCCTCCTAAAGTCAAGGAATACGGCATCAACCTGAGCGTCGTGGTCTACATCGCAATGGGTCACATAGAAGAGCAGAGCGAACTGAGTCGCGCAGGATCCCTGTTTTCAGAGGCCATGTTGGATTTTTAGAGGTGACGATTTTCGTTCTAAAAAACGTCAGCATTCTTGAGCGTACAACATGCTCCACGTTTGTGTAATAAATTGAGGTCAACGTTATAGACCTATAATTATGTGCATCTGTCCTATGACCTTCCCTGAAAACGGAAATGACTTCCACTTTTTACGGTCACTAGGTATCCTTCGGTGAACAACGATACACTGCTGCTGGAAGGGAGTAAGTTCTTTCACATAATCATTGTAGAATAAACAGGCATCCCATCCGGCCCTGATGTTTCCATTAGGTACGGGGCATGGTGGTAGCTACTACGAATCACTACCAGTCATTTCCTTTCCATTCCACTCGAAAATATAGTGAGGGAAAACGACCGTCTATAAGCCTACATGAACATTACTGGTAGGGTCTCCACCCAGCTTGGGATTTTGACGATCGAGCGAGATAACTGGACAGAATTTTGCACAATATGTGTAACGGAAATATACAAGTGTTTCAGTCAATGTTGAGCCAAATAACTGCTGGCATAGGAGCCAGAGGCGTACCAACGCATTATTGGTTTGCTGAGTTTGGAAAGATCTCTTTCTTCTATAAATAGTTCAATTATTCTGAAATTGTAATCATTTGTTCGTTAGCACACGGCATCAAATCCACCGATTTTCGTCCCATTGAGATAATTCCCACTTACTGCGTCGTTTTTCCTATTTTAGTACCTACACGGACTACTTATTGGGCCACGTGTCTGTGGGAAGACAAAAGTTGTTACGTCATTGTTGACACATCCTGAGGTGATCTCCTTGGAGCCTGTATATATATTTTAAAAAACATTATTCCAGCCGACATGCCAGCTTTTGCTGAAGATTCTGCATGAAATCATTGGAGTAACCTACCAGATATTCAGTGAAAGCAGTGACACCCCACAGCGTGAAAAATTAAGGCGTAAGGGTGTATTCATATTTGACGAAGTTGCAGTGGAAAACCAGGATCAAATACGGAAATATTTTTGTATCGACCCTCATACGAAAGCTGACATCTTTTATTTGAGTCAGACATATTCCAAAGTTCTAAAGCAGTTGATAAGAGATAATGTAAATCTTACTATAGCCTTCAAACAGGGTATTATGAATTTCAATAATATTTATCGAATGCATGTAGGAACCAACATTAATTCACTGAATTTATTACCACGCGCAGGGATTTCCTTAGTGAATATGTTTAAACCGATGTTAGCTGGTCTACGTAGCAAAGGAGGAGGCATTTACATTTAGTATAAAAAAATAAACGCCAACCTCTTCAGTACATACCATTATGACCAAATGAAATAACATGACGGATACGAGTGCTCATAGCATCAGTTGATACAAGAGATACAACTGACGCAAATAAAATGGTATCTGCAATTTCATAGTCTTGAGAAAGACGTATTATGAAGAATTCTTATCGAGACAGTGATCGGAGAACACCTCATACCGATGCACGGAATATTTCCGCACAGATTGTACATCTGTTGCTATCTCTTTAACTTTGATTATGTTTTTGTGGCTTTGAGACTTGAGTTTGGTGGCTTCGCTAAGAGATCACACTTCGTTACGAAAATAACCTGACAGTACCTGTAATACCAATACATGACTTTTATGCTTCTAACATATTAAACTTACTCAGTTAAAGAATGAAAAATGTCACATTGAATTAATAACAGCACATGTTAAATTACTTTCGTTTATCGTAGCTTTTACACATAAAACGCTTCCATAACAATACCTATGCTCATCCAGCCTCATTAAACAGGTATGTTTATTTCCCATTCACAATAAAGTAACCACTGATACATCGCATTTCCACATGAGTAAGACAGGCAATCACTGATCATGGAAACCATCTTATTTACGATATAGCATCAATATGTCTCTCCACGACAATTACCGATTCTCAAGCAGGACCCAGGACCAACCATAAATCTCTTAATTAATCCTGTATGGCTGTATGTGAAGTAACTGAATTACAGAATACATTTCGTCTATAAACCGATGTAACACTTTTAGCCATTAATTCCATATCCTGCACAATACTTATCTGCAGCATGGCAACCTGCGATTGCTACGTGGAGAAACTGAACACGATCCCTCTGCAAACGTCAAGATGGTGTGCCCAGAAAGTTTCAGGAGCCGGTGACAAGTAAGGAGTACAACATCGATTCGTTACTTACATCTACATAGGTACTCCGAAAGCCATCTTAAGGTACATGGCGGAGGGTACCCTGTACCACTGCTTATCATTTCCGCTCCTGTTCCACTTGCAAATAGAGCGAGGGAAAAAGACTGTCTGTGCCCCTACGTTTGAGCCCCAATTTCTCATATCTCTTCTTCGTGGTACTTAAGGGCTATGTATGTTGGTGCCAGCAGAATAGTTCGGCAGTCAGCTTCAAATGCCAGTTCTCTAAATTTTCTCAGTACTATTTCGCGAAAAGAACGACGCGTTCTCTCCAGGGATCCCTCTTGATTTCCTGAAGCGTCCCTATAACGCTTAAGTTTTGTTCGAACATGTTGTTGTTGTTGTGGTCTTCAGTCCTGAGACTTGTTTGGAGCAGCTCTCCATGCTACTCTATCTTGTGCAAGCTCCTTCATCTCCCAGTACCTACTGCAACCTACATCCTTCTGAATCTGCTTGGTGTATTCATCTCTTGGTCTCCCTCTACAATTTTTACCCTCTACGCTGCCCTCCAGTACTAAATTGGTGATCCTTTGATGCCTCAGAACATGTCCTACCAACCGATCCCTTCTTCTAGTCAAGTTGTGCTACAAACTTCTCCCCAATCCTATTCAACACCTCCTCATTAGTTAAGTGATCTACCCATCTAATCTTCAGCATTCTTCTGTGGCACCACATTTCGAAAGCTTCTATTCTCTTCTGGTCCAAACTATTTATCGTCCATGTTTCACTTCCATACTTGGCTACAGTCCATACAAAAACTTTCAGAAACGACTTCCAGACACTTGAATCTATACTCGATGTTAACAAATTTCTCTTCTTCAGAAACGCTTTCCTTCCCATTGCAAGTCTACATTTTATATCCTCTCTACTTCGACCATCATTAGTTATTTTGCTCCCCAAATAGCAAAACTCCTTTACTACTTTAATCAAATACCCTCAGTATCACCAGACTTAATTCGACTACATTCCAGTATCCTCGTTTTGCTTTTGTTGATGTTCATCTTATACCCTTTTGCTGTCTCTGACAGAATTACAATGTCATCGGTGAACCTCAAAGTTTTTATTTCTTCTATCAGGATTTTAATACCTACTCTGAATTTTTCATTTGTTTCCTTCACTGCTTGCTCAATATACAGATTGAACAACATCAGGGAGAGGCTACAACCCTGTCTCACTCCCTTCCCAGCCACTGCTTCCCTTTCATGTCCCTCGACTCTTATAACTGCCATTTGGTTTCTATACAAATTGTAAATAGCCCTTCGCTCCCTAGATTTTGCCCCTGCCACCTTCAGAATTTGAAAGAGTGTATTCCAGTCAACATTGTCAAAAGCTTTCTCTAAGTCTACAAATGCTAGAAACGTAGGTTTGCCTTTCCTTAACCTAG
Organism: Schistocerca piceifrons; assembly: GCF_021461385.2. Lineage (NCBI taxonomy): Eukaryota > Metazoa > Arthropoda > Insecta > Orthoptera > Acrididae > Schistocerca > Schistocerca piceifrons. The sequence continues at coordinate 156,008,656 of NC_060143.1, forward strand.
CTTCTAAGATAAGTCGTAGGGTCAGTATTGCCTCACGTGTTCCAATATTTCTACGGAATCCAAAGTGATCTTCCCCCAGGTCGGCTTCTACTAGTTTTTCCATTCGTCTGTAAAGAATTCGCGTTAGTATTTTGCAGCCGTGACTTATTAAACTGATAGTTCGGTAATTTTCACACCTGTGAACACCTGCTTTCTTTGGGATTGGAATTACTATATTCTTCTTGAAGTCCGAGGGAGTTTCGCCTGTCTCGTATATCTTGTTCACCAGATGGAAGAGTTTTGTCAGGACTGGCTCTCCCAAGGCCGTCAGTAGTTCCAATGGAATGTTGTCTACTCCCGGGGCCTTGTTTCGACTCAGGTCCTTCAGTGCTCTGACAAACTCTTCACGCAGTATCATATCTCCCATTTCATCTTCATCTACATCCTCCTCTATTTCCATAATATTGTCCTCAAGTACATCGCCCTTGTATAGACCCTCTATATACTCCTTCCACCTTTCTACTTTCCCTTCTTTGCTTAGAACTGGGTTTCCATCTGAGCTGTTAATATTCATACAAGTGGTTCTCTTTTCTCCAAAGGTCTCTTTTATTTCCTGTAGGCAGCATCTATCTAACCCCTAGTGAGATAAGCCTCTACATCCTTACATTTGTCCTCTATCCATGCCTGCTTAGCCATTTTGCACTTCCTTTCGATGTCATTTTTGAGACGTTTGTATTCCTTTTTGCCTGCTTCATTTACTGCATTTTTATATTTTCTCCTTTCATCAATTAAATTCAATATTTCTTCTGTTACCCAAGGATTTCTACTAGCCCTCGTCTTTTTACCTACTTTATCCTCTGCTGCCTTCACTACTTCATCCCTCAAAGCTACCCATTCTTCTTCTACTGTATTTCTTTCCACCATTCCTGCCATTTGTTCCCTTATGCTCTCCCTGAAACTCTGTACAACCTCTGGTTTAGTCAGTTTATCCGGTCCCATTTTCTTAAATTCCCGCGTTTTTGCAGTTTCTTCAGTTTTAATCTACAGTTCATAACCAATAGATTGTGGTCAGAGTCCACATCTGCCCCTGTAAATGTCTTACAATTTAATACCTGGTTCCTAAATCTCTGTCTTACCATTATAGAATCTATCTGAATTATGTCTGTATCTCCAGGCTTCTTCCATGTATACAACCTTCTTTTATGATTCTTGAATCAAGTGTTAGCTATGATTAATTTGTGCTCTGTGCAAAATTCTACCAGGTGTCTTCCTCTTTCATTTCTTAGCCCCAATCCATATTCACCTAATACGTTTCCTTCCCTCCCTTTTCCTACTACCGAATTCCAGTCACCCATGACCATTAAATTTTCGTCTCCCTTCACTACCTCAATAATTTCTTTTATTTCGTCATACATTTCTTCAATTTCTTCGTCATCTGCAGAGCTAGTTGGCATATAAACTTGTACTATAGTAGTAGGCATGGGCTTCGTGTCTATCTTGGCCACAATAATGCGTTCACTATGTTGTTTGTAGTGGCTTACCCGCATTCCTATTTTTTATTCATTATTAAACCTACTCCTGCATTACCCCTATTTGACTTTGTATTTATAGCCCTATATTCGCCTGACCAAAAGTCTTGTTCCTCCTGCCACCGAACTTCACTAATTCCCACTATATCTTATTTTAACCTATCCATTTCCCTTTTTAAATCTTCTTACCCACCTGCCCGATTAAGGGATCTGAGATTCCAAACTCAGATCCGTAGAACGCCAGTTTTCTTTCTTCTGATAACGACGTTCTCCTGAGTAGTCCACGCCTGGAGAGCCGAATGGGGGACTATTTTACCACCGGAACATTTAACCAAGAGGACGCCATCATCATTAACCATACAGTAAAGCTGCATGCCCTCGGGAAAAAATACGGCTGTAGTTTCCTCTTGCTTTCAACCTTCGAATCCAATCTTTTAATCCAATCTTCGAACATAGCCGTAACAAATATAGCAGCCCTCCTCTGAACTGCTTCGACGTCTCAAGAATAGTTCGTACCAGTGTCCTACATACGGTTTCCTCCCAGTAAACCGAAGTCGACCATTTGCCTTCCTTAGCACAGTTTTCACATGTTTGTTCTACCTCAAATTTAGCATTGGAGGGCAGCATGGAGGGTAAAAATCGTAGAGGGAGACCAAGAGATGAATACACTAAGCAAATTCGGAAGGATGTAGGTTGCAGTAAGTACTGGGAGATGAATAATCTTGCACAGGATAGGGTAGCATGGAGAGCTGCATCAAACCAGTCTCAGGACTGAAGTTCACAACAACAACAACGTTCTACCTCATATCGTTTTGCAACGCTACTCCCAGATATTTAAAGCAGCGAACTGTGTCAACCAGGAGACTAGTAATACTGTACCCGAACATTACACATTTGTTTCCTATTCATCCGCATTAACTTATATTGTTCCATTATTTGCATATTTGTTTACATATGTGCTCAACCGACAATGAACATCAAATTTGTGATATAACTGGATCAAATATCAATAAAAATATCGAAATTCTTTTGCACAGAAGACCATGAAAATTGTACAAAGTAATATCTAATGCAGTTTGCTTAATCTTCTACAGCATACAACATATTTTAATCCTAGTAAAGTTAATGCATATTCGTATAATTCACAGAAGTTACATGCACAGATTCTACAGATAAGAAGTACATTAGCAGATTATCACATTACTGAAACTCCTTTTTGTAACTGTATAACATACTGTAATAATGTACTTCTATACAATTTTAAAATTATGGAATTTGAACCATCTTTTCTGTCCAAAGTCTGGTCAGCCTATGCAAAGGAAACTATTTTATATATATTACTGCAGCTCAATATACGTAATGAATCACGAAATTGTTGTTACTCATGTGATAGGCAAACTAATTTATTTTTTCTGTGTAAAAAGGAGAAACAAAAAGAAAAAATGCACAGGAATATTTACTACCTATTCCACGACTTCCAAAAAGTGACCTCTACTGCATTTTACTACATGTATAGGCCCAAAGGCAAAAATCAGAAATCTTTATATTCCAAGAGAAATCAACATCCTATCAGTGTGCTTAGTAAAAATAATACTTCTAAGAATGTTAGTTAGCATAACACGTAGAAATAGAAAAGGGATTCTTTTGTAAGTATTGTAAAACACGCAGTACGTGTGTGTTTGTTATTGAAAAACATAAAAAATACAGACAACACAAACTGCTGGCAATTTTCTTGAAACAACTCACAAACACAAGCTTACTTGCCATTTTACTTTGACACACTGCAAGTATAGCAACACACCCGTACTTCGACAGTTGGACAAAGGAACTGACTGTTGATTACAGATGGGTGAGGCAGGCTTCGCTTGTCTGCATAGTGGTTGCTGTTACGGTGGAGGGTCGTCATTACTCGCATCTTGACAGCTGCATGGAAACACTGTGGTCTCCAGCCGTACAGCGGGCCAATGGCAGTTCCTAGGGCATGCAGCATGTTGACGGTGACTGTGTGTACAGTCAGTGGCCTCCAGTGGCCCCATTGTCATGGATGAGATGTAAACATAGCAACTGCGCATCCCCCCCCCCCCTTTACGTTGCATCGACTTTGTGAAGGTAGCGGGTATCAGGAGTACTATGTCGCGGGCAAATCCCCCATCTTCTAGGGAGTGAACGAGCTGAGGGAGGTGGTAGGGCAGATTTCGTAGCCAGAACCCCCACTCCACAACATCTAAATGACCAAACATGGAAACCATCAGCATTTCGCAACATCTGTATGGCCAACAAGAAATATAAACACGTGCAATGGGTGGCACTCCTACTTTTGTAAGTGATGCATTTACAGAATGCGAAAAAAAAACATATTACTTTTCATTCTGTCGACAGTCAGCATTGATGCTAGCCCTCACAGGAAAAACATTCTAAAGCAACCAATACAAAATAACTAAACAAATCACTGTCCATAAATATTTGACAATTTTTTTATTTCTAAGAGTCGCTCCGGCTGCTTGCGGCCGTATGGCAAGCTTAACACGTCATGCCGACCTCTCTTCTGTCCTCTTCCACTGCATACTATGTACGTTACCGTAAGCAGTCAAACGACAGTGAATCACTTCAGCTGTGCTTGTCCTGCTTCTCACCAGTTGGCGCATACTCGTTTGATCTAGGCCGATGGCACTTTTCTCATTCCATTTATGTTTCGGTCCATAAGTCAGCGCAACGGTATCGCGTTTACTACTGCTCTCTTCGCTAATGTTTCCTCTTGTGTCCTGTGGCTTCTCCTCTGCTCTGCTTTGTGTGGATCTTCGTCACGCCTGCCCCACAGTTCTAGTTATTGCGCCAGGCAGGACACCATTCACTCTGCGCATTAGCCATTTCGTTGCCCTATTTACAATCTTGTTTCGTTTATACTGCAGTCCAGAAACCTGATCCGCTCTTAAGTTCTTTTCCTAAAATTCTGCGTCCTCTCCTCGATATCTCTGGTAGTCTGCATCATTACAAATAATATTGAAACTCTCGTCTGTCATGCTCTTAGATCTGTATTTATCAAAGAATGCCATCTCAATCTCTTCGTAAAACAAACTTTCTTCTTTTTTGCTTCCCAACAATGTATGTTCAGTTTTCTTTTTACAGTCCAAACCATTATGAAAGTTCTAAATCTCCTTTTTATTGCATAAGAATTTGCTCCATCTCTTCTAAGACGATAATCTTCTTATCCTCTGTTTGAATCACAATCAGCTTCTCAGTACCAGAGAGTATTTTCTTATCTTCCTCTGCATATGACGAACTAACTTCTTCTTCCCTCAAAGACAACACGTCATCCTGTTTCTCATGAAAATATGACAATGTCTGGCATTTTTTTGTGACTCTTGTTTATGTTTTGAATCGCTTTGTTCCCAATTTTCTCCAGCAATAATCTTCTTACCCTCTCCCAGAATACTCTACTCCAAAGTAAAATGCCTATCCACTGAAAATACATCTCCACCCATGTGAAGAACTTCTGCATCCGATAATATGCTGTCACTATCTGTGCATATTTATTCATTTCATTATCTGCTTGCCCCTACTGTTTCTAATTGCATTCTTCATCCACTGACAAGCCATCTGCATGTGTACCAGAAACGTTTGAGATTGATTGAGAGCTACCGCCGTCTGTGCATGCGCTAGTCATCTGATATCATATTAGCTTGTTTCCACATTAATTAAACAGGTAATCACTGATTACGGAGGTCTTTCCATTTATGTTCTACTGTCTATATATTCCTCAACGAAAATTACATATTCTCAAACATGACCCCGTATCAGCTACAAATATCTTAATAAATCCTGTGCGCTTATTTGAGGAATAACTGAATTACTGAATTACTGGAAGACTTTTCATTTGCAAACGGATGCAACACTTTTAGCAACTGCTTTGAGTCTTTACACAGAAGAATCACAGAGAAGCTCTGAACCAAACGTTTTTCTCCAACGGCCTGTTATAATAGGTAAGGGTAGCAAGGCTTTAGTTAAATGGCTTGGTTTTACATCATCACACAACTGTTAGGTGAGTACTCACGATATGGTATGTAACAGGGTGCACAAAGCATAACAGAGGAGCAGCGTAACATGAGCGCTAGAATGTGCTTCTGAGCGGTGGCGTATTCTCAATAAGTTATCAGTTGTCTGATGCGCAAACGTTGATATCTTTAAAACAGACATAAAACGACAAAACAGACACCTGGCTTTAACCAGGAATGTTCAATGGAACCACTACTGGAAGTCAAGTTCTGGAAAACAATACTAACAAAATTTATGAGTGGGATCAACCAGTGGATATTTTTACTATTAACAGGATCTGAGTTGAGTGAAATACGACAGCGAATTCATATCACAACAACAGTGTAAGTCATACAATCCCCAGACCCTTCCCTACATTAGGACCAGTATATAAATAAACCACATAGTGATGGTTCAGATATGAGACCAACTCAGGTTGAGCAATGTGGGCCAGCATGGAAAATCTTTGATTTGTGAGGAGAGAAAACTGTTGCATTCTTCCACTTGAAGCAGCAGCGTGGGTACAAGGTATAAAACTGATGCACACAGCTCGCAGTCGAAGCACAATGTGCAACGTAGGGATATTAAAAGTCCCCTAAATGTATAGGACGGAAACTATAAAATGGTGTCACTCAACAAAACATCTCCAGTTCAGTATGACGAATGATTTGCTGGGAATATTTCTCCCACAATCTTTTTGCTTCAGTGACATATGATAAGAATGATAAGATAAGCACTCCCATTCGAGACCAAGGTGATTTAAAAATGAAGAGAAACATTTCCCTGTACTTGGATGGAACATATGAAGAAAGATGGAAGTTACAAGCAGCAGCTAAATGTCTTACATGTAAAATGTCTGTCTTTCTGTTTCAAGAACTAAGACACAAACTTATTAGTATCAAGTTTCAACGCACAAAAAATGTTGCAATCATATCAATCCTCAAAATATGCATTTCCGCATCATTTTCAGGCTTGGCTGCACTTAAAAATGCAAAACGGCTAATAAATTGATTGATAAGTAATCATTTTAGTTTGTGTGTCCTGTTCAAAATGCTTACAGCGTTCTTCGATTATAATAGACATACCATCATCATGAATGCTAAACAAGAACTGGTTCTCGTTCAAAGTCTGTACATTCAAGGAGAGCAAGAAGAGAATAAATTCTAGAGAGACCTTGGCTATGAAAACAGCAGTTCACCTAGAAACCACTCGATTCATTAATCTGGCATTTATAACAGACCATATGAGAAATGTGAAAAAGGATTCCACCATATTCGGCAATTTTAAAATAACCATTGCAGGACTTTACTTGAATTCTGTGTTACCAACACAATGATCAATCATCTGACTGAGATACTATCAATATTAACCTGCTGTATGATGTGTATGTGAGGCTTCACTCCACTTGCTGTGAAGGTGATGAATTTGGTTGCGTGCTGACCCACTGCAGTTCAGTGAATTAGTGGCACTTGTTTGATTTATTCCCCGAAGCAGAATTAAAGCGTAAGATAAGGAACAACAGACGATTTTATTGAATGTGAATGATTAAGCAATTTACCCTCTAGCACTGCTGCATACACTTCACTGCTACATGCTCACCTCTCACTGGGATTGGAGAGTGACTTTATAAACGCAGAGATGCTGTTTCGCATCTGAGACATCTCACTATGACACCTCAGATTGTAATGTTACAGTGGACAATCGATGCTTTTGTACTAAGTGTGGCGGTGCAAAAACTCGAAAAACCGCAGCATGGTTAGCATATTTCCTCTATGTAACATGTTGGAGAATTATTTGAACTCGACTCAAAGATACGGCATCACTCCGAAACATTCGCCACACAGAAAGTAACGTTTTCGTCAAAGACTGTGAGAAGATGTCCTGGATTCGTACCATCTACAAGAACGCATCTATTCACAACTTCAAAGAGTACAACTTTTCATGTATTCAACGACTCAAGCAAGTGTATGATGAGGACAGAAATGGTAATATGTGTGCTACCGATTGTGCACAAACACTCTTAAGATGACTTAACAATAAATAATACACTCTAAGACAAAAAACAACACAAGAATTATCCAAATGGGACGGAAATCTGTAGATGTGGTGTACATGTACAGAAAAACAGATGATTCCAATTTCAGAAAATGCTGTCTGTAATCTCATTATAAGTATCTTCTGTGAGTCCCGCATCGATATGAGCCCTGAAAACCAGCGAAAACTTGTCTGGAGATGCCCTGGACGCCAGTGGAATACAAACCGAATGTCGCCAACAATGTGGTCAGACAACCAAGAGTGATGGTCTTGGGAGCCATTTGTTTTTATAGTGGGACCCCATTGGTTGCCGTCTGCGGCACACTTACAGTACAGTGATTCGCCAATATATTCTGCACTCAGTTTTGTTGCCCTGCATGGTAAGCCATCTAGGGCTTACATTTCAGCAAGATAGTGCCCGAAAACACACGGCTATAACTACTACTTTTCTGAATGCTGGTCCTATATTGCCCAGCAAGGTCACTGATCTCTGCCCAACTGAGGACATTTAGAGCATTATTGGCTGGACCTTAAAATAAACGTGGGATTTTGGTGATCTAATGAGTCAGTTATACAGAATTAGACACGATATCCTTCAAAATGACGTCCAACAAATCTATCAAACAAGGCCAAGCCGAATGACTGCTTTCGTAAAGGCCAGACAGCAACCGACACATTTTTGACTTGCTTAATTCGTTAAGCTCTTTTCCTTGAACCAATCATCAATTTCTCCTGCAATTGTTATCATTTGTTCGTCTTTACATGTCCAGCACGTCAACCGATTTGCGGATAATATTATAGAGATGTGTTGTAGGGTAGATTATACTAATAGGACGCAAAAGTCGGATATTTGGTCAATGTCTTTCTCCACTCAGGGATGGCCACTATCATTAAGGAATGCATACACATGTAGTAATTAAAATCTTCTATAATAGTTACATTTACATGTGTTACTTATGAGATGTTCTCGTCTCTTTCCAGACGCTGTAACTGACAATGTCCCAATTGTTGGTGGACACCAAAGACGCGGAGCTAGAACAGAATTTCCGGGCCTGAACTGAGAGACACAATCGTCCAGAAGCAGATCCGTAAATGATGGTATTTCATTCTATTCTATTCTACAATAATTTTCTTCACATACTTACATGCATTGCTTATAACGCTTTATTCTTATGTGCACTCCGTGACAATATCGCAAAGGCGAGTAATAATCTGAAACCTCTGGTAAGGAGCACTATGCCAGTACATGAGACAATGAGAGTCGTGACTTTTATCAATAAGTACACAGATGATTTTCTGTGTAAGTACTAGAAATTATTATTGTAAATTACAGCATATGCATCGCTACACACATGGTACTTCTCAGTCACTTCATTTTTCTCCCTTGCAGCAGTACTTGAATCGTCCAGAGATGGGCTTGCACCAACACCATGGCTGGATCCATCAGTCATGTTTTCACCTCATCCCAGTACCATGATTAGCTTTACACACCTGTCAATGCCACGATCACCATATTCTGGATCTTCTGACCTTTTCTGTTAATGAGCACCAGGTTACAGGCGCACATTCTTTGAACTACTGCGTGGTTACAGGCGCTTTTGGAGACAGGATGTCAAAGCCCACATAAAAAGTACTGTGGGACACCAAGAACCTGCCACTTTCCTTAACATATGTCAACCTGATTAGGAAAAGGAGCTTTGTATAATCGCCATTAAGGGCAGTGCAGCTCTGTGCTGTAGGCTCATTCACCCTGCTCCAAAAGAGAGTGGTAGTGCTGTTGAAGATAAGACGATTGTCTATAATTGGGGAGATATTGCAGGTGGCACAATTTCAGATTAGTTCAGAACTTCTACCATGACTGTCATACTGAGCTGTTTTTCCGAAATGCAGGAAAGAGAGTCTGGTAACGCACTCAGATGCTAATCGTGTAAGTAAATAACAAAGATTTATAAGTTCAAAGGCATCTCACTCCTCGTTAAACTTCAGAACCTACCAGAATTTGTGGGACAGAATCTGGATTGTTTAACTTCATGCTTGCTGCTGCGTCATTGGCTGAATAGTTACTACTGTGTTGTATTTGGGCTTCCTTGTGACTCTCTGCTCTTTCACCAGGTATAACAGCATCTACCTTCCCCCCATGTACCATGGACCTAGCCGTTGGTGGGGAGGCTTGCGTGCCTCAGCGATAGAGATAGCCGTACCGTAGGTGCAACAACAACGGAGGGGTATTTGTTGAGAGGCCAGACAAACGTATGGTTCCTGAAGAGGGGCAGCAGCCTTTTCAGTAGTTGCAGGGGCAACAGTCTGGATGATTGATCTGGCCTAACCAAAACAGCCTTGCTGTGCTGTTGCTGCGAACGGCTAAAAGCAAGGGGAAACTACGGCCGTAATTTTTCCATAGGGCGTGCAGCTTTACTGGTAGCCATCTATGGAAGTGAAACGTGAACGATAAATAGTTTAGACAAGAAGAGAATAGAAGCTTTCGAAATGTGGTGCTATAAAAGAAGCTGAAGCTGGGTACATCACATAACTAACGAGCAGGTATTGAATAGAATTGGGGAGAAGAGAAATTTGTGGCACCACTTAACCAGAAGAAGGGATCGGTTGGTCCGACATATTCTGAGGCATCATGGGATCACCAATTTAGCATTGAACGGCAGCGTGGAGGGTAAAAACCGTAGAGGGAGACCAAGAGATGAATACACCAAACAGATTCAGAAGGATGTAGGTTGCAGTAGGTATCGGGAGATGAAGAAGCTTGCACAGGGTAGAGTAGTATGGAGAGCTGGGTAAAACCAATCTCTGGACTGAAGACCACCACCACAACAACAACAATAACAACAACAACAACAGCATCTATCTGTTATCCTAATCTCATTTGCTTTGTTCACAGACTTTATCTTTCTGCAGGTCCCGTATGTTGCGATCCTTCTGCATTGACTCCATCCTGCTTAGCACTTCCACCTAGCTAGCAGTCTGCAAGTCATTGACTCAGACGCCATGGCTTCTGGCGTCCCCCGTGAAGAGCTTTAACAAATTTTGAGTGGTCGCCTGCGTTACTATTCTGGGGTACATCATAACATGTACAAAGTGAAATAGGAATGGTCTCAAACAAAAGGGTTCCATTTTTCTTTGGGAGGAAGTAAAACTGAGAGGTCTTACCTTCGAATCCCAGTAGTGAGGCTGACTGTGGCAGAGCAGCTGTAAACTCTCCCAGAGGTCGCCGTATATACGATACTGTCGGCATAGTGTGGCCTTCGTGTTGCGTTTGGTCCATGGAGGGTGAGATCAAGAATATGTAAATAAAGGTGCGTGTGAGCTTGATAAAGTTGTCTAGCTCGCGTGATTTCAATGGTTTCTGTTTTTTTTTTTTTTTTGGTTCGAAGTTCCTTAGCGTCGTCCTTACTAAATTATTTGCCTTAGTGTGAGAATTATTGAGCGTAAGACTTTTGGAAAAGCTGATAAGGCAATGTTGTTTTGAGATAAGGGCTCTTAACATTATTAAAGGTTTTTTTTTTTTGATGAGGCAGTGACCGATCAACAAGGCGGTGCACGTATGCTCATAGCATGGCAGTGATCCTTGTACAGAAAAGTATACTGTTAAGGAGTTTCCAACAGATGACGTTATTAAGTATAATCGTAATTTTTCTCATTTTTTATATATAACTGAAGATCACAGTTGTAAACAAATGTAAAGAATAAATGTAGTTTCTTTTTTTTAAGGAATTGCAATGTAAAGTTTTGATACAATCTCAAAAATAGAGATATATCAAGTAGGTCTGCACCCATAGCACTTTTTTATTGAGATAATTCGTTGTTATCTAATATTTATAGAGTAACGAAACAGTTTTCGAATGCCAATCTCTAAAGTTTCAGTGAAACCACAACTACCTGAATGATGAAGACCAGCCTGCTACTTGCCTTGTATTTCAATATCGAGATGCAGCCAACCTGATGCCTACCACAGTGATAGACTGCATCTGCATGTACTTAGCTGCTCTGCAAAATCACACTTAAGTGCCTCGCAGAACGTGAGCAAACAACAGTAATCTTCCATTATTCCACTCTCTAACACAGCGCTTGCTGGTGCTGCCAACTGGGTAACTGAGGACGAGATGGTTGTTGTGCACCCAGCCCTCCGCTACTGCGTCACCGTGGATAATGTGAAAACTGTCATTTTCCCACAGGTCAGACGAGGTGCTTCCGCACAGCCGACACGTGACCATCTGCTGCAGTCTTGGTCAATTCATGGTAGTTGACGAGGACCTAGTCTTCACGACAGCCGAATTCTTGGACGACAGCCGGCAGTTTCCATATTAGTGCAAGATGGACCTTCGCGACTTTGAAGTTGGGCCCATACTAGGTCACTGCAAAAACATTTGGGTAGGCAGCACCTTCGTCGCCTCTCCATCATCACCAGCGCTATCTGCAGCCGTGGCACTGTTCAGTAGAGACGACATCATGACTCGCTGACAAGGTGTAAGCACTCGTTGATACCACATGCGTTTCTTCCCGGTTACTGACTGCAGCTCTGAAACACTTACACTCCTGTAAATCTGCATGATAAAGAAATGTTATTAAAGATTTCAGTTCGCTCTGCCGTACGTCTGCTTAGATGGCCTTTTTCTGGGCCTCGTAGTTTCAGCAAGGTGATACCAGATGGGAAAGTGAGCATATGAGTGTAGATTGTTGGCTATTTCCTACACAGTTGTATCTGCGAGGGCAAGAGGACGTAAGGAGAGATCTATAGTGGAGAACGACGCAGAGGCCGTGCATAAGTGCGTAATTTCCCTAGAATACATATACCCTCGAACACTAGTTGCCTATCAGTTATGCGATCAATAGGATAGACAGTAGAAGAGTCCCAGAGTACATCGTGGGATTTCTGTCGCCTAGTAACAGAAGTATCTGGGATGTTGCCTCATAAGAGTCTATGTGCTGTGCTATCATTGGTTTTCTGCAGTCAAATGTACGCAGAGTTTACTAGGCGATTAAATGACGTATATATTGCTACTGCTGCCGCTCGTAACTCATTGGCGAGGCTTAGGAGCTTGTACTGATATGTTTCTTTGAAGAATATAGCGAAATTACTATTTTCTCGTTCATCAGTTATGTCATTGTTCTTGTGAAAGTTATATACTGGCAACACGGGATCATCAGAGGCCTTAGAGAGTTCTTCTTAAGACACATACTTATAGGTATTTCTAGTACTAGCAGTTTTAATTCCTCCAAATGTGCCCTATAATTGTTCACATTCCACCAAATGTGGCAGCCACTGAAACCTTCAGTGTAGGAAGTAGTGCATTAGACTGAGCACTAGGTAGATGGACTGCGAGGATCGTCGAAAGAGGTTTTTAGTTCCGTCGGGAACTCTCCCACCTGAGACATTAGTAAACTTTTACCCTTAGAGGGTGTGATGTGTTGCTTTTTAGGTTTGTGCTTTCAGCTCGATGGCTTCCCTTGTCTGGTAAGGGTGGTAAAGACGCAAACATAGACATTTAGTTCCATGTCTACGTTTTTGGAGCGTAACTTGTCTTTTGTACTCAGTGCTTGTGTGCTAAGCAGGTTAGTAACTGCAACAGCGCATTTACAGAGGCAGCTACAATTACAGGTGGATGAACAGGGCATTCGCACTGAGGCCTTTCAGTCGGCAACTGGTTTCTTTACGATAGTAGATACACTAGGATCTGAAATGGGCATTTGCGTTGAGGCATCAGACTTGGCAACTGGCTGCTTTATAATGGTACAGGTTGCAAACGTTGGATGTTGCATGGGCTCGATTATCTTTTTGTCTACACTCCTGGAAATTGAAATAAGAACACCGAGAATTCATTGTCCCACGAAGGGGAAACTTTATTGAGACATTCCTGGGGTCAGATACATCACATGATAACACTGACAGAACCACAGGCACATAGACACAGGCAACAGAGCATGCACAATGTCGGCACTGGTACAGTGTATATCCACCTTTCGCAGCAATGCAGGCTGCTATTCTCCCATGGAGACGATCGTAGAGATGCTGGATGTAGTCCTGTGGAACGGCTTGCCATGCCATTTCCACCTGGCGCCTCAGTTGGACCAGCGTTCGTGCTGGACGTGCAGACCGCGTGAGACGACGCTTCATCCAGTCCCAAACATGCTCAATGGGGGACAGATCCGGAGATCTTGCTGGCCAGGGTAGTTGACTTACACCTTCTAGAGCACGTTGGGTGGCACGGGATACATGCGGACGTGCATTGTCCTGTTGGAACAGTAAGTTCCCTTGCCGGTCTAGGAATGGTAGAACGATGGGTTCGATGACGGTTTGGATGTACCGTGCACTATTCAGTGTCCCCTCGACGATCACCAGTGGTGTACGGCCAGTGTAGGAGATCGCTCCCCACACCATGATGCCGGGTGTTGGCCCTGTGTGCCTCGGTCGTATGCAGTCCTGATTGTGGCGCTCACCTGCACGGCGCCAAACACGCATACGACCATCATTGGCACCAAGGCAGAAGCGACTCTCATCGCTGAAGACGACACGTCTCCATTCGTCCCTCCATTCACGCCTGTCGCGACACCACTGGAGGCGGGCTGCACGATGTTGGGGCGTGAGCGGAAGACGGCCTAACGGTGTGCGGGACCGTAGCCCAGCTTCATGGAGACGGTTGCGAATGGTCCTCGCCGATACCCCAGGAGCAACAGTGTCCCTAATTTGCTGGGAAGTGGCGGTGCGGTCCCCTACGGCACTGCGTAGGATCCTACGGTCTTGGCGTGCATCCGTGCGTCGCTGCGGTCCGGTCCCAGGTCGACGGGCACGTGCACCTTCCGCCGACCACTGGCGACAACATCGATGTACTGTGGAGACCTCACGCCCCACGTGTTGAGCAATTCGGCGGTACGTCCACCCGGCCTCCCGCATGCCCACTATACGCCCTCGCTCAAAGTCCGTCAACTGCACATACGGTTCACGTCCACGCTGTCGCGGCATGCTACCAGTGTTAAAGACTGCGATGGAGCTCCGTATGCCACGGCAAACTGGCTGTCACTGACGGCGGCGGTGCACAAATGCTGCGCAGCTAGCGCCATTCGACGGCCAACACCGCGGTTCCTGGTGTGTCCGCTGTGCCGTGCGTGTGATCATTGCTTGTACAGCCCTCTCGCAGTGTCCGGAGCAAGTATGGTGGGTCTGACACACCGGTGTCAATGTGTTCTTTTTTCCATTTCCAGGAGTGTACATGCATGGCAGCCACCTGTGACATGAGGCTCCTGGATCTTCTGCTTCTGTACATAGAAAGCGCATTTGTTTGACCACACTGGATGTGCGCCTGGGCTATTAAACAACAAGGTGGTAAAATGCACGAAGATCCTCGATTTTGAGCATCTACTGTACGTCTACCACAAGTTGGTATCCTCTTGCATGCTGGAACTTTATGCCCAAATATCTGACGTAGGAAACAGCACATCGGATTGGAGACATACTGACGAACGCTAACACTAAGATGTAAGGAAACAGACTTTACATATTCAGGCAATGTGGGTGAATTATAGTTAAGCATCAATTCTAAGTCATCGCCCACTGTTTTAACACATTTTCACCGTGATTTTACTTTTGCTTTGGCAGTCTGCTAAAAGCCGCCGTCCACCTCGATGATGGCGTTTCTGCAGACGACATCGATGTAGTGTTGCAAAAACGTTATTCACCCGAAGAGCTGAATCTTTTTACTGATCTTCGGTCGAATCCCGATGGTCCCGTGCCCACTACAGTTGTAAATGACGATGTCGTTAGGTGAAAATGTGTCCACGTAAGGGTGGCCTGCTGGAGAGCTTCATCTTCAACACTGTACTATCAACGGTATGCTCTGAAACACCTGTGCTCTTTCACAGATACGCCACACGTCACCATCAGTCCTACGTTCCAGAGCAGACAAGCCTCCGAATCGCCATTCTTTGAAGAATCGTGGACGTCAAACCATTTAGATCTTGCTGGTAGTTTCACTGCGCTTCTGCCCCTTTCCGTAGATGCTCATGACTTTAACCTTGAACACTGGACCATGTTCGCCGTTTTCGAAATACTCGTTCACAGCCTCTGCGTAATAATAATCTGACCATTGACAAAGTTGATTTTCTCAATATATTTGCCCATTTGATGCCCATATCTTTGCTAGGCTGGTCCAGCGTACGTCTATTCTCGTCTCACCAACTTTTGTTAACATGTCACGCGCCCGCACCGCCACCAGACAGCTACCGTCGTTGCAATGGGCAGTCGTCGTAATGTTTTGGGTTATCAGTCTAAGTCCCCTAAACGCCACTGAGCCTTAGTCACTGAATCTGTGTGTTTCATCTACTACCTAAAACAGTTACTCTGGTCAGAGTTAATAAATTATTTGTGAACTAATCTTTACATTTCGGGAAACGTCTAACCTAACAGAGATTTTGACATTTCTAGTGGTTTCATTTGCATACTGCGTACTGTTTAGAGTAAAACGTCTTCGTAGAACCTGAATCTGATTCCAAACTTAGTGATTACCTAGCAGCCCACAATAGACGCGCTGCAATCATGGTAGATTTGTGTGTAAGCTCAGCTCAATGCTTCACGTGATTTTAATTTTTCCTTCGCAAATATTCCGGAGGCTTTTTGGCGTATTCTGCCTGGGAGGGAGTCAGATGACTTTTGCGAAGATCTGATAGACGCCGATTTAGTTGGAAAACCAGAGGTGAGGAACACCGAGATTTATCGGAAAAACAACAATCCGTGAGAGAAGCAGCCATTTCCTGTGTAGTAAGACAGTTAACGATACATAACAGATTACTGTAACCACTTCTGGAAATAGCAAATCTATCCTAGTTACTCGTAGTTATGAACAGTACATCGTGGAAAAGCAGCTTCTTCTGCCCCTTCGTGTAAACGTGCTTGTAGGGCCAATCCCATGCACACATTCGTTTAATGAAAACTCTTCATGAAGGAAGAAATTTCTCTTTCCCAAGAATTTCTATACTAAACATCAATGTTAAAAATTATTTAAGTTCTCTAGGTTACTTCTGACTTTTAATGTCTTTTGGAAATTTCGGAGCTCAAGAAAACAACTCTTCCTCTTCTTCTTGCGTTACAGCCTCTGTAGGACCACGGGTAGCCCCTTCGTGGACTGTATTCTCCTCTTCGTCTCTCGCGCTCTTCTTCCGAGATCTTCAGTGTCCGTTTCTCCTGTCGGCTCCACTGGTGACATTCTAATCTTTTTCTGTTTTCTTCTCTGTCATTGATCCAGGCATATTGGTCGGTGTATATTTGTTCCTGCAATTTTCCTTTCCTTCGACCTTGATCCCCAATTCCAACCAGTCCTTCCGAAGTTCAACAACCCACTTGGATCCTGTCTTTCCCCTTGTCCTCCCTGTTGTTCCCCACACTCACTTCGTCGTTCTGTCCATACTCACCCTAACTACATGTCCAGCAAACCTAGCCCTTTTGAGTCTGATATCCCCGGATATTGTTCTCACGTTCCGGTACAGTTCTTCCCTAGGTCTTTGCATCCACCTCTCTCCACCTCTTTTGGGACCTAGTATTTTTCTCAGTATTTTTCTCTCTTCTTTCTCTAGTTGTTCTGCCCCATTTCTTCCTAGTGTCATCGTCTCAGCAGCATATAATACTCCATTCCTCACTGTTACCTTGTAGTGGCTTATCTTAGCCTGTGTGGAGATATTCTTTTTGTTGTATAGCTCTCTCGCCATGCAGAAAGCTGACATCATTTCTTTATTCTCTCTGTTATTCCCTCCTTGCTCCTATTCCTTCCTGTTATAAATTTTCCCGGGTTCGATTCCCGGCGGGGTCAGGGATTTTCTCTGCTTTGTGATGACTGGGTGTTGTGTGATGTCCTTAGGTTAGTTAGGTTTAAGTAGTTCTACGTTCTAGGGGACTGATGACCATAGATGTCAAGTCCCATAGTGCTCAGAGCCATTTTGTTATAAATTCTCCGAGGTATTTAAATGTGTCCACCATTTCCACAGTGCCTTTCGGTGTTTCCCAGTTTGCAGTGGTATTTAATGTCTTTGACTTGTTATAGGCTATCCTCAGTCCCACCTTTCTGGCCACCTTACACAAGTTGTCGAGTTGTGTCTTTTCGTCTTCTTCCGTCTCACTTACTATTGCTATGTCGTCTGCAAAGGCTAGGCAGTCCACTTGAGCCCTGTTGTCTTTTTGTCCCCCACATGGGTCTTTGGTATTCCCATTTCCTCGTTTATTGCTCTCCACTGCCTGATCACTACGTCCAGTGCTATATGGAACAACAATGGCGACAATCCGTCTCCCTGTTCAACGCCAGTCTCGATCTCAAATTCTTCTGACAGTGCTCCTCTGAATCTCACATTTGTTTTTCTGTCTGTCATGATTTCTTTTATGAGTTCTTGTGTAGCTCCTTCAAGTCCTCTATTCTTCAGGATCCTAACAAGAGTCTGTCTGTCGATGGAGTAGTATGCCTTTCTGAAGGCCACGGAGGTTATTACTGTCTTTCTGTTTTTTAAGGCCCTATGTTCTATCAGCTTCTTCCGGATAAATATCTGTTCTATATAATCTCTTCCCTTCCTGAATCTCGCTTGGTAGTCGGCAAGTGTACTTTCTACCTGTTCTTCTACTCTCTTGAGCAATAGTTTTGACAGCACCTTGTATCCGACCTGTAGTAGCGATATTCCTCTGTTGTTGTTTGCATCTCTCTTATCCCCCTTCTTATGTATTGGTACTACAATTGCATTCTTCCATCCTTCTGGCAACTTCTTTGTTCTCCAGATCTGGTGAATTATGTTGGTCATGTTGTCTATTGCTTTGTTGCCTCCCCACTTTATCATCTCGGCTGCTATACCATCTTCTCCAGTTGCCTTATTATTCTTTAGATCGTTTATGGCACGTGCGACTTCCTCCCTAGTTGGAGGGCGTGGCTCTCTCTATTCTGTGTCAGTCCCCAGTTCCAGCTCTCCTTCATGTGATTCACAGTTCAGCAGGTCGCGGAAACAACTCTATATGAATATACAGCATTTGGAAAATGGTCTCCCAAAATTGGTCTCTGATGGTTCCAAAGTAGGCAATAGTGTAGTTTACAGCTCGTACAATGCATGCTAATTCAGCATCTTATCAACGTGGAGAGTTTTCTCTAAGTTCTGGTATAATTACTGTTGAAATTGTACAGAGTCATACTGACGCATGATAGAATACTTAGACAACTGACTAAGCAAATTACTACGATCTCGTTCGTGACATAGGTGGTCTTGTGAGACAGGACCTCAGAACACATTTTCTAGTGAATAGTGGTTGACAAAATGGAATCGTATGAGGTTTAAATGTCCGTCCGACAATCCACTTTTGGTATATCTACTACTTCTTCAAATCTCTTAACGTGCACGCCCACACGGTTCCTTATGGAACACGTCTAATATCATTGGTCATCATTCACCAATCTGAGCCCCTCTAATGACCCCATTATGACGACACTATTATTCTAATCTTTCTTCCTTCCCTTTTTATACAGATCACACCAGACTCCAATCATTTGCTGCAGTATAGGAAAGGCCATTATCGAGATGTTTTGACAAACACAAGAATTTCTTCAGCACTGACTAAGCCCAAACCACGAAAACAGTTCCAGAGAACCTCACGGCCTTCACCGAATGTCACAGAACTGTCAGGCAATTTGCAACGGTATAGGGCAACCACGTCTTCCGCGGAGACCCCCACCTCTACAACTGCCGCAGTACCACACGGAGTACTTAGACCTGCACTACATAAGACCTTCTTTCAACGCACCACAGTGTAATGACGGCATCGTACACTGAACACCAAGTGACATTGCCCAGTCGTCAACGCAAATTTCGTCTGCCCTGTGACCTCTCAAGTCCTCATGCAACTGACATCTCTACCTGACCTGCACTGAATCTGGAATGTCTCACGGGTGATTAGTACATATACAGGGAGAACGTGAACTCCACTGACCAAATTTCGGAGTTGGTTCAGGGACATATTACGAGTATCATCGTTTGCTGGCTACAGAGCGGTAATGTAGTTACGATTTATTCAGTTTGTTACACCATTTACATAGTTTCTGCAAAAACACCTTCTCTACAATGAGAAAAGCAGTAGTATGCAGTCACCGGAACCTAGAACACAAAACGCAGAGTACTGCAAACAGTTTCAGGTACTGGAGTATTATGATGTGATTTCTGTCGCTGCGGGAATAGCGCAGTGTACCTTCGTTGCGTGGCTGTTACGCTGCATTCAGTGAAACCATACACGAGGAGCAAATCTGTCAATTTTTCGTCAGTAATGCCATCCTTACTACTGTTTATCAATGTTAAAGTGCAACTAACACTGCCTTCGAATCAAACCTGGGACAGATCTGCGCAGTGAATTCAACATCGAAGGTGAAGAGTGAAGCTGATAATACCGTTGCCAAAAGCAAATACAGCGGGCGAACGGCACATATTTGTTTCCATATGTGTTCACGGGCCCTCCCCCCCTCCCCATCCACCAACCCCCACGGTTGCACTACTGATCGTATATATTCTGTGCAATAGAAATGAGAGCCACATGACATCAATGGTCCCTTATACCGAAATAATCGGAAAATACGAGTGTTGGAAATTTGGTCGCTGGTGATCGCTTTGATCTTCTATATCCAACCGCGAAACCCACAAAAACGAAGACGTTGATCACTAGTTAAACAGCGATATCAATAAGGAGTCAAGAGGTTATTCTAGGTCTAACGGCTCAGTGCGCCCGATCGTTACACTTCTCGCTAGTACTGCAACTCGTACTACCTGGCCGCGTCTGTGTGTTCGTATATCGGTATTGTGCATGTCAGAGCTGAATTCTGGTGCTGCACATGTTGTATCCTTAGGACGATAGGTGTCTGTCTTTAGACCTCCGGATTGGGAAGTGGTAGGGCCTATGGGGTAGGATGAAGGCAAGTGATTCTACCTTGATGGCAGGCGTTTCATAGCATCTGTTAGGACGTAAATATCTAGAAGCAATCTCAAGAAGGAGCACCATACAGTGAAGACAATTAGCTTCAACTGAAACGGTAAACAGCAATGCCTGTTTTCTGTTCCTGAGACTGGTTGCCTGAATGTGATAAATGTTGAATAATTTCGTGGATCTGCTTGGAACTCGAGGTGTTGTGGAAGTTGGCCGTCAGATTTTGTGGGGTACAGGAGGTAAATTTTGAGTCGTTTGAGACGGAGACTGTGTTTCGGAATGTGTTTCGAAAGTAGGAATTCAGGGACTCTCTCTCAGTCATCAATAAAGTTGTTCTGCCCATGCCGAGATTTTTGAAACAGTTCTCACTTGTGCTCCTCGTGCGACAGAGAGCTGGTTTTCAAGTCAACCCATGGCGATATATGGGTGTTGTAACATTATGTGATTGCCTTATCATTTTAAATCATTCACTAATCGGTCAGTCGCTCAGCAACGGCTACAGTTAGCAAATAATGTTGCGAGAATGTAAAAGGTGAACGACCTGTGACGTAACTTGTTTATTGTCGAAGTGCCGCCAGAGATGCAATGAGTTACTGACTTTGAAAACAGCGGCGCGAAAAATGGACAGAAGAAGAACGCTTTTACACATTTTTTTGATGTACGAGATATTCTCGATGAACAGTTACTCATTTTTCCTCTTGTCTCTTATAACTTGTGTCGGGAGTGCATGTTTTGCCGCCGTATTATTATCGTTAAAAATAATATTATTTTAGTGTAAAGTAAAATTGCAATACTGAAAGTGCAATACTGCATAGCAGTAAATTTATTGTGCGGCGTGTATGTGAAAACGTCAAAGGAATTATTATCATTGCGAGAAGAGTGGTACCAGTCAAAACGGCTTCCATGTTAAATCCTTCATTGCAGTGTAAGTTCGTCTATTAATTGCCATAAATTCAGAGTTAAATGGAACTGGTGTATGGACTATTTATTTAATATAGAATCTATGTGTCACTCCTCCATGAAGTTATTTAATTTTCTTTACGTTTCTGCGAAATAGGGAGTTCACAGTCACGAAATCTTTCGCCGAAATCGGACGGAAGTTGTATGCGGCGAAATATTTTCTCCGCGCCATATTCTACTGGTAAATGCATGATAAACTACGGTCCCTTAGGAATTTCATGTTGAGCTATCCAAAAATAATTGTATTTTGAATAGGCATTTACTCTCCTCTGCAATAAACTTCCGACTTATCAGACGATCCAACAAGTAACAGCCGCACACGGTCGGCGTTCGCAAATATATTTCCACCACTGATTATAGCTATATGTTGCAGCACAAAAGTAAACATATTGTTATAATTAGCGACTACGAACGGGGACTTTTATAACTGTATGTTTATGTATACACATTACGTAAACATATCGTTGTAGTGTACACATTCTCAGTATGCCACGTAACATGGGTTGGAATCATTAGCTGTAGGTGCTGATTAGTGAACGAGGTGGGCCTGTCATCATCTAGTGGAAAATTGAATTGTTGTATTTGGGCGCGTGTGTTCTTCTGCTCGCTTTTACTTTAGACTTTTATCCGGTTTTTACTAAGGAGGAAATTATGAGTGTAAGTTCTTACACAACAGTTGCAGGTAGTTTAATGCCTACTTGCGCTGTTCGTTCTCTGTTCATGTAGTCATATGTCACAGTCTTCTGAAAGGAGTATCGCTGCAGGACATTTATGACTGATATAGAAGTAGTGATACATAACAGTGTCTCGGCGGTCGAATTGGTGGTGGTGACCCTTATTTACATTTAAACTATTTTAATAGGAGTGCAGGGAATTAATATGGGTCTCCCAACAAACGTTCTCAGTATGTTTGCTGACCAATGCGTAGTGCAGTTTAAGCCACGACCCAGAGAGTGCGTAGGGTCAGCTGCAGAGTTTTGGCACCATATCGTTTTAACTTGAGAAACGAATTTACACAGTAATTCGCTTGACTCGCTGCACTAATAACAACATATTTTCCATCAAGGTACAAGGTAAATTAATACCGACATTGTAGCCACATGATCATCTGGAAAACAATCCAACGGTGTGGTGCCAAATCTCAGGATTGCCCATTTGCTGAATGTTGAAATGCTTGCGCATATGATAACACTAGTATTTCAGTAATTTCTATTTCATGTTTAGAATAAACACCTAAAGAATATTAGATATCAGATGAACAGTAGAAGAGTAGTGGTAACCAACAATTGTATGAATTCTGATGGTGGAAACAAATCCCCCACAGAGAATGAACGCCGCGCTTTGGCGCCTGCGCTAAGACGTGAATGAGTTGGTGCTGCTGGCAGTGCAGGCAGAGAAGACCTGGACATCGCCTGTTGCTGATGATGAAGCCTGCGGCAAAGTCATCGCGAAGGTAAAGCGGCACTGTAGACACAACTTCAATGATAACTCGCTATTAACTAATGAGTTAGAGAGTTAATGCTGGAAATTAAATGACGGATACTAATGTTGGAAATTAAAAATTAGATCCTTGTCACAGTCAATGATTATGTTCGGAGCTTCTTCATTTCTTTCAATCAAACACAAAAGTAGAAAGATGTTCTCCCTTAATGTACGCTCCAAGACCATCACACGAGAGAACTTTAGCAACTGCTGTTGCATTATCAATGTTTAATGTATTTTAAAGTGAAGAACTGCTCTTCTGTGCAGGTGAACGATGGCTGGATGATTCTAGCGACTGCCGAGATCCATGAGCCGCCAGTGTCGGTGTGTGACGAGGACATCCCGCCGATCACACGCCACCGGAGAGGCTGTCGGAAGTGCTGGGCGGAGAGAGTCGGGGAGAAGACCGTTGTGCGCCCTCACGGTAGCCGGGCACACCGCCTCACTACCCACTAAACGTATTGATGACGAGGATATCCCGCCAGTTCCTCGTCACCGGAGAGGGTGTTGGAGGTGCTGGGTGAAGAAAATCGGTGCTAAGACTGAAGTGAGCGCGCAAAGTGGACAGGGACAAATCACTATCCAATTAATATATTCACGAGGAACTGAAAACAGTGGATAATGACATCCCACGAGAACCTCACCGTTCAAGAGGGTGTTGGAGGTGCTGGACGGAGAAAGCCAGGGATAAGACGGTTTTGTGTCTGCAAAGTGGATAGGGGCAGTAGCTTACTAGACAACAAATATATTCACGTGAAACCAAGTACAGTGGGGAACGACATCCTGTCAATGCCTCGTCGTTGGAGAGGGTACTGAAGGTGCTAGACAGAGAAAGTCAGCGCTAAGACTGTTGTGTGTCTGTGAAATTAATGGGGACACCACAGGCGTATAAGCCAAAATATATATTCATGAGGAACTGAGAGCCGTGGATGAGAAGGATGTACCACCGATGCCTCATCGTTCGAGAGAGTTATTGAGTTGCTGGACGGAAAAAGTCAGGGCTGAGTCTGTTTCCTGCCGTCAAAGCGGATGGGGACACCAGTTTACTAGCCAATATACATATGCATGTGCAACCAAGTGCAGGGGAACCAAGTACTGACCAATAAATATGATTGTGAAGAACTGAGGAAAGTGGATAAGAAGAACATTACACGAAAACCTTAACGTGGGACTGGGGAATGAAGGTGTTGTCCAGCGAAAGTCATGGCTAAGACTCTAGTATCTGCATGGTAGTTGGGTCACCTACATACTAACCGGTAAATCTATTCGAGTAAACCAAGAACAGTGTGCGAAGGCGACATCCAGTGTTTCGTCGTTAGAGAGGGTGCTGCAGGTGCTGAACTGGGAATGTCAGAGCTGAGACTGTGGTGTTTTTGTGCAAAGTGAACATCGACAGAAACTCACTACCCAGTCAACAAATTCATGAGGAACCGAGTACTGTGTATTACAAGAACATCATATCAGTGTCTCCTCATTGGAGAGCGTGTTGGAGGTGCTGGACAGAGAATGTTAGGGCTAAGACTCTCGTGGGTCTGCAAAGTTGTTGGAAACACCGGCTTACTTGCCAATACACGTACCTATGAGCGATTGAGGCAGTGGATGTGGAGAACATACAATCGTTGGGCCATCGTTGGAGGGATTGTAGGAGGTGCTGTATGAAGAAAGTCTGACCTGTGACGGTCATTTGTATGCCAAGAGTAGAGGGATTTCGGTACATTAGGCAATGAACAAATTCACATGGAAGCAAGTACAGTGGATGAGAAGGACATCACAATGATGCATAATCGTCAGAGACGATGCTGGAGATGTTGGCAAAGAAACTCAATAATAAACCTGTTGTCTGACTGCAAAGTGAATGGGAACAGCGGTTAACAAATACTTGAACTGAAACATGACGAGACGATGCTGGAGTTGCTGGCAGAGAATATCAAGACTAAATCTGTTGCTTGTGTGTAAAGTGATTGGGGACACCGGCTCACAAATGATTAAACTGAATAATTCATTAAAAGAATTAATAAAATATCGTCGAACATCTAACTTCATGGCCCCTTATAAAAGATTGTTAACATGCTTTAATAATGTTCAACACCAATTAAACAAATATTGAAATAAAATTTGTCACTTTTATCAAAGTTGTACGATTTTCTCTTCCTTTTTCTCACTCTCTACGTATGTAAGTGGATAGAGACAAATCCTCGACAGTGTTATGTATTTAGATATCCATCACCCAGGGCAATATTAAACCCTGGACTACCACAATTATCAGAACATTGTATTGCCCTCTTCAACTCAGGAAAGAAATTATCATTAGTTAATCATTAGATAATTGGTTCACAACTAACAACCATATAAGTGTTAGAAATCTTCTAGTTTACTTAGTCTATTAATGGCTTCTGTACATTGGTGTTCTGTGCAGTAGCATTTTTATGAGAATGCCTATGATCCTGTATAGTGGTAAATTAAATATCCACATAACATTATGGCACAGCAATGTCCGAAACCGTGTCAATTGCTCTAAAGCTTACACCAGGAGTGAAGATGGAGGACGAACAATCTGCACATCGATTGAAACATGCAAGGAACTAAATCTTAGAAAAGTGAAGCCAAAAAGCCTCTTCCTCCCTCTGAACATTAGTTACATGATACTTGTCATAAATAAAATTAACATTCCAGAGCTGGAGAGTGTAGTTTCTGGTTTTAAAGTGTTGAGTGGAGTAGCCATTGACTCCAAAGGCTAATCAAACTCACTCTGAATAGTAGTGTTTATTTACATTTGTACATGATAGAGGGATAAACGAAGACGCTACACGTAATAACTAGCACTGTAGTAGGTGGTGTAATCTGTACTGTGCCTATCTGGACTTTGGGAAAATAGTCACACACCATACTTGACACTATAAGTTTTGACAGACAAAAAAAAAACGATCCTTGAAGACGTTATACATATGTAACAGTGCTACAGCAAGTGTATAAATGTACGTAATGTATCTAACTTAATTACTAACACGAAAAGGCGTAAGATAAATACATACTTACGGAAATAATTACTTCGTATGACAAAAGTATTAAATAGTGTGTTACCATCATAAGTAAGTACGCACCGTCGGATCACAACTCGCGAGAGCCCTCGCCTGATCGTTACGCTCAGTTGTATAGCTTTACTGTCTCTTCCTACGAAGGAGCATTACAGTACGAAATACCAGGAAAGGATGTAGTTGTAGTGCTGAGAAGGCTGCGTCTTAAGAGCCCTTTACAGAGTCTCTATCTGCGTGCTAGTGGTGGAATCCCAGAACTGGTACAAATATTATCTCCAGCGAGAGTAGAACCGAAAACTAAAGAAGTTACAGGAAAATATCGAGTGAATTTACCAGGCTTAATCTGAACAACTCCAGGTAATATGGTTCAAATGGCTCTGAGCACTATGGGACTTAACATCTCATGTCATCAGTCCCCTAGAACTTAGAACCACTTAAACCTAAGGACATCACACACATCCATACCCGAGGCAGGATTCGAACCTGCGTCCGTAGTGGTCACGCGGTTCCAGACTGAAGCGCCTCGAACCGCTCGGCCACACCGGCCGGCATCCAGGTAATATATCGACGGTTACGTAGTTTGCAGTTCACCAACATCCTTGCGACAGGCAGAACGCATGTGCTCACACGGTGTGTTTTTTCAATTGGCTAGCACTATTATTTCTAGGAACCGATTATCTCTGCACTCTGATCCCATAGTCCGTACCACCAATTTCCAAAACGCAGAGGCACCAGGTTTCATTTTAATGTTATACACTGGAAAACATTTTTCCTTATGAATTATTCCACTGACACCACCTCTGTCACACAGAGACAGAAATGAAAAGACAACATAACATTGAATACAACATTCAGTCATCCAGGAAGCAGGTTCATAACCTGACAAGAACTCATAACTCTCAGTCAGAGCCGCGTGAGGTAGCCGCGCGACACCCCCCATCGGAGGATCGAGTCCTCCCACGGGCATGGGTGTGTGTGCTGTCCTAAACGTAGGTTAGGTTAAGTTAGATCAATTACTGTGTAAGTCTAGGAACCGATTACCTCAGCACTTTCATCCCATAGTCCTTAACACCAATTTCCAAATGTCCTCACAATCACACAAACAGTGTGAGAAAATCTTTCACGTAGACTGAGAAATATGGCTGAATAACCACGAAGACAATACGAAGAAAACTAAACCGGCGAACAATAGGTGCGATTACAACTTCTGATAGCATGAAAAGCGGAGCAGTTCTCGTGAAAACGGGAAACAAGAAACAAAACATGACGACAGCGCCCTAAATACGTTATTCTCAAGCCAAACTGTCATTAAAGCTACAGAAGCTAGAGGGACAATGTTATCGGTAGCTGTAAAAACGCTTTGTCAAAGAGAGTGAAAGCACTTAATGAATGATCTGTCTAACTCTCAGGAAATACAGAATGGAATCAAAACAACGTAAACAGTTGAAGCTAGGAGACGTGGGACGGAATTTCTAGGCTGTATCTCATAATTGGCTCATTTGGCTCACAGTATATTTCTCAGCAAATCCACACTAATGACGCCTCCATAGTATCACAACATTCATATGAGATATATCGAAGAACTATAGAGCCGTGTAATTTTACTCCATGGTCAACGCAAATTCGAATTTAATTTTATATTGGAGGCTCTTATAAAGGTTTAATAAAGCTTTCAGGATATATCGTACGCATATCAACTTTTCTCATGATACAAATGCTCATCAGATATTGCGTACGAACAAGTATAGTCACATAAATAGGCCAAATCTACGGCAAATAGACTTCGTGACAAACCAATACACTCTTAAAATCAGCGTGGAATACCACCAAAATTCGAACATTGTAAGTCAACGAATTTATTGAAGCTCGGTGTAAGAGAATGGCTAAGGAACAAATCAAGTTTCACTATAGCTTGGAAATAGCTGAATGTCTTGTTGGTAAACCAAAGTTGAACAAAGCGAAAAGAAAGTTAGAAGGGGAATGAGTATCGCGTTAAATGTATACAAAAGTAACATTTTAGTCACTGGTATGACCGAGACATTTTGATTTGAAGGTAAGTAAATCGGTCAAAAACTACTGCTCGTTTTGCCGGTACACAACTGGCAGCGGAACGATGTATTGAATTTAGTCTACTAAAGTAATTTCGCTGCGAAATATCGTAAAACGTTCCCTCGTTTCGATTTTGGCCGAATGCCGTAGTGATACATATTTAACTAGGTAAACAGGGAACAGAAAATAATCTAAACTCTTTCAACAGACGAAGATGTTTGCAGAATTTGGGGAAATATTACTTCTCTGTAGCGATTATCCAAAGAATATGTTCCCCTATCAGCAAGTGTAATCGTAGGTCGCTTCAACTTTCAAGAAGAATCGTCAGAAAGAAGTACCAGACTAAAGGACTATATCGTCGCTGTAATTGTGTTACAGAATTCATGAAATATTTTGCCTGGTACGCACTGATACATTTCAGATCCAAATCGGACGACCAAACCACAAACTGAAGGAACCGTGAAAGAAAGCTACCACGCACTGTGAGGACAACCCAAAATACTGACAACCGGTGAACGAAGCCTGTAAAGGAAATTGTTTGATCCAAAGAAAAAAAGAAAAACCAGATTGAATTTCCGGGAACCCTTGAGACAACGAGCAGTTGCGTATAAGCCCTCCACTAAAACACAACACATACAGGGTTATTACAAATGATTGAAGCGATTTCACAGCTCTACAACAACTTTATTATTTGAGATATTTTCACAATGCTTTGCACACACATACAAAAACTCAAAAAGTTGTTTTAGGCATTCACAAATGTTCGATATGTGCCCCTTTAGTGATTCGGCAGACATCAAGCCGATAATCAAGTTCCTCCTACACTAGGCGCAGCATGTCCCCATCAATGAGTTCGAAAGCATCGTTGATGCGAACTCGGAGTTCTGGCACGTTTCTTGGTAGAGGAGGTTTAAATACTGAATCTTTCGCATAACCCCACAGAAAGAAATCGCATGGTGTTAAGTCGGGAGAGCGTGGAGGCCATGACGTGAATTGCTGATCATGATCTCCACCACGACCGATCGATCGGTTTTCCAATCTCCTGTTTAAGAAATGCCGAACATCATGATGGAAGTGCGGTGGAGCACCATCCTGTGGTACGTTTAGCTCCCTGCTCGCTTTATTCGTCGACTTCCGCGGGCTACGCGTGAAACTTGCCCGCACGCTTTCAACCGTTTCTTCGCTCACTGCAGGCCGACCCGTTGATTTCCCCGTGCAGAGGCATCCAGAAGTTTTAAACTGCGCATACCATAGCCGAATGGAGTTAGCAGTCGGTGGATCTTTGTTGAACTTCGTCCTGAAGTGTCGTTGCACTGTTATGACTGACTGATGTGAGTGCATTTCAAGCACGACATACGCTTTCTCGGCTCCTGTCGCCATTTTGTCTCACTGCGCTCTCGAGCGCTCCGGCGGCAGAAACCTGAAGTGCGGCTTCAGCCGAACAAAACTTTATGAGTTTTTCTACGTATCTGTAGTGTGTCGTGACCATATGTCAATGAATGGAGCTACAGTGAATTTATGAAATCGCTTCAGTCATTTGTAATAGTCCTGTATAAACGGGATACAAGGTACGGAAACATGAGTCAACGTTCGGCGGTGGCAACATTGAACTCAATAAAGTTCATAAGTGCCAAAATACACCATTTTATGTACTACGTGTCTGCAGTATATATTGAATTAGTAGTTCTGACTTCTAACATTGCGATTGCAAGTTGACATACCCCACTATCGAATATGAGCTTATTTGTGAGAATTACTTTTCAAGAACTGCGCCCTGAGTTAATCTGATATACTTCGGACTGTCTGTAAATTAGGTGACGAAAATCAATGATTCACAAGAATGCTCAGAATGAGTGCCCTACATCAAAAACACATATGTTGAATTTAAGTGAAATTTCACTGATAGGAAATTGATCCTAATAATCTCTGAAAAACGTTCAATTAAGCCCTACAACAAATCCTTCCCTTGCAATGGTTAACATGACTCTGTTCTGGCTGCACTGAAAATACAATCTGCATAAAATTAGTGCGCCTTTATTTGCTCCTTATTCTTATTTTATTTGAGTGATTAATTTAGAACATAAGTTTAAGTTTTCTTTTCAAATTCATTCATTATTGGTACGCAGGCCTGCAAGGTGTTACAATGCAAATTTAACCGAATATTTTTCTTCGAACAATAGAGATATGCCTTGTGAAATATGACAAATTACAAAAGAAAGGGCTTTGAAATTCAGTCCCTTTAATGACACAAAAGTAAATAACAACCAATATGAATAATCTGCTCCTCTCTCCCCGCATTGACACGCTACAAAATAATTCTACTAAAAATGTGTTTTCTTCTCTTCCTAAAACAATATGATCTAAATAGTCATAGAGGGTAAAGTTAATTGACGGCCGGTGTGGCTGTGCGGGTCTAGGCGCTTCAGTCTGGAATCGCATGACCGCTATGGTCGCAGGTTCGAATCCTGCCTCGGGCATGGATGTGTGTGATGTCCTTAGGTTAGTTACGTTTAAGTAGTTTTAGTTCTAGGGGACTGATGACCGCAGATGTTAAGTCCCATACTGCTTAGAGCCATTTGAACCATTAAATCTAATTATAATGATCACCACATAATTGATCCTTCTCCATGATTACAGGGAGTGGGAAAAGCAGACACCTGACTCAGATTCATTGGGAGAATCTTAAAGAAATTCTTGAATATAGTTCATCTATCTGGAGGACTGTTAGAGGAGATAGAGAATATCCAAAGAAGAGCGGCGCGTTTCGTCACGGGATCGTTTACCTGGAGAGAGAGCGTTACGGAGATACTAAAAAAACTCCACTGGCAGACGTTACAAGAGAGCGTTGTGCATAACGGAGACGTTTACTATTGGAATTTCATGACAGTACTTTTCAGGAGGAGTCGCGCGACATATTACCTCCCCCAACACACGTTCGCGTGTTGATGACGAGAAGAGAATTCGAGAAATTAGAACCAATACAGACGCTTACCGACAATATATATCCTTTCCGTGTACTATTCGCGAGTGGAACAGAGATGGAGGGATCAGATAATGGTACCAAAAGTAAACTCCGCCACACACCACTAGGTGGCTTGCGGAGTATGCTGTAGCTGTAAATACGTGACACTGTTGGACACAGTGAAATCCCTGCACGGATAAAATTACTGAATTCGAGTATGCTGGTAACAAACACAAAACAAGTTACTTATTTCTCGTCGGCAGCTCGTGGTCGTGCGGTAGCGTTCTCGCTTACCGCACCCGGGTTCCCGGGTTCGATTCCCGGCGCGGTCAGGGATTTTCTCTGCCTCGTGATGTCTGGGTGTTGTGTAATGTCCTTAGGTTAGTTAGGTTTAAGTAGTTCTAAGTTCTAGGGGACTGATGACCATAGATGTTAAGTCCCATAGTGCTCAGAGCCATTTGAACCATTTTTTGAACTTATATTTCACATATTGTCTACTTATACAATCAACTTAAAAATCATCCTTCATCCTAAAGTTAAACATCAATTAACATCTCAAATAGAAATCTTTGTGCGGCACCTTCACTATAAAAGCTGCTCATTTCGCAATGCTTCATAACACAACTACAACTACTGACCATGGCTGTGACATGAATTAATTGTTAACATGTTGCTTGGCCGCGCATCCATCAATAACGCGATCTGTGTAAACCAGAGACTGTGTTCCGCTCGATCAGGATATTTGAAGTGGCAATATTACGTTAAACAGGTAATTCTGGTGATATTTGCATTCAATGATGCACCAAGTGGTAGTATACCAATCTGAATATGATTTACTAGTATTCTACTTAGTATATAAATCTTTCAGTGCCAGTAGTGTAGCCGGGAAGTTGTAGCGGTTATAGAGTAGACTCAGACCCTAAGGGTCTCGGGTTCAGTTTCGCAGAGGGCGAAGATTTTTCATCGCTCGTCTCTCTAGGACGGCACAGAATGCAATCAGCCTGCAACACATCGGTACTTTCTAAAATCAGTGAAAGAACAGTGGTGATCGCGATGGCTACTTCATTAAAATGACCGGTTTCGGCCTAGGCTCAGGACATCTACAGACTATGAACAACTGACTGTTCCACGCATCGTCAACCTCAGCTGTGGTACTGTCAGTTGATGGCCTAAGCCTAGGAAGAAAGCGGTCATTTTAATAAAATAGCCACCGTCCTCAAGACCGGTTTTTCACTGATTTTATATGGATTACAAGATAGTTGATTCCCTAAAATCTTACCAACATTTTTGATTGGAAGTTTTCCCTTGAGGTAAAAAGCTCCGTCTGCGATGGGTTCACCTGTTTCCCTCTCCTACTGCTTCAGGGAGGAAGGCCTGCACTCCACTTGCAGCTTGATCAACAAGTGGGTGACGGACTCGCGCCGCAACCTTTAGCTTACTTTTACATGTGGTAGGAGCAGCGCTCTAGTAGTAGTGGCTCAGACTAGTAAAATTTTCTAGGTTATAACGCAGACATGGCTGAAATTTAATGAGTCACCCTCGTCACTTCTACGGCCGTTTCAAAGGGAAGGGAGACGTCGAAAGCGAACCAGGGCACCTACTTGCCCTAGGAGTCGGAAAGTGCCTCTAAGCGTCACGAGGATGGAGAAGGCAATGGCAAGCACTGCATTATGAACACGCTATGTGACTTGTAATTAAAGTAGTGCCATGATGATGTCTCAATTAACAAAGGATTATAGATTCGTCCGCTATTCGGATTTACGTCTGGTAACTGCCAAGGGGAAAGTGACTATGTGAAAAAGATTGAATAACCAATAAACATGTAACATTCTGTTAATCGGTGCGAGAATTCCGGCTGCTTGAACTTAGTAGGAAATTCAGAAACTCGGAAAAGATAAATGCAAAGCCTAAATATAGGTACAGTGCGGATGCGTGAAGTGAATTCACTGCTGCGGTCGCAGGTTCGAATCCTGCCTCTGGCATGGATGTGTGGGATGTTCTTAGGTTAGTTAGGTTTAAGTAGTTCTAAGTTCTAGGGGACTGATGACCACAGCTGTTAAGTCCCATAGTGCTCAGAGCCATTTGATTTTGAATTCAAGTGCAAAGAAAGTGACCTCTGGTCAGACGAATATTGTTGAGCAGAAAATGATATTCATGATTCATTGGAAGGTAGGACATAGAGTGATTCATTTGAACAATTGTCAGATTCAAAGCGCTGCCAACACTAATAGTTCAGTTATATACACCAACGTCACTTGCAGTACACGAAGAGATGGAGAGGATAGGTGAGAATACTGTACGTGTAATTCAATATGCAAACGGAAGTGAAAATCTAATTACCACCGTCATTTGGAAGGCGCTAGTTGCCGAAGGAGTAGAAGACAGATTTACTGGAGAACATGGGAAGGTAGTAGAATTCTTTTTTTGAGTCTTCACTCTTCTGAATTTGTTTGATGTGGCCCGTCACGAATTGCTCACGTGTGCCAACCTCTTCATCTCAGAGCAGCACTTACAACCAACGTCCTCAATCACTTGCTGTATGTATTCCAATCTCCGTCACCCTCTACAGCTTTTGTCCTCTACAGCTCCCTCTAGTAACATGGATGTCGTTCCCTGATGTCTTAATAGATGTCCTATCATCCTGCCTCTTCTCCATGACAGTGTTTTCCACATTTTCCTTTCCTCTACAGCTCTGCGCAGAACCTCCTCCACTTCTTACCTTAAAAGTCCATCTAATTACCAACAATCTCCTGGATCACCACATCTCAAATGCTTCGATTCTCCTATGTACAGATTTTCTCAACGTCCATGTTTCGCTATCATACAGTGCTGTGTTTCAAACGTGCATTCGCAGAAATTTCTTCCTCTTATTAAGGCCTATGTTTGATACTATTCGACTTCTCTTGGCCAGGTATGCCCTTCCTGCCGGTACTAGTCTACTTTTGATGCACACCTTGCTCCATCCGTCATTGGTTATTTTGCTATCTAGATAGCAGAATACCTTAACTTAATTTGCTTAGTGACCATCAATCTCGATGTTATGTTTCTCGCTGTTATCATTTCTGCTAATATCTGAGCAGCGGTGGACTGATTCCTCTTAATCTTCGTTTGGCTCTTATCTATTACCTCTTTCTAATGTGGTTCCTATATATTCTGGAGAATGTTTGAGAAAACTTGGTGTGCTGTGATAATTAATTAGATGCCTCTTTTGTTTCCTGGAGGCTTGTTTATTGATCTTTTAATAGAAGGGTATTATGGTCGTTTCAGCCCACCAATCTGGTATTTTTTCAAATATTGATCACTAGTTCGTCTATTCGTTTTGCAATTGTGTCCCCTTCCTTCTCAAGCAGCTCAGCTGTTATTCCACATCTCCCTGCAGCTTTGTTTTTATTAACATTTTGACTGCGGCTATTGCCTCTTTCATTATCTACGATCCAACTACGCGATTACGTTCTCATATTTGTGTTGTTCCTCCTTTCCAACTCGTACTTCAGCATTGAAATGTGTGGGGTATAGTTCCTTTCCTTAGCCCTCACCTTAACGTAATATCTTGGATTCTCTAGAGTTTTATGGTATTTTCCACTTTAATTAAAGTATCCGCATTTCACTTCCTTTTGCTTCTGAGAGAATTTTTGTTTTTTATGCTGGCGTCTTCAAATGCTACTTAACTTACGTAAAATATAGCTCTGCGTGTATTTCCTTCAGTACACTTCTTTCATTCTCCTCGTTTGGCTTACATTTTTCTGCAATTCATTTATTTTTCTTCCTTTTCTTTTGTTTTTCGACACATCTCTACTGCTAATATTTCACACGTTAGTTTTTATCATTTACTACTGGTTTTCAATGTATATGTTATCTTCCATTTCCAGAATCTTAAATCCGTTTTGAAGCTTAATGACTAACTCCTTTGCCTTGTCATTATTCCTCACACTTTCTACATCAATATTTACAACTGCTATGCTCTTTTCTCCGTTTGGGTTTGACATTACTGTTCGTTGCTGTACTTCTATCATGACTATATTGTGTTCTAGGCCAGCCACGGACAGCACCATGAATTTTAACACTACTTTTGTACCTTTGGTTAACTAATACATCGTCTAATTGGTTTTTTGTTCTACAATCTGATGATTGTATTGTATTGTGTTGTATGCAACCGGGGAGCAAGAGAAGACACAGAGGCTTCGATCCCGCTCTAGCCCTCAGTGGTTGACAGCCCGAAAACAGGCCACAACAGTCCAACCAACCGTCCGACGCCCCACACCGAACCCAGAGTTATTGTGTTGCTCGGCGCCCACTGGACATCCCCCTCGCCCCCCCCCCCCCCCCCCGGGAACGTCTCACACCAGACGACGAGTGTAGCCCCAAATGGTTTCGTGGTAGAGTAATTATATTGCACGCGGACGTGGAGCCAGTGTTTGCAAAGCAATCGCCGACGTAGTGTAGCTAAGGCAGCATAATGGGAACCAGCCCCCATTCACCGAGGCAGATGGAAAAACACCTTAAAAGCCATCCACAGACTGGCCGGCACACCGGATCTCTGTACACATCTGCAGGGTGGATTCGTGCCGGCGATCGGCACGCCTTTCTGCTCGGGAAGCAGCGCGTTTGACGGCGCGCCTAGCCGGGGGGACCACCATCTGGTGATTCTCATGTTGCTTTCCTAGCTAAAGACCTGCTCATATCTCTTAGATTTGCTGCATTTGTACAGCTGGTAATCTCACGTCAGCATCCATATATTCGGAAATCAGTACATGGTGCTCCCATCCAGATGTCTCGCTTCTGTCCTTAGCATAGGCGTTTATAATAAAGATTTCATATCATATACTAGTGTCTTACTAATTGCTTCTTCAAATACTTCATCTCAGTAACTTAGGTGCCATCGGTGTGGCGATGCAAGCTACATCGCTTAGTAAAGGAAACTCTTCAGGACCAGATTGTATCCCTGCTTGATTGCATTCCGAAATTGCTTTGCTTCCATACTTAGTAATCATATATGAGCTCACGGTCGACTGAAGATGTGTACCTAAGCAATGAAAAATTACACAGTTCACACCAACACTCAAGAATAGACAATGGAGCAACCGATAATTTACAGACCGACGCCACTGATATCGATATGCACAAGAATTTGGAAGTTACTCTGTGTCCGAACATAATGAATTACGTGGCAGGCAATGATGTATTCACAGACAGACAGTACGAATTCACAAAATTTCGTTATTGTAGAACACGACTAACTCAGTATTCACAAGCGGTAATGAGTGCTTCTTGACACTGTGTCTCAAATTCGTTCCCTGTTTCTAGACTTCCAGAAGATTTTTCCACCGTTCCTCACAAGCAGCTTCCAATCAGGCTGCATGACTATGAGGATCGTATCAGTTATGCGATTGGAT
The DNA here is from genome assembly GCF_021461385.2 of Schistocerca piceifrons. NCBI lineage: Eukaryota > Metazoa > Arthropoda > Insecta > Orthoptera > Acrididae > Schistocerca > Schistocerca piceifrons. The sequence goes on from NC_060143.1 coordinate 156,045,048, forward strand.
TCGTGATTACCTTTCGGAAAGATAACGTGTGGTAGAAACTGATGGAAAGTAACCGAGTAAAAGGGCATGGATATCAGTCGTTCCCTACATAGGCATTATAGGCGCTCTGCTGTTACTAATTCGTGCAAACGATTTAGGAGACTGAACAGCCCAGTTAAATTGTTTGCAGATAATGCAAGCGTTTCCGCCCAGTAAATTCATCATAAGAGCAATAAAAGTTGAAAAACGAGTTAAAAAAAAACTATTTCTAACGAAAAGTGGCAATTGAGTCTATATAACGAAAAGTGTGTACATATGATTTCTAAAAGGTAATAGTTAAATTTCGATGGCACTGTAAACCACACAAGTCTAAAGGCTATCATATCATCTAATAAATAAGGATTTAAAATTAAGAACAACTTAAACTGTAGTGGTCACGCAGATAATGTCATGCGGAAGGAGAAGCAAAAACTTTGTCTTACTGGCGGATCACTTAGAAGATGCTACGAGTCTACTAAAGACAGTCCACAATATCCTTGCCCATCGTTTTCTGGAGTATTCCTGTGCAGCATAGTATCAGTATCAGTTTGAACTGACGGAAGACGTCGAAAAATTTCAAAGAATGGCATTTTATTTCGTATCAGGTGAGACAGTAACACGGATATTAGATTCGAGTTGCTGTGACTATCATTAAAACAAGGTTTTCTTCTCGGCGGCGAGATTTTTTCAGGATTTTGAATCATCAACTGTCCCCTCCGAATGCGAAAATATGTTGTTGACGCCATCGTATATAAGGAGATATGTTCATCGGTGTAAAGCAAGAACCGTCGTAGTTCGCAGGGAAATATGTAAGTGATAGTATTTCCAGCAACAGTAGTGAAATAGTCTGTATGTCGTTCGATAAGCGATCTGCGAGGAACTTAGTCGTTAATTGCACTGAAGTCATGTAGATGTAAGTTTAGATGAGTGAGGACGTGTGGTGAGTGCTCGCAAGATTCCAGTAAATCGTAAACGACGGAACAAACTGAGCATCGGTATTGCATCAAATTTTGCAAAGAACTCCACGATACCAGAGTGAAGACAGTTCGCAAGATTCAACATGCATTCGGGGATGATGCCATGATCACCTAAGGGATAAAGAAGTGGCACAACTGCTTCCAAGATGGCTCCATATCAGTCGGGAAGAGCCTCATTGAGTCCAAATGGCAATGAACATGTGCGGCATTTCATAATGGATGACCCTCGTAAAACAGTACGACAGTCATTCCAAAACACTCCAGAAGCGTTCCCAACAATAGTAATTAATGTGTGTGTACTACGGAGGAGACTACATTGAAGGGGATTACAGTTCCGTAGCTCCAAATCAACAAAAGTAATTCAGCCAACCAAATTTTCGATACTTTTTGAGATCTCCTCGTATATTTAGTAGCGAAATTTACAGACTGAAACGTGATAACTTTTGTCCATTAATCTAAATTAAAGGTCTCTTACAATAAAATGTAGGAAATGGAACGTATTGGAATTTTGAAAGAAATTAATTGACGTCTAGCACTTATCCCACTGGACAGATATTTTGCAGACTTCCAGGCTGGAACAGAATGACTGCTGAGTGGAGCAAACATTCACCTTTTAGAAGATTACCTGTCGGTAAAGTATACTCTGGTAACCAAACGTGTGAACCATTGTGTCGCTGCGGAAGTGAATAATGGTACATTGCACTTTCACTGAATACGTATTTCTGGATTCTGAATATTTGTAATTACACGTTTCAGATACTGTTGTACGACGAGTGTCTTATGATTGAGGTTGAACAAATTCTGTAGCTCTTATGACGTTATTTTGAAAAATACGCTTTCTTTTGTTCGTGTAGTCTCACTTTGTTACGGGCGTATTCACCGGATTGTAATGTTAATTTCCACTGATTTTCATCAAACGAATGTACAATTTCTGCATAGTTAATAAAACTATCTAACTCATTGACTGTTACCTGCATATTCACATGCGGCACTGGCCTAGGAAGTGGACACAAACTCTCACGTCTGTCAATTGCGCGTTGCCACATAATGTTTTGCACTGAAAGTGTTCAAAGATGTGTGCATATTTAATTTACTAAAGAGGTTAATTATCTTGTAATACAGGTTCAATCGCTTATTCACTCAATATCTCTTTAGAAACTGATCTAAGTTGACATTGAGGTAAGCCAAAGCGACATGATGTAGTAATTGAAACATAGAAAGGCTGTAGGTTGCCATAGTACACAATTCTTCAGGGACCTGCACATATCTGCTTTCAATGATAACAACTTACGAGGCCTGTTCAGAAAGTAAGCTCCGATTGATTGCCAAATTGAAACCACAGTAAACATCAGAAATGTTTTACTTGTAACAATTAGCTACACCCTTCAGCTAAGTCTCTACGTAGTCGCCGTTCTGACTTAGACTTTTGTCATAGCGTTGTACCAACTTTTCAATAGCCTCCTCATAGAAGGCAGCCGCCAGTGCTCTCCGCCAATTTTCCACGCTGGCCTACAGCTCGTTGTCTGTGTCAAAATGTTGTCTTCAAAGACAGCGGTTCATGTGACCAGAGATGAAACTCAGGGGGAGACAATTGCGGACTGTATTGTGGGTAATCTCACATTTCCATTTGAAAACGATGCAGGAGCATCTTCATTGCCCCTGCAGAATGCGGCTGAGAATTGTCTTGAAGAAGAAACAGCACGACAGTTACGTAATGTTAGCTGCATAGCTTCAGGCGAAATTTTTCACCAGGCCCTCGTACTTGGCGGCAGACACTATTTTCTAGACATCTTTACGCACTCACTGCGAGCTCAGAAATGAGAAGAGCGACGTGATGCTAACTGGGGTTATACTAGAGACACTACCCAACACATCTGTGCAAAGCTTTATCGGATTTTCATAGTGGTTTCCATTTCGCGACCGATCGGAACTTACTTTCTGAACGCCCCTCGTATATAAGTACGTCAGCACTCCGAGACTTTGCAAAGTGGGATAATTCCTTTGTACAATTGTAGTTATTAATAAAGTAGTAAACGTGAGAGTGAACTTTTAAAATCGATACTAGCTTGTTCACTGCTGAAAGTTACCGACTTCCTTGTCAATTGTACTTGTTCTTTTGTAATCAAATATTTTCGTTACAAGCCAGTAACGTATTACGTATGGTTGGTAAACTCCTATAATACAGCGAGAAGTGCTCGTAGCTCTTTAGCTTTGGTCCAGGCGAATTTGTCGACAATGATATATCAGACATCAAAACGCGGGCAGTTACATGGCAACATTGCGATTGCGAACCGTGTTGCGTAAACATATTGTTTGTGCTTACGTGGTTTTTCTTGAGCAGTTCTTTGTGCTTTAGTAGTGATACTTGTGTGAGAGAAGCTTATTAACTGAATATCTGACCTGCTTGTCGTGAATAGTGTTCAAGTAGAAGACCGCGCAAGGCAAGCGTTGGGTGGGACGCAGTACGGAACCGTAAGTGATCAGTCAAGACCTTCTCTCTGCCTTCTCTTACCCACACTAACATCCTTTGTTGTAGAAGTGTTTTGTGAAGTACGTCAGCTAAATTCTCTCGCCTCACAAGTCAGTCAGACGTATTTAGATTTATTATATAAGTTGTACCAATTACATTCTACCGAAAAGAAAAACGATCCTTTCTTGTGATCCGAGTATTAGATCAAAATAGGAAAACATTTTTCCTAAATCTGTGGACTAGGTTTGAAGTTTGAAGTACAATTCTGTGTTCTTATACTTCAATGAATGCTGGTGGGGTTTTCATTTTCATTATTGTGCTTATTTATTGGCTGCGCTTTGACGTTATTCAGCATGGCATTAGCCAACTGTATAACGTTACGTTCTACATCTTGCGTAGAATATCAAGGTTCTTTATTTCGTTCTCAGCCCAAGCAGTAAAGACCAAAACAGGCCGAATTGGGATGAAACTTCGTATAGTTGCAATGTTTTGTACTTTTAAGTGGGAGTGCAACAAACGTTGGTTTAAACCCAGACAAGTGGTATGTCAAATGGACGGTGTGGAGGGATTGAAGGTGAATGCTCTGTTTATGTTGGATAACTAAAAATCCGAGACTCAGCCAAAGATGTCTCCTCGCAATCAAAATACATTAAATTATCTACAAAAGTTGTCCCATTCTACAAATATTCTTGGTGTTGCAGCGGATTCAAAAATAGTAGATTTTCGAAAATAATGATTTATTGTATAATATCAAAGTTTATTAGTGTTTATTGCTAAATACAGTGGATTAGCCACAAATATTATATCTACATATTAAATCTAAGGGCAGTTGAGCTATTGTAAGGGATTAATTGTTTTTCTGACAGTGACAGAGGGGGCGTGATCCCGGTTCTTAAGTCTGTGAAACGAAGAGCGACCAGACAATTCCCTGCTCCCTGTCTTTCTCTACCCTTCCACGTCAGAAAAAGAAGCTGCAGGGAAATTCAGGAAATTATACCGACCAATACGCTGCTTGCATTTTGGGGCACTGTGCACAACATTTTCCACAGAGTGTACTGATACTACAAGCATGAGAGATTTCAGTTACTAATAATACCAACGGAAGAAAAACGTAAGGAGGGATTCTACAAAAACCTCAACACACTCTACACTGCTAGACGGAAAACTGATTTTTAGTTATCCTGATCACATTTTGTAGATCTCTTGTCCCAAAGTCGCCTTCCTCTACCACGAGCGCTGCTCGCTGTTCTTTTTGCAAACAATCTATACTTGTCAGCCATTTACTGTCCAGTTCTCTTACGTTGGTATATCTTCACTAGGCTCGTGTTATGCAGTGGAATTTCATTATGTTTATTAAGTGAGTACCTACTTGCAGATGTTAACAGAGGTTTATTTGTAAAATACGTTCATATAATGAGTGGCCAATTAGAATTTAATTTGTCACTGTGACCTTTTCAGTAACCTACATAGTGCTGGTGCGGGAAGAATATTATCTGTAAACTTGACACCTAGCTGCTGTTTATAATAGACAGCGTACTGTAAAGACTTGTAATCAAGTTGTGGTTCGTGGTGAATTAACAGACGAACAGAACGTTTTTGCAATTGTCCCGTTATTAATTGTGTTAGTGGTAGACTACATAAATCTCTTTCATTCGCGATTTGCTAGAACTTGAAAGGAAGGCTGCGCTGGGTGGGGCCGCTTTCCACACAACCAGAGTATATCTTGCACAGTGGGAGTGGATATGTCTAATGGAATGGGAGTTATCAAATAGCAATGATGAACAGTAAGCATCTGAAAAGCATTGCCAGACTGATGATGAAATATGTTTCGTAACACCTAGGTCTGTTGCAGGGAGAATAAAGTTCAGTCCTTGGGTCGTTTAAGATTTTAGGAGTGTTAAGGGTTTGGTGATCAATTCGATATCCATTGCACGCTGAACAGTAATGATAGTGCGGACAACGAATTTTACAGTGTAGAACGCATACTGGATGAAAGTTACACGTGGGACTGTTACTTCAGTACTTAGTTATACAAAACACCTCACTTAAAAACTGGAAATTAGTTGTCACATAAATAACTGAAAATAACACCGCTATACTCATATAAACACGAGCTTGGTAAAGTTACATCGTCTGCCTACGTAACAGTCCTGGACAGGAATGGCTCATAGGTATAATCTGTAAACTGGAAAGCGAACAGCACTCGTGATGGTTGAAGTTAGCCTTTCCATAGAAGGAAGCTACAGCCATTGTACAGGATGACCAAGAATCAATTTACCCTCCTACAGCATACAACAGTACGGAGCGACAGGAGTACATCCAGTCCACATGCGTTTCTTGCGTTAGTATTATTAAGAAACCGTATTTGTATGACATGCAGTGTTAACGAAGTTTGCGGGAAACAAACACCTCTCGTGATGTGTTCGCACTACGGAAAGTTCGGTGTAACGTTGTGAAACTCTCGGTACCCGCTTTTTGTCAAGCTGGAGAGTGGGAAGAGAGTAGGAAATCGTCTGCTTGCTATTAATTTTGCAGAACTATGAAGGAGTGAAGCATTACATTCGATGCCGTACATGAGTTCCGATCTGCCTTCAATGAAAATCTCCATCCACTACTCCAATTTGTTTCACTCCGAAATCACAAGCCATTCGGTAATATGGTGCTCATGCACTTTGATGTGGCACATATATTTTATAGCGTTCAAAATTCATATCATTTAACAATAAGTATTATTTTATACCATTGACTATGTATTTTAACTAACATGCAATTTTTCCATCCCCTGCCACGTGATACCCACTAGCCCTAGACAAAAATACATCGGTACTTGTTTTGTAGCAAATTAAACTTAGTTAAATTTTTTGAATGGAAACTTTTCGGTAGATGACGCAATTTTTACGTTTTTCAAGAAAAAGATAAAAAAAACTGATTTTTAAACAAGACCAATGAGTTTCATTCGCAATGCTGTAACAACGATTTGCGTTTCAAGTGTAGTTCAGCATGGCATCCAGATGCTCCGACTTCAACTCGAACAGCTCAAGTTATCAGGAGGGGAAATATTCTGGGTGTCTCTCCTTTTCAGTAGCTGATAATGTTATTCTGCCTGAAGAGAACTAAAAGCTAATATTCTAGTGCAGCAGAAGCGGTTCGCATTTTTCAGGATTATCAGACGCTATTGACATATCGAGTAAAAGAGTTCCATTTTAATGTTATACACTGGAAAACGTTTTTCCTTATGAATTACTTCATTGGCACCACTTCGGTCACACAGAAACAAAAATGAAATGACAACATAACATTCAATACAACATTCAATCATCCAGGAAGCAAGTTCATAAGCTGCCAAGAACGTATAGCTCTCAAGCAGAGCCGCGCAGAGTAACCGCGTGTCAGAGGTGTCTTGTCACAGTTCGGGCAACTCCCACCATCGCAGGTTCGATTCCTTCCACGTTCATGGGTATGTGTGTTGTCCTTAGCGTAAGTTAGGTTAAGTTAGATTAATTACTCTCTAAGCCTAAGGACCGATGACCTCAGCAGTTTGGTCCCATAGTCCTTACCACAAAGTTCTAAATTTCCTGTAGATCACAGACAAACAGTGTGAGAAATTTTTTTTAAGTAGACTGAGAAACAGGACTGAAAAGCCACGAAGACAATACGAAGAAAATTAAACTGGTGAACAATAGCAGTGCAGGTGCGATTACAACTTCTGATAGCATGAAAAGCGGAGCAGTTGTTGTGAAAACGTGAAACAAGATACAAAACATGCCGACAGCGCCCTAAATATGTTATTCTTCAGCCAAAATGTTATGCATCCTATAAAAGCTAGAGGGACAAAGTTACCGGTAGTTGTAAAAACGCTTTGTCTAAGAAAGTTAAAGCACTTGATGAATGATCTTCATAACATTCAGACAATAAAGAGTGCAACCAAAACAACATGAAGAATTGAAGCCAGGTGACATGGGACGGAATTTCTTGACAGTACCTTGCAGTTGACTCATTTGGCTCACAGTCTATTTCCCAGTAGTTCCACACTAACGACGCCTCCATACTATCAGAACGTTCATACGAGACATATCGAAATGTTGCCGTGAACTACAGAGCTGTGTTAAATACTACAATACTTGATGACCAATTTTACTCTGTGAATAACGCTAATTGTAATTTAATTTCATCTTGGAGACTATTATAAACGTTTAATAACGCTTTAAAGATAGATTATACGCATAGCAACTTGTCTCCTGATACAAATGCTCATCAGCTATTGCGTACAAACAAGTAGAGTCACATAGACAGGCCAAATCCATCACAAATAGATTTCGTCACAAGACACTATACTCTTTAAAACAGAGTGGAATACCACCAAAATTCGAACATTGGTAACGCAACGAATTTCGTGAAGCTCGGTGTAAGAGAATGGCTAAGGAATAAAGCAAGTTTTAATCTAGAATGCGTCTGCCCCCGGTAGTTTAGTGGACAGCGCGACAGAATGTCAATCCTAAAGTCCCGTTTCGATTCCCGGCTGGATCAGAGATTTTCTTCGCTCAGGGTCTGTGTGTTGTTATGTCCTAATCATCATCATTTCCTCCCTCTCTACGGGCAAGTCGCCGAAGTGGCGTCAAATCGTAAGATTTGCTCCCGGAAACCGGTCTCCCCGACGGGAGCCCATAGTCACACGACTACAGATAGAAAATAACTCAATGTCTTGTTGAGAAACAAAAGCTGAACGAAGCGAAAAGGAAGTTAGAATGGGAATGAGTACTGCGTTAAATGTAAACAAAAGTAAAATATTAGTCACTTGTATGACCAAGACATTTTGAAGGTAAGTAAATCGATGAAAAACTACTGCTAAATTTGTCGTAACGCAACTGGCAACGGAACTATGTATTGAAACTGATCTACCAAAGTAATTTCACAGCGAAATATCGTAATTCCCTTCCTCCTTTCGACCTTGGTGGAATGCCGTCATGATAGATATTTAACTAAGTAAATAGTGAACAGAAAACAATCTAAACTCAATCAACACACGAAGAATCTGCAGAATTGGGGGCACTTTTACTACTCTGTAGCGCTTATCAAAAATGTGTGTGAAATCCTATGTGACTTGACTGCTAAGGTCATCAGTCCCTGAGCTTACACACTATTTAACCTAAATTATCCTAAGGACAAACACACACACCCATGCCCGAGGGAGGACTCGTACCTCCGCCGGGACCAGCCGGTAGCGTTTATCCAAGGAAGATGTTCCCCTTTCAGATACTATAATCGTGGGTCGCTAGACCTTTCAAGAAGAATTGTCGGAAAGAAGTATTAAACTGAAGGACTATGTTGTGGTTGTTGTCCTCAGTCCTGAGACTGGTTTGATGCAGCTCTCCGTGCTACTCTGTCCTGAGCAAGCTGCTTCATCTCCCAGTACGTACTGCAGCCTACATCCTTCTGAAACTGCTTCGTGTATCGTCACTAAAATTCTGTTGCAGAGTTAATAGAATATGTTGCCCGACACACACTGATATATTCCAGGTCCAAATCGGGACGACCGAAACACAAACTGAAGCGACCGTGAAAGAAAGTTAGCACGCACTGTGAGGACAACTGTAAATACTGACCACAGGCAAACGAAGTCTGTAAACGAAATTATTTGATCCACAAGAAAAACAGATGGAATTTCCGGGAACCCTTGAGACAGGAGAACTGTTGGGTATAAGCCCTCCACTAAGACACAACACATATAAAGGGGATACAAGATATGCGAACTTACGTCAACGGTTTGGCGATGGCCACGTTGAACGTCAATTAAGTTCATAGGTGCCAAAATACAATGATTTATGTATTACGTGTCTGCAGTATATTTTGATTTAGTAGTACTGACTTCTCACATTATGATTGCAGGTTGACATCCAGAATCTGCATACTTACCCTGTTATCTAATATGAGCTTCTTTATGAGAATTACCTTTCTTAAACTGCGTTTTGCGTTTACCTAATATACTCCGGATTATCTGTAAATTAGAAGGCGTAAAGCAATGATTCACAAGAATACTCAGAATGAGTGCAATATTACAAAAACACATCTGCTGAATTTACGTGAAATGTCTCTGACTGAATTCTGATCCTATTATTTCCTGAAAAATGTTCAATTAGGCCCTCAACAAATCTTTCCCTTGCAACGCGTAATAGGACTCTCTTCTGGCTGCACTGAAAATACAATCTGCATTAAATTAGTGCACTTTAGTTGGCTCGTTATACTTATTTTATTTAAGTGATTGTTTTACCAAAAAACTTTTAGTTTTCTTTTCAGATTTATTCGTTATTGTTATACCCAAACGTGCAAGGTGTAACGATGCAAATTTAACCGAATATTTTTCTTTGAAAAATGGTGATATGCTTTGTGAAATATAATAAATGACAAAAGCAAGGGCTTTCAAATTCAGTCCCTTAAATGACACAAAAGGAAATTGCATCTAATATGTATAAGCAGCTAAACTCTCTCAGCATTGTCAGGATACAAAATAATTCTATTAAAAATGTTTTTCCTTGCCTTCATAAAAGAATATGATCAAACCAGTCGTAATGGGTCAAGCTAATTACAATGCTCAATACATAACTGATAGATTTCCTTGATTACAAGGAGACCTCATAAAACAGGTAGTGGGAAAAGCAGACACAGGACTCATAGATTCTTAAGGATGTGTAACTCATCCACGAAAGAAGCGGCTTTTAGGGCGCCTGTGCACCCGATTCTTGAGTACTGTTTATCTATCTGGGATCACTATCACTTAGGACTGCTAGAGGAGTTAGAGAAGATCCAACGAAGAGTGGCACGTTTAGCCACGGGATCGTTTACGTGGCGAGAGACCGTTACAGAGATACTAAACAAACTCCACTATTTGTAGACGTTAGAAAAGAGGGTTCGGCATCGCGGAGATGTTTACTATTCGAATTTCGGGACAGCAGTTTGCAGGATTCGGACGACATATTACTTCCCCGACACATATCTCACGTGTTGATGACTTGAAGAAAATTCGAGAAATTAGAGCCAATACAGACGCATACCCACTATCATTCCGCCCATAATCTATTCGCGAGTGGAGTATGCTGTAACTGTAGACTAACAGACACTGTTGGACACATTGAAGTCCATGCACGGAGAAAATTACTGAATTCGAGCTTGCTGGTAAAACAAAAAGAAGAAAAAACTAGTTGCTTATTTTTCAAATATTGTCACTTCATACAATCATCCTTCATCCTAAAGTTAAATATCATCGAACATCTCGAATAGAAATCTCTGCGAGGCCCCTCCGTTATAAAAGCTCCTCATTCTGCAATGCTTCAAAACACGACACAACTACTTTTACTGCCCAAGGCTGCGACATGACTTAATTGTTAACTGGTTGCTTGGCCCCGCGTCTATCAATAACGCGACCTGTGTAAACCAGAGATTGTGTTCCGCTCGATCAGAACACAAGGATATTTTGAAGTGGCATTATTACGTTAAACAGGTATTTTTCGTGATATTTGCATTCAATGATGCACCAAGTGCGAATATACCAAACCAAATACGATTTACTAGTATTTCACTTACTATATAAATCTTTCAGTGCCAATAGTGCAGCTGGAGTTGGGACAGCGGGTGTAAAATAGACACCGACCCTACGAGTCCCCGGTTAATTCTGATAGAAGGGCGATGACTTTTCATCGATCGTCTCTCCAGAACGGCGCAGACTGCAATCAGCCTTCTGTCGCATCGGTACTTTACAAAACCAGAGAAGAAACAGTCTTGATCGCAATGGGTATTTTATTAAAATGACCTGTTTCGGCCTAGGCTCAGGACATCTTCAGACTGAGGTCAACTGACTGTTCCACGCATCGTCATCCTCAGCTGTGGTATTGGCTGAAGACAGCCCGAGTCAAGGCTGAAACCAGTCATTTTAATAAAATACCCACTGCGATCAAGTCTGTTTGTTCACTGACTTTATATAGATTACAAGATCGTTGTTTCCCAATATTCTTACCAAAATTTTAGATTGGAAATTTTCCCTGGATGTATAAAGCTCCGCGAGCGATGGGATCACCTGTTTCCCTCTCCTATTGCCCCAGGGAAGATGCTCTGCACTCCACCTGCAGCTATGTCAATAACCTGGTGACACACTCATGGCACAGACTTTATCTTACTTTATATGTGGTAGGAGCAGCAGTCTATTTGCAGTTGCTACGAATAGTAAAGAAAATTTTCTTGGTTCTGTCGCAGCCACCGTTGAAATTTGAAATAAAAACCATCAGAAAATACGGACAAACACTTTCGCTATAAGGAGTCATCCTTGTTCTTTCAATGGATTTGTCAAATGGTATGGAGATGTCGAATGTGACTCAGGGCACCTTCTTGCCCTAGGAATGGGATAGTGCCTGTAAAGGGCGCGAGGATGCAGAAGGCGATGGCAAGCGAAACACGTTCAAATGTGTGTGAAATCTTATGCGACTTAACTACTAAGGTCGTCAGTCCCTAAGCGTACACACTACTTAACCTAAATTACTCTAAGGACAAACACACTCACCCATGCCCGAGGGAGGACTCGGACCTCTGCCGGCAATGGCAAGCACTGCATTATAAACACTCTATGTGGCCTGTAGTTTATGTTGTGCCATGATGATGTGTCAATTAACAAAAAGATTCTAGTTAGGCCCTGCAGCCAGATTTACGTGTTCTAACTTCCAAGGGGAAGGTGACCATTCGAAAAGATTGAATAACTAACGAACGTATAACATTCCGTTAATCGGATAGAGAATGCCGGATGCTGGAACTTAGTAGGAAAGATAGAAAATCGGAAAAGATAAATACAAAACGCTCAATCTAGGTACAGTGCGGATCCGTGAAGTGAAATGCTAAGTAAGTGACTTCTGGTCAAATGAGTATTGGGGAGCGGAAAATGGTTATCATTATTCATAGGAAGGTAGAACAAATTGTGATTACTCTGAACACATCTCAGGATCAACGGCAAACCGTTGCCAACGACCATAGTTCAGGAATATACGTCACTGTCACCAGCAGGACACGAAGGGGTGAAGACGTATGTGGGAAACTGAATGTAAAGTGAAGTGAAAATCTAATTACGAGGGGCGTCTGGACCGCGCTAGTAGTGGAAGGAGTAAATGGCAGATTTACTGGAGAACTTGGACAGGTAGGAGGATTTTTTTATTTAGTCTTCAGTCATCTGAATTGTTTTTATGCATCCCGCCACAAATTCCTCACCTGTGAAACCTCTTCACCTCAGAGCTGCACTTGCAACCTCCGTCCTCAGTTCTTTACTGTATGTATTCCTATCTCCGTCTTCCGCTACAGCTTTTGCCCCCTACAGCTCCCTCTAGGACCAGGTCATAACAGATGTTAAGAGGTCTTAACAGATGTCCTATCATCCTGCCTCTTCTTCTTGATAATGTTTTCCACATTTTCCTTTCGTCTCTGATTCTGAGCAGAACCTCGTCCATTTCTTACTTTACCTGACCACCTAATTTCCAACATTCGCCTTTACCACCACATCTCACATCCTTCGATATTTCTGTGTACCGATTTTCCCAACGTCCATGTTTCGCTATCATGAAGTGATGTGCTCCAAACGTACATTCACAGAAATTTCTTCCTCAAATTAAGGCCTACGTTTGATACGAGTACACTTCTCTTAACCAGGAATGTTCTTTCTGCCAGTCCTAGTCTGATTTTGATGACCTTCTTGCTCCATCTGTCATTAGTTATTTTGCTATCTAGATAGCAGAATTCCTTAACTTAATTTGCTAAGTGACCAACAGTCTTGATGTTATGTGTCTCGCTGTTCTCATTTCTGCTAATATCTGAGCAGCGGTGGATTGATTCTCCCTAAGCCTCGTTTTGTTTTCATCTATTACCTTTTTTTAATGTGGTACAGAAAGTTTGAGAAAACTTTGTAGGTTGTACTAACTAATTAGATGCCATTTTTGTTTTCTGGTGTCTTGTTTATCAGTCTTTTCATTAACTGGTATTATGGTCGCTTCAGCCTACTAATCTGCCATTTTTTAATCGTTTCAAATACTTATCACGACTTCGTCTATTGGTTTTGCATTTGGATCCCCTTCCTTCTTAAGCATCTCACCTGTTAGTCCACGTCTCCATGTAGCTATGTTAAGGTTAGCATTTTGATTGCGTCTATTGTCACTTTCATTATCTGCGGGCCAACTAAGCGATCTGCTTTCTTATACTTGTGTTGTACCTCCATTTCTACTCGTTCTTCAGCATTTTAAAGGTCCACAGAATATTCCTTCCTAATGGCTACATATTTTGTTCTTTCCAGAATCGTATTGCCACTTTCGTCTATGATACAATAATTGTTGCGTATAGATCCTTTTCTCAACTCCCAATTTGACGTACTATCTTGGATCACCTAGAGTTTTATGGCATTTTCCCATTTAATTAGAGCATCCACATTTCACCTTCTTTCCCTTCAGAGAGAATTTTTGGTTTTCATACTGGCTCCTTCATATGCTACATTACTTACGCAAAATATAGCTCTGCGTGTTTTTCCTTCGGTACTCTTCTCTCATTTTTCTCTTTTGGCTCACATTTTTCTCAAAATAATGTATTTTTCTTCCTTGATGTTTCTTTTTCCGCACATCTCTACTGCTAATATTTCCACATTTCTTTATATGATTTACTACTGGCTTTCAATGTGGAGGTTATCTTCCGTTGCTGGAATCTTTCAACCGCTCTGAAGCTTAATGATAAACTCCACTGCCTTGCCATTATTCTTCACGCTCTCTACGTCATTATTTATTAGTTCTACGCTCCTTCCTCCGTTTGGGTTTGCCATTACTGTTCGTTGCTGTACCACTATCATGACTATATTGAATTGTGTGGCAGCCTCGGACCACCTCATGATTTTTAATACTACTTTAACACCTATGAATTACCACAACATGTTCTAATTGGTTTCTTGTTCTACCATCTGATGAAACTCACGTTGCTTTCCAAGCTAAATACCATTTCATAACCCTTAGGCTGGCGGCATTTGAGCAGCTGGGTAATCTCTCCCCAGTATCTTTACGTTATGCACTTAGTTCATGCTGTTCCCTATCAAACGCTCTCCCTTCGGACTTCTACCAAACGCTCTCCCTTCGGACTTCAGCAGTGGCCTCTATAATAACGGTATCATATCATATCCTGGTGTCTTATTAATTACTTCTCAAATACTTCACCTCAGTAACTTAAGTACCATCTATGTGGCGATTTATAATATTTAATTATTGTATATTTACTTTATATTAATTTTTTATTTTATTTTTACTTTATATTTATTTTATATTTATAATAATTAAATAAAGGCAAGTCATCTGGCCCAGACTGTACCTAGATAAGTTTCGTTCCGAGTATGCTTTACTTCCATACTTAGTAATCATATATGACGGCACGGTCGACGAAGGGTGTGTACATAAAGATTGGAAAATTCCATATTTCACGCCAATACTCAAGAATAGAGATAGGAGCACTCCGCTGAATTACAGACCAACGTAACTGAGATAGATCTGCACGAGAATTTTGGAACATACCCCGTGTTCGAACACAATGATTTACCTCGAAGGCAATGATGTGTTGACTGACAGACAACACGAATTCACAAATTTCTTTATTGTAGAACACGACTCGCTCAGTACTCACAAGCGGTAATGAGTCCTTCTTGATAGCGTATCTCAAGTTCATTCCATGTTTCTAGACTTTCAGAAGGATTTTCACACCGTTCATTACAAGCAGCTTCCAATGAGATTGTATGATTATGAGTATCGTATCAATTCTGCGACTGGAATCGTGATTTCCTTTCAAGAAGATCAAGTGTCGTAGAAATTGGCGGTAAGTCATCGAGTAAAACGTAATTGATAGCAGTTGTTCACCACCTAATCATTACAGGCTCTCTGCTGTTCCTAATTTATACAAACGATTTAACAGACTGAACTGAAATCTCAAATTGTTTGCAGAAGGTGCTGTCCTTTACGCCTCGTAAATTCACCGTAAGACCAATATGAAATGAAAAAAAACTTAGATGAAATAACCATATGGAGCGAAAAGTTGCAATTGTCTCTATTTAACGAAATGTGTGTGATCATACATATGACTACTGCAAGGATTTTGTTAAATTTCTATGGCACGGTAAACCAAACAAATCTAAAGTTTGTCATATCATCTAATACCTAAGGATTAACATTACGAACAACTTAAACACTGGTGTTCACGTGAGGAAGTGAAGAACAGACGGTGTCTTATAGGCATCAGTTTTAACTGGCGGAAATATTTCAAATAATGGCTGTTTACTTCGTATATTCGCCTAACAGGGAAGACAATACTACGAATATGAGACACGAGTTGCTCTGGCGGTCATTAAAACAAGGGTTTTTTTCTTAATGGCGAGATTTTTCACGGAATTTCAATCAATACTTTCTCCTTCGATTGAGAAAATCTTTTGTTGACGCCATCGTGTGCACGTAGAAATGTTCATCGCGATAAAGTAAGAGCAATGCGTTCTCACTGAAAGATTTAAGCATTAGTATTTCCTGCGACAGTAGAGAATTAGTCTGAAGGTCGTTCGATATAAGTTCTGCCAGGAACTCAATCGTTAATTGCAGTGAAGTCATACAGACGTAAGTTTAGACGAGTGAGAAAGAGTAGTGAGTGCTCGCCTGATTCCAGTAAATAGTAAACGACGGAACACATTGAGCAGCGGTATTGCATCAAATTTTACAAAAAACTTCATGATAACAGAGTGAAACCCGTTCGTAAGATTCAACAAGCTTTCGAGGATGATGGCATGAGCACCTAACGGATAATGAAGTGGCACAACGGCTTCCAAGAAGGCCACCTATCAGTGGAGAGCGAAATGCTGTCGGGCAGACCCTCAACGAGCCGAAATGTCTTTAAACTAGTACGGCATTTTCTCGTGGAAGACCATCGTATAACAGTATGTTCCCTTAAGAGAGAGGTAGGGGCACCAAATTTATCGGTATAATCCATTTTAATCAATAGTGAATGCATAACGAGATAGTCGAAGAAATTCGTAATGAAGCTGCTGACAACTGACCGTTTGGAAATAGAATAGAAAGTCGGTTTGTACGTATTATTTAAATGCTAGATGCGGCCGTCAGTGTGGAAACATCCGAAACCGCCGAAGGGGAAAAAATATTATAAGAAAACTACCATAAGGTTCTTCGTTGTCTTTCTCTTGCCGCGTGGTACAAACGACCACTTATGGTGTGGGCAGCAAAAACTTGACACCACCTTCAAGTAGTCGCACGCGTCTACTATGGGCATCTGATTCAGATTTCTCTCATGGCTCTTGTCTGCTTCCAAAGCTGAAAATAAATGTGTAAGGAACGGTATTTGAGTCGAAAAGGACATCACGGGGACAGTCATTCCAAAGGATCCAGAACAGTTCCGAACAATAACAATTAAAGCGTGTGCACCGAAAAGC
The DNA here is from genome assembly GCF_021461385.2 of Schistocerca piceifrons. Classification (NCBI taxonomy): domain Eukaryota; kingdom Metazoa; phylum Arthropoda; class Insecta; order Orthoptera; family Acrididae; genus Schistocerca; species Schistocerca piceifrons. Next base: position 156,061,990 of record NC_060143.1, read on the forward strand.
AGACTACGTTGAAGGGAATTAGAGTTCTGTAGCTCCAAATCAACAAAAGCAATTCTGTCAACCAAATTTTCGATACTTCTTGAGAACTCCTCGTAAATTTAGTGGTGAAGTTTACAGACTAAAACGTGATAGCTTTTGTCCATTGATCTAAATTAAATTTCACTTACAATGAAATGTAGGAGATGAAAAGCAGGGCAATTTAAATATGAACGGAAGTAATCGACGTCTAGCACTTATCCCACTAGACCGATATTTTGCAGACTTTCAGACTAAAAAGAATGACTGCTGAGTGGAGAAAACCTACACCTTTCAAAAGAATACCTATAGCTAAGGTCTTGTCTGGTAACCAAACGTGTTAATCATCGTGTCCCGACTGAAGTGAATAATGGTGTACTGCTTTTCTTCTTAATACGTATTTCTATATTCTTAATAATGGTATTTATATATTTCGGATACTTTTGTACGGCGAATATCTTATGATTAAGCTTCAACATATTTTGCAGCTCTTACGATGTTATTTTAAAAAATTTGCTTTCATTTGTTCGTGAAGATTCACATTGTTACGGCCATAGTGACCGGAATGTAACGTGATATCCACTAATTACCATCAAATGTAAAATTTCATTCATAGTTAATAAATTATCAAACTCTTTGACTGTCCCCTGCATATTTCACATGCGTTACTGACGTAGGAAGTGGACACAAACCGTCACGACTGTCAGTTGCGTGTTACCACATAATGATTTGCACTGTAGGTGTTCAATGGCTTGTGCACATTTGGATTATTAGAGAGGTTACTTACCCTGTGATACATATCAATTATTACCGTATACGCCATTTTAACGTCTTGTGAAACGGAGCTTCAACTAAATACTTTACGAACTCTTACTAGAATAATTCGAGATCATATTGGAAGTATCGGCATTGGAGATTCCCGAACGATTCGTACCCTATTGTAAATTTTTGAGGGTCTGGAATTTCCACTCACCGCATCGGTCCTCGTAAATGAGTGATGCTAACGTACATCGTCGAACCAAAAGTTCATTGTTACATAATTTTCACGAGTTACGGATATTAAAAAAAGTGTTTATAAGTTGCCAGCACTATCACTCCATAACTGTTTAGAAACTGACCTAAATTAACACTGAGGTAAGCCCAAACTACATGATGTAGTAATTGAAACATAAAAGAAAGGCTTTAGGTCGACATAGTACACAATTTTCAGGGACCTGCGCATATCTGCTTTCAATGATAGCAACTTATATAAGCACATCAGTATTCCGAGACTTTTGAAAGTGGGATAATTCCCTTATACAATAGTACTTATTAGGAAAACAGTAAACGTGAGCGTGAACTTTTAAAATCGATACTAGCTTCTTCACTGCTGGAAGTTACGGACTTCCTTGTTAATTGTACTTGTACTTTCGCAATCAAGCCAGTAACGTATTACGTATGGTCGGTAAACTCCTGTGATACAGTGAGAAGTGTTCGTGTCTCTTTAGCTTTGGTCCAGGCGAATTTTTCAACAATGATATATCGCACATCAAGACGCGGGCAGTTGTGTGGCAACATTGCGATTGCGAATCGTGTTGCGTAAACATATTGTCTGTGCTTACGTGATTTTTCTTGAGCAGTTCTTTGAGCTTTAGTGGTGATACTTGTGCGGGGCAAGCTCATTAACAGAATATCTGACCTGCTTGTCGAGAAGAGGCTTCACGTAGAAGAACGCACAAGGCAGCGTTGGGTGGAACGCTATACGGAACCGTAAGTGACCAGTGAACATCTTCTCTCAGTCTTCTCGTACCCACACTAACATCCTATGCTCTTGATGTGCTCTGCGAAGTACTTCAGGTAAATACTCTGGCCTCACATGTCAGTCAGGCGCATTCAGATTTATTTATTATTTAAGTCGTACAAGCAACATTCTACCGAGCAGAAAAACGATCCACTCCAGTGATCCGAGTTTTGGCTCAAATTACAAAAACGTTTTTACAAAATAGGCAGACCAGGTTCTGGATCATGATGTATCACGCCGTATTCTTAGAGTTCAATAAATGCTGCTGGGGTTTTCGTTTGCATTATCGTGCTGATTTATTGGCTGTTTTGAAGTTATTCAGCATGTTATTAGTACACTATGCGAACTGACGTTCTGCATATTGTTTGGATTATCAACGTTTTTTATTTCGTGCGCCCAAGCAACGAAGACCAAAACAGTTTGCATTGGGGTAAAAATTCGTATAGTTACATATGTTTGTACATTTAGGAGCGAGGGCAAAGAACATTAGATTTAAAATCCAGACATGTGGGATATCTCACGTGCTGTAAATATGCGAATACAAATTGATTTTGCTGCCATTGCTTTCCTTCCTCGAAAGATATAATCTTCACAGTCATAATTCTGTATTGTCTAACAGACATACACAAAACTGTATTTTAAGTCTGAGGTCAACTGGAGAGTTTTGTGGGCACGGACAAGGGATATGTGTCGTGATATCTCTGTGCCGTCTCACCCTTCACTGCTTAAAATAACGTGAGCTGCGTATCTCCCCTCCCCTACTGTTCACTTTTCTACCACACGTCCATGTATCCACTTCTTGTGTAGCGTCAGTACTTTTCTTTTAACACGTAGTGTTTGTCTCCTTTATATACACCAACACTTCGCAAGCCATCTGATGGCGTGTGGAAGAGGTACTTTGGTAGCGCAAACGTGATTTCGCTGTTCCTGATCCATTCGCAAAAGGAGTGTAGAAAGAATGACTGTCGATAGAACTCCACACGAGCTCTAATTTCTCGAATTGTTCCGTTTTTGGTCATTTCGTGAAACGTATGTGGGAGAAATTAAGTACATTTTCGAACTCTTCTGGGAAAGCACTCTCTCGGAATTAAAGGAGTAAACATGTTTAGGCCAACATCCTGACCTGATCATACTCATCGCCACCATCACCATACACGTCATTAAAAAACGATCGAAGGTACAGTTCTGCCCAAAGAGACATGCTGTAGTCATCTAACAAATGTGGGTATGTGTGTACGTCCACTGCTCACTTCTAAAACAAACTTATTATACAACCTTGCGGGCACCTGCCGACAGCTGCTCTCACATTTATCGACTTTTATCTTCTTGTGGCTTCATTTCGAGACATGTGCTGCTACACATTATTCTTTATCTTACTTAAAAAGCGATATTAAATCTGAGAGTGAGATTTTAAACCCAGTGGTAACACTTAGTGGTGGAGGTTGCAAATTTCCCTGTTTATACGTCTTTTACTTTTGTACTGTAGTGATCCAGGGTTATTATGTTCGTCGTAGACCAGCCACGAATTATGTATAATTGATAAAGTACTGTGGTACAATAGGAAGTGATCGTCGCTCTTTAGCTAATGTCCCAGGAGAATTTGTCAACAATGAAATATCGCATAGAAAGCTGCGTAGCCACGTCCCGAATGGGAATCGTGTTTCGTGAACGTAACGTCTGTGCTTGCCTGATTTCCGTTGAGCAAATCTTTGTGCTATAGTGCTTATTTTTGTGCGTGACAAACTCATTAGCTGAATGTCTGAACTGCTTGTCGAAGGCACTTTTCTGAGAGAAGAACGCACAAAGCCAGCGTTAGGTGGGACGCTGTACGGAACCCTAAGTGACCTGACCTGGGCGTCAGTTGGTCTTGTTATGAGTCTTATTAGCAAACTGTAACGTATTACATAAGGCATAAACTCTACCTTATGAAGGTATTTTATTTCCTTATACGCGACTCACGAGCTGTAGATATACGAAATCATGTTGTTTTTGCTATTTCTGGACCATGTGCGTAGCACCCTGGAAGAAGAGGGTAGGGGCAGGGACCTTTCCTCATTGGAAAGGGTTAGCCCCCTGTCTCGAAAACCAGAGGAACGTAATAGTTGGTTGCTGACTAGCGGCATGTGTAGTAAACTCGTTACGCCATACCAGACTTCACAGAAAAGCTAATACGAGTTGCATGCACCCACTGCCCCCATGAACGTATTCCTATCACACATTCGAGGTACGCACTTGTCTGAAGTGTACGTACATGCTCTTTATCACGTTGCGTATGTGTTTTGTAATTAGAATAGTTGGAGCATTCAAAATAAAAATTACATAGTCGAGGCTTCCACGACCGATTGTCAACACTATCGATGAATCTTACAAGTTGTGTATTGGTGGCCATAAAACAGTGAGTTTTGATCCATACGCCTTTTTGGTTCATTAACGGTCGATCCAGTGATTATAATATATTTTAGTATATGCCAGCTGGAATAGAATTGGAAAGAATTTAACCTAGAGACACAGTAACTATTGTAGGTTATGCGAAAGTTTTAGACAAAATGCTTTGTAAGATTATGGATAAAAGAAGTTTTCCAGAGCTTGTAATCATCACTGTTAAAGCTCTTTACAATGATGAATATTTATAAACGAAGTAGGGGACGACTTGTCTAAATAAATAACAAGACAAGATTGTGGCCTGCCTCTTAGGAACCTCTGTATTGATGACCTAGTTAGGGCTTGCTAACAACTGACTAGTAAGGTGACGATTGTGTGGAAGTGCGTGAGGTGGGCACAAACACGGCGAGCAACACGACCTCATGAACACAACAGGTTGCCCTTGCGGTATTATTTGACTCGAAAAACAGAGAAAGAAAGCGAAGAAAAAAGGGAAAGCCTGTATATTGGGTAACCTATAACACTGCCTTTTGTTCCATGGCAGCAAGTGTATTGTTCATACAACATTCGGAAGTACACAATGGAATCCTTCACTACTCACAGTGATGTGTGTAGCTTAACGGTAATACGAAAACAGTTTGTGTGGTTCTTTTATTCTCCAATTTACGACCAACCACGCCACAGAGCCTTATAAATTCATTTATCTCTTCAAATAGGTTGACCCTCTGTGTATGATTATACCACCTAAAATCAGTAGTCTGGTCACAGCTCATAAATTATTTGAGAACTAATATTTATATTTTGGAAAAAAGTCATACATAATCAACGTTTATGGCGTTTCTATTATTTTCATCTGCATGCTGTATACAATAAGAAGACTTCGTACGACCCTAGTCATATACTCATTCCAAAATTTTCAGGACTGAACAGCAGTCGTCAATGGACACACAGTAATTCCAGTAGATTAATGTGAACCCTCAGCTCAATGTTTTTCGTGATTTTGATTTTTTATTTGCAGATGTTCCGGAGGCTGTTTGGCATGTTCTGCCTCCGCTCCCGGAGGGAGTCAGTTGATGACTTTTACGGAGAGCTGATATACGCCGATTTAGTTGGAAAACCAGAGGTGAGGGACACCGAGAAATATGGAAAAAACAACAATCAGGAGCAGTCACTCTCTGCATAGTAAAACAATTAGCCATATATCACAGATTACTTAAACGCTTGTTGAATTAGCAAATCGAGCTAAGTTAGTAGTAATTTTAAACAGTGCATCATACAAAAACAGCTTCTATTGTAAAACTTACTACTAGCATCGAACAAAGGAAGTGCCTACACAATCGTTTACTGAAAAATTTTCATACAGGAAGAAATTACTTTTTTAAAGGAAAGGTTACATCTACAAGTCCATAAGAATCTACAGCAAGTGGGGAACTGTATCCTCAAACTAGTCTCTGATGGTTCGAAAGTCGGCAACTGTGTAGCTTACAGTAAGCACAATGCAATCTGTTATAGCGTCTCATCACTGCGGAGGTCCCCTCTAAATCCTAGCATACTTGTTGTAGACATGAAAACTAATCTATATCGTACATCTATTGAATCGGTACACAAATTGCAACATATTTTCCATCCAGACAGAAGGAAATTACTTTCTGTATTGTTGCCTTATGACCGTCTGGATAATAATCCAACGTTGTGCTTGCAAAGCTCAGATCATTTTCTCCATTTGCTGTATGATCCAAGACTGTCGCATTTGGTTACACAAGAATTTCATCTTTTTTTCTTTTATTGCTTGAATAAACACCTGTAAGATGTTACATTTTAGAATTTAGATGGAAAAAAGAAACCCAAAAATCTATAATTTTTGACGGTGGAAATAAATCTCCCACAGAGGATGAGCGCCGCGCGTTGGCGGCTGCGCTCAGACGTGGACGAGTTGGTTCTGCTGGCAGCGCAGGAGGAGAAGTCCCGGCCACCGCCTGCTGCCATTGATGTAGCCTGCGGCAAAGTCATCGGGAAGGTAAGGCGGCACTAAAGACACAACTTCATTGATAACTCGCTACTAAGTGATGAGTTAGAGTGCATGCAACATACCCTTTTTTGAGGCTGTTATATAGTGGTACAAGTTTAGTTAATGGGGGAAGATAATAAATATGACCCTTGTTACATTCAGTGATTATGTTCGAAGCTTCTTCCCCTTCATTCTATCAAACGCAAAGACGTTCTATCTTAAAGTATGCTCCGTGACCATCACACGAGAGAATTTTGCAACTGTTGATGCATAATGAAAGTTTAATGTATTTTAAAGTGAATAACTGCTTTTCTGTGCAGGTGAACGATGGCTGGAGGATTCTAACGACTGCCGATATCCATGAGCCACCTGTGGTGGAGTGTGACGAGGACATCCCGCCGATCCCTCACCGCCGGAGAGGGTGTCGGAGGTGCTGGGCGAAGAGAGTCGGGGAGAAGACCGTTGTGAGCCCACCTGGTGGCCGGGCACACCACCTCACTACCCACTAAACGTATTCATGACGAGGACATCCCACCACTTCCTCGTCGTCAGAGAGTGTGTTGGAGGTGCTGGCTGGAGAAAGTCACTACTAAGACTGTAGTGCGTGTACAAAGTGGACAGGGTCAAAGACTCACTGACCAATGAACATCATTGTGAAGAACTGAGGACAGTGGTTAAGAAGAACATCCCACGAAATCTGAACGTTGGACTGGCGGATAAATGTGCTGTCCAGAGAAAGTCATTGCTAAGACTCTCGCGTGTCTGCATAGTGGATGGGCCCCTACTTACTAACCAGTAAATATATTCGCGTAAACCAAGAACAGTGGACGAGGACATCATCCAATGTCTCGTCGTAAGATAGGGTACTGCTGGGGTTGAACTGGGCATCTCAGGGCTAAGACTGTTGTGTTTGTGTGCAAAGTGGACATGGACACAAACTCACTACCCAGTGAAAAAATTTATGAGGAACACAATACTGTGTATATCAAGGACATCATACTATTGATTACTCATTGGGGAGCGTGGTGGAGGTGCTGGACAGACAATGTCAGTGCTAAGACTCTCTTGTGTCTGCGAAGTTGATGGAGACACTGGCATACTAGACGTTACACTTATCCATTAGAAACTGGCGCAGTAGATGAGGAAGAGATACCTTCGTTGTGCAAACGTTGGAGAGGGTGTTGGAGGTGCTGCATGGTGAAAGTCTAAGCTGTGAGTGTCAAATGTATGCAAAGTGTATGGGGATTACGGTTCACTAGCCAATGAACAAGTTCACATGGAAGCAAGTACAGTGGATGAGAAGAATATCCCAATGATTCACAAATGTCAAATACGATGGTGGAGATTTTGGCAAAGAATATTTAGACTAAATCTGTTGTTTGTCTGCAAAGTGAATGGGAACAGCGGCTAACAAATAGTTAATGTGAATAATGACGAGACGATTCTGGAGAAGTTGGCAGAGAGAATGAAGACTAAATCTGTTGTTTGTGTGCAAAGTGAATAGGAACGGCGGCTAACAAATAATTAAACTAAATAATTTATCAAATGAATTAATAAAATATCTTCGAACTTCGGACTTTTAGTCCCCTTTTAAAACAATGTCAATTAAGCTTTAATATCACTCAACCACAGTTAAACAAATATTGAAATAAAATTTGTTACTTTTATCAACGTTGTTCGATTCTTTCTTTCTCCCTCTCTTTGCATATGTGACTGCAGAGAGACAAATCTTTAAAACTGTTATATTTTTAGATAACTGTATCCAAGATCAAAGTTATACATAGACTACCACAATTGCCAGAACACTGCATACCCATCTTCAACACAAAGAAGAAATAATCATTAGTTACTTTGGTTCGCAACTAACAACCATATAGATTTAAGATATTGTCTCATTTAGCTTAGAATTTTAATGACTCCTTTCCGTTGGTGCTCCGTACAGTAACATGTTTACGTAAATGCCATAGTAAAAAATTAAATATCCACATAACTCTTCGACACAGCAATTCCGGAAGCGTGTCAATTGCTCGAATGCCTAGACCAGAAGTCAAGATGGAGGCGGAAAAATCTACAACTCGATTAGAACGTCAACGAACTAAATCCTAGCAAAGAGAAGCCACAAAGTATCTTGCTCTCCTCTGAACATCCGAAACATGATTCTTGGAGTAAATAAAATTAACATCCCCAAAAACTAATTAATAGCCACGAGAATCACATTTATTATTCCTGTAGAATATCAATTGTGACACAACATATGGAGATCCCCATACACTGTTAAACACTCTTGATTAAACATTGGTGAGTGTAGTTTCCGGTTTTAAAGTTTTGAGTGATGCTGCCAATGCTACACACCGCTAATCACACTCACTCTGAAGTATAGTATTCATTTACACTCGAACTTGGTATAGGAAAAAACGAAATCGCTACACTTAGTAACTAGCAATGTAGTATGTGGTGTACTTGCACTGTGCCTATCTGAACATTGGTAAAGTAGTCAAACACCATACTTGACACTATAAGTGTTGACGTACAAAAGAATGGTCTTACAGACAAAATGAAGGCGTTATACATAAGTAACAATTCTATACTAGGTGGTTCAGTGTACTTAATGTATCTATCTGAATCACTAAACACCAAAGATAAGTGTGTACACCCAAAAATAGTTACTTCATATGACAAAACTTTTAACCAGTGTGTTACTATCATAAGTAAGTAGTACAGTCGGTAACTCAACTATCGTGAACCCTTGCCTGATCGTTATGCCCAGCTGTATAGCTTTACCGTCTCTTCCACAGCACTGATTTGATTACCATTAAAAAGTATTGAAAGACCCTTTACTTGCTCCTTACTAGGCACAATTTCTTCAGCTCCTACCGTTCGGAGTATTCTGTCTCTATTGCCCTCCAGAATTTCCCGGTTTAAGATTAGATAAGGAGAGGTTTCATCGTCCTCACCTTTTAGTCTACACTTAAGGTCCTACCTTTCTCCACCCATCGTTGTCGGTGTTACTTAATGTTCTCACTGACACCGATGATCTCTACCTCGAATTTAATCTGTTTTCTGTTCAAGTTTACTACTGCAGAACTTCTGCTGAAGAGTGGCATAGGCATCATTAGCTTTCCGTGTTTTTGGGTATGGATCGTAGTCTAATATTCTGAGTCCTGCCATCTGGTCCAGTAACGTAGTTGTGATTTTGCCATCACCATAGTGATCCTTAGCACAGCTTTCGGCCTAATACTCTCCTGGAAATGGAAAAAAGAACACATTGACACCGGTGTGTCAGACCCACCATACTTGCTCCGGACACTGCGAGAGGGCTGTACAAGCAATGATCACACGCACGGCACAGCGGACACACCAGGAACCGCGGTGTTGGCCGTCGAATGGCGCTAGCTGCGCAGCATTTGTGCACCGCCGCCGTCAGTGTCAGCCAGTTTGCCGTGGCATACGGAGCTCCATCGCAGTCTTTAACACTGGTAGCATGCCGCGACAGCGTGGACGTGAACCGTATGTGCAGTTGACGGACTTTGAGCGAGGGCGTATAGTGGGCATGCGGGAGGCCGGGTGGACGTACCGCCGAATTGCTCAACACGTGGGGCGTGAGGTCTCCACAGTACATCGATGTTGTCGCCAGTGGTCGGCGGAAGGTCCACTTGCCCGTCGACCTGGGACCGGACCGCAGCGACGCACGGATGCACGCCAAGACCGTAGGATCCTACGCAGTGCCGTAGGGGACCGCACCGCCACTTCCCAGCAAATTAGGGACACTGTTGCTCCTGGGGTATCGGCGAGGACCATTCGCAACCGTCTCCATGAAGCTGGGCTACGGTCCCACACACCGTTAGGCCGTCTTCCGCTCACGCCCCAACTTCGTGCAGCCCGCCTCCAGTGGTGTCGCGACAGGCGTGAATGGAGGGACGAATGGAGACGTGTCGTCTTCAGCGATGAGAGTCGCTTCTGCCTTGGTGCCAATGATGGTCGTATGCGTGTTTGGCGCCGTGCAGGTGAGCCCCAGAATCAGGACTGCATACGACCGAGGCACACAGGGCCAACACCCGGCATCATGGTGTGGGGAGCGATCTCCTACACGGGCCGTACACCACTGGTGATCGTCGAGGGGACACTGAATAGTGCACGGTACATCCAAACCGTCATCGAACCCATCGTTCTACCATTCCTAGACCGGCAAGGGAACTTGCTGTTCCAACAGGACAATGCACGTCCGCATGTATCCCGTGCCACCCAACGTGCTCTACAAGGTGTAAGTCAACTACCCTGGCCAGCAAGATCTCCGGATCTGTCCCCCATTGAGCATGTTTGGGACTGGATGAAGCGTCGTCTCACGCGGTCTGCACGTCCAGCACGAACGCTGGTCCAACTGAGGCGCTAGGTGGAAATGGCATGGCAAGCCGTTCCACAGGACTACATCCAGCATCTCTACGATCGTCTCCATGGGAGAATAGCAGCCTGCATTGCTGCGAAAGGTGGATATACACTGTACTAGTGCCGACATTGTGCATGCTCTGTTGCCTGAGTCTATGTGCCTGTGGTTCTGTCAGTGTGATCATGTGATGTATCTGACCCCAGGAATGTGTCAATAAAGTTTCCCCTTCCTGGGGCAATGAATTCACGGTGTTCTTATTTCAATTTCCAGGAGTGTATATAGAGCCGTCGTGTCAGTCCTGGCTAGTCTATCAGCTTCTTCATTTTTACTAACACCAAGCCTAGTAGTGCTCATAAGAGTCCTTTTCGCCTCGGAATATATTTCCCTTACGTGAGGGGCCCATGACAGTTTCGCCTGAGTTTCCAGTATATGTGCTGGATTTACTTTCTCATAAATGCTATTCTAATAATTTTCTTGGGATTGAACCTTAGATCTTGTTTTCTGCTCCAGTATTCTGAAAGTGTGGTACACACTGCACCATGATTCTTAGAATGTTAGCAAATCGGCGAGTTTTTACTATGACTAAATCGTGTTCAAGTGGTTCAAATGGCTCTGAGCACTATGGGACTTAACATCTCAGGTCATCAGTCCCCTAGAACTTAGAACTACTTTAACCTAACTAACCTATGGACATCACACACATCCATGCCCGATGCAAGATTCGAACCTGTGACCGTAGTGGTCGCGAAATTCAAGACTGAAGCGCCTAGAACCGCTGGGCCACACAGGCCGGCTAAATTGTCTGTGTATCCCTGGGAAACGTAGCCTCTGGTATTTAGCTCTTGCATGAGTTCATTCACAACTAAGTTCTACGGTAGTACGGAGAAAAACCTCCATGTGACCACCATCCTGTTGCTGTTGATCGCTGTTTGCTCGTTCATCGTAGTGACTTTCATATTTCTCCTTCTTTGCATGGTATTGATCGTCAGCTTGTGGTTTTCTCAGTGCTGTGCTCTTCTGCAGGTCTAACCATGGATTCGAGGGGCGTATAGCGAAAAGCCTGCTCGATATCCACGAAGATGCAGACAGATGATTGCTGAAAGTGTAGCTCTTTTTCCACCTTCCAAACAAAGTTGGTGAAGTGTTGTGTCACTTTCTTTACTTGTTTGTTACGTCTGTTCCTTTGGATGTAAACGAATGTCAGTTATCCTCTTCCCCGTAGAGTGCACATCAGCTAGTTTTTCTGACGGCTTTAGAAGAAGAAAAGACAGACTGACCGTTTTCACAACCTTAGCAGTGTACGACATTTCACCCTGGCTTCGGAATAAAAACTACCCTCACTATCCTCCAAGCGCTAGTAATGATTCCTGCTGTCAGGCTGATCATAAACAGACTACATAGGACTCCATGATAACTCCGATAACAAGTACCTCTCAGGGAAAGCGCACTGGAGAAAATGAATCTTGAGGAGCACATCGGGCGTTTCACTTGCTATGCTTGTATACACCCCCCCCCCCCCGCCGTTTTCTCCTTCCTTAAATTACCTCCTCTGTTATCTGGTATTCCAGAGATTATTTTTGAAGTCTAGCAAAAGCAGCTGTAGCTTCCACATCCTCATACAATAACTTCGAGGATTAGTGTCGTTTGTCTCATAGTAAGGCAGAATTTGACAAGGGTTGTCCCGATATTTTGACCAATGTGCTTTCCTCCTTGCAAGAGAGAAGCGTCCTCGTACCTGCTTCTTTCCTCTTCCTTATCGTTCTCCCACAAGGTTACATTTCTGTCTGTGCACTTCTTAGTGATTTGGCAGTTTTGAAACTGTGAGGCTGTAATGGCAGATGTCACGGCATCAGTCATTTCCTCGAAGTCTACTAGCTTCCTCGTGGTGATTTCAGATAAGCGTGGGTTTGGATTGGATCTTCACTATCTCAGTCCCATTCTGTTTTTCTGGGAGTCCTGTGTGTCGTGGTCTACTTAACAAATATTCTAAACCGTACTCATTTTCCGTAGTGAGCATTATCAAGGAAAGTTGGGGGGGGGGGGGGGGGTTGGGTACCTAACGCCCAACATATAAAAATGGAAAAAGCCAAATTCCTTAACTGTTGATTACTTAATCAAAATGACGCTTTTTCGATAGGTCGTGTGTGGTAAGTAGGATCCAGAAATTGCAGACGTTTCTTTACCGTTCACTTAGTAATTCTAACACACTCTCTATGAAGTGTACTATCGACAAGGGGTGTACTTTATGACCACTGTAATATTGAGCTTTTACCACAAAACACTTTTTAGAACAATGTTTGTGCATAAGTAACGTACTTAACCTCAAAATATTGAGTGTAACGTTCAGTGGGGAAGTGATATATAAGTTTTTCTGAGTTGAGGTAGAAGAATTACCAAAAATAATAAATATATATTTCAGAATTTTAAAATACAAGCTAAATGACTACATCTCAATATTTTAAAAGAGTGAGCAAAAAAATTATTCAGGGATGTCACCTGGTTTCCCCATGGTACCCTTGATGAAACGTCTTCACAAGTGTCAAACGTGCATCTGCACAGGTCTCCTCGCAAATTGCGTTGGGTAACTGGGGAATTGGAGTAGGACTACGGGACTGGATATGATTGAGGCTAGGGGCTGTGGAACACTCTGCTTGTGGTTCATCAGCTGAAGCTGTCCGGCGCGCGACACCCTGCCAGTAATGGCGCCGTAACTGGCACAGCTCTCAGCTTCATGCAAATACGTGAGCTGCTCCCTCCGTCTGAGTGGTAAGAAGTTCGACAAGGCGGTGTCCCCACGAGACAATCCAGTTAATAAAGAGATGAAGTACTAGCAACAGGCGTGTAGTCAAAAAGTTAATCAAGCATTGTCAGACTGTTTAGATAACACGGAGTACTAAATCTCTCTTCATTAATTTATCTCTTATGTTTATCAGCTATCTTCAATAAACCAACAAAATGAAACGCTATTTAGTATGCACTGTACCTTTTCAAATGAATTACACCTCATCATGAAGACTCATCGCAATAAGTCGTATTTAAGGAAACAAAGTAGTCCATATTGAGAGTAATTACCGGAACAAGAAGTGTTCCAGCTTCAAAACGGTCTGTGTCAATATTCTGCCCACTGTCATACTGAAGGAGTCTTACAGTAAGGACTTCCACGAAAGGACGCGCCGGCCGAATTGGCCGAGCGGTTCTAGGCGCTACAGTCTACGGTCGTAGGTTCGAATCCTGCCTCGGGCGTGGATGTGTGTGATGACCTTAGGTTGGTTAGGTTTTAGTAGTTCTAAGTTCTAGGGGACTGATGACCACAGCAGATAAGTCCCACAGTGCTCAGAGCCATTTGAACGAAAGGACGCAACTACAATACTGTGGAGGAGACTTCGTCTTAAGATCTCTTTACAGACAGTCGATCTGCCTACTAATGGTTCTTTCACAGTAGAGGTACAAATATTATCTCCATCCAGATTAGTACCGAAAAATAAGGTGGCCTTCCCCTTGCAGGAGGAACACTTTACATGAAGGTAGCACACAACTGAAACAGTCAGAGCTCACTGGTTCTCCTAATGATGGCTAAGAGGGAGAACTCACAAGTTATGTATGGCGCTGAAAACTGCAGTTTCTGTTGGAACGAGCCTCCTGGCCGCAAAAAATAAATTTGCTACTACTGAGTCATCCATGGAGTGAGAATCGTTCGGAATATTCCATTCAAGATGCACAACATCTATCACATAGAAACACAAATTAAAAGCCAACGTACCACTGATTGGAAACGAGATCATCCTCAAAGGCAGTTCATAAGCTGCGAATACCGTATAGGTCGAAATCGTGGATAAACAGAGCAAGAAAATCTTTCACATAGACTAAGATATAGAACTGAAGAGCAACGAAGACAGTAAAAAAGTGGATAATGCAACGTAGGTGAGCATATAAAAACATGAGATGGGAAGCAGTTGTGATGAAACTGTGAAACCAGGAACAAAAGGTGCCGACAGCGCCCTAAATATTTCATTATTAAGCAAAACTGTCATTCATTCTGTTTAAGGTAAAGGGACCAAAATATCGGTAGTTGTAGCAACATTTTCTCAAAATATGTGAAACCAGTTGATTAATGATCTTTTTAACTTTCAGACAATACAGAGAGGAAACAAAACAACAAGAAGAGTTTACCCCAGGAGTGCGTGGGACGGAATTTCTATGCAGTACCTCGCAGTTTGCTTAATTGGCTCGTGGTATATTCCCAGTAGTTTCAGTAGTAGCCATAGAAATAGAGAAAATCCAGAAGGACATGTAGACATGTAGACCAGTCGCTTTACTCTTGACATCGCCGTGAAGTGCCACGGAAAAGTCGGTACTGTTAAGCAGCAAATTAAGTGAAGCTTGGTGATACAGAATGGCTAGAAATGCAAAGTAAGTTTTACTACAGTTTGAAAATAACTGAATATCTTGTTGCTAAACAAAACTTGAACGACGCCAAATGGAAGTTAGCAAGAGAATGAGATACGCGTTGGATGAATACAAAAGTAAAATTTCAGTCACTGATTTGTTCTGATGGTAAGTAGATCAATCAAAAACTTTTATTCATTTTGTCATAACGCAACTGACACCGGAACGGAATATTGAATCAGGTCTACCGAAGTAATTTCGCGTCGAAATATCGTAACAAGCTCCCTCCTTTCGATCTTGGCGCAAATTCCATAGTGACAGGCAATTAACTAAGTGAGCAGGGAACAGAAAATCATATAAATTCGTTCAACAGAGGAAGGTATCTGCTGAATATGGGGAACTTTTCAACTCTATAGTGGATTCCAAAGAACATTTTCCCCTGCCAGCATTTGTAGGTTGCTTAAGTTTTAAAGCAGAATCGTTTGAAAGATGCAACAAATAAAATTACTATATTGTAACGGTAATTAAGTTGCAGAACTAATGGAATATGTTTCCCGACACATACTGATATATTCCAGGTGCATACCGTCAGGGCCAAAACACAAATTGAAAGGACTGTGAAGGGAAGCCACCACGCACTAGGAGGACAACCGGTAAACGAAACCTGGAAACAGGTGGCATTTGAACGTGAGACAGAAGAGATGTTCGGTTTAATGCCTGCGGTATAACACAACACATATAAATGGGATGCCAGACAAGGAAACTTGCGTCAACGGTTCGGCGGAGGCAATACTGAACGTCAATAAATTTCATAGGTGGCAAAGTACACACTTTTATGTATTACGTGTCTGCGGCATATTTTGATTTGGTAGTACTGGAACATGCGTGTGTGTTTAGCACTTTCATGGTGAAACTATGTGTAACTAAATTTCTCGCTAAAATTCCGATTACAAATTGACATCTAGAGTCTGCTTAGCTACCCTACTTAGGAACGTGGACTTATTTATGCGAATTACTTTTCTAGAACTCTGTTTTGAATTTATCTGATATGCATCGGATTGTATGTAAATTAGAAGGCGTAAAGCAATGATTCACAAGAATACCCAGAATGATTGCCCTACTTCAAAAACACATCTCCTGAATTTACGTGAAATTTCACAAATTGGAAATTGATCCTAATGTTCTCCGAAAACTACAAATCCTTCCCTAGCGACGGGTAACATGACTCTGATCTGGCCTCATTGGAAATACAATCCGCAATAAATTAGTGCGCTTTAGTGTGCTCTTCATTCTAATTTTATTTAAGAAATTGTTTTAGTAAATTAGTTTTGGTTTCCTCCTGAAATTTATTCATTAATGCAACCCAAACGTGCAAGGTGTGACGATGCAAAATTAAAAGAATATTTTTCTTTGAATAATGGTGATAGGTTTCGTGAAATATGATATGTTCAGTCGTTTTAATGACAATAAACTAAATTACAACTGATATGAATAATCTCATTCTTTCTCTCCGCATTGTAATGCTACAAAAAAAATTCTGTTAAAAATGTGTTTTCTTGTTTTACTAAAATAATGTTATCTATCAAGTCTTAATGCTCAATACAAGACTGCTTGTTCTCCCTGATTACCAGATGTTGTTGGACACGCTGAAATCCCCGCACGGCAATAATTACTGAATCCGAGCTTTCTGGTAACAAAAACAAAATAAGTTACCTATTTCTCAGATCTTGTCTCATAAAATCATCTTAAAAATCATTCTTCATATTAAAGTCAAACATCATCGAAGGTCTAAAATAGAAAGCATTATTCGGCACCTCCGCCATAAAAGTAGCTCATTCCGCAATGCTTCAAAACACAACACCACTGCTACCACTGGTCAGGACTGCGAAATGACTTAATTGTTAACTGTTTGCTTGGCTGCGCATTTATCAATAACGCGACCTCTGTAAACCAGGGCCGTGTTCCGCTCGATCAGAACCCAAGGATATTTTGAAGTGACAATATTACGTTTTCGTGATATTCAATGATGCACCAAGTGCTAATATACCAAACTAAATATGATTTACTAGTATTTCACTTACTATATAAATCTTTCAGTGCCTGTAGTGCAGCTGGCGAGGGGCAGCGGATATAAAATAGAGTCTTACCCTACAGGTCCCCGTTTCATTCTGACACAAGGGCTATGACTTTTCATCGTTCGTCTCTCCAGGAATGCAATCAGCGTGCTGTCACATCGGTAGTCGAACCTTCAGACTGAGGGCAGGGGACTCCTCCACGCATCGTCAACCTCAGCTGTGGTACTGTCTGAAGATGGCATAAGCCTAGGCCGAAACCGGTCAGTTTGATGAAATAGCAGTCACCATCAAAACTGTTTTCTTCACTGATTTTATACAGGTTACAAAATCGCTCTTTCACAAAATTCTTATCAAAATTTTTAATGGAACTTTTCACTGGAGATATAAATCTCTGTCTGCGATGGGCTCACCTGTTTCACTCTCCTACTGTTTTAGGGAAGAAGCGCTGCACTTCACTGGCAGCTTGGTCAATAACCGGGTGTCAGACTCGTGCCAGAGACTTTAGCTTACTTCACATGTTGTAGGAGCAGCGCTTTAGTTGTAGTTCCTCCGACTAGTAAAGAAAATGGTCTTGGTTCTGCCGCAGCCACTGCTGCCATTTGAATAATAACTATCAGAAAAGGTGAACAAACACTTTCGGAGTAAGGAGTCCTCAACGGGCTTGTCAAATGGTTTGGAGATGTCGAATGTGACTCAGGGTACCTTCTTGCCCTAGCAATGGGGAAGTGCCTCTAAGGCGTGTGAGGATGCAGAAGTCAATGGCAAGCACTGCATTATGAACACGCTATGTGGCCTGCAGTTTAAGCAGTGCCGTGATGATGTCTCAATTAAGAAAAGATTCTAGATTGGATTTACGTGTTTGAACATCCAAGGGGAAGGTGACCACTCGATAAAAATTGAATAACCAACGAATGTGTAACATTCTGGTAATCGGAGCGAGAATGCCGGATGCTTGAACGTAGTAGGAAAGGTAGAAAATCGGAAAAGATGAATGCAAAAGGCTCAATCTAGGTACAGTGCGGATCCGTGAAGTGAAATGGTAAGTAAGAAACTCCTGGTCAGACGAATATTGAGGAGCAGAAAATAGTATTCATTATTCGTAGGAAGGTGGGACAGAGAGCGATTACTTTTAACAAATCTTAGGATCAAGTGCAAACAGTTACTAACTACAATAGTTCAGGTATATACGACGCCGTCACTTGCAGAACATGAAGGGGTGGACAGGATAGATGGGATACTGAATGCATAATTCAGATCGTAGAAGGAAATGATAATCTAATTACTATGGGCGTCTGGAACACGTTAATAGTGGAAGCAGCAAATGACAGGTTTACTGGAGAACGTGGGAAGGTAGTAGGATTACTTTCTTTATGAATTCCAGTTTCCGTCCTTCTCTACAGCTCCCTGTAGTACTATGGAAGCCATTCTCTGATGTTTTAACATATGTCCTAATATCCTGTCTCTTCTCCTTGATAGTGCTTTCGACATTTTCCTTTCCTCTCTGATTCTGCGCAGAACCTCCTCCATTTCTTACCCTATCAGCCCTCCTAATATCCCACATCTCAAATGCTACGATACTTCTTTGTACCGTTTTTTACGAAGTTCATGTTTCATTATATAGAGTGCTGCACTTCAAACCTACATTCGCACAAATTTCTTCCTCGAATTAAGGGCTACGTTTGATACGAGATGGCTTCTCTTGGCCAGGAATGTTCTTTCTGACAGTGCTAGTCCGCTTTTAATGCGCTCCTTGCTCCGTTCGTCATTGGTTATTTTGCTATCTAGATGGCAGAATTCCTTAACTTCATTTGCTTCGTGACCATCAATCTTGATGTTATGTGTCTCGCTGTCATAATTTTGCAAATATCTAAGCAGTGGAGTACTGATTCTTCATAAACCTAGTTTGGTTTTCATCTATTAGCTCTTTTTAATCTGGTTACTGAATGTTTGAGAAAACTTTCTATACTGTGTTAATTAATTAGATGCCACTTTTGTTTCCTGGGTTCTTGTTATCGCACTTTTAAAGGAAGGATTTTATATTCGATTAAGCCCACTGATCTGGCATTTTTCATCGTTTCAGATATTGAACACAAGTTCCTCTGTTCGTTTTGCGGTTGTATATCCACCCTTCTTAAGCAGCTCAGCTGTTATTTCACGTCTCCAAAAAAATGGTTCAAATGGCTCTAAGCACTATGGGACTTAACATCGGAGGTCATCAGTCCCCTAGAACTTAGAACTACTTAAACGTACCTAACCTAAGGACATCACACACATCCATGCCCGAGTCGGGATTCGAACCTGCGACCGTAGCGGTCGCGCGGTTCCAGACTGAAGCGCCTAAAACCGCTCGGCCACATGGGCCGGCATTTCACGTCTCTCTGTATCTTTATTATGGTTAGCATTTTGATTGCGTCTATCGTCTCTTTCATTGTTTGCGGTCCAACTAAGCTATCTACGTTCTCAAATTTGTGGAGTTCCTCCATTTCTAATCGATCTTCAGCACTTAAAAGCTCCTCAAAATATTCCGTCCTAATGACCATACATTTTGTTCTTTCCAGAATCGTATTTCCACTTTCATCTCTAATGCCATACGTGCGCGGTATACATCCTTTCCTCAGCTCCCAACTTGAAGTACTACCTTTCCCTAGAGTTTTATAGTATTTTCCCTTATACTTAGAGCATCCACACTTCACCCTTTCTTCCTTCTGAGAGAATTTTTTGTATCGCTACCGGCTTCTTCATATGCTACTTTTCGTAGACAAAATATGGTTGTGCGCGTTTTTCCTTCCCTACTCTGGTTTCATTTTTTTCTTTTTGCTACATGCTTCTGAAAATAAAGTATTTTTCCTAGTTTTCTTTTTCCTCACACTTCTATTGCTAATACTTCCACATTTGTTTTTATCGATTCATACTGGCCTTCAATGTGGAGGTCGTCTTCCATTGCTACAACCTCAAATCCATTTTGAAGCATGATGACAAACTCCTCTGCCTTGTCATTCTTCTTCACGCTCTCTACGTCAATATTTATTACTGTTAAGCTCTTTCCTCCCTTTGGGTTTGCTATTACTGTTCGTTGCTGTACCTCTATCATGACTAAATTGTCGTCTGCGCCAGCTTCGGAACCACTTATGACTTTTACATTCAAACACTGTTTTATTACCTTTGGTTTACCATGATATGCTCTAACTGATTTCTTGTTCTAAAATCTGACGATATTCAATTTGCCTTCCAAGTTAAACAATTGCCCATAACCTCATTCCAGTATCCCTACATTCGGCTTTTAGTCCATGCTGTTCCCTGTCAAATGCTCTCCCTTCCGACTTTAGCAATGGAGTTTATAATAATGGTTTTTTTTCGTATCCTGGTGTCTTATTAATTACTTCTATAAATACTTTACCTCAGTAACTTAGCTACCATCAGTGTGGCGAAGAAACTTGCATCACTTCATATAGGCAAGTCATCCGGTCCGCATTGCTTCCGAGTTGGGTTCCTTTACGAGTTTGCTTTGCTTCCATACTTAGTCGACGAAATATGTGTACTAAAAAATTCTAAAATTGCACAGTTCACATCAATACTCAAGAATAGAGATAGAATCAATCTTCTAAATTACAGACAAACGTAAATGACAACGATTTGCACCAGAATTTTGGAACATATACTGTGTTCAAACTTGATGGATTACCACGAATGCAACGATGAATTGACAGCATCTAGCACGAATTTACAAAATTTTGCTATTGTGGAACATGACAACCTCAGTATTCACAAGCGGTAATGAGTGCCTGTTGACAGCGTATCGCAAATTAGTTTGATATTTCTAGCATTCCATAAGGTTTTTAACACCATTAACCACAAACAACTTCCAGTCACATTGCATGACTAAGACTATCGTATCAGTTCTGCGACTCAATCCGTGATTTTCTTTCAGAATGGTTACACATCGTAGCAACTGACGGATAATTATCGAGTAAAACGGAATTAATTTCAGTTGTTTCCCACGTAAGCAATATAGGCTCTCTGCAGATCCTAGTTTATACAAACGATTTGGGAGACTGAACAGCCCCGTAAAATTGTTTGCGAATGATACTGTCGTTACGCCTAACCAATTCATCATAAGACCAATATGAACTGATAAATGAGTTACATAATAAAAGCCATAAAGGTTCGATAAGTGGTATTTCAGTCTATATTCCGAAAAGATTGTGATCACATATATGATTACAAAAAGGAATTCGTTAAATTTCGATGGCACCACACAAATCTAAAGGCTGTCAAACCATCCAATACATAAGGATTAAAATTACGAACAACTTATACTGAAGTGGTCACGTAGATAATAAAGTGGGGAATGAGAAGCAAAGACTGTGTCCTATTCGCAGAACACTTAGCAGATGCAACGGGTCTACTAAAGGTTGCCACACTATGCTTGTCCGTTCGTTTCTGGAGAACTGCTGTGAAGTGAAGTTTGAACTGACGGAAGATGTCGAAAAATTACACAGAATGGCAGTTTATTTCGTATATTCGCCAAACAGGGCAGACAGTATCACGTTTATGAGATGCGATTTGCTGTGGCTGCCATTAAAAAAAGGGCGCTTTTTTTAGCGGTGTGATTTTTTCAAGGAATTTCAATCTTCAATTTTCTCCTCCGAATGCCAATATATTTCGCTGACGCTATCGTATATAAGGAGAAATGTTCATCGTGATGAAATAAGAGCAATCAGATTTCGCCCGGAAAGATTAAAGCGTCAGTATTATCTGCAGTGATAGAGAAATAATCTGAAAGCTCTTCCAGGAACTTAGTCGTTAATTGCAGTTAACACATGTAAATACAAGTTTAGACGAGTCAGGACGTGTAGTGAGCGCTCCCCAGATTCCAGTAAATCGTAAAAGATGAAACAAATTGAGCAGCGGTATTGCATCACATTTTGCAAAAGGCTTCACAATACTAGACTGAAGACAGTTGGCAAGATTCAACAAGCATTCGGGGTGATGCAATGAGCACCTAGCGGATAAAGATGTGGCTCAACTGCCACCAAGATGGCCACATATCAGTGGACAGCGAACTGCTGTCGGGAAGACCCTCAATGAATAAATGCCGCATTTCGTGATGGAAGACCATCGTATAACAGTATGATCGCTTGGGACAGCGATAGGGGTACGAATTTTATCGGTATATTAAATTCTAATCCATAGTGTACGCATAGCGAGAGTGTACAAGAAATTCGTAGTGAAGCTGCTGACAGCAGAGCAGACGCAACGCCGTCTGGAAATTCTACAGAAAGTCGGGATCTACGTACGAATTACCAGGCAAGATGTAGTCGTCAGAGTGGAAATATCAGAAATGCCCAAGTGAGAAAAAATTTTAAAAAACTGCAGTGAAGTCCTCAGTTGTCTTCGGGAGGCTGCGCGGTGCGAAAGATCGCAGAAGTTGAGGGCAATAAAAACTTGGCATCTCCATCATGATATCGCTTGCGTCTCCTTTGAGCATCTGATTCAGATTTCTCTTGTTACCAAATCTTCCTGTTGTTAGTCATGGCAACGAATGGCTTATGTCTACATACAAGGGACCCATGGCCTAGCAGTTTGGGTCTTAACCCTCACCCCTCTAGAAACATACCAACCAACCATCTACTTTCAAAGCTGAAAATACCCGTGTAAAGACAACTATTTGAGTGAAAAGAAGCCATCATGGGGACAGTCATTCCAAAGGACACCAGAAGCGTTCCCAACAATAGCAACAGAAAAGTGTGCGTTATGAACGAGACTGCGTTGAAGCGTATTAGAGTTCTGTATCTCCAAATCAACAAAAGTAATCCTGCCAACCAAATTTACGATACTTTTGTAGAACTCCTCATAACTTTGATAGTGAAATTTACAGACTGAAAAGTGATAGCATTTGTCCATTATTCTAAATTAACTTTCTCTTACAATAAAATGTAGGAGATGAAAAGCATGGCAATGTTGAACGGAAACAATCGAAGTCTACCACTTATCCCACTGGATAGGTATTTTGCAGACTTCCAGGCTGGAACATAAAGACTGCTGAGTGGAGAAAACCTTCACCTTTCAGAAGATTACCTGTAGCTAAGAGCTAGTAGGGTAACAAATGGTGTTAACTATTGTGCCGCAGCGGAAGTGAATAATAGTATACTGCGTTTGCTCTGAATAAGTATTTCTGGATCTGAGCATTGGTAATTAAACGGTCGGATACTGTTGTACGGCTACTGTCTTATGATTAAGCTTAAACAAATTCTGTAGCTCTTATGACGTTATTTTCATAAATAAGCTTTCATATATTCGTGGAGTCTCACTTTGTAACGGGCATAGAGACTGGAACGTGACGTACATTTCCACTAACTTTCATGAAACTTATATAGAATTTTCCGTCATAGTTAATGAAATTATCCAACTCTTTGACTATTACCTGAATAATTCACTTGCGACAATGACCTAGGAATTGGACACAAACTCTCACGCTTGTCACTTGCGTATTACCACATAGTGTTACGCACTGTAAGTGTTCAATTGCGCGTGCAGATACGCTTTACTAGAGAGGAAAATTATCTTGTTGTACATAGTAATTATTACCGCATATACATTTTGAATCTCTTATGAACCGGAGTTCCAACAACTCTATGAATTCCTACTAAATTAACTCTCGATCTTATTGGAGTGTCTACATTTTGGACTCCCGAACGATTCCTACTCTATTGTAATTTTTTCAGTATGTGGAAAATCGGCTCATCGCATCGATCCAAAAATCTAAAGAATTTCGTAGAAAATATGTGAAGCAAACATATATCGTCTAACTAAAACCTCAGCGGTATCTAATCTTTACCAGATATGGACATTACAAATTTGTTCACATTGATAAATTGTCAGCAATATCACTCCATAAATCTTTACAAAATGATTTGTGTTAACAGTGCGATAAGTCAAAGCGACGTAATCGAAACCTAAAAGAAAGACGGTAAATGGATTTATTACACGATTCTACAGGGACTTGCACGTATCTGCTTTCAATTATAACAATTTACACAAGCAGGCCAACATTCCGAGACTTTCCAAGCAAGGATAATTTCTTTATACGATATTACTTAAGAGAGAACTAGTAAATGTGAGTGTTAATTTTTAAAATCGATACTAGCTAGATCTCTGATGGAAGTTAAAAGTTTCTTTGTTAATTGTACTTGTACTTTTGTAATCAATTATTCTGGACAATTACGAGCGGTATAGGCTAGTATCGTATTGCGGATGGTTGGTAAGGCCTTGTGGTACAGTCAAAAGTGTGGTCGTTCTTTGCCTTTGGTCCCAGGCGAATTTGTCAACAATGATATATCGCACATCAAGACACAGGCAGATGCGTGGCAACATTGCGATTGCAAATCGTATTGCGTGAACACATTTTCTGTGCTTACGTGATTTTTCTTGAGCAGTTCTTTGCGCTTTAGTGGTGATACTTGTGCGAGACAATCTCGTTAACTGAATATCTGACCTGCTTGTCGTGAATAGTCTTCAAGTAGAAGACCGCGCAAGGCCATTTGGGTGGGACACTGTACGGAACCGTAAGTAACCATTGAACATCTTCTTTCAGTCTTCTCTTATCCACACTAACATCCTTTGCTGTTG
Organism: Schistocerca piceifrons; assembly: GCF_021461385.2. Taxonomy (NCBI): domain Eukaryota; kingdom Metazoa; phylum Arthropoda; class Insecta; order Orthoptera; family Acrididae; genus Schistocerca; species Schistocerca piceifrons. The sequence continues at coordinate 156,086,649 of NC_060143.1, forward strand.
ATGTGCTCTGTAAAGTACTTGAGCTAAATACTCTGGCCTCACATGTCAGTCAGACGTATTTAGATTAATTTATTATGTGAGATGTACCAGCTACATTCTACCGAACAGAAAAACTATCCTTTCGAGTAATCCGAGTTTTGGATCAAACAACGAAAACATTTTTACAATTTCGGTGGACACATTTTTGAATTTTGACCTACCATGTTGTGTTCTTAGAGTTAAATAAATGCTGTTGGAGTTTTCGTTTGTGTTATCGTGCTGATTTATTGGTTGTGCTTTTACGTTATCCAGCATGGGATTAGAAAACTATAACCTTACGTTCTACATACTTCGTAGAATATCAAGGTCCTTTATTTCGTTCATAGCCCAAGGAACAAAGACAAAAACAGATGTAATTGATGTACTAATTCCTATAGTTGCAAATTTTTGTAACTTTAGGGTGGAGGGCAAAGAACATTAGATTTGAAATCCAGACACGTGGGATGTCAACTAAAGCGTGTGGGGGTTTTTTCCTACATAACTAAAAATCGGAGGAAGATGTCTCGTGTAGTCAAAATTTATAAAATATCCTACAAACAGTGTCCCATTCATTTTTCTCGAGGACAAATGTTCTTAGTGTTGCAGCAGATTGGAAACTAGTAGTTTATCCAAAATAATAATTTGTGGTATAAAATTAATGCATACTGTTAAATAAAGTCGATTTGGTACAAATATTAAATGGATATACCAAATCTAAGTGCGGTAAAACTATGGTAAGGGATTCATTGTTTTCAGGGACTGTGACAAAGTGAGGAGAGAGCCCAGTTCGCAGGTCAGCAAACTGAAGAGCGACCAGACAATTCCCTGCTCTCTCTCTCTCTCTCTTTCTCTACCCTTCCACGTCAAAAGAAGAAACTACAGGGAGATCCAGGAAGTTCACCGAACCCTCCGTTGCTTGAATTATGAATCACTGGCAAGGCAGTGTGCTGCATAGCCAAAGCAGAGTTTACTTTAGAAAGATGGTGTTGACACAACATGGAATAGAGATTTCAGTTACTAATAATACCAACGCAAGAAGAGCGTTAAGGATGGCTTCTACGAAAACCTCTGCACACTGTTCTACACCGCTATATTTTTAGTCCTCCTGATTACAATTTGTAGCTCTCTTCTCACAAAGTCGGCTTCCTCTGCCACGAGCGCTACTCACCATACTGTTTGCAGGCAAACTATACCTCTCCATCATTGACTGTCCAATTCTCTTATGGTGGTATAGAAAATAAATTCAGTGGAATCGTGTTTAGGCAGTGGAATTACTTTACGTTTATTAAGTGAGGAATTATTAGTAGAGGTTAACAGAGGTTCTTTTACAAAATACGTTCCTACAAACAGGGGCTTATTCGAGTTTAATGTGAGTGTGACGTTGTCAGTAGCCTACATAGTGTTGGAACCATGACGCTGTTTATATTTGACAGCTTACTGTAAAGACTTGTAACCAAATTGTAGTCGATGGTGAATTAATGGATCAACAGAAAGTTATTAAAATTCTCGCATTATTAATTGTGTTTCTGGTAGACTACTCAAATCTCTTTCATTCGCAAACTGTAGCACTTTATAGAAATCTGCGCTGAGTGGAGCCAGTTACTACAGATTCACAGTGTATCTTGCGTGGTGAGAGTCAATATGTCTAATGCAATGGCAGCATATAACAGTAGGCAGAGACTGGCGTACTTTCTGTCCATATGCGTTTCTTGCGTCAGTATTATCAGGAAACCGTACTTGTATTACTTCTAGTGTTATGTGTCCGTACTATGGAAAGCTCGGTATAATATTGTGAAGCCCTCGTTAGCCGCTTTTTGTGACGCTGTAGTGCAGGGAGAAAGAAGGAAATCGCCTGATTGTTATTTATTCTGCCGACCTATGAAGGAGTGAAACATGACATATATGACCCTACATGAGTTTCGACCTACTTTTAATCACATTTCTAAGTTCGTCCCCCTAATCCATCTTGTTACAGACGATTCCTTAATACGTTCATAATCCATATCATTTAACAATAAATATTATTTGTATAGCATTAAGACTTTGTTTTTACTAATTTGTAATTAATCCATCCCCATCCACTTGGAAATTAATAGCCCTAGAGTATAACGTAACAGTAATTGTTTTGCAGGAACTTTAACATGGTTTAATTTTGTGACTGCAGATTTATTCGATAGGTGACGCAGTTTCTATGTTATCCGAGAACAACGTTAAAAACTGACTTGTAACCACAACACACAAGTTCATACCCCTCCCTCTTTTAATCACATTTCTAAGTTCGTCCCCCTAATCCATCTTGTTACAGACGATTCCTTAATACATCTCTGATGCTCTTAGATGTGTCACATTTTGTAATGTTCATAATCCATATCATTTAAAAATAAATATTATTTGTATAGCATTAAAACTTTGTTTTTTACTAATTTGCAATTAATCCATCCCCTGCCACTTGGAAATTAATAGCCCTAGAGTATAACGTAACAGTAATTGTTTTGCAGGAACTTTAACATAGTTTAATTTTGTGACTGCAGATTTATTCGATAGATGACGCAGTAAAAACTGACTTGTAACCACAACAAACACGTTCATACGCTTCCCGTCAGAATATTTAGCATGTCGTTCATGGCCAACCACTCGTAACTCTGTGCCAAAGTTGACATCTACAGGAATTTATAGCCTGCTCCACCTTCGTTGACTGACAATGTATCAATGAATGTGTCACTACGTGTAAATATACGAACACAAATTGTTGTTTTGCTGGTTCTGTGACGGAAAACACAGAAAGACATTATTTTCACTAATCGAATTCTCTCTCGTCAAGCAGAGAGACACAAAACTGCACTATATGTTTGAGGTCAGTTAGAGCGTGTTGTTGGCACGGAATAGCGATACGTATCGTGATGTATCTGTGCCGTCTCATCCTTCAGTACTAAAATAACATGAGCTAACAATCTCCCCTAGCCTTTTCTATCGCACGTGCATGTATCCGCTTCTGGTGTACCGTCAGTACTTACTATTAATCGAGCAGTGTATGTGTCCTGTATCGAGCTCAACACTCCACAAGAAAAGTGATGGCTTGTGGAGGAGGGTACTTCTGGCACCATCAACGGATTTCGCCGACCCAGCTCCATTCTCAAAAGACGCGTGGAAAGAATTATTGTAGATAAACCTCAACATGAGCTCTAATTTAGCGAACTTTCCCTTTGTGGTCTTTCCGCGAGACGTATGTGGGAGGAAGCAAGTATGTTTTCCAACTCTTTTTGGAAAGTACTCGCTCTAATTCGAGTAGTAAACCTATCTGTGATTCACAACCCCTCTCTCGTACAGCCTGTTACTAGTCTTTGTAGAGCGTCTACGTAGCGCTCTCGCACTGACTAAACGATCGTGTGACGAAGCAAACAACTCTGTTATTATTCCTGCGTGGTAAGTTTCCCAGCGTGAAAATCAGCAATCAAGAATCTGTCGCAAAGTGTTTTGTAAGCCACTTCTTTCGTGGACGAGCTAATTATGATTGCGAATAGTCCTAGGAATCTTACTCGGAAGTTCTTTACTATTTGTTTCACGTGGTCATTCAAATGAGGATTTACATTTACCTATTAAGCAAAGCAAGGCAATCGGGTGCTGGTAGAAATCGTTATGTATGAGAACGACGACAACGAGGTGCCCGAAAAATCGTGGAATAACTTTGCTTTAAAGGCAAGAAGTCGCCATATAGCCATATCCAGATTTTGTTGACGACTGTAAAACGTGTTTTAGGTCAGAGCGGTATCTTATATCATTTTTAATGAGCAGTAAACTGATTAATATTGACGAATATGAACACACTCGAATCATCCACATCTTGTGAAGTTTGAAAACATAGAACTTTTAATTGGAATAAACATTTAAATTTACCCTCAACACTGTAGATGTAAATTAATGTATATCATCTTGCAGTTGTGTTCATGGTCAACTGCTGAGCCCTGTACCATTTATTTATCCTCTGCAGGTCCTTTCGCCATTCGATACAGCCTTCTTGTTGATAGCAGCATCATATGCAAAATATATTAATGTAATTACAATAAATGGATCATTCAGTTTTATGATCATTAATGAAACCTGTGACGACGAAATGTCTTTGCTGCTGGTCAATATTCCGGGTAGTATTGCCGTAGTTCATAAAACTCTCTCGTTCCCAGCGACTCATCCAGTGCTCCATTGGACAACCTTAGTGTTGCTCCTGATTCTGCTGAATCATGGCGACACAAGAGGTCAGTCGTCAAGCCTTAGTGGAACAAGGTGCATCTCTGAATACTTGTGATGCATCACCAGAAAAGCTGCACTTTTTACCATCTTTTTATGAGATCGCTTTCTTGCTCTCTCGCTCTTTCTCTTATTCTCACTTCCTCTCTGTCTGTCTCTCTCCTCTCTCTCTCTCTCTCTCTCTCTCTCTCTCTCTCTCTATCTATCTATCTCTCTCCTTTCTTTCTCTCTCCCTCCCCCTCTCTCTGACCGCTATGTATGTGTCTTTCAAACAGGTACACAGATACAGTTAGAGAACGCAAACTTCATTCAGGATCTTGTACACTTTTCAGACGTGTGCTAATACAGCAAGTCATTTATTTAGCTAATAAGAGCCTTGTCGCCAGAAACATACATCGGGGTTTTAATAACACAGCAGATTACAGCTTTAACATGTTAGCAATTTCATGTTCGTAAGCTTGGTTTTACACATACATAGTGATTGTAGCTCTAGCATGAGGCGGAAGTCCGATGAAGTTGACGAGGTTCTGCCCTCCGTTAAAGAATCTCTCTGTATGTGCCGATGTAAATCATCGGCCCAGTTTTTGAAGATGACCTAACATGAGTCGCCTGTTGGTAGCTGATTACTTAAAGCAACGAAAACAGAAACACAAGAGATGAGACGACAAAGTTTCCTAAGTGTGGCTGAATATTTCCAAGAAAACATGAAACTTTCAGTGTCTAATCGTTCACATCACGTAGCTCCAGTAGAACTTGTACATAAAACCGTGTCTCTGGAATTTTTCATGTTTTCAGAATATTGTGGAAAATGTTGTAGATGATTTAAGTCAGAATATTTTTAAGTAGGACTGTGCTGACGAAGATATGTCTCTCTTGAGCTTTTTATTACAGTACAAAAGGAAAGGGACAGGCGTGTAAGAGAATAAATCAGTGTGTCTTCTACAGTATTTACCTGTTGAGTGGTAGTGGAAAGGATATACATTTTATTGGTTCTTTCCTCTAAATAAGTATTTTTGGATACCAAATGTTGATAATTACATCTTTGGATACTGCTGGATGGCTACTGTCTTGTGGTCTGGCTTTCAGAAATTTTATAGCTCTTCTGACGTTACGTTCGGTACTATGATCTATACGTTATGTATCACTTTAGGGTGCATCAATAGTATCGGAAATTTTCCATCAACTGTGATAGATAATTTCCTCGTTGGATACAATATATTCGTAACACACTATCACGGTATTTCGAATATTTCACATACGACACTAACCTAGGAATTGTGGGCGAGGTCTCACTTCTGTAACGCTTCTGTAAGTTAAAAAAAAAAAAACGTTTCACATACACGTGTGTACTCCGTCATTACTAATGAAATAAAAACGCTTGAGGATTCTAGTATTTACTAGCGCATACCCTGTTCGATAGTGTCTTACAATACAGGTTAACCTCCTGAAATTAAGTCGCCATCGTACTGGATGTATGGTCGACGCGAACTAAGAGGCCCTTTGAAACTATTTCTCGATTTCTTTGCCCCTTTCGACGCTCACTTTGTTGGAACCCCATTTTAATTTTGTCGAGATCTGAGAAGACACATTTTCACATCCCAAAGAACCACAGGCCCCTTCAGTGCGTGAACTCATGAATTTCAAAACGTCTTTTTAAATTAATGGTGCACACATATTTAGTCCAACAAAAAGTTTATTTTTATTCAAACTTCGCACGATACTGATGTTTTGAATCCATTCTTATTCATAATTAGTCATCACCACCACCACAGGCCTCATTAAAAATCAATTATTATGGACAATTACGAGCGATACAGGCCAGTAACGTGTTACGGATGGTTGATAAGACCGTGTGATACAGTCAGAGGTGATCGTCGTCTTTACCTTTGTTCCCAGGCGAATATGTCAACAATGATACATCGTAAATCAAGATGCGGGCAGTTGCGTGGCAACATTGCGATTGCGAATCGTGTTGCATAAACATATTGTCTGTGCTTACGTGATTTACCTTGAGCAGTTCTTTGTGCTTTAGTGGTGATACTTGTGCGAGGCAATCTCATTAACTGAATATCTGACCTGCTTGTTGAGAACAGTCTAGAAGTAGAAAAACACACAAGGCCTGCGTTGGGTGGAACGCTATACGGAACCGTGAGTGACCAGTGAACATTTTCCCTCAGTCTTCTCTTACCCATACTAACATCCTTTGCTGTTGATATGCTCTGTAAAGTACTTAAGCTAAATAACCTGGCCTCACATGTCAGTCAGACGTATTTAGATTTTTTTATTACGTACGTCGTACCAGCTACATTTTACCTAGCAGAAAAACGATCCTTTCCAGTGATCCGAGTTTTGGATCAAACTAGGAAAACATTTCTACAAAATAGTCGGACCCGGGTTTGAATTTCGATGTATCATGCCGTGTTCTTAGATTTCAATAAATGCTGTTGGGTTTTTCGTCTAGGAGGGAGGGTAAAGAGCATTAGATTTAAAGCCTGTACATATGAGTGTCAACTAGACGGCGTGACGGTTAGAAGCTGAATTCTTTGTTTTTCAAGGATAACTAAATCTCCTAGGCTTCAGGCAAAAATATATCCCCGTATTTAAAATAAATTAAATTTCCTACAAATTTGTGTCCTATTTATTTTCGTCGAGGGAAATATAGTAGTTTGACCACAACAATGATTTGCGGTAAGAAATTAATATTAATTATTATATAAAGTTTATTAGTTTCAAATAGTATATGGATTTGGGAAATGCAAGTGCGGTAGAACTATTGCAAGGGATTATTAACTTTCTGGGACTGTGACAGGGTGAGGTGACAGACGGTTCGCTAGTCTGTAAATTGAAGAGCGACCAGACAATTCCCTGCTCTCTCTCTTTCTCTGCCCTTCCACGTCACAGGGAGACACTACAGGAAGATTCAGGAAGTTTTACCGAACCCTCCGCTTCTTGTGTTATGAATCACCCAAAGCAGTGTTTGTTTTTCACAGAGTGTGTTGACACTAGATGGAATAGAGATAGATTTCAGTAACTAATAATACCAACACAATAAGAGCGTTAAGGAGGGCTTCTATGAAAACCTCTGCACACTGTTCTACACTGCTATATTTTTAGTTCTCCTGATTACAATTTGTAGCTCTCTTCCGGCAAAGTCGGCTTCCTCTACCACGAGCGCTACTGGCTATTCTGTTTGCAGACAAACTATACATCTCCGTCATTGACTGTCCGAATCTCTTACGTCGGTGTACAAAATAACTTTACTGTTCTCTTGTTTACGCAGTGGAACTGCTTTTTGTTTATTTAGTGAGTACTAATTTGCAGATGTTAAGAGGGTTCTTTCTGTGAAATACGTTCCTATAAACAGTGGCTTATTAATGTTTAAGCTGTCAGTGAGACGTTATCAGTAGCCGACGTAGTGTTGGTGCGGAAATAATGGGATCGGAATACTTAGCACCTTGCTGCTATTACTAATCAATTGTTTACTGTAAAGCCTTGTAACCAAGCTGTAGTCGAAGGTGAATTTATGGATGAACAGGAAGTTATTACTATTCTCCCGCTATTAATTGTGTTACTGACAGACTTCATAAATCTCTTTCATCCACAGATTCCTAGCACTTTTAGAGAAGGCTGCACCGAGCGAAGCCACTTAGTACACATACACAGTACATCTTGCTTGGTGGGAGAGAACATGTCTAATGGAATGGCAGCATATAACAGTAGGCAAAGTCTGGCGTCCACCAGTCCACATACGTTTCTTGCGTTAGTTTTCCTAGGAAACCGTATTTGTATGATATGAAGCGTTAACGCAGTTTGTGGGAAACAGACACCAGCCGTTCTATGTCTGTACTATGGAAAGGTCAGTATAACATACTGAAACACTCTGTAGCCACTTTTTGTGACGCTGTAGAGTAGGGAGAGAGCATGAAATCATCTGCTTGTTATTTATTTTGCCGACCTATGAAGGAGTGAAACACGACGTAAGAGGTGTGATTGGAAAGTTTTGATAATGGTCTTGTAATTGTAGAGTGGTGTTACTTACGTGCTACTGTGAAGCATCTCATTCAAAATTGTCCCATTCTGACTGAACATACCGACTTCAACGGCGTTTCCACTTTTGGAAACATTCCTGGAAACTTCTTACCTGAAGTGTGTTAAGGACGTTCTCTGTATTTTTCTGGCTGTCTTCAATCAAGTCAAATCGCTTCACTTTCAGTAAAAATTTCAGTTTAGGGAACAGGTAGAAGTCCGCAGGAACCAAATCAGGGGAATATGGCGGTCTTGGAAGTACAGGAATTTTGAATTTGGTCAAAAATTCAACGTTGGAAAAGGCACGATGAGCCGGAGCATTGTCACGGTTTAGCACCCAAATAATGTCTTTCCACACTGCAGGATTTTCTTCAGCACGTTTTCGCGCAAACGGTAAAGGACACATTTGTAATAGTTCTAGCTAATTGTCTGTCTTCCCGGGGTAAATTCGTGATGAACAATGCTGGTAGATGGTACAATATCACTAACATTGCTTCACATTCGACTGACTTTGCCGTGATTTTTCTGGTCATGGTGAAACTGGAGTCTTCCACTGCGAAGACTGCACTTTTTATTTCAGGATCATATGCATATAGCCACAATTCGTCTCCTGTAATTACCGTGGGTAATTTTTAGTAAAATTAATTGTTTCTAGTCGGTATTGTCTCTGGTAACCTGACAACGCGTTTGGAATGATTTTTGCGGACACTCGAAACATGTTCAGATCTTCGGTTAAAATTGACTGAACTGCATAGAGACTTAAATTAAGTTCATCAGCCATCTCCCTAATTGTACGTCTACGATCAGAGCGCACTATGCCACTAACTTTCACAACATTTTCATTCGTTTTTGAGGTGGAAGGACGGCTGGACAGTGGTTCACCTTCCAATGATTCACGTCCATTTTTAAATCTACATGTACATCCATACGCCGCAAGTCACCTGACGGTGTGTGGCGGAGGGTACCTTGAATACCTCTATCGGTTCTCTCTTCTATTCCGGTCTAGTATTGTTCGTGGAAAGGAGGATTGCGGTATGCCTCTGTGTGGGCTCTAATCTCTGATTTTTTCCTCATGGTCTCTTCGCGAGATATACGTAGGAGGGAGCAATATACTGCTTGACTCCTCGGTGAAGGTATGTTCTCGAAACTTCAACAAAGGCCCTTACCGAGGTACAGAGTGTCTCTCCTGCAGAGTCTTCCACTGGAGTTTATCTATCATCTCCATAACGCTTTCGCGATTACTAAATGATCCTGTAACGAAGCGCACTGCTCTCTGTAGGATCTTCTCTATCTCCTCTATCAACTCTATCTGGAATGGATCCCACACCGCTGAGCAATATTCAAACAGTGGGCGAAAAAGCGTAATGTAAACTACTTCCTTTGTTTTCGGATTGCATTTCCTTAGGATTCTTCTAATGAATCTCAATCTAGCTTTAGCGACAATCAACTTTATATGATCATTCCATTTTAAATCACTCCTAATGAGTACTCCCAGATAATTTATGGAATTAACTGCTTGCAGTTGCTGACCTGCTATATTGTAGCTAAATGATAAGGGATCTTTCGTTCTATATATTCGCAGCACATTACACTTGTCTACATTGAGATTCAATATTCATTCCCTGCACCATGAGTCAATTCGCTGCAGAATCTCCTGCATTTCAGTACAATCTGTTGCACCAGACAAAAACATTTTACTGGCTCAAATAATTATCTCCAAAAGCTATTTCTATTAGTTTGTAAGTCTCAGAAGCTGATTTACCTGTTTTAAAACAAAATTTCACACAAACTCGTTGCTCCATTTTTATGCCCGTTTACACGCAGACAGAATTCGGCAATATCCCCAGCAGACCTGCATTCAACCAGCTGCGACAACGAACTAAATAAAGGAAACGCAGTTGCCTGTGAGAGGGCACTCAAGGACAAGGCTATGACTCACTCCCCACCCTCCGTGTACCTGCCTGCCAAACCAGTAAGCAGTAGCAGATACATTCCTAAAGCTCCCCAATAGCACCTCGTATATGATTGTACATGAGAGGCAACCTACCTTTGGTCACACTTCTGCCCTCCACTCCATACTCCATCTTGTTACACACCAAAACCATGAATGATTCTTTAATAGGGATCTGATGCACTGTCTTGTGTCACATACATTTCATAGTGATCATAATCCATACCATTTAACATTAAGTACTAGTTTTATATCATTGAAACTATGTTTTTATTAACTTGCAACTATTCCATCCCCTGCCACTTGGGAACTACTAGCCCTACAGACAAAGATGACAATATTTGGTTTCTGGGAAATTTAATGCAGTTTAATTCTGTAACTGTAAATGTTTTCGGTAGATGATGCAAGTTCTATGTTATTTAAGAGAAACATGAAAAACTGACTTTTAGAAACAACTTATTACACACAAGCTCATGCCCTCTTGTCATAATGTTTTGCATGTTGTTCATGGCACCCACTCCTACATCTGAAATAAAGTTTGCGACTACACGAAATTCCTTCGTTGACTCACAATGTGTCAATATGTATCTCACTAGTTATAAATAAACGAATACAAATTATTTTTGCTGATTCTGTGACGTGGGTGTACCCATCAGAGATAGGAGTGAAGGCACCTTTGCTACCTCGAATGATACTATCTTCACAAGCAGAATTCTCTCTCCTCAGTCAGACAGACGCAAACCTTCATTATAAGTCAGAGGTGAACTGGAACATTTTATGTTTACGGACTAGTGATATGTGTCGCAATATCTCTTGCCGTCTCACCATTAACTACTAAAATGACTTGAGCAGCCTATCACTCTTCCCCTACTGTTCAATTTTCTATCACATGTCCAGGAATCCTGATCTTGCGTAGCATCAGTACTTTGTTTTTAACATGTAGTGTTTGTGTCCTATATCTACATCAACACTCCGCAAGTCATCTGACAGCTTGTGGAAGAGGGCACTTCTGGTACCGTAAACATGATTTTGCCGTCCCTATTCCATTCGCAAAAGTCGCGTGGAAAGAATTATTGTCGATAAACCTTTACATGAGCTCTAATTTCTCGAACTGTTCACTTTGTGGTCTTTTAGTGGTACGTATTTGGGAGGAAGTAAGTATATAATCCAGTTCTTCTGGGAAAGTTCTCTCTCAGAGTTCCAGTAGTAACACTATCTGTGATGCACAACACTTCTCTTGCAATGTCTGCCACTGGCGTTTGTTGAGCGTCTATGTAACGCTCTCACGCCAACTAAACGATCGTGTGGCGAAGCGCACAACTCTTCTATTATCCCTGCCTGGTAAGGGTCCCAGAGTGAAGATCGACAGTCAAGAATCGGTTGAAAAGTGTTTTGTAAGCCACTTCTTTCGTGGATGAACTACATGAGCTTACTTGAAAGTTTCTTACTATTTGTGTCACGAGGTCATTCCACTCCAGCTTAACATTTACCTATTAAGCAAAGTAAGGCGATCGTGTGCTGGTAGAAGTGGATGTACATGAGCAGCAACAACGAGGTGGCTGCTACATTGTGTAACAAGTCTGCTTTAAAAGAAGTCGCCTTATAACCATACTCACATTTTGTCGACGATTACAATACGTGTTTTGGTCGTTTTTAATGAGTAGTGAACTGTTTACTATTGATGAATGTGAACAGATTTGAAGCATCTTCATGTATTGAACTTTGTTAACACAGAACTTTCAACTATAAGAAACATGTCAATGTATGGTAAATAGTATAGTTGTCAAATAATATCATCTTGAATGTATGCACAATATGTCAAACATATTTGTATTCATGGTCGACTGCGAGGCCGTCTACCATTTATCAACCCTCTTCACGTGCTTTCTCAAATCGGTACAGCCTTCTTGTAGATACCAGCATCATCTGCGGTAATACATTGCCGTATTTACAATAAACAGAACATACAGACTTACGATCATATGATGAAATCCTTCACGAGATATACCTTTTTTACTGGTGAATATTCTGGGTAGTATTGCCGTGGTCTATAAGATTCTCCCGTTCCCAGCGATTCGTCCAGTGGTGCCTTGGACATCGTCAATGTTGTTATTGATCCTGCTGGATGATAGCTACTCAAGTGGACAGCCGAGAAGCCATAGTGGGACAAGGAGCATCTCTGAATATGTGTTGCATGACCAGAAAATCTGGCCTTTTTAACACTTAATCTATGGTTTTACATTCTTTCGTAGGAATACTAATACAGCAGGTTATTTATTTAGCTAATAAGGGCCTCGTTGCACACAGTCGCACATTTGGTCTCGAATAAGTTAGTTGTGCATAATTTTCACAAGTGTTTAGGTGTTTCAGAGTCCTAAACTTCATTTAATATATCAGTTTAAAATTACTGAATATCAGAGTGCTTAATTCTGCTAATTTTTGAGTTTCACAGCAAGTATCTCTAACATCTTATCGCCAGAGAAGCGTGCCTTTTAACCACGTTTCTGTTAGATAGTTTTGTGGTCTGTCTTTGTGATCGTTACAGACTTTGTAGTAGATTCTAAATTAACTTAGGTATGTGCTAGAGAGAAGAAATTATCAGCATAGCCCATGACTGAATGACAATGTCATAAAATAATTTTCATCTTTTGTGGTGAGAGTAATTCGTTTACCATTGACGTTTCCCGACGAGTAGAGATTTAAATCCCTCGAAGTAGCTCAGAAGTGGATAACTATGGAATGGCAACTCGCTATCCTGTCTGCTGTGTGGCGGAGGGTACTATGTGTTCCACTGCTATTCCACCCCCACCACCACCACCAACCCCTCACCATTTCCTATTGATGTCTCGAATGGGTCGCGGGAAGAACGATTGCCAATAAGCTTCCTTGTGACCTGAAATCACCTTCACGGTCTTATCGCGTGGTAGACATATACGTAAGCGATTAACTGGTTGTCTCAGGTGAAGAGAAGCGGAAGTAATCATGAAATATACCTCATTCTTGTGTTCTCATCAAAATGTTTCAATCGGCGGGAAAAAAAGCCACACAGGCGGGAGCATAACCGGAAAGTAGTTATCTAATTAAAATGTTTTTACTAATCTGCTATGTTTTTAAATCGAACAAAAACTACAAACAAAAAAGTCTTGTAGTCCCTTGCAATTTCCTACCCACATAGTGATCTTCAAAAGTTGTGATGTGAATTCATAACGTCTTTAAAAATGCTTGTATGATCTAAAAAGAAACGGTATTTTTATATACATTAAAAATTTTCAGTCATACGTTTTGAAAAATGTCAGTGTGGTTTAGGACTCTGTATGGGCCTACAGAAATTATTCAATACTTCTTTGTCCCATTGAAAAGTATGATATATTAAAAACTGATTTTACCTTAATTATTGTTTGGTTTTCGTTACTCTTGTGCGTGTCAAATTTGTCACTCGACTTCACACTTTCTAATGAGAACACAACGGAGGTGTGTGGTTTATTGCCGATTTATTTCTGCTTCTCTTCACGTAAGTGAACTAGTTTATTTCATTCTCTACATGTATGTCGCGGTAAATACCTTATTCATCTTTTCTCGATAATTGTTCACGTTTACGGATTTCTGCTGTGTCTGTGGACATCACCACCGACTATTTTCTTGCAATTGCGTTTGCATTCCTCAGAAACCGAGTGTTACTCCCGTTTAAGAGATTTTATGTAGCCTCAACTGTAAATCACTTATCAATCAATGGCAGCTGGAACCAACACACAATTACAAAGGGGACACGCATAGAAGCAGATTAAAGGACAAAATGTAGAGTTTCACCTCACCGCCAATGCAAGCAATACATGCTGTCTATGCTACTTCACTTGATATTAGTTTCACCAGGCCGCAGAGTAGATGCAGTCAGCGAAAGATATGTGCAACTAAAGGTCAGTTCCTATCATTCTGTCCCATTTGGTTCTGTTATGGTATGAGAGGTTACTTTTGTTACTCTACATGCTACTACACCTCAAAGCGAAATGATCAGTGCCTTTTGGTAGGTTCATGAATGAATGAAAGTCTAATAACTCAGTTACACATGGCATAGAACGGTAACTGTTTCAAAAACTTACGACCTGATTAAGGTAATTTTCAGAGGCTCTTGAACTTGCGCTTACGAGACAATCATCAGAAAACGAAATGGGAATCGGACAACTATGTAGCAAAAACCCACCATTTCCTTTTCAAATACGAAATTCCATCTTCCTCGTGATAGAAGCTGGGGCAACTACAAAATTCAGTTTAATATTGTTGAACAATAATCTGAACACATCTACGGCCGTATAAAGCACATGTAACATACTCCTGACTCACTCACATATTCCTCCTCGTCCTTGTTACAAGTTTTGAGCCATGGTGCATGTCGTGATTCATTAAGAAGAGGGTGGCTGGGGGCTGGATATTTGGTATGTTTCTCATGGGTGACCATCTTTCCTTGCCTGTGGTTTTCCAGTCAGATTGTCGGAAGGCTGTCGGTATGTCGAAGTGGGTTTAAACAGATAAGGCAAAGAGTGTGTGGAAACGTGTGGGGAGCGCACAAATATGTCGAGCAACACGCCCTCGTGTTAACTATAGTTTGTCCTTGCATTTTTGTTTGACTTGAGAACAGAGAAAAAAAAGCGAAAAAAAGGGAAAGCCTGCCTCTTGGGTAACCTATTTTTCGTTCCATGACATCAACTGAATGGTCGTACAACATTTGGAAATACGCAGTGGCACCCCTCACTCTTAACAATGATGTATGTAGCATGACAAAAATCCGATAGCAGTTGGTGTTGCTCATTTACTCACCACTATGCGCCCTCACCAAGCTTCTGTGCCTTACTCATAGATTTCTCTCTTTAAATAGGTTGAATCTGTGTCTATGATTTCACCACGTAAAAGCATTAGTTTGCTTGCAGTTCATAAATTATTTAAGAACTAATGTTTAAATTTTGGAAAAAGTCCTACATAATCAAGGAATATCACGTTCCTATAGGTTTCACCTGCATACTGTATACAATAAGAAAGGTTCGAACAACCATCGTAATATTCTGATTACAAACTTTTAGGACTGAACACCAGTCCACTGTGGACACACTATAATTCTATAACATTAATGTGAACTCTCTGCTCAACATTTGACGTGTCTTTCGATTGTTTCTTCACAGATGTTCCGGAGGCTCTTTGGCGTGTTCTGCCTCCGCTCTCGGAGGGAGTCTGTTGATGACTTTTACGGAGATCTGATGGACGCCGATTTAGTTGGAAACCCAGAGGTGGGGAACACCGAGAAGTATTGAAAAAAATTAATCAGTGTTAGGAGCAGTAACTTACTACTTAGTAAACGATTAACCATACATCACAGACTACTTAAAATCTTCTTGAATTAGCAAATCGAACTAAGTTACTCTTAGTTTTAAACAGTACATTGAGGAATAACAGCTTCTTTTGTAAAACTTGCTTGTATCATCAAACAAAGGAAGAGTCGATTGACTGCTACACATTCGATTACTGAGAATTCTTCATATAGGAAAAATTACTCTTATAAAGAGAAGGTTACATTTACAAGACCATAAGAATCTACTGCAAGTAGGTAACTGTCTCCTTAAACTAGTCTCTCATGGTTCCAAAGTCGGCAGCTGTGTACTTTACACCAAGTACAACGCATGCTGAAACAGCGACTCATCACTGCGAAGATCCATTCTAAGTTCTACCATAAATGTTGTAGACAATATATCAGGCCACATTGACGCATGCAATACTATTGTATACCGCACATCTATTGAATAGCTACACCAATTACAACATATTTTCCAGCCAGACAGAAGGGAAATCAATCTCTATATTGTTGTCTTATAACCGTCTGAATAATAATCCAACGGTGTTCTGCCAAAACTCACATCCTTTTCTCCATTTTCTGAATGTTCCAAGACTGTCGCATTTGATAACACAAGCATTACGAAAGTTTTCATTTTGTTGCTTTAATAAACACCTGGATAATGATAGATTTTAGATTTTGGGTAGGAAACAACAGACCAAAAATTTCTTGATTTTTGACCGTGGAACCAAATCTCCCACAGAGGATGAGCGCCGCGCGTTGGCGGCTGCGCTCAGACGTGGACGAGTTGGTTCTGCTGGCAGCGCAGGCGGAGAAGTCCCGGCCACCGCCTGCTGCTGTTGATGTAGCCTGCGGCAAAGTCATCGGGAAGGTAAGGCGGCACTAATGACACAGCATCAATGATAACTCGCTATTACTGAATGACTTAGATTGCATGCAACATACCCTTTTATTGAGAGCGTTATATAGAGATACAAGTTTAGTTAATGCTGGAAGTTAATATATGTGATCCTTGTCAAAGTTAATGTCCATGCTCGAGGCTTCTTCTTTTTCTTTCCATCGAACAGGAAAGTAGAGAGATGTTCTCTCTTAATGTACGCTTCATGAGTATCACTCGAGAAAACTTTTGCAGCTGCTGTTACATAATGAAAGTTAAATTTCTTTAAAGTGAAGAACTGCTCTTCCGTGCAGGTGAACGATGGCTGGATGATTTTGACGACTGCCGAGATCCATGAGCCACCTGTGGTGGAGTGTGACGAGGACATCCCGCTAATCCCTCGCCGCCAGAGAGGGTGTCGGAGGTGCTGGGCGGAGAGAGTCGAGGAGAAGATCATTGTGAGCCCTCAGGGTGGCCGGGCACACCGCCTCACTACCCACTAAACGTATTCATGACGAGGACATCCCACCACTTCCTCGTCGTCGAAGAGGGTGATGTAGGTGCTGGGTGAAGAAAATCAGTGCTAAGACTGCAGTGAGTGTATTAAGTGGACAGGGACAAAGACTCACTGACCAATAAATTTGTTTGTGAAGAACTTACGGCGGTAGATAAGAATGACATCCCATGAAAACCTAAACGTTGACTGGGAAATGAAGGTGCTGACCAGAAAAGTGCTGAACTGGGAATCTCAGGGCTAAGACTTTTGTGTTTGTGTGCAAAGTGGACATGGACTCAAACTCACTATCCAGTGAACTAATTTATGCGGAACTGTGTATAACAAGATCATTATTCCATTGCCTCCTCATTGGATAGCGTGTGGGATGTGCTGGACAGAGAATGTCAAGGCTAAGACTCTGGTGTGTCTGCGACGTTGATGGGGACACTGGCATACTAGACATTACATTTATAAATAGGAAACTAAGGCAGTGCATGATTAGGACATACCATCGTTGTGCTAACGTTGGAGAGCGTGTTGGAGGTGCTGCATGGTGAAAATCTAAGCTATGACTGTCGTCTGTATGCAAAGTGTATGGGGATTACGGTTCAGTAGCCAATGAACAAATACACATGGAAGCAAGTACAGTGGATGAGAAGGAATCCCAATGATGCATAATCGTCAGGGACGATTCAGGAGATTTTGGGAAAGAAAATCAAGAGTAAATCTGTTGTCGGTCTGCAAAGTAAATGGGAATAGCGGCTAACAAATATTTAAACTGAATAATTTATTAACTGACTTAATAAAATATCTTCGAACTTCTAACTTTATGCCCCCTGGTAAAACAATGTCAATGCAGCTTTAATATCACTCAACCGCAATTAAACTAATATTGAAATAAAATTTGTTACTTTTATCAACGTTGTATGATTCTTTCTTTCTCTCTCTCTTTACTTACGTAACTGAATTGAGACAAATCCTTGAAAGTGTTATATTTTTAGATATCCGTCTCCATGAGCAAAATTATACATGGACTACCACAATTACCAGAACACTGCATTCCCATTTTCAACACAAAGAAGAAATAGTCATTTGTTACTTTGGATCACAACTAACAGCCATTTAGATTTAAGATATGGTCTCATTTACCATAGCTTTTTAATGACTCCTTTCCGTTGGTGCTCTGTGAAGTAGCATGTTTACGTAAATTCCTATGTTTCTGTCATAGCAAAAAAATAAATAGCCACATAACATTAAGACACAGCAATTCCGGAACCGTGTCAATTGCTCGAAAGCATAGACCAGAAATCAAGATGGAGGACGAACAATCAGCAAATCGTTTTGAGCGTACAGGGAACTAAATCCTAGCAAAGATAAGCAACGAAGTGTCATGCCCTCCTCTGAACATCAGAGATATGAATCTTGACGTAAATAAGATTAACATTCCACAAAAATTAATTAATAGCCACAAGAGTCACATTTCTTTTTAGTGTAGAATATCAATTTTGCAACAACATATGGAGATATCTATTCACTGTTACACGCCCTTGATTGAACATTGATGAGTGTAGTTTCTGGTTTTAAAGTGTGGAGTGAGGCTGCCAATCCTACTCACGGTTAATCACACTCACTCTGAACTATAGTGTTCATTTACACTCGAATATGTTATATGAAAAAACAAAATCGCTACACGTAATAACTAGCAATGTAAGATGTGGTGTACTTGTACTGTGCCTATCTGGACAGTGGTAAAGTAGCCACGCACCATACTGAACACTATAAATGTTGACGCACAAAACGTGATCCTACAGACAAAGTGAAGGCGTTACGCATAAGTAACAATGCTATAGTACATGCTTCAATGTACTTAATGTATCTAACTGCATTACTAGTCACAGCAAGGCATAAGAAAGGATGTACAGACAAAAATATTCACTTTGTGTAACAAAACTTCTAAACAGTGCGTTACCATCATAAATAAGTACGTACATTCGTTAACACAATTAGCGAGAACACTCGACTAATCGTTATGCTCAGCTGTATAACTTCACAGTCTCTTCTACAGCGCTGATTAGATTATCATTAAGAAGTAGTAAGAGACCCTTTACTTGCTCCTTACTAGGCACGATTTCTTCAGCCCCTACCGATTGGAATATTCTGTGCCTATTGCCCATCGGAACTTCCCATTGGAAGATTAGATAAGGAGCGAATTCATCGTCCCCACAGCTTAGTCTACACTTAGGGGCCTGCCGTTCTACACCAATCGTTTGTAGGTGTTTCTTAATGTTCTCACGGACAGCCATGTGTTCTACCACGAATTTAATCTGTTTACTGTTCACGTTTAGTATTAGAGAACTTCTCTTGAAGAGAGGCATCGGTATCATTAGCTTTCCATGTTATTGGTTTTACATCGTAGTTCAATATTCTAAATTCAGCTTTATATCCAGTAACGTAGTTGTAATTTTGCCATCACAATAGTGATCCTTAGGACAGGTTTCGGCCTAATATATAGAGACGTCGTGTCAGTCCTGGCTAGTCTATCAGCTTCTTCATTTTTACTAACACAAAGCCTATTCGGCCTAGTGCTCATAAGAGTCCTATTTGCCGCGCTTATGTGAGGGGCCCATGACAGTTTCGTCGGAGTTTCCAGTATATGTGCTGGATTTACATTCTCATAAATGCTATTCCAATACTTTTCTTGGGACTGAACCATAGATCTTGTTTTCTGCACCACTATTCTGAAAGTGTGGTACACATTGCACCATTGTTCTTAGAATATTAGCAAATCAGTGAAGTATTACTATGACTAAATCGTGTTCAAATGGTTCAAATGGCTCTGAGCACTATGGGACTTTACATCTGAGGTCATCAGTCCCATAGAACTTAGAACTACTTAACCCTAACTAACCTAATGACATCACACACATCCATGCCCGAGGCAGGATTCGAACCTGCGGCCGTAGCGGTCACGAAGTTCCAGATTGAAGCGCCTAGAACCGCTGGGGCACACAGGCCGGCTAAATTGTCTGTGTATCCCCGGGAAACGTAGCCTCTAGTACTTAGCTCTTACGTGAGTTCATTCAGAACTAGGTTCTACGGTAGTACGGAGGAAACACCTCCTTGTGAGCACCATCCTGTTGCTGTCGTTCGCTGTTTGCTCGTTCATCATAGTGAATTTTATATTTCTCCTTCTTTGCATGGTCTTAATCCTCAGCTTATAGTGTTCTCAGTGGTGTGCTCTTCTGCAGCACTAACCATGGATTCGAGGGGCGTATCGCTAAAAGCCTGCTCGATATCCACGAAGAAGCAGAGAGCTGATTGCTCAAAGTGTGGAGCTTTTTCCACAGTCCAAAAATAGTTCGTTAAGTGTAGTGTCAATTTGTTTACCTGTTTGATATGTCTATTGGTTTGCATTTAGAAGAACGTTAGTTAACTGTTTCAACCTAAGGTGCACATCAACTAGTTTTTATAATGACTTTAGAAGAAAAAAGCAGACTGATCGCTTTAGTAACCTTGCAAGTGTTGGACATTTCTAACTGAATCCGGAATGAAAACTATCCTCACTATACTCCAAGCATTAGGAATGATTCCTGCTGCTAAGATGGACATAAACACTCTACGTAGGACTCTACGATAAACCGAAAATTAAGTGCCTCTCAGGAAGAGCGCACTGAAGGAAATGAATTTTGAGGAGCACCGCCGGCATCTTACTTTGCTATGCTTGTATCCCCAAACCCCAACCTCTCCTTCTCGTTCCTCATCTGTTAGCTAGTATTCCAGTGCGGATTTAATGAAGTCTAGCGTAAGCAGCTGTACCTTCCACAACCTCATACAATAACTTCGAGGATTATAGTTCCGCTTGTTTCATAGTGAGGCGGTATTTGACAAGGGTGGACCTGATGTTTTGACCAATGTGCTTTCCTCCTTGCAAGCGTGAAGTTTCTTCGTGCCTGCTTCTTTGCTCTTCCTTATCGTTCTTCCACCAAGATACATTTCAGTCTGCGCAATTTGTTGCGTAATCCCCACTGCGCTTTTGACTTTGTATGCAGTTTATATGGCATAATAGTTTAATTAACTGTATATTTCTGGTTGTAGGGAGCACAACAGGTAAAATGCGATTCTGACGATCACTCTCTGCAGTTGAAAATATTTTAACTGCGTGCACCTTGATCTATTACGTGGCGATTCGTACAACACTAACAGTTTTCCTGCTGTGCACGTATGATCTTTAATTTGCAAACTATTTTTATATAACCCCGATCTGGCTTGTTAGAAATGGAACACGGTATCATTACTGTAACTAATTATGAAATTAAATACGTAGTTCACTACTTTCATCTCTGAAATGCACTGAAAATTACTCTTATTACACGTATAGGGGTTAAGCATCCTGAGTTCCCTAAACGTAAAAGCTGCAGTGGATATTTTTAATATATGAACACTATTGATTGCCACGACTAAGACGACTACATGAAACTAAAAATGAAACTTGATTTTTGTTTTAGTATTCAGAACAGACTTCATCACAGCAGTCTTTGATATCTCACAAGTAAAATTTTACTACTCTGATTTACGTAAAATATTTACGTAACTGATATTGTAATAGCAGTTGCCCATGCCCACCTGAAAATGACATAATAAAATCCACCATTCACCTCCGAGGTCTCTAGGAAGCTGAAAGAAATAATTTTAATGCACCGTTACCTGCCCGCTTAACTGCGGGAAAACTGCATTCACTCAATTTATCTTCAATTTGCCGCGGCAGTGGCTCCCGCGATCGCTGCACAGCTCTCCGTCATGAAAAGTCCTAAATATACTGAAAACGGCTAAAAATGTTAAATGAAATACTGGGCAAGCTAGTAATAAATTATTACAAGTAAATTTAACAATCTCTATATTCAAAAATCAACATAAAGTACATACCTTTTACATTCATCAGCCTCCAATGGCATCTTTCTCGAACAAGGAACAAAAGAAAGCTAACCAAGCATTCATTCGAGCGTTACAGGCTCTTACAACTTTAACTGATACAAGAAGACAGAGAGAGTAATGTTCTAACCTCCACTATTTATAGGCAATTTAATACGCATCTTTCTTATCTTTTTTAATTATCATTTTCTGCTTCGATTTCTACACTCGCCGCCCAAAGAAGTTATTTGTAAAATATAGATACATAATTATTGCAGAAACATAAAAATAAAAAACGATAATTTATTTTTAACTGAGTCTACATAATCGATATCCGTTCATACGGAAGTGAAATAATAATAATACAGATAAATGTTTCTTTTTTTTCACATGTATTGCAACGATTTCGTGAATGTCTTGCCAGGGGACGTTACAACTTCTTAGTGATTTACAGTTTTGCAACTATGAGGCTGTAATGGCAGACGTCACAGCATCAGCCATTTCCTCGAAGTCTGCTGGCTTCCTAACAGAAGTGCTGACTTGAGATAAGCGTGGGTTTTTATCTTCGCTATGTCAGTCCCATTTCCAGGAGTCCTGTGTGTCGTGATCTATTTAACATATGCTCTAAACTGAAGTCGTTTTTCGTAGTGCGCATTATGAAGGGGTGGAGGGGTACCTTACGCCTATCATATTAAAAAGGAGACAGCCAAATTTCTTAACTGTTGAGGACTTAATCAAAATGATGCTTTTTGAACAGGTCGTAATAGGTAAGTAGAATCCAGAAATTGATGATGTCTTTTTACCATGCACTTAGTAATCCTAACAAACTTTCTATAAAATGTTTTATCGACAGAGGGTGTACCTTATGCCCAACGTGATGTTGAGCTTCGACCACAACAAACATTTTAGAACAATGTTTATGCATAAGTAATGTTCTTAACCAGAAAATATTGAGTATAACATTCAATGGGAAAATGATATCTAAATTTTTCTGATGTTTAGCTGAAAAATTTAAAACGCTAATGAAATGCGGTAGAAGAATTAACCAAAAACAATAAATGTCTATTTGAGAATTTTAAAATACAAACTGAATGACTACATCATCATATTATAAAAGAATGAGCGCAAAAAATTACTCAGGGATGTCATCAGGTTTCCCCATCGTACCCTTGATGACACGTCTTCACATGTGTAAAACCTACATCTGCACAGGTCACCTCGCAACTTGCGTTGGGTGTCTGGGGAATTGGGCTAGGACTACCGGATTGGATATATGTCAGGCTAGAGGTTGTGGAACACTCTGCATGTGGTTCGTCCGCTGAATCTGTCCAGTGTGGGAGAACCTGCCAGCAATGGCGCCGCAATTGGCACAGCTCTCATCTTCATTCAAACACGTGACCGGCTCCCTCTGAGCGTCAAGTAGTTCGACATTCCTCGGAATGAGGAGACGAAGTACTAGCAACAGGCGTGAAGTCAAAAAGTTATTCAAGCAATGTCAGACTGTTTACATGATGTGGAGGACTAAATCGCTCTTCATTAATTTATGTTTTACGTTTATCACCTGTCTTCAATAAACTAACAAAATGAAACGCTATTTAGTATGCACTGAACTAACACAAATAAATTACATCTTATCATGATGACTCATCGCAATAAGTCGTTTTTAAGAAAACAAAGTAGCCCATATTGAGAGAAATTACCAGGACAATAAGCCTTCCAGGTTCAAAACGGTCTGTGTCTATACTCCACCCACAGTGATACTGAAGGAGCCTTACAGTCAGGATCACCACGAAAGGATGCAACTGTAGTACTGTGGAGGAAACATTGTCTTAAGATCCCTTTACAGGAACTCGATGTGCCTACTAATAGTTCTTTCACAGCAGAGATAAAAATAATATCTCCATAGAGATCAGAACCGAAAAATAAGGCGATCTTCCCCTTGCAGGGCTAGCACATGACAAGAATTTAGCACACAGCTGAAACAGTCAGAGCTCACTGGTTCTCCTAATGATGGCCAAAACGGACAACTCACAACCTATGTATAGCGATGAGAGCTGCAGTTTCTATTGGAGCAAGCTTCCTGGCCCCAAAAAATTGAATTTCCTTCTACTGAGTCATCCTTTGAGTGATAATTGTTCTGATTATTCCATTTAAGATGTCGAACATCTGTCACATTGAAACACAAATTAATAGCCAACGTACCACTGATTGGAAACGCGATCATTCTCAAAGAAAGTTCATAAGCTGAGAGGGCCGTATAGTTCCAAATGATAGATATATAGCACAAGATAATCTTTCAGACAACTGAGAAATAGAGCTGAAGAGCAACGAAGTCAGTAAAAAAGTGAATAATGCAACTCAGGTGAGCATATAACAACCATAGATGGGAAGCAGTTGCGATGAAACTGTGAAACAAGGAACAAATGGTGCCAACGGCGCCCTAAATATTTCATTATTAAGTAAAACTGTCATTCATTCTGTTTACGCTAAAGCGAAAAAATTATCAATAGGGGTAGCAACATTTGCAAAAAAAAATGTGAAACCCCTAGATTAATTATCTTTCTAACTGTCAGACAATACAGACAGGAAGCCAAACAACAAGAAGAATTTACGCCAGGAGTGGGTGGGGCGGAATTTCTATCAGTACCTCGCAGTTTGCTTATTCGGCTAGTAGTATATTCCCAGTAGTTTCAGTAGTAGTCACATAAATAGAGAAAATCCGGAAGGACATGTAGACATGTAGACCAGCCACTTTACTCTTGGCGTCGCCGTGGAATACCACGAAAAAGTCAAACTTTGTTAAGCAGCGAATTAAGTGCAGCATGGTGATAGAGAATGGGTATAGATGCAAAGTAAGTTTTACTACAGATTAAAAATAGCTGAACGTCTTGTTGGTAAACAAAAGTTGAACGGCGACATATGGGAGTTAGCAAGAGAATGAGAAAATGGTTGAATGAATACAAAAGTAAAATTTCAGTCACTGGTTTGCTCTGATGGTAAGTAGATCGATCAAAAGCTTTTATTCTTTTTCTCATACCGCTGCTGGCATCGGAACGGAATATTGAATCTGGTCTACCGAAGTAATTTCGTGTCGAAATATCGTAACACGCTCCCTCCTTTCGATCTTGGCGCAAATTCCGTAGTGACAGGCATTTAACTGAGTGAACAGAAAATCATATAAACTCGTTCAACAGAGTAAGGTATCTGCTGAACATGGGGAACTTTTCAACTCTATAGTGGATTCCAAAGAACATGTTCCCCAGCCAGCAATTGTAATCGTAGGTTGCTTAAGCTTTAAAGCAGAATCGTTTGAAAGATGCAGCAAACAAAATTACTATATCGTTACTGTAATTATGTTGCAGAACTAATGGAATGTGTTCCCCGACACACACTGATATATTCCAGGTGCAAACCGGCATGGCCAAACCACAAATTGAAGGGACTGTGAAAGGAGGCTACCACGTACTAGGAGGGCAACCGGTAAACGAATCCTGGAAACAGGTGGCATTTGCAGGAGACAAAAGAGATGTTTGGTTTAATGCCTGCAGTATAACACAACACACATAAATGGGATGCAAGACATGGAAACTTGCGTCAACGGTTCGGCGGAGGCAATACTGAACGTCAGGAAATTACATCTTTGGCAAAACGCACCGTTTTATGTATTACGTTTCTACGGCATATTTTGATTTGGTAGCACTGGAAGATGCCGGTGTACTTGGTAGTTTCATGCTGAAACTATGTGTAACTAAATTTCTCCCGCGCCCGGGTTCCCGGGTTCGATTTCCGGCGGGGTCAGGGATTTTCTCTGTCTCGTGTTGACTGGGTGTTGTGTGATATCCTTAGGTTAGTTAGGTTTAAGTAGTTCTAAGTTCTAGGGGACTGATGACCGTAGATGTTAAGTCCCATAGTGCTCAGAACCAACTAAATTTCTCGCTAAAATTCCGATTACAAATTGTCATCTAGACTGCTAAGCTACCCTACTTACGAACGTGAACTTATTATTGCGAATTACTTGTCTAGTACTCTGTTTTGAATTTATCTGATATGCATCGGATTGTATGTAAATTAGAAGGCGTAAAGCAATGATTCAGGAGAATACTCAGAATGATTGCCCTACTTCTAAAACACATCTCCTGAATTTAAGTGAAATTTCCCAAATTGTAAATTGAGCCTAATATTCTCCGAAAACTGTTTAATTAGGCCCTACTACAAACCCTTCCCTTGCGACGGGTAACATGAATGTGATGTGGCCTCACTAAAAATACAATCTGCATTAAATTACAGCGCTTTAGTGTGCTCTTCATTCTAATTTCATTTTAGAAACTTTTTAGTAAATTAGTTTAGGTTTCCTTCTGAAATTTATTCATTATTGCAACGCAAACGTGCAAGGTGTGACAATGCAAAACTAAAAGAGTATTTTTCTTTGTATAATGGTGATACGCTTCGTGAAGTATGATAAATTCAGTCATTTCAATGACACTAAACTAAATTACAATTAATATGAATAATCTCTTCATTTCTCTCCGCATTGTCATGTAACAAAAATATCCTATTAAAAATGTGTTTTCTTGTCTTACTGAAACAATGTGATCGAACTAGTCCTAATGCTCAATACATGACTGATAGTTCTCCTTGATTACCAGACATTGTTGGACACACTGAAATCCCTGTGTGGCAATAGTTACTGAATTCGATGTTTCTGGTAACAAAAACAAAATAAGTTACCTAATTCTCAGATCCTAACTCCTTATGCAATCTTCTTCAAAATCATTCTTCATATTAAAGTCAAACATCATCGGACATCTCAAACAGAAATCACTGTGTGGCACCTCCACCATAAAAGCTGCTTCGGCGGTACATATACTAAAATTGGAAGGATACAGAGAAGATTAGCATGGCCCCTGCGCAAGGATGATACGCAAAATCGTGAAGCGTTCCACATTTTTGATCATAAGGCCGTTGTAGCATCCCTGAATATGGAAGTTAGTAGGAATATAAAAAAAGGGAGGAAGGTTTATCTGTTTAGCAAGAGTAATAGAAGGCAGATTTCAGACTACCTAACAGATCAAAACGAAAATTTCTGTTCCGACACTGACAATGTTGAGTGTTTATGGAAAAAGTTCAAGGCAATCGTAAAATGCGTTTTAGACAGGTACGTGTCGAGTAAAACTGTGAGGGACTGGAAAACCCACCGTGGTACAACAACAAAGATAGGAAACTACTGCGAAAGCAAAGAGAGCTTCACTCAAAGTTTAAACGCAGCGAAAACCTCTCAGACAAACAGAAGCTAAACGATGTCAAAGTTAGCGTAAGGAGGGCTATGCGTGAAGCGTTCAGTGAATTCGAAAGTAAAATTCTATGTACTGACTTGACAGAAAATCCTAGGAAGTTCTGGTCTTACGTTAAATCAGTAAGTGGCTCGAAACAGCATATCCAGACACTCCGGGATGATGATGGCATTGAAACAGAGGATGACACGCGTAAAGCTGAAATACTAAACACCTTTTCCCAAAGCTGTTTCACAGAGGAAGACCGCACTGCTGCTCCTTCTCTAAATCCTCCCACAAACGAAAAAATGGCTGACATCGAAATAAGTGTCCAAGGAATAGAAAAGCAACTGGAATCACTCAACAGAGGAAAGTCCACTGGACCTGACGGGATACCAATTCGATTCTACAAAGAGTACGCGAAAAAACTTGCCCCCCTTCTAACAGCCGTGTACCACAGAGGAACGGAAGGTTCCAAATGATTGGAAAAGAGCACAGGTAGTCCCAGTCTTCAAGAAGGGTCGTCGAGCAGATGCGCAAAACTATAGACCTATATCTCTGACGTCGATCTGTTGTAGAATTTCAGAAAATGTTTTTTGCTCGAGTATCATGTCGTTTTTGGAAACCCAGAATCTACTATGTAGGAATCAACATGGATTCCGGAAACAGCGATCGTGTGAGACCCAACTCGATTTATTTGTTCATGAGACCCAGAAAATATTAGATACAGGCTCCCAGGTAGATGCTATTTTTCTTGACTTCCGGAAGGCGTTCGATACAGTTCCGCACTGTCGCCCGATAAACAAAGTAAGAGCCTACGGAATATCAGACCAGCTGTGCGGCTGGATTGAAAAGTTTTTAGCAAACAGAACACAGCATGTTGTTATCAATGGAGAGATGTCTACAGACGTTAAAGTAACCTCTGGCATGCCACAGGGGAGTGTTATGGGACCATTGCTTTTCACAATATATATAAATGACCTAGTAGATAGTGTCGGAAGTCCCACGCGGCTTTTCGCGGGTGATGCTGTAATATACAGAGAAGTTGCAGCATTAGAAAATTGTAGCGAAATGCAGGAAGATCTGCAGCGGATAGGCACGTGGTGCAGGGAGTGGCAACTGACCCTTAACATAGACAAATGTAATGTATTGCGAATGGATAGAAAGAAGGATTACATGATTATATGATTGCGGAACAAACACTGGTAGCAGTTACTTCTGTAAAATATCTGGGAGTATGCGTGCGGAACGATTTGAAGTGGAATGATCATATAAAATTAATTGTTGGTAAGGCGGGTACCAGGTTGAGATTCATTGGGAGAGTCCTTAGAAAATGTAGTCCATCAACAAAGGAGGTGGCTTACAAGACACTCGTTCGACCTATACTTGAGTATTGCTTATCAGTGTGGGATCCGTACCAGATCGGGTTGACGGAGGAGGTAGAGAAGATCGAAAGAAGAGCGGCGCGTTTCGTCACTGGGTTATTTGGTAACCGTGATAGCGTTACGGAGATGTTTAACAAACTCAAGTGGCAGACTCTGCAAGAGAGGCGCTCTGCATTGCGGTGTAGCTTGCTCGCCAGGTTTCGAGAGGGTGCGTTTCTGGATGAGGTATCGAATATATTGCTTTCCCCTACTTATACCTCCCGAGGAGATCACGAATGTAAAATTAGAGAGATTAGAGCGCGCACGGAGGCTTTCAGGCAGTCGTTCTTCCCGCGAACCATACGCGAGTGGAACAGGAAAGGGAGGTAATGACAGTGGCACGTAAAGTGCCCTCCGCCACACACCGTTGGGTGGCTTGTGGAGTATAAATGTAGATGTAGATGTCATTCCGAAATGCTTCAAAACATGAGACCACTACTGCTACTGCCCAAGGCTGCGACATGACTTAATTATTCACTGTTTGCTTGGCTGCGCATCTATCAATAACATGACCCCTGTAAACCAGAGACTGTGTTACGTTCGAACAGAACCCAAGGATATTTTGAAGTGGCAATATTACGTTATACAGGTATTTTTTGTTATATTTGCATTCAATGATGCACCAAGTGGTAATATACCAAACAAAATAATTATGATTTACTAGTATTTCAGTTATTACATAAATCTTTCAGAGCCAGTTGTGCAGCCTGGGAGGGGCAGCGGGTATAAAATAGACTCTGTCCCTACAGGACCCCGGTTCATTCTGACAGAAGGGCGATACTTTTCTTCGTCCGTCTCTCCAGGACGACTCAGACTGCAATCAGTCTGCTGTCACATCGGTAGTCGAACCTTCAGACTGAGGTCAGGGGCTGTTCCACGCATCGTCAACTTCAGCTGTGGTACTGTCTGAGATCCTCAGGCCAAAATCAGTCATTTTAATAAAATAGCCATCGTCATCAAGATTGTTTTTTCACTGATTGTAAATAGGTTACAAGATCACTGTTTCCCTAAAGTCTTATCAAAATTTTTGATTGGAACTTTTCCATCGAGGTATAAAGCTCCACCTGTGACGGGCTCACCTGTTTCCTTCACCTATCGCTTCAGGGAAGAAGCGCTGCACTTCACTGGCAGCTAGGTCAATAACCGGGTGTCAGAATGGTGCCACACTTTAGCTTACTTTACTTGTGGTAGGAGCAGCGATTTAGTTGTAGTTGCTCCGACTGGTACAGAAAATGTTCTTGGTTCTGTCGCAGCCACTGCTATCATTTGAATAAAAACTATCAGAAAAGGTAAACAAACACTTTCTTCGTAAGGAGTCATCCTCCGTCTTTCAACGGACTTGTCGAATGGTATGGAGATGTCGAATGTGACTCAGGGCCCCTTCCTGCCCTAGGAGTGTGAAAGTGCCTCTAAGGTGTGCGAGGATGCAGAAGGCAATGGCAAACACTGCATAATGAAAGTGCCGTGACGATGTCTCAATTAACAAAAGATTCTAGATTGGCCCTCCAACAGGATTAACGTCTTCGAACTTCCCAGGGGAAGGTGACCACTAGAAAAGCTTGAATAACCAACGAACGTGTAACATTCTGTTAATCGGAGCGAGAATGTCGGATGCTTGAACTTAGTAGGTTCAAATGGTTCAAATGGCTCTGAGCACTATGGGACTTAACATCTATGGTCATCAGTCCCCTAGAGCTTAGAACTACTTAAACCTAACTAACCTAAGGACATCACACAACACCCAGTCATCACGAGGCAGAGAAAATCCCTGACCCCGCCGGGATCTTAGTAGGGAAAGTAGAAAATCGGAAAAGATAAATGCAAAGGCTCAATCTAGGTACAGTGCGGATCCGTGAAGTGAAATGCTAGGAATGTGACTTCAGGTCAGACGAATATTGGAGAGCAGAAAATGGTTATCGTTATTCGTAGGAAGGTGAAACACAGAGTGATTACTATGAACAGTTTGTGGGATCAACTGCAAACCGTAGCTAACAACAATAGTTCAGGTATATGTGCCAACGTCACTTGCAGAACATGAAGGGGTGGAGAGGATAGGTGGGATACTGAATGTATAATTCAGTACTTAAAGGGAAATGATAATCTAATTACTATGGGCGTCTGGAACGCGCTAATAGTGGAAGCAGTAAACGACAGGTTTACTGCAGAACATGGGAAGGTAGTAGGATTATTTTCTGTATGAATTCAAACCTTCGTCTTCCTCTACATCTCCCTCATGGAAGTCATTCCCTTATGTCTTAACACACGTACTATCATCCTTCCTCTTCCCCCTGATAGCGCTTTCCACATTTTCCTTTCCTCTCCGATTCTGCGTAGAACCCCCTCCATTTATTACCTTATCACTCCTCCTAATATCCAACAGTCGCCTTTATCACCACATCTCAAATGCTACGATACTTCTATGTACCGGTTTTCCCGAAGTCCAAGTTTCACTAAATACAGTGCTGCGTTCGAAACCTACATTCGCATAAATTTCTTCCTGAAATTAAGGGCTATGTTTGATACGAGTACACTTCTCTTGGCCAGGAATGTTCTTTCTGCCAGTGCTAGTCCGCTTTTGAGGCCCGCCTTGTTACGTCCGATTTGGTTACTTTGCTGTCTACATAGCACAATTCCTTAAGTTCGTTTGCTTCGTGACCATCAATCTTCATGTTATGTGTCTCGCTGTCCTAATTTTGCTAATATCTGAGCAGTGGTGTACTGATTCTTCATAAACGTAGTTTGGTTTTCATCTATCACCTCTTTTTAATCTGGTTACGAAATGTTTGAGAACTCTTGGGATACTGTGCTAATTAATTAGATGCCACTTTTGTTTCCTGGGGTCTTGTTAGCGCACTTTTAAAGGACTGATATTATATTCGATTAAGCCCACTGATCTGGCATTTTTCATCGTTTCAAATATTGAACACAAGTTCGTCTAATTGTTTTGCAATTGTACATCCACCCTTATTAAGCAGCTCAGCTGTTATTCTACGTCGCCCTGTAGCTTTGTTATGTTTAGCAGTTTGATTCCGCTCTATCGTCTCTTTCATTATTTGCAGTCCAACTAAGCTATCTACGTTCTCAGATTTGTGGTGTTCCTCCATTTCTAATCGATCTTCAGCACTTAAAAACTCCTCAAAATATTCCGTCCTAATGGCCATACAATGTGTTCTTCCCAGAATCGTATTGCCACTTTCATCTCTAATGCCGTATGTGCGTGGCACGTAACGTTTCCTGAGCTCCAAACTTGTCGTACTATCTTTCCCTAGAGTTTTATAGTATTTTCTTCTTTACTTAGAGCAGCCACATTTCACCCTTTCTTCCTTCTGGCAGAATTTTTTGTTTCGCTACCGGCTTCTTCATATGTTACTTTCCTAAGACAAAATATAGTTGTGCGTGTTTTTCCTTCCCTACTCTCCTTTCATTTTTCTCTTCTTCCTAAATGCTTCAGAAAATCAGGTATTTTTCTTAGGTTTTTTTCCGCACACTTCTACTGCTAATACTTCCACATTTGTTTTTGTCATTTCATACTGGCCATCAATATGGATGTCGTCTTCCATTGCTACAACCTTAAGTACATTTTGAAGCATATTGACAAACTCCTCCGACTTGTCATTCTTCTTCACTCTCTCCACGTCAATATCTATTTCTGCTATGCTCTCTCCTCCGTTTGGGTTTGCTATTACTGTTCGTTGTTGTACTTCTATCATGACTTAATTTTCTTCTGCGCCAGGTTCTGATCCACTTACGGTTTTTATATTCAAACACAGTTTCAATAGCTTTGGTTTACCACGTTATGCTCTAATTGATTTCTTGTTCTAAAATCAGACGATATTCAAGTTACCTTCCAAGTTCAACAATTGCTCATAACCTTTGGGTTGGCAGCATTTGCACAACTGTGTGTTCTCACCCCAGTATCTTTGTATTCGGCTTTTAGTCCATACTGTTCCCTGCCAAAAGCTCTCACTTCCGACTTTAGCTATGGAGTCAGTATTAATGGCTTTACTTCATATCCTGGTACTTTTTAATTACTTCTTCAAATACTTCACCTCAGTAACTTAGTTAATATCGGTGTGGAGAAGCAGCTTACATCACGTAATGTAGGAAAGTCTTCCGGGCCAGAGTGCTTCCGAGTTGGGTTCCTTTACGAGTTTGCTTTGCTTCCATACTTAGCAATCATACACGACCTCACGGTCGATGAAATATGTGTACTTAAACATTGTAAAATGGCACAGTTCACATCAATACTCAAGAACAGAGATAGAATCAATCCTCTAAATTGCATACCAATATCATTGGCATTGATTTGCACCA
Source organism: Schistocerca piceifrons (assembly GCF_021461385.2). NCBI lineage: Eukaryota > Metazoa > Arthropoda > Insecta > Orthoptera > Acrididae > Schistocerca > Schistocerca piceifrons. The sequence continues at coordinate 156,119,513 of NC_060143.1, forward strand.
GAATTCTGGAACATATTCCGTGTTCGAACATAATGAATTACCACGACTGCAACGATGAATTGACAGGCTTCTAGCACTAATCTACAAAATTTTGTTATTGTGGAACACGACTACGTCAGTATTCACAAGCGGTAATGAGTGCCTGTTGACAGCGTATCGCGAATTAGTTGCGTATTTCTAGACTTCCATAAGGTTATTGACAGCATTAATCACAAACAACTTCCAAACGGATTGCATGACTAAGACTATCGTATCAGTTATGCGACTTAATTAGTGACTTTCTTGCAGATAGGTTACGTGTCGTAGTAACTGACGGAAAATTATCGATTAAAACGGAATTGTTATCAATCGTTTCCCACGTAAGCAGTATAGGCTCTCTGCAGTTCCTAATTTATAGAAACGATTTGGGAGACTGAACAGATCTGTAAAATTTTTTGCAAATGATACTGTCACTTACACCTAATCATTTCATCATAAGACCAATATGAATTGATACATGAGTTACATAAATAAACCATGTAGTTCAAAAAGTGGCATTTGACTCTATATTCCGAAAAGTTTGTGATCATACATATGATTACTAAAAGGAATTCGTTAAATTTCGGTGGGACCACACAAATCTAAAGGCTGTCAAACCATCTAATACATAAGGATTAAAATTACGAACAACTTAAACTGAAGTGGTCACGTAGATAATAAGGAGGGGAATGTCGAAACAATAATTTTGCCTTATTTCCAGAACACTTAGAAGATGCAACGGTTCTACTAAAGATTGCCCACACTATGATTGTCCATCTTTTTCTGGAGTACTGCTGTGAAGTGTAGTATCCGTATCAGTTTGAACTGACGGAAGATGTCGAAAAATTACAAAGAATCTCGGTTTATTTCGTATATTCGCCAAACAGGGGAGACAGTATCACGGATATGAGACGTGAGTTGCTTTGGGTGTCATTAAAAGAAGGGCTTTTTTCTTAGCGTCGAGATTTTTTCACGGAATTTCAATCATCAATTTTCTCCTCCGAATGCGAAAATATTTCGCTAACGCCATCGTATATAAGGAGAAATGTTCATCGTGATAAAATAAGATCAATCAGATTTCTCCCGGAAAGGTTAAAGCGTTAGTATTATCTGCAATGATAGAGAGATAGTCTGAAGGTCGTTCGGTGAACTCTCTTCCAGGAACTTAATCGTTAATTTCAGTGAACACATATAGATATAAGTTTAGTCGGATCAGGATCGGGTAGTGAGCGCTCGCCAGATTCCAGTAATTCGTAAACGATGGAACAAATTGAGCAGCGGTATTGCATCAAATTCTGCAAAAAACTTCACCATACCAGAGACCATTCGCAAGATTCAACAAGCATTCGGGGTGAGCACCTAGCGGATAAAGCTTCCAATATGGACTCATATCAGTGGACAACGAACCGCTGTCGGGCAGACCCTCAATGAATAAACGCCGCACTTCGTGATGGAAGACCATCGTATAACATTACGATCGCTTGGGACAGAGCTGGGGCATGAATTTTATCAATATATTCAGTTGTAATCGATAGTGTACGCATAGTAAGAGTGTCCAGGCGTAATGAAGCTGCTGACAACAGAGCAGACGCAATTCCGTCTGGAAATTGTACAGATAATTGGTTTGGACGTACGAATTACAAGGCAAGATGCATTCGTCAGAGTCGACATATCGGAAATGCCAGATGGAGAAATAAAAAAAAAAAAACTGCCATATGGTCCTTGGTTGTCTTCGGGAGGCTGCGCCGTGCAAAGGAGCGCAATAGTTATGGGCAATAAAAACTTGGCATCTCCATCATGATAGCGCATGCGCCTACTTTGAGCACCTGATTCAGATATCTCTCATCACGAAAATCTTACTGTGGTTAGTCGTGTCAACGAATGGCTTATGTCTACATACAAGGGACCGATTACTTAGCAGTTTGGGTCTATCCTCCCCCCCCCCCCTCCCTCCTCTTTAAACAGACCAACCAACCATCTTATTCCAAAGCTAAAATACCCATGTAAGGAACACTATTTGAGTGAAAAGAAGACATCATGGCCCAGTAACTGCAAAGGAAAAAGGAAATCAGAAGCGTACCCAACAATAGCAGCTGAAATGTGTGCGGTACGAAGGAGACTGCGTTGAAGCGGATTAGAGTTCTGTAGGTCCAAATCAACAAAAGTAATTCTGCCAACCAAATTTACGACACTTATTCTGAAATCGTAAATTTGGTAGAGAAATTTGCAGACTGAAACGTGATAGCTTTTTTCCATTAATCTAAATTAAATTTCTCTTATAATAAAATGTGGAGATGAAAAGCATGGAAATTTTGAACGGAAATAATCGACGTCTAGCACTTATCCCATTGGACATATATTTTGCAGCCTTCCAAGCTGGAACAGAATGGCTGCTCAGAGGAGCAGACCTTCACCTTTATGAAGATTACCTGTAGCTGAGGGCTAGTCTGGTAACGAAACGTGTTAACTATAGTGTCGCTGTGGAAGTGAATAATAGTATACTGAAACTTCCTGGCAGACTAAAACTGTGGGCCCGACCGAGACTCGAACTCGGGACCTTTGCCTTTCGCGGGCAAGTGCTCTACGATCTGAGCTACCGAAGCACGACTCACGGCCAGGCCTCACAGCTTTACTTCCGCCAGCGCACACCCCGCTGCAGAGTGAAAATTCAATAGTGTACTGCTTTTCCTCTGAATACGTATTTCTGGATTCTGAATATTGGTAATTACACGTTCGGATACTGTTGTACGGCGAATGTCTTATGACTAAGCTTAAACAAATTCTGCATCTCTTATGACGTTATTATCATAAATAAGCTGTCATTTTTTCGTGACGCGTCACTTTGTGACGGGCATAGAGACCGGAACGAAAAGTACTTTTCCACTAACTTTCATGAAACTTATGTAAAATTTCTGTCATAGTTAACGAAATTATCTAACTCTTTGACTATTCCCTGAATATTTCACATGCGACAATGACCGGGGAATTTGACACAAACTCTCACGTTTGTCACTTGAATTTTACCAAATAGTGTTATGCATTGTAAGTGTTTAATGACGCGTGCACATGTGGTTTACTAAGGAGGTAAATTATCTTGTTGTACATAGTAATTTTTACAACATATGAATTTTGACCCTCTATTTAACCGGAGTGTCAACAACTCTATGTATTCCTACTGAATTAACCCTCCATCACATTGGAAGTGTCGGCACTGGAGACTCCAGAATGATTCGTACTATATTGTAATTTTTTCAGCATCTGAAAGATCGGCTCATTTCATCGATGCACGAATCTAAATAATTTCGTAGTAAATAAGTGATGCAAGCATATATCGTCTAACTAAAAGCTCAGCTTTATCAAATCTTTACAAAACGCGGATATTAGAAATTTGTTCACATTGATAAGTTGTCAACAACATCACTCCATAACTCTTTACAAAAATCATGTGTGTTAACAGTGCGGTAAGTCAAAGCGACGTGTTGTAGTAATCGAAACATAAGAGAAGTGCGGTAAGTAGATTTATTACACAATTCTTCAGGGACCTGCACACATCTACTTTCAATACAGCTTACACAAGCAAGCCAACATTCCGAGACTTTCCAAAGAGGGATAATTCCTTTATACAATATTACTTAAGAGGATACTAGTAAATGTGAATGTAACTTTTAAAATCCATATTAGCTTGTTCCCACTAGCAAGTTAAAAGTTCTTTTTTTATCGTACTTGTACTTTTGTAATCAATTATTCTGGACAATTACGAGCGATACAGGCCAGTAACGTGTTACGTATGGTTGGTAAGGCCTTGTGGTACAGTCAGAAGTGATCGTCGTTCTTTACCTTTGGTCCCAGTCGAATTTGTCAACAATGTTTTATAGCTCATCAAGCCGCGGGCAGTTGCGTGGCGACATTGCGATTGCGAATCGTGTTGCGTAAACATATTGTCTGTGCTTACGTGATTTTTCTTGAGCAGTTCTTTGTGCTTTGGTGGTGATACTTGTGCGAGGCAAGCTCATTAACTGAATATCTGACCTGCTTGTCGAGAACAGTCTTCAAGTAGAAGAACCCACAAGGCCAGCGTTGGGTGAAACGCAGTACGGAACCGTAAGTGAGCAGTCAAGAGCTTCTCTCAGTCTTCTCTTACACACACTAACATCCTTTGCTGTTGATGTGCTCTGTATAGTACTTGAGATAAACACTCCGGCCTCACATGTCAGTCAGACGTATATAGATTTATTTATTATGTAAGTCGTACCAGCTACATTACACCGAACAGAAAAACTGTCCTTTCCAGTGATCCGAGTTTTGGATCAAACTACAAATCCCTTTTAAAAAATCGGCGCACACAGTTTTGGATTTTGACGTACCATGTTGTGTTCTTAGCGGTCAATTAATGCTGCTGGAGTTTTCGTTTGCATTTTCGTGGTGATTTAATGGCTGTGCTTTTACGTTATTCAGCGTGGCATTAGCAAACTATAACCTTACGTTATACATGCTGTGTAGAGTATCAGGGTCCTTTATTACGTTCTTATCCCAAGCACCAAAGGCAGAAATAGGTGTAATTGCTGTAAAAATTCGAATGGTTGCAAATTTTTGTACCTTTAGGATGGAGGGCAAAGAACATTAGGTTTATAATGCAGACAGGTTTAATGTCAACTAGATAGTGTGGGGGGTTTGAAGGTGAGTTCTTTGTTTTTCCTAGAATACTCAAATTCCGAGGCCTCAAGGAAAGATGTCTTCCGTAATCAAAATATATTAAATTTCCTACGAAGAGTGTCCGATTCATTTCTCTCGAGGACAAATATCTTTAGTGTTGCAGTTATTGGAAAATAGTAGTTTATCCAAAATAATTTGTGGTACAAAGTCAATTAGGTACAAATATTAAATGGATATACCAAATCTAAGTGCGGTAGAACTATTTTTAAGGTATTCATTGTTTTCTGGGACAGTGAGAGGGTGAGGAGAGAGCCCAGTTCGTAGGTCTGCAAACTGATGAGCGACCATACAGTTTCCTGCCCTCTCTCTTTCTCTACCCTACCATGTCCGAAGAAGAAACTACAGGGAGATTCAGAAAGTGAAGCGAACCCTCCGCTGCTTGCGTTATGAATCACTGGAAAGGCAGTGTATAGCATAGACAACGCAGTGTTTACTTTAGAAAGATTGTGTTGACACTGCATGGAATGGAGATATCAGTTACTAACAATACGACCACAAGATATGTGCAAATGTAAATCTATGAAAATCTCCGCTGCTAGAAGGAAAATTCATTTTAGTAGTCCTCATTACAATTTGCAGCCCTCCTCTGTCAAAGTCGGCTTCCTATACGACGAGAGCTGCTATCTGTTCTGTTTGTAGGCAAATTATACCTGAAATTTCCCCGCAGATTAAAACTGTGTGCCGGACCGAGATTCGAACTCGGGACCTTTGCCTTTCGCGGGAATCTGAGCTACCAAAGTACGACTCACGCACCGTCCTCACAGCTTTACTTCTGCAAGTATCTCGTCTCCTACCTTCCAAAATTTACAGAAGCGCTCCTGCAAACCAAGCAGAACTAGCACCCCTGATAGAAAGGATATTGCGGAGACAAGGCATAGCCACAGCCTGGGGCATGTTCCCAGAATGAGATGGTATACAAAATAACTTCACTGGGCTCGTGTTTAGGCAATGGAATTACTTTATGCTTATTAAGAGAGCAATTATTTGTAGACATTAACAAGGTTTTTTTGCTAAATACGTTCCTACATCAGGGGCTTATTAGCGTTTAATTTGTGAGTGTGACGTTGTCAGTAGCCTACATAGTGTTGGGACCATGATGCTGTTTATAATTGAGAGCTTACTGTAAAGACTTTTAACTAAGTTGTAGTTGATGGTGAATTAATGGATGAACAGAAAGCTATTTCAATTCTCGCGTTATTAATTGTGTTGCTTAAAGGCGACACAAATCTCTTTCATTCGCGAACTGTAGCCCTTGATGAGAAAGCACTTACTACACATCCACAGTGTATCTTGCGTGGTGGGAGTCAATAAGTCTAATGGAATGGCAGCATATAACAGCAGGCAGGGACTGGCGTACTTCCTGTCCATCTGCGTTTCCTGCGTTAGTGTTATTAGGAAATCGTATTTGTGTTACTTATTGTGTCAACGCAGTTTGTGGGAAAAAAGCACTTCCCGTTATGTGTCCGTATATGGAAAGGTCGGTATAACATTGTGAAAAACTCGTTAGCAGCTTTTTGTGACGCTGTAGAGTATGGAGAAAGACGGAAATATCCTTCTTGTTTATTATTTTGTCGGCCTATGACGGAGTGAAACATGACATACATGACCCTACATGAGTTGCGACCTACTTTCAATTACATTTCTAACCTCGACCGCCTAATCCATCTTGTTACACCCGGAAAACCACAGAAGATTCCTTAATACATCTCTGATGAACTTTGATCTGTCACATTTCGTAGTGGTCATAATCCATATCATTTAACAATAAATATTATTTGTACACCATTGAAACTTTGTTTTTATTAACTTGCAATTATTCCATCCCCTGCCAACATGGAAATTAATAGCCCTAGAGAATAACGTAACAGTAATTTTTTGCAGGAACATTAACATATTTTAATTTTGTGACTGGAATTATTTCGGTAGATGATGGAGTTACTGTGTTATTCAAGAAAATCATAAAAACTGACTTTTAACCACAACCTCTTACACACAACTTCGTACCATTTTCGTCAGAATGTTTTGCATGTTGATCATAGCCACCCACTCGTAACTCCGTGCAAAATTTGCGTCTTCACGAATATATGGCCTGCTCCATCTTCGTTGACTGGCAATGTGTTAATTTGTGTCTCACTAGCTTTAAATATACGAATACAAATCGTTTTTTGCTGGTTCTGTGACGAGGGTGTACCCAACGGGGATAGGAGGTGGGCAGTTATCCTTCCTAGAAAGACATTATCTTCACAAATCGAATCTCTCTTGTCAACCAGACAGACACAAAACTGCATCGTAACTTTAAGGTCAATTGGAGCTCTTTGTTGGCACGGTGTAGTCATATGTATAGTGATATCTCTGTGGCGTCTCACCCTCCAGTACTAAATTAACATGATCTGACTATCTCCCTAGCATGTTATGTCACATGTGTATGTATCTGCTTCTTGTGTGCCGTCAGTACTTTGTATTTGTCAAGTGGTGTATGTGTCCTGTATCTGCATCAACATTCCATAAGCCATGTGATGGCGTGTGGAGGAGGGTACTTCTAGTACCATCAACGGATTTCACGGTCCCTGCTCCATTCGCAATAGGCGCGTGGAAAGAAGTATTGCCGATAAACCTCTACATCAGTCCCAATTTAGCAAATTTCCCCTTTGTGGCCTTTCCGTGAGACGTATGTGGGAGGAACTAAGTATGTTTCCAACACTTTTTGGAAAGTACTCTCTCTAATTCGAGTAGTAAACCTATCTGTGATTGACAACACCTCTCTCGAACCGTCTGTTAGTGGTGTTTGTTGAGCAACCACGTAATGCTCTCGCGCCGACCAAACGATCGTGTGACGAAGCAAACAACGCTTCTATTATTCATGCGTGGTAAATGCCCCATAGTGAAGATCAGCAATCAAGAAACTGTCCAAAAGTGTTTTGTAAGCCACTTCTTTCGTGGACGAGCTAAATTTCATTAAGAATCGTCCTAAGAATCTTAGTCGGAAGTTCCTTACTATTTGTATCTCGTGGTCATTCCGATCAGGGTTAACATTTACCTATTAAGCAAAGTAAGGCGATCGATTGGTGGTAGAAATCGTTACGTATCAGAGTAACAGCAACGAGGTGCCCGTAAAATTGTATAACAATTTTGCTTTAAAATGAAGAAGTAGCTGTATACTTATATCCACATTATATTGACGACTGTAAAACGTGTTTTTGGTCAGAGCGGTACCTTATATCATTTTTAATGAGCAATGAACTGATTAATACTGATGAGTATGAACACACTCAAATCATCCACATCTTGTGAAGTTTGATAACACAGAACTTTTAATTGCAATAAACATGTAAATTTAGCCTCAAAGGTATAGTTGTAAAACCATGTATAACATCTTGTAGTTGTATTCATGGTCAATTACTAGGCCCTGTACCATTTATTAATCCTCTGCATGTCCTTTCGCCATCCGCTAAAGCCTTCTTGTAGATAGTACCATCATCTGCGGAATATATTAATGTAATTACAATAAACGGAACATTCAGTTTTATGATCACATATTGAAACCTGTCACGACGAAATGACTTTGCTGCTGGTGAATATTCCTGGTAGTATTGCCGTGGTTTATGAAACTCTCTTGTTCCCAGCGACTCATCCAGTGCTACGTTGGACAACGTCGGTGTTGCTCCTGATTCTTCTGAGTCAAGGCGACACAAGAGATCAGTCGGCAAGTCTTAGCGGAACTAGGAGCATCTCTGAATATTTGTGATGCATCACCAGAAAAGCTGCACTTTTTACCATCTTTTTATGAGTTCGCTTTCTTGCCCTCTCGCTCTTTCTCTTATTCTCACTTCCTCTATCTCTCTCTGTCTGTCCGCTGTGTATGTGTCTTTTACACACGTACACACAGACGGTTGGAGAAGGCCAACTTCATGGTGGATCTTGTACATTTTCCGCTGGGTGCTAATACAGTAAGACATATATTTAGCTAATAAGAGCCTTACCGCCAAAGGCATACGTTGTGGTTTGAATAACACAGCAGATTACAGCTTTAACATGTTAGCAATTTGAGGTTCGTAAGCTTGGTTTTACATATACATAGTGCTTGTAGCTCTAGCATGAGGAAGAGGTCCGATGAACTTAACGAGGTTCTGCCCTCCGTCAAAGGGTCTCTTTGTGTGGGCCGCTGTGAATTATTTCCCCATTTTTAGATGAAAGTGCAGTTAAGGTGTGCCTAGCTCTTTGGTTGTGTTATTAAGTTGGTAACTGTAAGGTGAACCGTGGGTAGCGAAGACGACCTAACATGGGTCACCTGTTAGTGGTTGATCACTTAATGCAACGAAAACAGGAACGCAAGAGCTGGAGACGAACGAAAGTTTCCAAAGTGTGGCTGAATATTTCCAAGAAAATATGAAACTTTCAGTGTCTAATCGTTCACATCACGTAGCTCCAGCATAATTTGCACATAGAAACGTGTTTCCAGTCTACAAGTTTTGTCCGTATTAAAGAAAACAGGATATTGTGGAAAATATTGTAGATCATTTAATTCATAATATTTTTAAGTAGGGCTGTGGTGACCTAGATATGACTGTCTTGAGCTTTTTATTACAGTACAAAAGGAAAGGGACAGGCGTGAAAGAGAATAAAACAGTGCGTCTTCTATAGTATTTATTTGTTGAGTGTAAGTGGAATGGATTTACATTTTATTGGTTCTTTCCTCTAAATAAGTATTTTTGGATACCAAATGTTGACAATTTCATCTCTGGATACTGCAGATTGGCTAATGTCTTGTGATTTGGCTTTCAGAAATTTTATAGCTCTTTTGTCATTATTTTCGGTACTATGATCTATTCGTTGTGTCTCACTTTAGGGTGCATGAGTAGTATCGGAAATTTTCCATCAATTGTGATCGAAAAATTCCCCGTGCCAAAAATGTTCAAATGTGTGTGAAATCGTATGGCACATAACTGCTAAGGTCATCAGTCCCTAAGCTTACCCACTACTTAACCTAAATTATCCTAAGGAGGATCACACACACACACACCCATGCCCGAGGCAGGACTCTAACCTCCGCTGGGACCAGCCGCACAGTCTATGACTGCAGCACCGTAGACCACTCGGCTAATCCCACGCGGCTTTCCCCGTGTGATACAATAAATTTGTAACACACTATCATCGTTTTTCGAATGTTTCACATATGACACTACACTAGGAACTGTGTGCGAAGTCTCACTTGTGTAACGCTTTCGTAAGGTTAGAAAATATTCCACGTTCATACATGTGTGTACATGGTCATTACTAATGAAATAAAAACGCTTGGGGATTCTAGTACTTACTAGCGCATACCCTGTTCGGTATTGTCTTACAACACCAATTCACCTCCTGAAATTAAGTCGCTATCGTACTGGATGTATGGTCTACATGACTAAGATGTCCCTTCAAACCAATTCCCAATTTCTTTGTCCCTTTCGAAGCTAGTTCTGTTCGAACCCGATTTTAATTTTGTTCGAGATCTGAGAAGACCCATTTTTACGTCCCAAAGAACCACAAACCCCCTCAGTACGTCGACTCATAAATTTCAAAACTTATTTTTAAATGTATGGTGCAGACATATTTAGTCCAACAAAATTTCCTGTTTATTCAAACTTCGCATGATGCTAATGATTTGAATCCATTCACATTCCTAAGTAGTCATCACTACCACCTCACGGCTCATTAAAAAAATTGTCGAAGGTACGGTTCTCTCCAAAGAGACATGGAGTGGTCAAGGAGCAAATATGGGGCGGGTGTAAGTCCACTGCTGGCCTCTAAAACAAACTTATTATGCAATGCTGCAGGCACCTGCATAGAGCTGCTCTCTCATATTTCGACTTGTATCACAACATTAGCACCACTTAGAGACATTTACTGCTACACATTATTCCTTAATCATATTTTAGGAGGGACAATATATCTGAGAGTGAAATTTTAAATTCAGTGCAAACTTTCAGTGAATGAAGTTACAAATCTCCTTGTTTATAGATATTATACTTTTGCACTACAGTCAACCTGGCTTATTATGTTCATGACAGACAATTCACGTATTACATATGGTTGATAAAGCTCTGTGGTAGAATCGGAAGTGATCGTCGCTCTTAAGCTAATGTTCCAGGATAATTGTCCACAGCGAAACATCGCACGAAATAATGGGAGCAGTCACGTAGCAACACTGCGACTGCGAATCGTGTTTCGTGAACGTATTGTCTGTGCTTGCCTGATTTACAGTGATTAATTCTTTGTGCTAAAGTGCTTATTCTTGTGCGAGACAAGCTCATTAGCTGAATACCTGAACTGCTTGTCTAAGGCACTCTTCTGAGAGTAGAACGCAGGAAGCCAGCGTTGGGTGGAACGCTGTACAGAACCTAAGTGACCATCCGCATCTTCTCTTGATCTTATTCTGCGTCTTATTAGCATACTATAACGTATTACGTAAGGTATTATAAAGGTACTTTATTTTGTTGTAAGTGACTCACCAGCTCTGGATATACATATTCAATTTGTTTTTGCTGGTTCTGCACAGTGGGTGTACCCTCTCGGAAGAGAGGGTAGGGGGAGGCAGCTTTCCTCCCTAGAAATGGTTATCCCCCTGTCTCGCCAACTAGAGAGACGTAGCAATTCAATATAATCGTGAAGAAAGGAGGAATAATAATTGGTTGCTGACTAGTGGCACAGTAATGCTAATACGAGTTGCCTGCACCCCGTGTCTCCATCACCCTATTCTTATCACACATTCGGGCTACGCACTTGTCTGTAGCGTACAGGCACGCTGTTTATAGCACTATGCATGTTTTATGTAATTAGAATAATTGAAGCATTCAGAATAGTAAATATACAGTCAAGAGATTCGTGACCGGTTGTCTCAGCTATCGATTAATTTTACAGGTTGTATGATCATGTCCAATAAAACATCTTGATTTCTGAAGCTTCGTATGAAGCTTCGTTCTACATCTTGGCTGTTTAATATTTTATGTAGGAGGGAGTTTTGAGCCATATGCCTTGTCCATTCATTAATGGTTGAGCCTGTGATTATAATACTGTATATTTTAGTTCACCACACCTAGAAGAGAAGTGGAAAGAATTGAACGTATAGAAACAGTAACTATTGTAGATTATGTAGATATGATGCTTTGGCAGCTTATGAATAAAAGAAGTTTCCCAAAGCTTCTAATAATCTCTGTTGAAGCTCTTTATAAAAATGAAAATTTGTTAAGGAAGTTGGGGACGACTGGTCTAAATATACAACAAAAGCTTATTTTGTAAAACAAAGATGTGGCCTGCCTCCAAATCTTTGGAAACTTTATATAGATGATCTAGTCAGGGCTTGCGAAACATCGCATCACCTATGGCATTAATATCAGCAAGGAGAAATAATTTAATATTGCTATATGCACAGATTATAAAATGATGAGGTTTCGACAAGAAATGAGTATAAAGATCTTAAAATATATCACAATCTTCGCATCAATTTGGAAATCATAACCATAGAAAAAATCATAATGGAGTTTACTAAGTCATGAAAATACTTAATACGCTCTATGGATCATAATTCAGGGCTTCCATGCAAAACAATTTGAGCAGGGTAGAAACTATGGAAAAAAAATTTCTTCCTGGTTACGTCTATTTTCTTCTTTTAGAGATGTAGACATTAAGAATCAATTACTAGATGATTCTATTCACGTGAAAATAGACCGCTCGCCGGATACCAGTAAATTGTAAATGACAGAACAAATTGAGCAGCCGTATTGCATCAAAATTTGCAAAAGAATTCACGATACAAGGGTGGAGACCATTCGCAAGATTCAACATGTTTTGGGGGATGATGCCATGAGTACCTAATGGATAAAGAAGTGGGAGGTTACTCCAAATTATATTTCCCTTTCAATAAAATTTAGGGGGTGAAAAGATGCCAGTTTTGAACGGAATTGATCGAGGTCTAGCACTTATCCCACTGGCTAGATATTTTGCACGCTTCCAGACAGGAACAAAATGACAGCTGAACGGAGCAAACCTTCATCTTTCAGAAGATTACCTATAGCTCAGGGCTAGTCTGGTAAAAAAACGTATTAAATGTTGTGTCGCAGCGGAAGTGAATAATGGTATATGGCTTTTTCTATCAATACGTATTTCTGGATTCGAAATATTTTTAATAACACGTTTCGGATACGGTGGTACGGTGAAAGTCTTAATGATTTAGCTTCAACAAATTCTGTAGCTCTTATGACGTTATTTTCAAAAATATTCTTTCATTTGTTCGTGAAGTCTCACTTTGTTAAGGGCCTAGAAGCCAAAATGTAACCTACATTTCCAATAATTTCCATCAGACTTATATAAAATTTTAGTCATAGTTAATGGAATGATCTAACTCTTTGACTGTTCCCTGAATATTTCACATGGCGCACTGACCTAGGAATTGGACACAAACTCTCACGTCTGTCACTTGCGTATTACCTCACAGTGTTTTGCACTGTAAGAGTCCAATGGCGTGTGCACTTGTGGTCTACTAGAGAGGTTAATTACCTTATGGTACATAGTAATTATTACAACATACACCTTTATCGGTGACCCAAACTTATATCTTATAACTAAAATTACAGTGTTACCTAATCTTACAAGATACGAATATTACAAATGTGTTCATATTCAAAAGCTCTCAGCACTATCACACCATTCCTCTTTATAAAATTATTCAAGTTAACAGTGAATTAAGCCAAAGCGACATATGTAGTAATCGAAACATGAAAGAAAGGCGGTAGGTCGACTTATTACACAATTCTTCGGGGATCCACATATGTATGCATCCAGTTATAACAACTTATACTGTATTAGCACGTCAGCATTCCAAGACTTTCCAAAGAGGGATAAATTCCTTACACCGTATTACTTAATGTAAAATAATTAATCTGATGGTGAACATTTACAATCGATCGTAGATTTTTCCTGCTGGAAGTTACCAATTTCTTTGTTAATTGTACCTGTTTTTTTGCAATCAATTATTATGGAAAATTACGAGCGATACAGGCCAGTAACGTACAACGTATGGTTAGTAATGTATTGTGGTACAGTCAGAAGTAATCGTCGCTCTTTTCCGTTGGTCCCAGGCGAATTTGTCAACAATGATACATCGCACATCAAGATGCGGGCAGTTGCGTGGCAACTTTCCGATTGCGAATCGTGGTGCGTAAACATATTGTCTGTGCTTACGTGATTTTTCTTGAGCAGTTCTTTGTGCTTTAGTGGTGATACTTGTGCTAGGCAAGCTCATTAACTGAATATCTGACCTGCTTGTCGAGAACAGTCTTCAAGTAGAAGTACGCACAAGGCCAGCGTTGGGTGGGACGCTATACGGAACCGTAAGTGTCCAGTCAAGATCTTCTCTCAGTCTTCTCTTACACACACTAACATCCGTTGCTGTTGATGTACTCTGTATAGTATTTGAGCTAAATACTCTGGCCTCACTTGTCAGTCAGACGTATTTAGATTTATTTATTATGTAAGTCGTACCAGCTACATTTTACCTAACAGGAAAACGATCCTTTCAAGTGATCCGAGTTTTGGATCAAACTACGAAAACATATCTACAAAATAGGCGGACCCAGTTTTGGATTTTGATGTATCATGCCTTGATCTTAGAGGTCAATAAAAGTTGTTAGGGTTTTCGTCTAGGAGGGAAGGTAACGGACATTAGATTTAAAATCCATACATGTGAGTGTCAATTAGACGGTGTGGGGGTTCGAAGGTGAATTCTTTGTTTTTCCTAGATAACTAAAAATCCGAGGCTTCAGCCAAAGATGTGTCCTCGTATTTAAAATAAATTAAATATCCTACAAAAATGTCCTATTTATTTTCGTCGAGGAAAATATTCTTAGTGTTGCAGCTGACTTAAATATAGTAGTTAATACAAAATAATGATTTGCCGTAAGGAATTAATGTTTATTATTATATAAAGTTTATTAGGTTCACATATTAAATGGATATGGGAAATACAAGTGCGGTAGAACTATTATAAGGGATTATTTGCTTTCTGAGACTGTGACAGGGTGAGATGACAGACGGTTCACAGGTCTGCAAATGAAGAGCGACCAGACAACTCCCTGCTCTCTCTCTTTCTCTACCCTTCTTGCGTTATGAATCGCTGTCGAGGCACTGTTAAGTATACCCAAAGCAGTGTTTGTTTTCCACAGAGTGTGTAGACACTATATGGAATAGAGATTTCAGATACTAATAATACCAACACAAGAAAAGCGTTAAGTAGGGATTCTACGAAAACCACTGCGCCCTGTTTTACACTCCCATATTTTTAGTCCTCCTGATTACAATTTGTAGATCTCCTTTCGCAAAGTCGGCTTCATCTACCACGAGTGATGCTCGCTATTATGTTTGCAGACTAACTATACCTCCTCGTGATTCACTGCCCAGTTCTCTTACGTCGGTATACAAAATAACTTCACTGGGCTCGTGTTTACGCAGTGGAACTGCATTTTGTTTTTTAAATGAGAACCAATTTACAGAAGTTAACACGAGTCTTTCTGTGAAATACGTTGCTATAAACAGTGGCGTATTAATGTTTAGATTGTCAGTGTGAGGTCTTCAGTAACCTACACAGTGTTGGTGCAGAAAGAATAGGATCGGAAATCCTGGCATCTTAATGCTGTTATTAATTAACAGCTTACTGTAAAGTCTTGTAACCAAGTTGTAGTCGAAGGTTAATTAATGGATGAACAGAAAGTTTTTACTATTCTACCGCTATTAAATGTGTTTCTGATAGACTGCATAAATCTCTTTCATTCACGGATTGCTAGCACTTGTAGAGGAGGCTACACTGAGTGAATCCACTTACTACACATACACAGTACATCTTGCTTGGTGGGAGAGAACATGTCAAATGGAATAGCAGCATATAACAGTAGGCAGAGACTGGCGTCCATCAGTCCACATACGTTTCTTCCGTTAGTATTCCTAGGAAACTGTATTTTTATGTAATGAAGCGTTAACGCTGTTTGTGGGGAACTGACACCAGCCGTTATACGTCTGTACTATGGAAATGACAGTATAACATAGTGAAACACTCTGTAGCCACTTTTTGTGACGCTGTAGAGTAGGGAGAAAGCAAGAAACCATCTCCTTGTTATTTATTTTGCCAACCTATGAAGGAGTGAAATATGGCATACGAGATGTGATCGTAAAGTTTTAATAATGGGCTTGTAATTGTAGAATGGTGTTACTTACGTGCTACTGTGATGCATCTCCTTCAAAATAGTCCAATTCTGACTGAACACACCGACGTCAAAGGTGTTTCCACTTTTGGAAACGTACCGGGAAATTTCTTACCTGAAGTTTGTTAAGGACGCTCTCTGTATTTGTCTGGACGTCTTCAATCAAGTCAAATCGCTTCTCCTTCAATGAATATTTCAGTTTAGAAAATAGGTAAACGTCCGCAGGGGCCAAATCAGGGGTACATGGCCGTTGTGGAAGCACAGGAATTTTGAATTTGGTCAAAAATTCAACGATGGAAAAGGCACGATGAGCCACAGCATTGTCATGGTTTAGCACCCTATTCCTCCTAGTAAAAATAGACTGAACTGCGTAGAAACTTAAATTGAGTTCATCAGCCATCTCCCTAATAGTACGTCTACGATCGGAGCGGACTATGTCACTAACTTTCACAACATTTTCATTTCTTTTTGATGTGGAAGGATGGCTGGACCGAGGATCATCTTCCAATGATTCGCGTCCGTTTCTAAATCTGTTTAACCACCCAAAAAAGCTACTGGCACACATAATTATCTCCTAAAGCTGTTTTTAATAGTTCTTAAGTCTCAGAAACTGATTTACCGGTTTTAAAACTAAATTTCACACAAACTCGTTGCTCCGTTTTTACGTCCGTTTTCTCGCAGACAGAATTCAGGTACATCCCCAACAGACCCGCGCTCAACCAGCTCCCACAGCGAACTGAATAAAGGAAACACAGTTTCCTGTGAGAGGGCGCACAAGGACAAGGAAATGACTCACTCTCCACCCTCCGTGTACCTGCCTGCCAAACCAGTAAGCAGTAGCGGATCCACTCTTAAAGCTTCCCAAAGCACCTCATGTATGGCTGTACATGAGTGGCGACCTACCTTCGGTCACACCTCTATCCTCCACTCCATACTCCACCTAGTTACACACCAAAATCATGAGTGATTCCTTAATAGGGGTCTGGTGCACTTTCTTGTGTCACATACATTTCATAGTGTACATAATCCATATCATTTAACATTAAGTACTATTTTTATATCATTGAAACTCTGTTTTTATTAACTTGCAACTAATCCACCCCCTGCCACGTGGGAACTACTAGCCCTACAGAAAAAGATAACAGTGCTTGGTTTGTGGGAATTTTAATGCAGTTTAATTCTGTGACTGTAAATGTTTTCCGTAGATGATGCAAGTTCTATGTTATTCAAGAAAAACTTGAAAAACTTACTTTTAGAAACAACCTACTACACACAAGCTTATGCCCCTCTTGTCATAATATTTTGTATGTTTTTCATGGAACCCACTCCTAAATCTGAAATCAGGTTTGGGACTACACGAGATTCCTTCGTTGACTGACAATGTGTTAATATTTATCTCACTAAGTGTAATGTACGAATACAAATTGTTTTTGCTGGTTCTGTGACGTGGGCGTGCCGATCAGGGTTAGGAGGGGCAGATTTCCCACCTCGAATGATACTATCTTCACAAAACGAATTCTCACTCCTCGGTCAGACAGACGCAAACCTGCATTATAAGTCTGAGGTGAACTGGAACATTTTATGTTCACGGACTAGTGATATATGTCGCCATATCTCTTGCCGTCTCACCCTTCACTACTAAAATGACCTGAGCTGCCTATCACCCTTCCCATACTGTTCAATTTTCTATCACATGTCCAGGTATCCTGATCTTGCGTAGCGTCAGTACTTTGTTTTTAACACGTAGTGTTTGTGTCCTATATCTACATCAACACTCCGCAAGCCATCTGATAGCGTGTGGAAGAGGGCACGTCTGGTACCGTAAACATGATTTTGCCGTCCCTATTCCATTCGCAAAAGTCGCGTGGAAAGAATTATTGCCGATAAACCTTTAGATGAGCTCTAATTTCTCGAATTGTTCCCTTTGTGGTCTTTTAGTGGGACGTATTTGGGAGGAAGTAAGTATATAATCCAGTTCTTCTGGGAAAGTACTCTCTCAGAGTTCCAGTAGTAACACTATCTGTGATGCACAACACTTCTCTTGTAACGTCTGCCACTGGCGTTTGTTGAGCGTCTATGTAACGCTCTCCCGCCGACTAAACGATCGTGTGACGAAGCGCACAACTCTTCTATTATTCCTGCCTGGTAAGGGTCCCAGAGTGAAGATCGACAGTAAAGAATCGGTTGATAAGTTTTTTGTGAGCCACTTCCTTCGTGGATGAACTACATGAGCTTAGTTGGAAGTTTCTTACTATTTGTGTCACGAGGTCATTCGATTCCGGGTTAACATTTACCTACTAAGAAAAGTAAGATGATCATGTGCTGATAGAAGTGGATGTATATGAGCAGCAACAACTAGGTGCCTGCAAAATTGTGTAATGAGTTTCCTTTAAAGGAAAGAAGTCGCCTTATAGCAATGTCCACATTTCTTTGACGACTACAATACGTGTTTTTGATCGGAGCGGTACCTTATATCGTTTTTAATAAGTAGTGAACTGATTAATACTGATGAACATGAAGATACGTGAAGCACCCACATCTTGTGAAGTTTCATAACACAGAAATTTTAATTGGAAGAAACATGTAAATGTATCGTAAATTGTATAGTTGTAAAATAATCGATATCATCTAGCATGCATGCGCAACACGTCACATATATTTATACTCATGGTAGATTGCGAGGCCCTCTACCATTTATTAATACTCTCCATGTACTTTCGCAAATAGGTTCAGCGTTCTTGTAATCATCATCATCTGCGGTAATATATTGCTGTAATTGCACTAAGCAGAACATACAGACTTACTATCATATGATGAAATCCTTCACGAGATATATCTTTGTTGCTGGTGTATATTCTAGGTAGTATAGCCGTGGTCTATAAGACTCTCCCGTTCCTAGCGATTCGTCCAGTGGTGCGTTGGACAACGTCAATGTTGTTATTGATCCTGCTGGAAGATAGCGACTCAAGTGGACAGCCGAAAAACCATAGCGGAACAAGCAGCATTTCTGAATATGTAATGCATCACCAGAAAAGCTGGTTTTTCTAACACTTCATCTTTGGTTTTACATTTTTTCATAGGAATACTAATATAGCAGGTTATTTATTTAGCTAATAAGGGCCTCGTTGCAAACAGTCGCACATTTGGTCTCGAGTAAGTTAGTTGCACATAGTTGTCACATGTTTAGTTGCTTCATACTCCTAAATTTCATTTAATACATCAGTATAAAATTACTGAATATCAGAATGCTTAATTCTGCTGGTTTATTAGTTTCACAGCAAGTATCTCTATCATCATATTGCCAGAGAAGCGTGCCTTTTAACCACGTTTCTATTAGATAATTTTGTTGGTTGTCTTTCTGTTCGTTACAGACTTTGTAATTGATTCTAAATTAACTTAGGTATGTGCTAGAGACTAGAAACTATCAGCATAGTCCATGATTCGATAACTATGACATAAAAAATTCTTTTTCTTTTGTGGTGACTATACTTTGTTTACCGTTGACGTTTCCCGACGAATAAGGATTTGAAACCTTCAATGTAGCTCAGAAGTGTATAACTATGCAGTGGCAACTCGCTATCCTGTCTGCTGTGTGGCGCAGGGTTGTACGTGTCCATTGTTATTCTACGGCCACCACCACCACCACCAACCCCTTACCATTTTCTGTTGACGTCTCGAATGGGTCGCGGGAAGAACGATTGCCAACAAGCTTCCGTGTGACCTAAAATCACCTTCCCCGTCTTATCGTGAGGTACACACGTAAGTAAGCGATAAACTGGTTGTCTCCGGTGAAGGGAAGAGGAAGTAAGCATGAAATCTACCCCATTGTTGTGATCTCATCAAAATGTTTCAAACGGCGGGAAAAAAGCCACAAAGACGGGAGTACAACCAGAAAATAATTATCTAATTAAAATCATTTTTCTAATCTGCTATGTTTTTAAATCGAACAAAAACTATAAACAAAAAAGTCTCGTAGTCCCTTAAAATTTCCTACCCACATAGTGATCTTCAAAAGTTTTGATGTGAATTCATAACGTCTTTAAAAATGCTTATATAAAGAAAAAAAGTATTTTCATATACATTAAAAATTTTCAGTCAGACGTTTTGAAAAATACTCGTGTGGTTTAGGACTCTGTATGGGCCTACAGTAAATAACCTATCCTTCTTTGTCCCATTGAAAAGTATGATATATTAAAATCTTATTTTTACCTTAATAATTATTTGGTTGTCGTTACTCTTGTGCGTGCCAAATTTGTCACTCGACTTCACACTTTCTAATGAGAACACAACGGATATGTGTGGTTTATTTCCTATTAATTTCTGCTTCTCTTCACCTAAGTGAACTAGCTTATTTCATTCACCTACATGTATGTCGCGATAACTCCCATTTTCATCTTTTCTAGATTATTGTTAACGTTTACGGGTTTCTGCGATGTTGGTGGACATCACCATCGACTATTTTCTTGCAATTGCGTGTGCATTCCTTCGAGGCCAAGTGTTACTCTCGTTTAAGAGATTTTATGTAGCTCCAACTGTAAATCACGTATCAATCAATGGGAGCTGTGACCAACACACACTATTACAAATGGGACACGCATAGAAGCAGATTAAAGGACAGCATGCTGAGTTCCACCTCACCGCCAATACAAGCAATACATGCTATCTAAGCTACTTTATGTCACTTTCACCAGACCGCAGTGTAGATGCAGTGATTGAAAGATATGGTCAACCAAAGGTCACTTCCCATCATTCTGTTCCAGTTGGTCCAATTATGGTATGAGACGTTACATTTGTTACTCTGCATGCTACTAAACCTCGAAGCGAAATGATCAGTAACTTTTGGTAGCTTCTTGAATGAATGGAAGTCAAATGACTCAGTTACACATGGAATAGAACGGTTACTAATTCGAAAACTTACGACCTGATTAAGGTAAATTCTAGAGGCTCTTGGGACTCTCGGCTATGAGAGAATTATCAGAAAACAAAATGGGAATCGGACAATTATGTGGTAAAATCCCACCATTTCCTTTTCAGGTTCGAAATTCCATTTTCCTCGTGATGGAAGCTAACGTAAATACTTAATTCAGTTAATAATGTTGAACAATAATCTGAGCTTATCTAAGGCTGTATAAAGTACAAGTAATATACTCCTGCCTCACTCAACTATTCCTATCCGTTGTTATTACAAATTTTGAGGCATGGTGCAAATCGTGATTCATTAAGAAGAGGATGGCAAGGGGCTGGATATTTGGTACTTTTCCCCCGGATGTCCATCGTTTCTTTGCCTGTGGTTTTCGTGTCAGATTGTCGGTAGGCTGTCTTTATGACGAAGTGGGTTTAAACTGGTAAGGCAAAGGGTGTGAGGAAAAATGTGGGGAGGGCACAAATGTGTCGAGCAACACGCCCTCGTGTTAACAATAGATATTCCTTGCGTTTTCTTTTCACTTAAAGACCAGAGAAAGAAAGCGAAGAGAAAAGGGAAAGCCTACCTCTTGGGTAACCTTTAACGCTGTATTTTGTTCCATGACATCAATTGTATTGGTAGCACAACATTTGGAAATGCACAGCGGAATCCATCACTCTTAACAGTGATGTGTGCAGCTTAACACTAATACTAAAACAGTTTGTTGGCTCTTTTATTCGCCATATACGCCACTACTACGCGACTGAGCCGCAGTAATTGATTTATTTCATAAAATAGTTTGACAGTGTGTATATGATTATACCACCTAAAATCATGAGTCTGGTCACAGTTCATACATTATATATTAAATAATATTTACATTTTGGAAAAGGTCCTACATAATGAAATTTATGACGTTTCTATTGGTTTCATCTGCATACTGTGTACAATACCAAGACTTCGTACAACCCTCGTCATGTTCTCATTCCAAACTTCTAAGCCTGATCACCAGTCCACTGTGGTCACACTATAATTCTATCAGAGTAACATTAACGCTCAGCTCAACACTTGAGGTGTTTTTCGATTTTTTCTTCACAGATGTTCCGGAGGCTCTTTGGCGTGTTCTGCCTCCGCTCTCGGAGGGAGTCTGTTGATGACTTTTACGGAGAGCTGATAGACGCCGATTTAGTTGGAAAACCAGAGGTGAGTTACACCGAGAGGTATTGAAAAAAGTTAATCAGTGTTAGGAGCAATCACTTTCTACCTATTGAAACGATTAACCATATATACAGACTACTTAAAAACTTCTTGAATAAGCAAATCGAGCTAAGTAACTCTTAGTTTTTCTTAGTTTTAAACAGTACGTTGAGGAAAAACAGCTCCTTTTGTAAAACTTGGTGGTAGCATTAAAGAAAGGAAGAATTGATTGACTGCTACCCATTCGTTTACTGAGAATTCTTCATACAGGAAGAAAATATCCTTATAAAGAAAATGTTACATTTAAAGGACCTTAAGAATCTACTGCAAGTAGGGGACTGTCTCCTTAAACTAGTCTCTGGTGGTTCCAAAGTCGGCAGCTGTGTACTTTACGCCAAGTACAACGCATGGTGATATAGCGTCTCATCACTGTTGTGGTCCTGTCTAAATTCTAGCATAATTGTTGTAGAAAATATATCAGGCCACATTGACGGTTGCAAAACTAATGTATACCGCACATCTATTCAGTAGCTACAGCTATTGCAACATATTTTCCATCCAGACACAGGGGAAATTAATCTCTATATTGTTGTCTTATAACCGTCTGGATAATAATCCAACGATGTGCTGCCAAAACTCAGATCCTTTTCTCCGTTTTCTGAAAGTTGCAAGACTTTCGCATTTGATAACAGAATTATTATATAATTTTTCATTTTTTTGATTGAATAATCTCCTGGAAAATGATAGATTTTAGATTTTGGGTAGGAAACAACAGACCAAAAATTTCTTGATTTTTGACCGTGGAACCAAATCTTCTACAGAGGATGAGCGCCGCGCGTTGGCGGCTGCGCTCAGACGTGGACGAGTTGGTTCTGCTGGCAGCGCAGGCGGAGAAGTCCCGGCCACCGCCTGCTGCTGTTGATGTAGCCTGCGGCAAAGTCATCGGGAAGGTAAGGCGGCCCTAAAGACACAACTTCATTGATAACGCGCTGTTACTGAATGAGTTAGATTGCATGCAACATACCCCTTTTTGAAAGCGTTATATAGAGGAACAAGGTTTAGTTAGTGCTGAAAGTTAATATATGTAATCCTCGTCAAAGTTAATGTTTATGGTCGAAGCATCTTGTCTTTCTTTCTATCAAACACGAAAGTAGAAAGATGTTCTCTCCTAATGTATGCTCCATGACCATCACACGAGAGAACTTTTGCAACTGCTGTTACATAATGAAAGTTTAATGTATTTTAAAGTGAAGAACTGCTCTTCTGTGCAGGTGGCCGATGGCTGGATGATTGTGACGACTGCCGAGATCCATCAGCCGCCTGTGTTGGAGTGTGACGAGGACATCCCGCCGATCCCTCGCCGCCGGAGAGGGTGTCGGAGGTGCTGGGCGGAGAGAGTCGGGGCGAAGACCGTCGTGAACCCTTAGGGCGGCCGGGCACACCGCCTCTCGACCCACTAAACGTATTCATGACGAGGACATCCCACCAGTTCCTCGTCGTCGCAGAGGGTGCTGGAGGTGCTGGGTGAAGAAAATCAGTGCTAAGACTGCAGTGAGTGTATATTGTGGACAGGGACAAGGACTCACTGACCAATACATTTGTTTGTAAAGAACTGATGGCAGTAGATGAGAGTAGCATCCCATGAAAACCTGAACGTTGACTGGGGAGTGAAGGTGCTCACCAGAGCGGTGCTGAACTGGGAATCTCAGGGCTTAGTGGACAAGGACACAAACTCACTACCCAGTGAACTAATTCGTGCGGAACTGTGTATAAAAAGGACATCATTCCATTGTTTCCTCATTGGAAAGCGAGTGGGATATGCTGGAAAGAGAATGTCAGGTCTAAGACTCTGGTGTGTCTGCGAAGTTGATGGGGACACTAGCATACTAGACATTAAATTTACCTATGGGAAACTAAGGCAGTGGATGATTAGGACATACCATCGTTGTGCTAACGTTGGAGGTGCTGCATGGTGAAAATCTAAGCTATGACTGTCGTCTATATTCAAAGTGTGTGGGGATTACGGTTCACTAGCCAATGAAGAAATTCACACGGAAGAAAGTACAGAGGATGAGAAGGACTTCCCAATGATACATAGTCGTCAGAGACGATGCTGGATATGTTGGCTAAGAAAATCAAGACTAAATCTGTTGTCCGTCTACAAAGTAAATGGGAACAGCGGCTAACAAATATTCAAACTGAATAATTTATTAACTGAAATAAAATATCTTCTAACTTCTAACTTTAGGCCCTCTTGAAAAATAATGTCAATTCAGCTTTAATATCACTCAACCGCAATTAAACAAAAGTTGAAATAACATTTGTTATTTTTATCAACGTTGTACGATTCTTTCTTTCTCTTTACTTACGTAACTGTATTGAGACAAAACTTTGAAACTTTTATATTTTTAGATACCCGTCTCCATGAGAAAAACTGTACATGGACTATCTCAATTACCAGGTCACTGCATACCCATCTTGAATACTAAGAAGAAATAATCATTAGTTACTTTGGTTCACAACTTTTACCTTAGCTTTTTAATGACTTCTTTCCATTGGTACTCTGTGAAGTAGCATGTTTACGTAAATATTTACGTTTCTGTCATAGCAAAAAATTAAATAGCGACATAACATTAAGACACAGCAAATCTGGAAGCGGGTCTGTTGCTCGAATGCCTAGACCAGAAGTCAAGATGGAGGACGAACAATCTGCAAATAGAGTGGAACGTGCAAGGAACTAAATCCTAGC
The DNA here is from genome assembly GCF_021461385.2 of Schistocerca piceifrons. Classification (NCBI taxonomy): domain Eukaryota; kingdom Metazoa; phylum Arthropoda; class Insecta; order Orthoptera; family Acrididae; genus Schistocerca; species Schistocerca piceifrons. The sequence goes on from NC_060143.1 coordinate 156,144,321, forward strand.
AAAGATAAGCCACGAAGTGTCTTGCTCTTCTCTGAAAATCAGAGACATGATTCTTGAAGTTAATAAAATTAACATCCAACAAAAATAATTAATAGCCACGAGAATCATATATCTTATTCATGTAATATATCAATTATGACACAACATATGAAGGACCCGATACTCCGTTAAACACTCTTGATTAAACATTGGTGAGTGAAGTTTCCGGTTTTAAAGTGTTGAGTGAGGCTGCCTATGCCACTCACGGCTGCTCACACTATCTCTGAATTGTAATGGTCATATACACTCGAATATGGTATAGAAAGAAAACGAAATCGATACATGTAATAATTAGCAATGTAGCATGGGGTGTACTTGCACTGTGCCTATCTGAACATTAGTAAAGTAGTCATGCACCGTACTTGACACTATAAGTGTTGACGTACAAAAGAATGGTCCTACAGACAAATTAGAGCTGTTACACAGAAGTAACATGGCTACAGTAGGAGGTTCAATGTACTTAATGATCTAACTGAGCCACCAAACACAGAAGATAAGTCTGCACACTCAAAAATAGTGACTTCATATATCAAAACTTTTAACCAGTTTGTTACCATAATATATAAGTACGTACAGTCAGTAACTCGATTAGTGACAACACTCGCCTGATCCTTATGACCAGCTTATAGCTTTACTGTTTCTTGCACAGCAGTGATTTGGTTATAATTAACAAGTATTTAGAGACCCTTTACTGGCTCCTTACTAGGCACAATTTCTTCAGCCTCTATCGATAGTAATATTCTGTGTCTATTGCCCTCCTGAGCTTCCCATTTTAGTCTACACTTAGGGGCCTACCTTTCTACACCCACCGTTTGTAGCTGTTTCTTAACGTTCTCATGGACAGCAGTGAGTTCTGCCACGAATTTAATCTGTTTCCTGTTCAAGTTTAGTATTACAGAACATCTCTTGAAGAGTGGCATCGGCATCATTAGCTTTCCATATTTTTGGTTTTGGATCGTAGTCCAATATTCTGAATTCTGCCTTCAGGTCCAATAACTTAGTTGTGATTTTGCCATCACCAAAGTGATCCTTAGGACGGGTTTCGGGCCAATAAATGGAGCTATCCTGCCTCTGTAGGCTAGTCTACCAGCTTCTTAATTTTTACTAACACAAAGACTTGTAGTGCTCATAAGAGTCCTTCTTGCCTCGGAATATATTTCCTTGTTGTGAGGGGCCCATGACAGTTTCGCCTGAGTTTTCAGTATTTGTGCTGGATTTACTTTCTTGTGAATCCTATTCCAATACTTTTCTTGAGATTGAACCTTAGATCTAGTTTTCTGCACCAGTCTTCTGAAAGTATATTACACATTGCCCGATTGTTCTAAGGACACTAACAAATTAGCCAAGTATTAATATGACTAAATCGTCTGTATATCCTTGGAAAAAGTAGGCTCTAGTACTTAGCTCAACTGTGAATTCATTCACCACTTAGTTCCACGGTGGTAAGGAGAAAACACCTCCTTAAGAACACCATTCTCTTGCCTTTGATTTTCACATTCATCATAGTGACTATTAGATATCTCGTTCCTTGCATATTCTTAACCCTCAGCTTATGGTGTTCTGAGTGCTGTGCTCTTCCGCAGCTCTAACCATGGATTCGAACAGCGTATCGCAAAAAGCCTGCTCGATATCCACGGAGATGCAGAGAGCTGTTCGCTGAAAGTCTAGAGGTTTTTTCCACCTTCCAAAAAAAAAAGTAGGTGAAGTGCCGTGTCACATTGTATACGTGTTTGATATGTCTGTTGGTCTGCATGTAGAAGAAAGTCAGTTATCCTCTTTCCCCTAAAGTGCACATCAACTACTTTTCCTAATTGCTTTAGAAGAAAAAAAGACAGACTGAACGTTTTCATAACCTTAGCCGTGTAAGACATTTCTCCAGGGCTTCGTAATAAAGATTGCCCTCACTACCCTCCAACATAATGAATGATTCCTGCTGCTAGGATGGTCAATAAACAGTCTACATAGGACTCTATGTTAATCTGGAAAACAAGTGCCTCTTAGTGAGAGCGCACTGGAGAAAATGAATCTTGAGGAGCACATCCGAGCCTTTCTTGATTTGCTTTTATAACCCCCCCCCCCCCCTTTTTCTCTTTCATCAGAGAACTTCAGGGATGTCACCAGGTTTCCCCATGGTACCCTTGAAGACACGTCTTCACAGAGATCAAACGCGCATCTGTACGGGTCGCTCTACGACTTGCGTTGGGTATCTCGGGAATTGGGGTAGGACTGCGGGACTGGGCATGGGTGATGTGGTGGGCTTTGGAACATTCAACGTGTGGTTCATCCACTGAATCTGTCCGGCGTGGCAGACCCTGCCGGTAATTACGCCATAACTGGCACAACTCTCAGCTTCATAGAAACACATGAGCTGCTCCCTGTGAGTGGTAAGTAGTTCGACAAGGTGGTATCACCAGGAGATACGGCACAGAATAAGAAGAAAAATTACTAGTAACAGTCGTGAAGTCAAAAGGTTATTCAGCCACTGTCAAATTGTTGAGATAATTTTTTTTTTTTTTTATGTCGTGTGACTGGGGCCTACCATTGGGTACACCATCCGCCAGGTGCATGTCTTTCGATTTGACGGCTCTTCGGCGACATGTGCGTTGATGGGGATGAAATGATTATGATTTGGACAACGCAACATCCAGTACCTGAGCGGAGATTATTTCCGACCCAGACTGGAATCAAACCCGGATCCTTATGACTGACGTCCTGTCGTGCTGACCACTCAGCTACCGGGGGCGGATGTTTAGATAATGAGGAAGACTAAATCGCTGTTCATTAATTTATCTCTTTTTTATCAGCTATCTTCAATAAACTAACAAAATGAAACACTTTTTAGTATGCACTGTACTAACACAAATGAATTACACCTTGTCATGATGACTCATCGCTACAAGTCGTATTTACAAAGTAGCCCATATTAAGAGAGATTACCAGAACAATAAGCCTTCCAGCTTTCTAAACGGTCTGTGTCTATATTCTGCCCATAATCATACTGAAGGAGCCTTACAATATGGACTTCCATATAAGGACGCAACTACAGTACTGTGGAGGAGACGTTGTCTTAAGATCGATTTACAGAGTCTCGATCTGCCTACTAATGACTCTATCACAGTAGAAGTACAAATGTTATCTCCATCCAGATTAGAACCGGAAAGTAAGGTAGTCTCCCTCTTGCAGGGCGAACGCCTTAGAAGGAGGTAGCACACAACTGAAACAGTCAGAGCTCCCTGTTTTTCTAATGAGGGATAAGTTCATTTTAGTTACAAGAAAATGTCGAGTGAATTCTGAACAAATCCAGGAAATATATCGGCGGTGGCATGGTTGGCAGTTCTCGACCATACTAGCGACAGGCAGGAAGCATGTGCTCACACGATGTGTCTTTTCAATTGGTTAGCAGTCGTAGAGTTACCATTTGGAAAAAGCAGAGGCGCTGGCCCCCACTCCATTGACTGCGAGTAGAAATACCTGACAAGGCCCAATTTGTTTCATTCGCATTGCTGTAACAACTATTCGGATCTAAAGAGTATGTAAGTTGACATAAAGATGCCCCGACTCGAACATCTGAAGTAGACAGCAGGGGCAATTTTCTGTGTGCTCTCCTGTTTGGTAGTTTTTGGTACTAATTGTGGTTTCCTGCCTTAAGAGAACTAAAAACTAAAATACTCATCACCAGAAGCGGTTCGCATTTTTCAGCAGCATCAGACGCTATTGAAATATTGAGTAAACGAATTGTCTTTTAATGTTATACACTGTAAAACATTTGTCCTTATGAATTATTCCACTGCCAAAAACTCTGTCACTCAGAAATGTAAATGGAAAGATAATATACCACTGAATACAACTTTCAATAATGCAGGAAGTAAGTTCATAAGCTGCCAGGAACGTATAGCTCCCAATCAGAGCCGCGCGGGGCAGCCGCGTGGTCGTGGGCGCCTAGTCACTGTTCGAGCTGCTCCCTCCGTCGGAGGTTCGAGTCCTCTCAAGAGCATGAGTGTTTGTGTTGTCCTTAGCGTAAGTTACGTTAAGTTAGATTAATTACTGTGTAAGCCTAGGGGCCGATGGCATCATCAGTTTGGTCCCATAGTCCTTACCACAAATTGCCAAATTTCCTCTCAATCACAGACCAACAGTGTGAGAAAATCTTTCACATAGACTGAAAATAGGGCTGAATAGCCGAGGAGACAATACGAAGAAAATTAAACAGGTGAACAATAGCAGTGCAGGTGCGATTAAAGCTTCTGATAGCATGAAAAGTGGAGCAGCTGTTTTGAAAATGTGAAACAAGGAACAAAACGTGCCGACAGCGCACCAAATATTCCATTCTTAGGCCAAACTGTCATTTATCCCATAAAAGGTAGCGGGACAATGTTATCAACGGTAATTTTTAAAACGCTTTGTCAAAGAAAGTGAAATCACTTGATGAATGATCTTTATAACTTTCAAACAATACAGAGTGGAACCAAAACAACATGAAGAGTTTAATCTAGGTGAGGTGAGACGAAATTTCTAGTCAGTACCTTGGAGTTGGTTCATTTGGCTCTCAGTATATTTCCCAGTAGTTTCACACTAACGACGCCTCCATACTATCACAACACTCATATGAGATATGTCGAAGTGTTACTGTGAACATGAGAGCCGTGTTAAGTATTACAGTACATGCTGCCGAATTTTACTCTGTTGGATAACGATAATTGTAATTTAATTTTATCTTGGCGGCTATTATAAAGGTTTAACAACGCTTTCAGGATAGATCGTACGCATATCAGCTTGTCTCCTGATACATCTGTTCATCAACTATTGCATACAGACGAAGATATATGCAGAATATGGGGCAATTTCACTACTGTGTTGCGATTATCCCAAGAACATGTTCCCCTTTCAGCAACCGTAGGTCGCTTGACCTTTCAAGAAGATTTAACGGAAAGTCGTATCAAACTAAAGTACTATATTGTCGCTGTAATTCTGTTGCAGAATTAATGCAATATCTTACCCGACACACACTGATATATTCCGCATAAAAATCGGGACGAGCAATACCCAAACCGAAAGGACCGTGAAAGAAAGCTACCTCGCACTGTGAGGACAACCCAAAAATGGTTACAAACCCTCCACAATAAAACTACACATATAAACGGGATAGAAGTTATGCAAACTTGCGTCAACGATTTCGCAGTGGCAACACTGAACGTAAATAATTTTCATAGGTGCCAAAATACACCGTTTTATGTATGGAGTTCATTTTGATTTAGTAGTACTGACTTCGAACATTCCGATTGCAGGTTGACATCCAGAATCTGCTTACATACCCTACTGTCGAATATGAGCTTATTTGCGATAATTACTTTTCAGGAACTGCATTTTGAATTGATTTGATGTACACCGGATTGTGTGTAAATTACAAGGTGTAAAGCAATGATTCACAAGAATACTCAGAATGAGTGCAATACTTCAAAAACACATCTGCAGAATTTACGTGAAATTTCCCTTATTGAATACTGTTCCTATTATTCGCTGAAAAATGTTCAATTAAGCCCTACAACAAATCCTGCCCTTGCAACGGTTAACATGAGTCTGTTCTGGCTGCACTGAAAATACAATCTGCATTAAATTAGTGCGTTTTAGTTTGCTCCTTATACTCATTTTATTTAAGTGATTGTTTTACCAAATAACTTGTAGTTTTCTTTAGAAATATATTCGTCATTGTTAGCCAAACATGCCTGGTGTAGCAATCAAATCCAAGCGAATATGTTTCTTTGATCAATGGTGATATGCTTTCTGAAATATGATGAGTGACAAAAGAAAGCGCTTTCAAATTCAGTCCCTTTAATGACACAAAGGTAAAATACATCTGATATGAATAAACTGCTCCACACTCTCAGCATTGTCGTGTTACAAAATAATTCTATTAAATAGTGTTTTCTTGTCTTCCTAAAACAATATGATCTTACCAGTCATATCAGGTAAAGCTTATTATAACGCTCAACACGTGACTGATAGGTCTCCATGGTTACAGGGAGGTCTCATAAAACAGGTAGTGGGAAAATAAGACCCCAGACTCAGAGAATCTTAAGGAAATGTAACTCATCCACGAAAGGTGCCTGTGCGCACGATTCTTGAGTCGGTGTATGCGAACCAATCGCCGATATAGTGTAACTGAAGCGGAATAAAGGGAACCAGCCCACATTTGACGAGGCAGATGGGAAACCACCTTAAAAGCCATCCACAGACTGGCCGGCACAACGGATTTCTGCACTAATAACCCTACTTAAAAATTACACAGTTCACAACACTCGAGAAGAGAGATTGGGGCAACTAAAAATTTACAGACCGACGCCAATGATATCGATCTGCACCGGAATTTTGGAACTTACTCTATGTTCAAACGTAATGAATTACTTCTAAGGCAATGATGTATTCATAGACAGACAGCACGAATTCACAAAATTTCGTTATTGTAGAACACGACTAACTCAGTATTCACAAGACGTATTGAGTGCTTGTTGACAACGTATCTCAAATTCGTTGCATATTTCTGGACTTACGTAAGGTTTTCGACGCCATTCATCACAAATAGCTTCCAATCATATTGCATGCTTAAAATTATCGTATCAGTCCTGCGACCGAGATATTCTTCCAAATAGGTTACGTATCGTAGTAACTGACGGAAAATAATCGGAATTGATACCAGTCGTTTCCCACGTAAGCAATGTACGCTTTCTGCTGTTCCTAATTTATACAATCGATTTGCGAGACCGAACAGCCCTGTAAAATTGTTTGAAAATGATGCTGTCATTATGCCCTAATCAAATCATCATAAGATCAATACAAATTGAAAAATGAGTTACCTAAAAAAGCAATATAGTGCTAAAAGCGGCATTTAACTCTATATTCCTACATGTGTGTGAACATACATATGATTACTAAAAGGAATTCGTTAAATTTCGAGAAGACGGTAAACAACACAAATCTAAAGGTTGTCAAGCCATCTAATACCTAAGGATTAAAATTATGAATAACTTAAACTGAGGTGGTCACGTGGATAATAACGTGAGGAATGCGAAGCAAAGACTATGATTGTCCATCCTTTTCTGGAGTATTGCTGTGTAGTGCAGTATCCCTATCAGTTTGAACTGACGGAAGACGTCGAAATATTTCAAAGAATGTCTGTTCATTTCGTATATCAGCCAAACAGACCAGACAGTATCCGGGAATGAGACGCGAGTTGCTGTGGATGTCATTAAAACAAGGGTGTTTTTCTTAGCGGAGAGATTTTTTCACGAAATTTCAATCATCAACGTTCTCCTCCGAATGCGAAAATATTCTGTTGACGCAATCGTATGTATCGAGAAAGGTTCATCGCGATAAGATAAGAGCAATCAGAATTCGCACGGAAAGATTTAGTATTTCCTACAACAGTAGAGAAATAGTCTGTAGGTCGTTCGGTAAACCCTCTGCCAGGAACTTAATCGTTAATTGCAGTGAAGTCATGTAGATATAAGTTTATACGAGTGAGGACGTGTAGTGAGCGCTCACCAGATTCCAGCAAATCGTTAACGATGGAACAAATTGAGCAGCGGTATTGTATGGAATTCTGCAAAAGACTTCACGAAACTAGGGTGGAGACCATTCGTAAGATTCAACAAGCATTCGTGGTGATGCCATAAGCACCTAGCCGATAAAGAAGTGGCACATCTGCTTCCAATATGGCCACATATCAGTGGACAGCGAACCGCTGTCGGGCAGACACTCAATGAATAAATGCCGCATTTCGTGATGGAAGACCATCGTATAACTGTACGATCGCTTGGGACACAGATTGGGGTACGAATTTTATCGGTTTATTCAATTTTCACCGATAGTGAACACATAGAAAGAGTGTCCAAGA